>NC_047104.1:13034875-13690671 GCF_902500255.1 Thalassophryne amazonica
GACCCCAAAGCCACTGTGCTGCTGAATCTATGAAAGCATACAATTCTCTGCATGGCTGTAACTTCCTCATCTTTGGTGATATGCTTGAAGTCCTCTTTGTAAACTTGACAATTGTGAAAACTCTCCTTATTAGCAAACTGTTTTTATTTAATGCCAATTAAATTAACTTTCCCGTTCATTTTCTGTCCTGTTTGGACCCATGTCCTAGAATTATTGGGTAGCAGAGCGGTACATTTTCATGCATCTGCCACCATTTTTTTTCTGCTTCACATATTTGGTAGCCCATATACCCTGTGGCACTACATGGAATCATGGCAAATTTTGACAACACACATGTAGTAGACAACAACTGAACCACGGCGAAGGCGGCTTTTTGCCCTCCAGCCCAGTAACACGGTCGGGTGTTCAGCAGGTGTGACGCCACACATCATTTCCTCTATAGACCTAGGTTCCACTCCTGGTCACACTACCTGTCTGTGTCCGTGGACCAGAACCTTCATTTGCATTGTCTCAGTCCACCCAGCTGGAAACAGCTGCTGGCCTTGGCTGGGGAAGTGACCTGGGGTGTTCTATGCCTCATGCTGTGGAATCTGGCACCAATGGATCTCATGACCCATACAAGACTTCCTCTTTTTCTTAAGGTTAACTTTTCTATCTTCATATGTTGTGGTGTCAGTGCCACCAGATTTGTTTTCACTTTATGAAAAAACAGCATGATTTTTTTTTTAAATCATTGCACAAAGAATTATGGGTTTCTTCTCATTAAAGAGTCAACAGATTCTGAAATATCATAAAACAAAACATTGAGCCACTAATCTGCTCAAGCTTGTGACACGTTTGTAATTTCCAACCCAAAGAAATGTGAAATAAAGCAGAATGGAAATAATATTGTAATAAGAACATGTAGAAGCCCAGGATACACACTTTCTAGAGATAATACATGTTGAAGAGATTGAAGATACAAAAAAAATTTAAATTTTAAGAAAAAAATTTTTTTTAAACAAATTATTGCTGATATTCAGTATTTGCACATTCAGTTAATTACTTTGGTAATTAATTTGGTATCAGAGCACTTTTTGGCCTGTTTTGGAAGGACATCAGTTTGCTCAGGTGTAGTTAACAATACTCACATTCACGATGACTGCGACCTTACTGAGGCCCCTCAACAGATTGTACCAGATCCCTGCAGAAAGACAAAAACAACAGATTCAACCAAATTATCTTTTTTTAGCTGAATGACAATTGTCGTTCAGCTAAATGACAGTTGTTAAATGACACAAAGACTGTCATGTACCGGCACAGTACATCAACAATTTATTTTTTTTATGAGGTTTGTAACTTGATAATTGACCAGTTTCTTTAATGAAACTGAAAATTTTAAATTTGACTGCCTGTTGACCCAGTGATGAAGATAGGAAAAGAAGTCTTAACACTCCATATTCATTAGCAGGGTTGGGTAGGATTACTTTGAAATGTAATCCAAAAGTAATCAGATTACAAGTAATCCAAATGTACAGTAGTGTTCAGAATAATAGTAGTGCTATGTGACTAAAAAGATTAATCCAGGTTTTGAGTTTATTTCTTATTGTTACACAGGAAACAAGGTACCAGTAGATTCTCACAAATCCAACAAGACCAAGCATTCATGATATGCACACTCTTAAGACTATGAAATTGGGCTATTAAAAAAAGGGGGTGTTCACAATAATAGCAGTGTGGCATTCAGTCAGTGAGTTTGTCAATTTTGTGGAACAAACAGGTGTGAATCAGGTGTCCCCTATTTAAGGATGAAGCCAGCACCTGTTGAACATGCTTTTCTCTTTGAAAGCCTGAGGAAAATGGGACGTTCAAGACATTGTTCAGAAGAACAGCGTAGTTTGATTAAAAAGTTGATTGGAGAGGGGAAAACTTATACGTAGGTGCAAAAATTATAGGCTGTTCATCTACAATGATCTCAAATGCTTTAAAATGGACAATAAAACCAGAGACGTGTGGAAGAAAATGGAAAACAACCATCAAAATGGATAGAAGAATAACCAGAATGGCAAAGGCTCACCCATTGATCAGCTCCAGGATGATCAAAGACAGTCAGGAGTTACCTGTAAGTGCTGTGACAGTTAGAAGACGCCTGTGTGAAGCTAATTTATTTGCAAGTATCCCCCGCAAAGTCCCTCTGTTAAATAAAAGACATGTGCAGAAGAGGTTACAATTTGCCAAAGAACACATCAACTGGCCTAAAGAGAAATCGAGGAATATTTTGTGGACTGATGAGAGTAAAATTGTTCTTTTTGGGTCCAAGGGCTGCAGACAGTTTGGGAGACGACCCCCAAACTCTGAATTCAAGCCACAGTTCACAGTGAAGACAGTGAAGCATGGTGGTGCAAGCATCATGATATGGGCATGTTTCTCCTACTATGGTGTTGGGCTTATATATTGCATACCAGGTATCATGGATCAGTTTGGATATGTAAAAATACTTGAAGAGGTCATGTTGCCTTATGCTGAAGAGGACATGCCCTTGAAATGGGTGTTTCAACAAGACAATGACCCCAAGCACACTAGTAAACAAGCAAATCTTGTTCCAAACCAACAAAATTAATGCCTTGCAGATGTGAAGAAATCATGAAAAACTATGGTTATACAACTAAATGCTAGTTTAGTGATTCACAGGATTGCTAAAAAAGCAGTTTGAGCATAATGGTTTTGAGTTTGTAGCGTCAACAGCAGATGCTACTATTATTGTGAACCACCCCTTTTCTACTTTTTCTACAATAGCCCAATTTCATAGCCTTAAGAGTGTGCATATCATGAATGCTTCGGTCTTGTTGGATTTGTGAGAATCTACTGAATCTACTGGTACCTTGTTTCCCATGTAACAATAAGAAATATATACTCAATATACAATATAAATATACAATATACAATATAAATATATACTCAAAACCTAGATTAATCTTTTTAGTCACATAGCACTACTATTATTCTGAACACTACTGTATGTGCATACATACATGTAATCCACATGTATTCTTTCAAAGTAATCCTACCCAACCTTGTTCATTAGTGCACGCACACACACACACACACCTATGTCTTTGGCTTTGGCAGCAATCGGTCTGCGCAGCTCCGTAACAAACTTCTTGGCATCCAGGCGAATTTCAATGATATTATTGAGCAGAGCAAAGAGTGGAGCCAGAGGGAAGGAGGCCACAAAAAGAGTGACCATCCCAAACTGGATTACTGAATATAACAACAAAAAAGTTAATTAGACACAAAATACTACTACTAATAATAATAATTATAACATATATAATATATATATTATATATATATATATATATATATATATATATATATATATAAAATATGAAACCTGATCAGCAACTCTGTGACTGAATGAAAGTGAAGGATGACTGATTTTACACACAGTGGAGGGCGCTATTGCCCAACTCAGCAGTGCAATTGTGAACAGAACACTTGTGCAAGGATTGAGAAATTTAATGAGATCATTTGTAGCAAAGTATAGCTGCACCCCCTGCCCCCTGCCAAAAAAAAGAAAAAAAAAGAAAAACACACACAAACAAACAAAACAAAACAGAAAGACTGTGGTAAAATGTAGCCTAATCTTCCAACTACTTAATTTACTCCATAGAACACAATAGCGAACCAGAAAAAAATTAACAATTTCAAAGTAAACAAGCCAATACTCAGTTGAGGTGCCCCGCCACCTTATGGTGACACTGCATAGTGATAAATTTAACAAGCACAGATGGCCGCTCGGAGTCCATTTCAATGGTTCCCCCAATTTCATTGCACAGGACAGTGAAAAAATGAGTGGAGAAAGTCCAAATAATACAGGAAAGAGTATTTGCTATTAATTTTCATGTGCAACCTTCACCCTAAGGTCTAAGGTCAAATGCAGTTGGCTTAAGGGATTTGGGATGAATAATTTGCAATAGGTCTTCAATGCATTTTAGTTTCTAGAAGAGAAATTTGGTGGTAAGTTGGCAAAATACACCCAAAAGGTTCTATTTTTTTTTATCCATTTGCATGTTTGACCTTGACCCAGAGGTTCAAGGTCAAATGTCATATGCTAAAGGGTGTCAGGTGCATGATTTACTGTAGGTTTTCAACACAAATGTAAGCTCTAGAACTGACATTTTGAGTGAAAAAGTGGTATTTTGAGGTGAGACCGTGGGTTTCTTTGTCAGCTTGGACATCTGGGTCAAGGTCATATGTGGAGATGTCACATTCACAATATGACACAGGTAAGTAATGTCTCAGAAAGGGGCAACAGGGAATTCTAGGGCTCTGAAATATGTGACACACCAACCCAGTCTCACAGCAAGTCGTGATTCAGCAGCACGAAATATACATTAATCTATTGGTTTGCGATGTTGTGACGAAAAGTGCCTCATTTTCATCACAGCAGCACAAATTCATTCTAATTCATTCCGTGATGGCTGCATGAAATTAAAAGTGACACGGGGGGGGCATCGGGTGGTTATGGTTAGGGTGAAGGAAGGAGTAGGATTAGGTTATGGTTAAGGTTAGGGTTGGGGGTAGGTGTAGGGTTAGTAATAGTGAGTTAAAAAAACCCATCACGAAAATTTCACTCATTTCATCACGGGAGTACGAAAAAAAAAACGTGAGACTGGGCTGGACACACTCATGGACAGATGGATGGACAGACAGATGTTTGGATGCACAGAGTAAATATACCCAAAAAGTTCTATTTTTATCCATTTGCATGTTTGACCTTGACCCAGAGGTTCAAGGTCAAATGTAGTGTGCTAAAGGGAGTCAGGTGCATGATTTGCTGTAGGTGTTCAACACAAATGTAAGCTCTAGAGTTGATATTTTGAGAGAAAAAGTGGTATTTTGGGGTGAGACTGTGGGTTTCTTTGTCAGCTTGGAAATCTGGGTCAAGGTCATATGCGGCGATGTCACATTTATGTGATGTAATGTCTCAAAAAGGGGCAACAGGGAAATCTAGGGCTCTGAAATACGCAACACACTCATGGACAGATGGATGGACGGACGGACAGAGTCTATTTCAGTGGTCCCCCTTTGATTCATGACAGGGGACAAAAAGACATTTGTGTAAGATGCTTGTGTATTTCGATATGAAGAGAGTATGTTTGGTTTGTTTGACATTGGGTGAATCATGTGACTTCAGATGGATCCCTTGAGGGCTTGCATCACATAAAAAAAGCACCAGTGTATACATTAGGGCTTGATGCTGTCTGTAGGACTCACTCATCTCCATGTACTCGGGACTGAGCCCAGTAAAGGGAAACAGGAAGTGGTCCTTCTCGTGTCGTTGCAGGGTCTTCTCGAGATCCTCCACTTGCTTTGCATCTGACTTCCTCTTCTGTATTAGTTTCTTCAGCTTCCTGCAAACCACAGCCACCAATACAGAGCAAACACATCTTGATTTCTGTTTTTAGGATAACATTTGATGTCAGTAAATGTGCTTTCATTTATGCAGTGCTAATGCAGTGACACACCAGTGCACTATCTATCTATGTATCTAGCTATCTATCTTCATTTTTTTTTTCATTTATATAGCAACAAATTACAACAGAGTTGCCTCAAGGCGCTTCACACAAGTAAGGTCTAAGCTTACTAACCCCCAGAGGAACAGTGGTAAGGAAAAAAAAAATCCCTCTGAGGAAGAAACCTCAAGCAGACCAGACTCAAAGGGGTGACCCTCTGCTTGGGCCATGCTACAGATATAAATTACACAGCAATTCACAGAACAATTCACAAAACGAATATACAGGAAATGCTGTTGGTGCACCGGACAGGAGGGTCTCCAGCACAAATACAACTCCAATCTCTGGATGGAGCTGCACCTTAGAGAAAAAATACAGAATCAGGCATCAGAAAGACAAGAAATACCGTATAATTTGCCAGCATTAAACAACAAGAAAAACAGAAGAAATACTAAGGTGATCACCGGCCACTAGCCCTAAGCTTCACTAAAAGACCCAATGTGCAATAATTATTTAAACAAATTTAGGTAAAGCTGAGGCCGCGGCACAATCCGTTTCCTAATAAAATGAATTAAAAGAATAAAAGCGTAAAACAAAACTATACCAGTATGCTAGCCATACGAAAGGGAAAATAAGTGCGTCTTAAGTCTGGACTTGAAAGTCTTCACAGAATCTGACTGTTTTCTTGATGCAGGGAGATCATTCCACAGAACAGGGGCACGATAAGATAAAGCTCTATGATCTGCAGACTTCTTATTCACCCTAGGGCCACAAAGTAGTCCTGCACCCTGAGAATGCAAAGCCATAAGGTTTAATTAGGTCAGCTAGGTTATACGTATCTATCTATCTATCTATCTATCTATCTATCTATCTATCTATCTATCTATCTATCTATCTATCTATACATACAGCAGGTAAGACAAGTATTGAGCACATCACCTTTTTGTCAGTAAATATATTTTTGAATGTGCTACTGACGTGAAATTTTCAGCAGGTGTCAGTAACAACCCAAGTAATCCATAGATGCAAATAAATCAAACCACAGCTGTCTATAAATTAAGTTAAGCATAATAATGTGAAAAGACACATGGAGAAAGTATTGAACACCTGAAGAAAAAGAAGTGCAAAAGGGCACAGAAGGGCCAAGAAACCAGCTGAAATTTATCAGCAGTTAGAAAGCAATCCTGCCTTTTGTCAGTGCAAATTAATATCAGGTGGTTCAGTCTCAACTGATGGCCTTTAAAAAGGTGTCTCATTACTAAGGTGACACATAAGAAACATCTCATGATGGGCAAAAGTAAAACATCCAGACAAAATATCCTGTCCAATCGCAATGCATTTTAATAAAAAAAAAAACCCTCGCACATACCGGACAGAGCAGTCTGGACATGCCCACGAAAACAGAGGTATGAAATGAAGTTCAGCATTGACACTCACTGATTCGAGGAAAGTGCAAAAAAATGCTGCTTCTTGCCTGCACTGTAATATGGTGTTAAGTTCCACACATATCCCTTGGTGTGACAAACCAAAGAGCTTTAGATCAGAACCCTCTGCTTGGCTGTGAAGCCTCCCCATGACATGCACCTGCTAAATGACAGAGACCGCAAAGGCTGTGATTTGTCACTTATACACTTCCACTCCTTCCTGTCCCGTCAAATTTGAATAGTTTTTGCAGTGTGTGCACTGATTACATCTCAATCATGGATCAAATATGTTTGGCAGAAAAGTCTGCAAATATGACCAACTTTACAACATGGAGTCAGAAAAAGATGCTCAAATGAACCGCAATTCATGAAGGAAATTTACACTTACTGTAACACTGGTTTGGAGGTTGATGGTTGTATAAAGAAGTTGAGCTCATTGAGGGACAAATTAATCCAGAAAAAGCCACTGTTCCTGCGTTCATATTGAACTTTAAAGGGTAGCATGCACATCAAAATCATTGCATGGCCTTAGAGTTGGAGAAGCATAAAAGAGGCTTCAGGATTTTAAGGTACTATGCAGTGGACTTGATCAAAAGAGTGACTCAACCAAATTGAACCCTTTAAATGCACATAATGCCTGGCACATAATGCAGGCTTTTAGTTTTTTCAGACGAAGTTTTGACCTGGTCATTAAATGAGGCAGGCCTCAATTCAGGAATCTCCGTAGATGTTCAGTGCCTCCTGACTGTAACTAATCTGTTACATATATATATAACGGATTTTGTCCATTTTATACATATAATGAATTTCAATTATAATGGACACAATTTTCTGGTCTACCTGAATCCATTATATGCGAGTTTTACTGTGTATGCATATACAAGTATATATATGTATATATATTTCCATGATTTTCCTTTATAAATTATCGGTTGTCTGGATCAGAAATTTCAGTTAAATATATCATAGAGCAGACAAACACCGATATTTGAGAAGTGAAATGAAGTTTATAGGATTTACAGAAAGTGCGCAATAATTATTTAAACAAAATTAGGCAGGTGCATAAATTTGGGCACCCTAACAGAAAAAAATACATCAATATTTAGTGGATCCTTCTTTTGCAGAAATAACAGCCTCTAAACACTTCATATAGCTTCCAATGAGAGTCTGGATTGTGGTTGTGTCAGGGTCGTGGGGGTGGTTTTGGTGTTTGGTTTGTCTCTTTTTCTGCTGTTATGTTTGGGTTTACTGTGTCCTGTTGTCTCTTGCCTTTTTCTCTTGGTTCTTGGTGGTGGGTGTCACGCCCTGGTTCTGGGTGTTTCCCTACACACCTGTTCTGTGTTTCGGTTAATCACTTGGGTGCTTTATAAGCTGCTCGGTTTGAATCTGTCCTTTGCCAGTTTGATGTGCTTAGTGCCTTCTTACCAGCCTGTTCTTGTACTCTTGCCTTGCTTATTGTGCTTCTTCGGTTTATGACGATTACCTGCTTGCATTTTGACCACGCTTTTTGCCTGATGTTCTGGATCCTGTTGCTTTGTTTGGACTGCCTATCCATGTACCGACCTAAGCCTGTTTATCTAGTAAATGTTTTTTTCCTCCACAGAGCTGTGTACCTGCATTGTGTATTTGCGTCTGGCCTGTCCTGCCTTTCCAGCCTGATAGGTTGAAGGTATTTTAGACCATTCTCCTTTACAAAACATCTCAGGTTTGTTGGTTCCTGAGCATGAACAGCCCGCTTAAAATCACACCACAGTTTTTCAACAATATTCAGGTCTGGGGACTGAGATGGCCATTCCAGAATGTTGCACTTGTTCCTCTGCATGAATGCCTTTGTAGATTTTGAGCATTGTTTAGGGTCATTGCCTTTTTGAAAGATCCTGCCCTGGCGCAACTTCAACTTTGTCACTGATTCTTGAACATTGTTCTCAAGAATTTGCCCCTTGTTATGTCCAAATAAGTCAATTTTAGTTTCATCAGTCCACAGCACCTTATTCTAAAATGAAGCTGGCTTGTCCAAATGTGCTTTAGCATACCTCAAGCAACTCTGTTTGTGGCATGTATGCAGAAAAGCCTTCCTCTGCATTACTCTCTCATCCAGCATCTCTTTGTACAAAGTGCACTGTTTAGTAGAAAGATGCACAGAGACACTATCTGCAGCAAGATCATGTTGTAGGTCTTTGGAGCAGGTCTGTGGCTTGACTATGACTCTTCTCACCATCCTTCACTTCAGCTTATCTGAGATTTCTTGGCCTGCCACTTCGGGCCTTAACTAGTACTGTGCCTGCGGTCTTCCATTTCTTCACTATGTTCCTCACGGTGGAAACTGACAGCTTAAATCTCAGACAGCTTTTTGTATCCTTCCCCTAAACCATGATGTTGAACAATCTTTGTTTTCAGGTTATTTGAGAGTTGTTTAGAGGCTCCATTTTGCCACTCATTAGAAGAGATGCAAAGAGGAGAAACATTTGTAAATGGCCACCTTAAATACCCTTTCTCATGATTGGATTCACCTGTGTAAGGAGGTCAAGGGTCAATGAGCTTACCAAACCAATTTTGTGTTCCAATAATTAGTACTAAATGTATTCAAATCAATAAAATGACAAGGGTGCCCAAATTCATGCACCTAATTTTGTTTATTCCACACTTTCTGTAAATACTAGAAACTTCATTTCACTTCTCAAATATCAGTGTGTTGGTCTGCTGTATGATATATTTAACTGAAATTTCTGATCCAGACAATCAATGATTTATAAAGGAAAATCATGAAAATTATCAGGGATGCCCAAACCTTTGCGAATGTTTTTGTCTGTCTACATGTGGCCCTGCGATACACTGGTACCCAAACGTGTACATTATAGTAAAACATATGGAAAAGATGAAATACCAAGAATATTAAAAAAATAAATACACCCTGTTTTCTCATAGAGTATATAACAATTTTTTTTTTTAAGCCAAGCTTTTAACATTTTAAATAGATTCTGTGAACCCACAGTGGAAGGGGCTAACATTTCATTGATGGATTGTGTGTCTAAGCTGTTACTATGGTTTGGTTTGGTTTAGGTTTAGAAAGAAGTGAGACAAAAGAATACAAACTGCAAGGACAGAAAGAGTCCAACGAGGTGTCTCACCCCAGCTGCATGCAAACCACACAGCGGAATGTAAATATTTCTGGGTCTTGTTACGTCCTGTGAGCTGCTGTCAGACGCTGTCTGTGTTGGGCGTGTTGGTGCATGTGGGACAGTGCTCATGCTCACGGTATTCCGATCTCAAAGAGGTTGTTCTGGATGAGCTGTTTGCCCAACATGGTGATGCACAACTGGATGCAGAGCTCCATGAGGCAGCCTGCGTGAGCACACTGCAGACAGACACACAAACCCACACATAGGAGCGAAGAGTTAAAACCGTGCACACTCACTCACGGGACCACTGAAAAGCGGCACGCTCTGGAAACTCACTGCTGGCAAAAATAAAATAAAAACATTTCATCAAACTGAAGTATAATTTCCAGTTTGTGTTACTGCAACACACTGGAAAATTAATTTGCAGGAAATGCAACAGTACTGCACAAAGTTTACTTAAAGTGAAGAAATCAAGTGCAAACAATTTACACGTTTTCTGTGTGAGCAGGTTATCTCATTTCTTCACTCATTAGAACTTTAGGAAAAATGTCCGCCTCTGATTTGTGATCAGTGTATTGCTGTGTTGATCTGTGACATAAAAACCAAACAAACAAAAAATAGGGTTAAGAGACCCTGAAGTCCTTTGCATGTATTTGCCTGAAATTGACCTTTCTGGGAGGGGTGTGGGGGCACGGGGATTGATATGGAAAGTCCAACCTACCAAATGAATGTCTGTAGAAAATTCATTAAATATTTTTTGAGAAATTCAGTGGGTGTCAAATTTTGTACAGTTGTGAGGTCATTGGGGCCTTTAGAAAGATTCAAAGTTCAATGAAAAGCTTTGTGTATGTTCACACTGAATCAAAGAACTCATATGCACAATTAATGAGAAGGTTACTAAGTGGCTATTCAACAATAAATTGAGAAGTTTGCAAAATTTCATTTTGACCCTTTGGGTGTCTGTGTATAGAAAAGGTTCTAAATGCTGCTGAACAAACAAAATTTGTAGGCGTGTAAGTACAAAAAAAAAAAAAAAAAATCCTTATTTACCAAAGTGGTGCACATCAGTATCAGGTGTTGATACATCCCACTAGAGCTGGGTAGCGAGAACCAGTTATTTTCGAGTATCATTAAGAAATGATTCGATCCACGGATATCAATAGCCTTTGTGCTTAATGATTCCCTTATCGGTCTTTCAGAGCGGCCGTTATTTTTGAGGATGTTTGTCAGGAAAATGATCATTTCTCTATGTTGATTACAGACCCTGCAGCGGATCTGTAATCAACCGTTTCTGCGACTCCACTTTGAAGTGTGAACCAATGAAGCAATGCTTCGATCAGCTGGCTCGTTGGTTCTTTGATTTGCTGCTCTTTGGAAGCGGCAAATCCGCTTCTTAACCCCTCTCAAAGCCCTTAAACTATCGTGAGTCACTTTTGTGTGGATTACAGTAACTAACTGGGACTCTTGTCTTGTTGCAGTCAAGAAACGAGAATTGTCCTCCATTCCGTTGCACAGCTTCAAATGCTGCGCCACTCTCTGCCGAGATGGAGTTTGGTTGGAATTAATAACTTCAAAATGAATTGCCGCTTTAAGTAAAATGACACCTCTTTACAAACACTATAATACAGACAAGAAACTACAATCGACTAAAACGTTTTTTCATCCCAAAATGAAACGTGCTGCACTCTCTATGAATCACATCCTGATGTGCAGCTGTAAGAGCTCAGCTCAGAGGTATGGAAAGACATTCATGCCAGTAGTGTCTGAAAGGAAATACTTTTGACAATACTACAGATTTTGTTTATTCCTATTTATGTCCAGAGTTTAAGGATCCAGTAACCAATTTCACATTTATTTACTTTATGTCTCAATAAAATGTTGTTCAGTTTCAATTCAGTTTCAATTTAATCAGACTTATAAAGCGCCAAATCACAACAAAAGCCATCTCAAGGTGCCTCACACAGAACAGTTCAACATAAAAAATTAAATAAATAAATAAAAATGAAAAAATTCAAGTACATAATTAAAAACAGAGGTAAAAGAATAAAATGGATAAAAAAAAAACTATTCATAAGAAAGAGAATAAAAGTAGGTTTTAAGTCTTGACTTAAAAATGGCCACGGACTCTGACCGCCTCACGGTCGCAGGAAGACCGTTCCACAGAGCAGGTGCACGATAAGAAAAAGCTCTTTGAGCCACAGACATAGAAAACCTGTAAAGCCTACTTTTAGTACACAAAAAATTCACAAGGAATTCACAATTCAGTTCACAATTCATAAGGGAATCGATAAGGAATCGAATTGATAAGCGGAATTGATAATGGTATCGATATTGATAAAATCTTATCGATACCCATCTCTAAATCCCAGATGCTGAAGCAGATGCTTGTGCATGTTCATGGTCATTTTAATTCAGAAATACCCTTAATTAAACATATATGGTAATAACACATCTGTTTGTCGAATGTGTTCCTTACTGGACTAATGGAACAAGAGAGTGAAGAAAATCACATTTTGTAAAATAGAGATTGAGGTGCTTGTGTAGGCTCACAGCAATAAGACAAAAAAATTAAATAAAGACCGATTCGCTTTGGAAGCGAGACAAAGGAACACCTCCGTTTCGGAGTGCCAGAGGACAAGATTGGACATGCCTATCTTGGCTTTCAATACTTACCAGTCCAGTAAGTATCAGAGAAATTGTGGAGAGCTACACGCGAAGCCTCTGCGCGGCTTTCCATGACAAAATCTCTTGTTAAAAGTGAAATCTGCCGGAAAATGGCTGATGTCCAGCTCTTGTGATAACCAGAGAAAGAGCACACGACGGTCTCATATCCACAGAGCCATCCGTTTAGAAATGGTCCAGTGGCTTGTGCCGCGTCGGTGTGCTGAGCGTCCTTAAAGGGGTCCTTAAAGCTGTAGTAACAGTCTTTATTCTCTGTGAAGCCCGTAAAATTTTCACCAAAAGCCAGATAAATTTTTCGAATGGTTTCCAGGTGCCAGTCTCTAACAGCTTCTGAAAAAATTCTGATGGAAAAAAAGTCCTTTTCATTCCGCCATTTCCAGACAATGAAAATCCGACGAGGGGGCGGGACCACTCCTTTCCAAGGCATGCTCACAGGCGAATGACGTCACCAACAGGCGTGGAAAAACTCACGCATGCGCACGAGGGTTCAAGCATGTCTGACATAAAAACATATGAATGAAATCCATATAGTTTTTGAAAAAAATAAAAAGGACCGTTACTTTATTGACAGACATCGTATGATAACAGACGTCTTGCAAACTTGCAGTAAATGATACATTGAGAGATGTGAATGAAACTGTTGTATTGTAAGAAGTATCATAATGTTCCAGCATTCTTCAGGTTTGTGGAAGTTCGCACTCTTTCAGTTCCCAATTACTATATTAAAATAATGAATTAACAGGCTTCTAATTAATAAATTGAACAAATATAAGCAAATGATTATGGAGCCATTGAAGTCCAAAAAGGCATTTTTTTTGTCGCTGTGTACACAAATTTCAGTCAGTGAAAACACATTTCTGCAGAAGAAGTCATTATCTGAAGATTGGATAGTAAAGTGACAAGAAGGAGATTTACTGAGCAGATGATGCCAAACACTTTTAAGAAACAACATAAACACAAGAATACGATGGTCTCTGTGTGTGCTTCTTTGAGTGTTTCATTCTATTATTTCTTTACGGTACTTTACCTCTTCCATTCTGTAGCTTCCAACAACATACAGGTAGTTTCCTGGACGGCCGACGAGCCTACAGATCAAACACAACCACCATGTCACCACTTTCTTAGAATAAGCCACTGTTTGGTTAAAAACAAAATGATGCTTTTACCTTCCCCTGAAAAAGGCCAAGTAGACAATCGGTGTGAAGGCATTTACAAACTTCAAGATGAAGGTTTTGAAGATCAGCCGGTCTTCAAAGCTTTTGTCTGTTTTTGGGACCTCTGAAACAGAACCATTGAAATATAAAAAAATGTGACTTTACTCTCTCAGTTCATACAAAACCAGACAGACTGATACAACTGTGATCCTGCTCATCCTCAACATACTGTAGTAACACCCATAATTGTCTTTCTTTTAATGGTTTTTGCAAGATATGTTAACAGATAGGGCAGCAAAGTAGTGCAAGCAGTCTTGGTTTAAGGCCACATGGGCACCATTCTCCATCTGCATCCGGAGCTGTGTCAGGGAGAGCATCCTGCCTAAAACTATACCTCTGGCAAGCCTGAGCGAAGAGCAGCCAAATCAAACTGTTACATAAGAAAAGCTAATTGTCAATATAAAGTTTTTTTTAAAGAAATTCTGATATAAAAGTGAGCCGTCACCTAGAATAAGCAGCTTTTTAAAAATACGTGGTGTGGTAAATAATGGCATTTTAAACTAAGTCTTCTAAAATTAGTGATATAGTAGAGTTCTGTCTTGGGATGACAGCTGTTACATTTTCAGGTTACTCAGATCAGGCACTTCAATGGGCAACCAATCTGTAGAGCTATAAATTTCCTTCCCAGTCACATCACCTTTCTGTGCCCTTGGATAAGAAGCTGCATTGTACCAGTCTACCAAGCTGTACATGGGTGGCATCCCAACCAGAGTGAGTCGTAGATTCTCATCTGCTTCACACTACAGAGTCTGGAAATAAACTTGGGCACCAACTGCCCTCAGGGGCTATATACTGTAGAATTTACTTCTCTTTCTTTTCTTCTCCAAAGAGGGGTGGAGTTAGAATTGTTTTAACCCTCTGTGGTCCATGAAGGCACCAGCTCATCTAAGTGTAGTTTTCATCATGTCTTTATTAATAGATCTTTGACAGAATGTCACAGAGAGCTCATTTAACCACTTCCTGAAACTTCAAATTCACATCTGTAAAATGAGACGATCTTTGATTCATAGCCAGTTGTAGATGCCGAAGAAAGCCACGTGGTCTGTGCCCTTTGCTTGCTGCCAGAGCCTTTACTCAGCTGCAGTGTCTGTTAGCGGCAGCTCCTCAATCAAACATACAAGTAAAGGCTGATAAAGTTGAAATGTACAGTCCTGTCAACCTGAAAATATTTTTGAAAACTTTATTTAGTCTGAGAGACAAAGAAAATCATCATGGAAATACATGGAGAAGGATTACTTTCTTCAGGAATCTGTGATGAAAACTGATGTAAAAATGTTCATTCTTGACTTAAAAAATGACTGCAAATGGATTTTATTCACCTAATAAGTAATTATATGACAAGAGAAGCAGACAGCACAAATGGAACAAATAGTATTTTACAAATATACCAAATTGGGGTGTTACAGATGTCTGTCATGTAGCTCCCAGCAGGGGCCACTGCTGCACTGCACAGCACATATTTATTTATTAATTTATTTGACTTTAAAATACATTGTTTTAAAATGTTTTTCATTTATTGCACTACTTTTGTGATGTGAATACTTTGGTAAACCCATTTCTAACACCAAAACAGTTCTTCCACATGAATAAAAATGTATATTCACAAAAGATGTGAAGAATTCCTAAAAACTGAATTATGTTTGCGCTAATATATGTCTCACATTATGAAAGTTGAGATTGGTCTGAACATTTTCTACAACACATGGGTAATTATTGAAAGAATGGTAAAATCGAGAAAATGCCCTTGGACCCCAGAGGATTCATTTGAAAGGTGGGGTGTTTCGTGATACTTTCAGTCTAATGATTGGCTTCCAGTTTTATACGTATTTTATAATTTTACCCCATTGTTGCTTCCTGTCAAATTACAGGTGGAATTTCATGTGTTTTTCTGATACATGTCTTTTTGAACATTATATTGATGAAAAGCAAATGGTCTGTATGTGCTAGTGCACATACAGACCATGCAATCTAATCATCACATGCATGATGAACATTAGGAGCAGGTGTAGTTGAAGTAAGATTTTCATTCAGTTCTATGACTGGTGGCCACTGGACCTCGTCTTTGGATATGTGAGAAACTTAACAAGCTTATTTCAACCTAAGTTCAACCATCTCTGGTCCTAATTTCCAGAATGAGAAGATGGGATTATTCCCCATACATTCTCAAATATTTGCAACAGGTGGCAGTGTTCAGCATGTGGATGGTGGTTCTGTGGGAGATCAAATTCTTGAATTATTAGAAAAACCTAGTATCAAGGAATGTAATTCCCCAAAAGTCAACCACACGGGATGTACTACAGTCTTCTTCCATGTGGGGGTGTGTGAGACAATCAAGAGAATAAATTTAACTGAGCACCTGTTGTTCAGACATTGCAAACACAGAGTCAAAGTGTTTCATCAAAAAAACCTTAGATTGAGTTCGTACATCATTTAGTGAGCGTAAAGCGTCTTACCTAGCATGGTGAGCCAACGCGCAATGGAGGCGTAGATTTCATCTAAGATGATGATGACAATGAGGTTGATGATGGCGGCGGTGGTTTTGACGGTGGCTCTGACGTTTTCCCGAGCCACGGGGTAGTCGCTCATGTGCAGCGCTGCCTTAATGCTGATTCTGTACAGGATGACTCCGAAGGTGATGGCAAATGTCACGGTGATCTAAAGGTAGGAAGACGACAAGCTTGCCTGATCAGACATAAATCATCTGCTATGTAGGTGAAGCAGAAGATTAAATATCACAAGTACTGGCAGCAGGATGAAAGATCTTCAGGTGGCCAGTGGTAGGTCCAAAGGATGTCACTTCCCTTTACCGTGTGAGGACAACACTTAGTGGTTAGCACCGAAGCCTCACAGCGAGAAGGTTTCAGGTTTACTTCCAACCTGTTCCTTTCAGTGTGGAGTTTGCATGTCCCCACAGGCGCTGCTTCAGCTTCGGGTGACTTGTGACTTGGTTGGGCGTTCCTTCCACACTTTCCTATACCCGGCCAACTCCTGTAACTCTTCCGGGGGATCCCAAGGTGTTCCCAAGCCATCTGAGAAATATAATCCCTCCAGGACGTCCTGGGTCTTCCCCGGGGCCTCTTCCTGGTTTAACGTACCTGGAAGACCTCCCTAGGGAGATGACCAGGGGGCATCCTCACCAGGTGCATGAATCACCTCAACTGGCTCCGTTCGAAGCAAAGAAGCTGTGGCTCTACTCTGAGTCCCTCTAGGATAATCAAGCATCTCACCCTGTCCAGGACTGTAAGCCCAGATACCTGACAGAGGCATTTCATTTTTGGTGCTTGTATTTGAGATCTTATTCTTTCAATCATTACCCAAAGCTCATGGTAGGTGAGGATAGGAGCGTAAATTGACTGGGAAATTGAGAGCCTTGCCTTCTGACTCAGCTCCTTCTTCACCACAATGGTCCTGCACATCATTCGTAAGATTTCAGACGCATCCCTAACTCATCTATCAATCTCATGCTCCAACATAACAACACTCGTACACAAAATCCTGAGATACAGTGGGGGAAATAAGTATTTGATCCACTGCCAATTTTGCAGGTTTTCCCACCTACAAAGAATGGAGAGGTTTGTAATTTTTGTCATAGGTACACTTGAACTGTGAGAGACAGAATCTAAAAAAAAATCCAGAAAATCACATCGTTTGATTTTTAAATAGTTCATTTGCTTTTTATTGCATGAAATATGTATTTGATCCCCTACCAACCAGCAAGAATTCTGGCTCTCACAGACCTGTTAGGTATTTCTTTAAGAAGCCCTCCTATTCTGCAATGTTTACCTGTATTAATTGCACCTGTTTGAACTTGTTACCTGTATAAAAGACACCTGTGCACACACTCAATCAATCACACTCCAACCTATCCATCATGGCCAAGACCAAAGAGCTGTCTAAGGACACCAGGGACAAAACTGTAGACCTGCACAAGGCTGGGATGGGCTACAGGACAATAGGCAAGCATCTTGGTGAGAAGACAATTGTTATAATTATTTATTAGAAAGTGGAAGAAACACAAGATGCCTGTCAATCTACCTCGGTCTGGGATTACATGCACGATCTCACTTTGTGGGGTAAGGATGATTCTGAGAAAGCTCAGAAGTACACAGGAGGACCTAGTCAATGACCTGAAGAGAGCTGGGACCACAGTCACAAAGATTACATTAGTAACACATGATGCTGTCATGGTTTAAAATCCTGCAGGGCAGTAAGGTCCCCCTGCTCAAGCCAGCACATGTCCAGGCTCGTTTGAAGTTCACAAGTGACCATCTGGATGATCCAGAGGAGGCATGGGAGAAGGTCATGTGGTGAGATGAGACCAAAATAGAGCTTTTTGGAATCAACTCCACTTACCATGTTTAGAGGATGAGAACAACCCAAAGAAAACCGTCCCAACCTTGAAGGAGAATGGATGGGTTCATGTATCGTAAAACTTTGGCAAACAACCTCTTTGCCTCAGTAAGAGCATTGAAGATGGGTCGTGGCTGGGTCTTCCAGCATGACAATGACCCCAAACACATAGCCAGGGCAACTAAGGAGTGGCTCCATAAGAAGCATTTCAAGGTCCTGGAGTGGCCTGGCCAGTCTCCAGTCCTGAACTCAGTAGAAAATATTGGGAGGGAGCTGAAACTCCAAACCTGAAATATCTGGAGAAGATCTGTATGCAGGAGTGAACCAAAATTCCAGCTGCAGTGTGTGAAAACTTGGTCAAGAACTACAGGAAACGTCTGACCTCTGTAATGGCAAACAAATGTTTCCATACCAATTGTTAAGGTCTGTTTTTCTAGGGGATCAAAAACTTATTTCATGCAATCAAATGCAAATTAATCATTTAAAAATGATACAATTTGATTTTCTGGGATTTTTTTCCGCAGGAATCTGGGGAAAAGTTTGTGAAACAGTATGGGCATAGTACTTGTCACATACAGGCTGCACGCCTGTCTTGCAGGTGATGTGCGGAATATTGTGCTGTTAGGATGTGCCAAGTGTTTGTCTGACACGTATATGCTTGCTGTCACCGCAAAGCCCCTACTAGCTGTGCTTTTGACTTGGTTCAGGCGTACAACAGGAGTATGGGCCCCGTACATATTGTATGCCTCCTTGATTTTTTGCTAAAACAGAATTTGCATGTGCAAGACCAAAAGTCTTATTTTACTCCATTTTGGAATAAGGCTGTAACATAAAATGTGGAAAAAGTTAAGCACAGTAAATACTTTCTGGATGCACTGTAAGTAACAATGGAACACATTCAAGTGCATGCTGCTCATGAAAGCAATGAAAGTTCACACACGTATGATCAACTGACCTTTACCCCCAAGTTACTTTGCACTCAGATTAAATGGTGTGTCAACAGCAAAATGGACAAACTGTCCAAATGCATTTGTGCTATGCATGTTAGACAATGTGGTACAGATCTTAAAGATAGGGCCCAGAGGCACAACGTAACAAACAGCTGTAACAGAAAAAGCGCTCTTTAGACTCACCATGAAGCACATCATGACCACGGTGGTCAAATAAAACGGAAGTCTGTCCACACACGTCAGCTTCACCTTCTCACCCTGAAACACACACACACACACACACACACACACACACACACACACACACACACACACACACACACACACACACACACACACACACACACACACACACACACACACACACACACACACAGAGTCAGTGAAGCACAACTAACTGAGCTTCAAGCTATTCTGTCACATTCAAGCCCACTGAAAAATGGGTCAGCCAGCTCAGAGGACAGTATGTGTCTGTGTGTGCGTGTGTGTGTGTGTGTGTGTGTGTGTGTGTGTGTGTGTGTGTGTGTGTTATGATAAAAAAGGAAGATGTGACCTTAGCCTGAGCAAAAAGCAGAAGACCAAAAACTAAACTAAACAAAAACAAGCCAGGATGAATATCATCCAGCCTTTGTTGATGAGTTTGAGGACATCATGGTTAAATGAGTTGTCTTGGCTGACTTGATCTGGCTGTTTTTCTGCACTCAGACATGTTTCAGCACCAGCTGCTGATGGACAGGGTGTGTGTTTGAAGAAGTGCAGTGATGTGGTGGGCAGAGATGTTACACGGGTGTCACATTAGTTCGCCCATTGAGATGTTCCAAACATCTCCGACAATCTGGTTCCAGATCACCTCCAAAATTCAGTGGAGACTTCCATGCCCTAATATCTATCTGTGGTGCAAATTTGGTGAGAATCTGTGAAGTAGTTTAGAAATAATCCTTCAAAGCCTATACAAAGTCGAACTTAATCCAGAATCTGGATCCAGATCGCTGCCAAAATTTAATGGCATCTGCCATGGCCTAATATGTATCTGTGTTGAAATTATGTCAAAATCCATGCAGTAGTTTTGACGTAATCCTGCTAACAGTAATCCTTCAAAGCCTAGATAAAGTGAAACATGATCGAGAATCTGGCTCCAGATCCAGATCACCTCCAACATTTAATTGAGTCTTCCACAGCCTAATATCTCTCTGTGGTGACAATCTCGTCAAAATCCATGCAGTAGTGTAATCTTGCTATCAAACAGACAGACAGACAAATAAATAAATATATAAAGGGCAATGATTTTATTTTATTATGTTCTTGGTGGACGTAACTAAAAACAAAGCTCTATAGTCCATTTACCAGGCTCTGGCCTCAGTTTTTTGTTTCCTGAAATAGCTCAAATGTAAAATACTATTACAATCCCTGGGGATAGATCCACTCTAATCTAATTTATGTACATTTCCTGGAATAAAAATATTTAACTTCTAAATATTTTACATATAAAATCGCCCAAAATTACCATAGCTAACTATTTTAGTAGCTGTCTTTTATCATAACGTTTAAGAAATATGAGTTGATATGCAAAATACACTTTATTATATTTACAGTTTTTCAGGGTTTGCTCCTGCTGGGGTCTGTGTTTTGTTTCATCCTGTCTGCATCTGTCTTCCTGCTGTGTTCCTCGTTTTTGCCCGTTTGTGATTATTGGCTTGTGGTATGTTATTCTCCGGTTTTGGTTATTATTTATCTTCAGTGTTGTATAATCTGGCTGTGTTCTGTTAGTCATGGGTTTTATTCTCTGTTATAATTTATTTTGTGTTTGGTCATTTATTGCATTATCTGATACCTGTAATCTCTAAGTTTTGTTTGCTGGTCATCATTTATTTTCTGTTTCACCTATAGGTTGTTTTGTTATTTTATTATTGTTTATTGTATTACTTTTATACTTCAGCCATAGTCATTCCATTCTAGTTTTGGTTATAGCCTTTTATTTTCTTGTTGTTGTGTTTTTAGGTTTGTCACTTTATTTCTTAGTTCGTCCCTTTGTTTTGTTCACTTTTACACTGTTGGTCATTGGGCGCGTTTGATTATTTTCTTTATCATTATTTTCTGTCACATACTCCTCTTGGTTTGTCTGCTTTGTTTTTCTCTCACCACACTCTCTTCCACTTACCTTCCAGAACCTTCCTCTCACCTGTTCCTCATTTCACACCCTGATTAGCCTCCCATGATTTAAGCCCTTACAGTCCCTCACTTCCCTGCCAGTAAGTTGAGATTTCATATCCGCATTCCAGCCTTTGTTTTAGTCCTGTTTTGCTTTGCTGTGTTTTGACCTCACTTTGTTGTTCCAGATCTCGCTTTTGCCCCAGCCCATGTATTTTGTCTCTCCGAGTTGCAGAAACCTGTTTGTTTTTTGACATCACCTTTTGCCTGACCCGTCTGTACTTTTGCATCCCTGCCTGTTTACCTGTGTACCGTACCTTGGCCTGCTTCAAAGATAAAGTCATTTTTATTCGTACATCGTGTCTGTGAGTCTGCATGTAGTGTCCACCCACTTTCTGTGCCATGCATCTTTGGCACTTGACAAGCCAGTGAATTTGGTTATATTCTGTTGAATCGTTAGTCTCTCCAGAGAGCAGTTTTTGGGGAAAATACTGAAAAACATGTTCCACACCAAGTCCAATTACATTAGGAAAATAGACGACCACCGCCCCAGAACTGGAGGCTAATGGAGAACACGACTGAACCTAAATCAACACCAAAGTATCACAGTATTTGTAACCTTTACAAGTTGTGCACTTGCCTCAGAAACTGATGTTATTTAACTGCCAAACATTAAAATATGTTTGCTGATTTCTTGTGAATTAACGCCATCTTTTATATCCAGTGTGGTTGACTCGTGAAAGGCCATTAGCCAACGTGCACTGTTTGAGAACCTTGCTGAAGCCCTCGCACAGTTTGAGGTCGCTCTGTGAGCGCATTCAATGAACTGTCTGAGCTCATAGGCACAGGCCTGTTGTTGTGGCGCCTCCAGCTGGTACATGGACTGTGGCTGCTGCTGGTACGGCTCCTGGTAGGTGACATCAGGCTTAGTAGCTTCTGACTGTCCTCCACTAAAGCCTCCAGTCACTGCATGGCCAATCGTGTGTCCGATAGCAGAGCCTACAGCTACTCCAGCAGCTGTAGAGGCTGTCTGGGCGAACATGTCTGGCTGCCTGGGCAAGGTGGCTTGCACACCCACAGCCAATGGCGCAGCCCTGGCCACAGGTGGTGGTGAAGGTGGAGCCCAGCTGGCTGGAGGAGCCATCCTGGAGCTTCAGCTTCTGCTCCCTCTCTGCATTTTTAAAAATTACTTTAAGCGTTTGGCAGGATAAAGAAAAACACACGTTTCCAGCCACTAAGCTAGCCACGAGTAAAGTCTTGGCTAGAACTTTGGAGGGTTAAAGTCTCCAAAGACCCACAGTTCTATGAGTGTTTTCATAGATGTTCTCCTGATTTAAGATTATTTTATGTCACAACTTGTTGACCAGAAATAACCCAGATCATGTCATTTTACTTGAAAATATTACACACACACATGCACCCACACAAATATCTACACAGCACTTTTCCACTGGAAAATCACTAAGGGCCCTTGGGCAAGGTCCTAAATCCCCAGTTGCTCCCAGTGTAAGTGGGTTCATTTATTGTGGGGTCATTTCATTTTGATTAACATTTTGTTTGTGAATGTTCCTGGATGCAACTTTCTTCCAAAGCTTTCCACCTGTAATTTATGTAGCTCGAGGGGAAATCTTTCTGTTGTATGCTGCCATCTGGTGGAGATATGGCTGTATGAGTGGCCTATCTTGTAACACTGTGGTTTACAGCAATAAAATGTACATTTTATTGTGCTAAAGCTCAGAAAAGTACAAAACTAATGCATGGTAAGACTTAAAATGCAGACTGTTTAGGGGGTTGACAATCAGACACGGATGGGGAATACCATATTTGACACGGAGGACAGTCCGTAGGACATCTGTGACATGAGTCTGCTGCTGCTCAGTTCGCTAATGAATCCTGTGAGTGTCTGTGCATACTGTAACTGTAGGGCAAAGGTCGAGAGCAGAGCAACATCTGAAGCCAAGCCACTGACTGTTACCTTCGGGGTGGTCTGTTCCAGTTTTGCCTTCTTCCGGCTGACCCTTAACTCGTACTCAGCTCGGTTGTGATCCTGGAAGAGAAATCTTCTCATTTCTATGTTACATTAAAATGCAGTTCTAATGGCTACTACGTACATGTTCTGGAGAGAGAATAAGAGGTACACAGAGCCTGGGAGTGTGAAAATTTGCAAAATGCACATGGATTCTTAAAATGTAGAAATGAAAGTATTTAGAGATTTGCTGGATTTCCAGATGTGGACCGTTTCACTCTTGCTACCGCACATGACTACAATCGAACATTTGACAACTGAGTGGCCATATTAAAGAAAATGCTAGCTGTGGTTAGCATGAGCGTACGTTGCATTCTATGGCAATCAGGAAGTCGAAATTTCCAATCTCAGACTATGAAAAAAACAAGAAATTCCCCCCCCCCGAACTCATATTTGTAACCCAGTAATTTGGAAAATGTTTCTCAAACCTTCTGCATTTCCCTATATTCACAAAATTATGTTGGTTTGTTTGAAATTAAAACTGTTATTTCAAGAAACCACACTACTTTTGTAACTACCATATTGTCCAGTGTAGAAGTTGCTGTTTTTCTTACTAGTTTGGGAGGCCCTGCAACTTGTACTCTGGTGTGACTTATATACTGAAAATTCACAAGTTTGTTATTACTAATAGTAATGATAATGACTATTTATATAGAACTTACCAAAGAATCAATAAAAAATACACTTCAACAATGCACAAAAATCCCAAATTAAGAAGCTCATAACACATAAAAAGATGTAACTTGCACTCCAGTGCGACTTGTATGTGTTTTTTTCCCTCTTCAAGAGGCATTTTTTGACAGGTGCAACTTATACACCGGAAAATACGGTATGCCTCTATACAGCACATTCCTGCAAAAACAATCAAACCTTTCCTTTTCATTATTTTTGATCAAGTAAAATATTAATCAATATACCTTTGTGCATTTTTCACTTTTCTATTTCTTTAGTTAAGTGAATTATATGTGCGCTAAAAAAAGTTCGTTGTTGTAGAAAATAAACAAGTGAACCAGGAGCATTTTTTTTCGCACTTTATGTTTCTGAGGTTGAATATGATGTAATTTTGAGTTCCGACTTCACACTTTCAAGGTATATTGAATGCAGCATTAGCATACATAAACATGCAATAGCATATGCAGTCGTGTGTTAGCAAATGCAGTCATGCTAACCATGGTTGCGCATGGGGCTATTCTACAGAGCACCGTTCCTTCCCATCTCATCCCAAATAGCAAATCGGGGCACATTTTGAAGCGCCTTAATATCTTCTTGACCCATTTTTGTCAGTCTTGAACAAACTTATATATGTAGTAGTTATGGCCATCATTTGAATCAGGATTCAGTTTTTGAACTGTTCAAAAATTGAATCCTGATTTGCGAAATCATTTCTAGCATGTGGTCCAGGTGTTTGCAGTCTTAACAGCTTCAATCATGTTTGAAAGACTTTAAACAGGGTATTCGTAGTGAATGCAGCTTGAAACTTGTTTGATCGCGCTCCATCAGGATAAAAAATTTGAAGATGAAGCAGTGTTTGTTGCGGTTCCGGCCGAGGGTGCAGCTCTTTACTTTCATTTTTGGGCAGGTTGCCAGGTCTGCACTTTTTTTAGCTATCTAGTTGCCATGTCTGCCATGTCTTCCTTGCCTGTTAGGAGGCAAGCAAGATTAAGGGTCCCTTCACACATAGTGCAAATTTGGTCGATTTGCGCATCAAGTGCGCATGAAGCAGATAATCGTGTGCAAAATGTGTGAAAATACAAAACAAAAATACAAAACATCTGATCACAGAGTGACATCTTGGTCTTTGCGCTGACAAGACAGCGGGCGTGGCCGGCTGCCCACAGCTGTTGAGACATTTCTGGTTCTGGACATCACAGCCGCAGCACACATCCCGTGATTTAACGGACATGTGCATGTGTGTGTTTGTATGGAAATACATAAAAACATAAAAACAGACCGTCAGTCCATTTAGACATGCAGCAGGCGATCTGAATGTCACGTCTGACAGGACACGCGTGTCGGCCCATGAGGGCTGTGAGCAGTGTGCCGCAGGACCAGGACAAGCCAACAGTTACCACTTTCAGTCATGTATCAGCAGAAATACACCGTACCAAACGCTATTTGGTCAGTTATCACAGTGCTTTTTTCTTTTTTTAGAAAATACGTTTATGTTGGCTTGTTGATTTAGCCATTCACGCTCCTCTTACAAAACAGTGATTGTAGTGCAGTGGTAACGTTTCCATCTGGTAATCAAAGTGTGCAGGTTCAAATCCTGTGAGTGGCATTTTATTTTTTTTTAACCAGAGTTATTTAACTGCAGGTTCTATATTGCATCCCCTTTTATGTATTATTTATATCAACCCAGTGATATTTACTGCCCATGGGCGCAATGTTTTGTGGTGCGCTCATACGAGTTCTACCACTGTGAGTCGCCCTGAGTAGTATGTATTTGCACATTGTGTGAAGGGGCCCTAAGCCATTTCATCCTGTTTTTGCACTTTTTTCGATCATGGACAATTGCCGTAGAATGGCACCCTGTGGAATAGGGGTATTAGCATCAAACACTGACCATTAGCATTGACTATGCTGAACAACACCTACTAACTGTTAGATTAACAGCTGTTTATGTTCATTAATGGTGGTTCACATGTCTGCATATGTAAATGAAAACCACAAATCTGTAATTTACAGCGGTGAGTGCTTTCTTTAAAGTGGCTCTTCAGTAGTTAAATAACCGGTATAGACTGCCGCACACACTACAGAATGCGGCACATTCAGTAATCCAGCAAGTCCAGGAAATCTTTCATTTCTGGTAATGTCAAGACCCACCATGAAAGGATTAAGATCCAAAACGTAAACCCACAGCAGCTGTGGCTTTCTAATTTTCTTTTTAACTCTGATTTGCTATTAAAAAAAAAAAGAGTTTGGTTTCTTTACCTTTACCAAAGGTCTAAGTGACTGATATACCTCAAAGGAACAGCTCAGCATTTTGAGAAAGACCTCTGCTTGGCTTAATCAGAAGATCAATGTCCTGAGAACACTTCCAACTCCAGCTCCATAAAACCGTTTTCACACCAGCACATTTATGGTCAATGCTTCCACCAGCCTTGTTAGTTTCAAGATTTATTTCTACAGCTGGATTATTATTTGCAGAGTGTAAGGGTATAATCATGATACTGACATGTTTGTAATGTAACAAGAAAACTATGTGTATGATATCGCAGTGGCAATTATGCAATAAATGAAATTAGTTTTGGCAATAACAATGGTCATGCATAATTTACCAGTTAATATTTTACAATTAAATATTTTAAAAATTTTAAACGATGATACACTGCATCCGGAAAGTATTCACACCAAAATGGATGAAATTCATTTATTCCTCAAAATTCTACATACAGTACCCAATAATGACAGGGTGAGAGAGGGTTTTCTTTCAGATTTTTGTAAATAATGTACATAAGTATCACAGCCTTGCCATGAAGCTCAAAATTGAGCAGAGGTGCATCCTGTTTCCACTATCATCCTTGAGATGTTTTCTACAGCTTAAATTGAGTCCACCTGGGGTAAATTCAGTTGACTGAATATGATTTGGAAAGGCACACACCTGTCCTACATATAAGGTCCCACAGTTGACAGTGCATGTCAGAGCACAAACTAAGCATAAAGTGAAAGGAATTGTCTGTGGACCTCCAAGACAGGATTGTTTCAAGGCACAAATCTGGGGAAGGGAACAAACATTTCTGCTGTTTTGAATGTCCCAATGAGCACAGTGGCCTCCATCATCAAATGGAAGAAGTTCAGATCCACCAGGACTCTTCTTAGAGCTGGCCACCCGTCTAAACTGAGTGATCAGGGGAGAAGGGCCTTAGTCAGGGTGGTGTCCAAGAACCTGATGGTCACTCTGTCAGAGCTCCAGCATTCCTCTGTGGAGAGAGGAGAATTGTTTCAGAAGGACAACCATCTCTGCAGCAATCTACTAATCAGGCCTGTATGGTAGAGTGGCCAGACAGAAGCCACTCCTTAGTAAACGGCACATGGCAGCCCACCAAAAGGCACCTGAAGGACTCTCAGACCACAAGAAACAAAATTCTCTGGTCTGATGAGAAAAAGACTGAACTCTTTGCCGTGAATGTCAGGTGTCATATTTGAGGAAACGAGGCACCATCCCTGCAGTGAAGCATGGTGGTGGCAACATCATGCTGTGGGGATGTTTTTTCAGTGGCAAGAACTGGGAGACAACCTGGTCTCACGGCAAGGTCGTGATTCAGCAGCACGAAATATACATTAATCTATTGGTTTGTGATATTGTCACAAAAAGCGTCTCAAATTTGTCACGGCAGCACAATTCATTGTAATTCATTCCATGATGGCTGCACGAAATCAAAAGTGAAGGGGGGGGGCATGGGGTGGTTATGGTTAGGGTTGGGGGAAGGAGTAAGGTTAGGTTATGGTTAAGGTTAGGGTTGGGGTAGGAGTTAGTAATAGTGAGTTAAAAAAATCACTTTTACTCAATTTGTGATGGGAGCACAAAAAAAAGTGAGACAGGGCTGTGGGAGACTACTCAGGATTGAAGGAAAGATGAATACAGTAATGTACAGAGACATCCTGGATGAAAACCTGCTCCAGAGCACTCTTGACCTCAGACTGGGGCGTTGGTTCATCTTTCAGCAGGACAATGACCCTAAGCACACAGCCAAGATATCAAAGGAGTGGCTTCAGGACAACTCTGTGAATGTCTTTGTGTGGCTCAGCCAGAGCCCAGACCTGAATCTGATTAAACACTCTCCTCGCTCCTCATCCAAACTGATGGAGCTTGAGAGGTACTGCAAAGAGGAATGGACCAAAACTGCCCAAAGATAGGTACAACAAGCTTGTAGCATCATATTCAAGAAGACTTGAGGCTATATTGTTGCTAAAGATGCATCAACAAAGTTTGACGAAATGGTGTGAACACGCATGTAAATGGGATTTCTTAGTTTTTTTTATTCGTAATAAATTTGCAAAAATTTCAAATAAAGTTTTTTCATGTTGTCATTATGGGGTTGTGAGTACAATTTTGAGGGAAAAAATAATTTACTCCCTTTTGGAATAAGGTTGTAGTGTCACAAAATGTGGAAAAAGTGAATCACTGTGAATACTTTCCAGATACACTGTACATCAAGTGAAGATAGAACAGTAAACCTCTGTGACAGCATATGAGTGTTAAAATTAAATATCATAAATCAACACGGGCATCAATACAATTAACATTTTTACATTAATTTACGTGTTATAATGTATGACAGCCAGTAAAATGATTTGTAAATTAATTGTAGCTGGATAGCTGGAGAGAAAATGTGCAAATTATGTACACGTATAAGCAATAAATAACCTGAAATATTTCTTCATGTCACAGAAAAAAATGGTTTAATTTTACTGCCATATGTCATGCGCTACTTTCTGATGTGATCATTAAAAATGTTTTTTTAATGATTTGGTTTCATGGAATCATTTCGCTTAGATTTTAAGAGCATAAAAGAACAATTCTTTTAACTTAATTCCTTAAATATGCCTCATGTTTACACTGAATTATGTATTTTTTATTATTATGTGATGCATCTGTGCTTGAGGATCATTGTGTATCACTTTTGACTTTCAAAAATGATATTATGTGTGCAAACCTCAACTGTTTCTGTGTTCCCCACCAGACGTTTGTGCACTCAGGTGGGCAAACCCCGAATTGCACATGTTTGAATGTAAACATGCTAAATGGACAATATGCGTTATTTTGCGCATTTGACAGACACAGTCCTCATTGCACAAAATTATTAACTCAGAATACAGGTAAATATGTGAGTGCAATGGTGTTTGCACACAGTTTTGCACATGCAAACCTTAAGCAAATCAGGCCATAAATGTTGCGGGTGAGTCAGTCTGTCAATCTGATTCACGTAGATAAAGTTTTGTTTGTGTTTTAAGGAGCTGGTTGTTTCCTGGTGTTATCCATGCTGGTAGCTGCAAAAATCAATTCCAGAATAAAAACTGGAATTCTTGCTGACTACCAAACTCTTGGGAGTGCATCTAAACATCAGAGGCTGGCGACCTTTATAAAGCACCTTTTAATGCATTCCATTGTATATCTTGTGTCTTCACACATTAAAACAACATTGCACAATTTAGTAATAACCCTTTTCAACTTTGCTCAGATCTAAGGGAGCACTTTCCAGCTTTCTCCCATCTCTGTGCTACACACATATAAACTGATGCAATATGGCTAATAAACCCATTTATCCAGATCTTTCCTGTAATCACATCTGAATATTCTTAGTTATTGTTAAATAATCAACATACTATAATGTGGCTTGATTCATTTGCACTGTGCTCAAATAATCCTTTCATGGCGAAGAATGTTCATATATCTGCTGTGTTTTCATTTCCTGCAGTAAGCAAAGTGATTGAAAAACTGCTGCATGCACTGAGGCAACCACACTGCAAGAAAAGAAAGCCGAGCGTTAGAGCGTCACTTCTGGCCTGGAGGTCCATGTGTCAGCACGATGTGCACAGATGGACAGACAGAATAAAAATGGCCCAGATGAAAATGAAAGGCCTCGGACAAGCAGCAAATACAATCACAGTGCAGAAACAAACTGGGAGGCAAACGCTGGTCCAGATAAATGGCCCAAATGCTCTTCTCTTGGGTCTGGGGGATGGTCAGTGCATGGCCTTTCTGTGTGTCTGCAGGAATTTGTTTTAGCAGTGTGCAGTTTTAATAATATCAGATCACTACAAAGGAAGCCTGAGCAGATGAGTGTATTAAGTCAACTTGTTCTGTTCGCACAACAGCAAATTTCAAGCTGTTTTTTGTTGCCAGTTCAACTCTAGAGGAAGGTATATTTAGATGGGAAAGTAACTCCTCCCACATTATAGATATTTTCTTGCCATCCCTGAACAGTGAAGTGAAACAGATCCAAACTCAATATACATATGAAAAGCATCAGTCTCTGTTCTGCATCAGCATTGCAGATTATTTTAGATTAGATTTCTTTAATATAAAAATTGCAATTCACCCCTTCAATTAATCAATAATGGAAAGTAGATACTCTTGGAGAATAAATAGTCAGTGGGAAATATTCAGATGAAGCATTAAATAAGAGAGAAAGTGTCATGAGAAGTCTTTGCCAGAGATGTGCAATACTTCTTGATTTATCGACGGGAACGTTTATAAAACAGCACCTCTAGTTTAACATCGAGACAATTACAAGCCTCAGTGGGTATAATTATTATAAGCTGGTATAATTACTAAATGTAATTTAACAAATACTTCATATTGATGAAAACATTTATAAAAGACTACCTCTATTTTAACTGCCAGACAATTACAAATCTCAGTGAGTTCTTTGACTGATACCAGATGGTATAATTACTAAATTAATAATAAAACAACAACAACAAAAAAAACTTCATAATATTTTATGTAATCTGATGAAGAAAAACTTCAGAGAAAGAAGAAAATTACTCAGCCTTACGAGGTCGACAAGAGCAAATTAGAACCTGCTGCCATCTTTGATCTTTTTTGGTCCCGTCCAAGATTTTGTGAAAGTTGGACAAACAATATTAAAGAATGTTGAAAATTTATGAGTTTTCATACGTTTGTTTCAGGAGCCAACATGTCCATGTGTGGTTCATGTGGTCTTGAAGGTAGGACCAGAGGGCATCGGCCAGAATTGGCTAAAACATTTGTGGGAACTTGATCTGATTGAGTACTGAAGACCCTTCACATTGTGCCTTAAGTCTGACAGTTTATGGACTTATTGTTGATGAGGTGAAATGTGGCCAGCAAATAGTTTCTACATGTGCAGCCTCAGAAATGTGGGATTTCAAAGTTGAAACACAAATCTACATTTAATGTTGAATGTAGTTTGAAACAGATTCTACAGAAAACTTGTGGCAGACAGAGAGTTTGCAAGTAGGGGCAGAGGGTGACATTTGGAAAACGGTCAATTTGGGATCAAACACGTTGGCATTAAGGATCCTGTTTTGATGACGAACACAAAAAGCATGAATGAAGAACATGTAAGACTATTTTGGGCATGTCAGCACGTACTTTGCTATTCAAGAGGTTGGTGGGTTGGACTTACCATCTGACATATTCATGAGCATCTTTTAAGATGAACATGATAACAACCAATCAGAGTGCATGTGTCATTCCCTTTAACTGGATTGTGCCAAAGTGCACAGCACTGTGGTTTCAGGGAACTGGAAAGGATTTCTTGGGAAGGATAGAGCTTTCTTGCAAAATATGAGGCTTTTCTTCTTCTTCTTCTGCTCTTTTTTTCCCTTTTACCAACAGAATCATAATCCATCACCACCCACGATCATGACACTGATTGTGGCAGAGGTCGGATGGATGGGTATCATGTAGGTTAAGTGATACTTGAGGAGTGGGTTGAGAACCGCTGGTATAGGATTATGAAAACATTTAATTGCGTTTAATGAGGTAAACCTGCACACATTTAGCTCTGAACAGACATTTTCATCTGTTCAGTGGTGACAAGACGCCCATTAGCTCCTGCTCACTAATGTAATGTTTGCATGATAACATATAATTAATGCACTGATTAAATAAATTTTCCTGCTTGTTGCATGAAGCAGTTAGGACCACATTTTAAAAATAAATGCCAATTGTAGACCAGTGCGACCAGTGCACGGTGGCTTAGTGATTAGCACTGTTGCCTCACAGCAAGAAGGTCATGGGTTCTATTCCCACCTGTGGTCTTTCTGTGTGGAGTTTGCATGTTCTCCCCATGTTTACGTGGGTTTCCTCCGGGTGCTCCGGCTTCCTCCTACGTTTAAAAGATATGCAGATTAGGTGAATTGGAAACTTGATAATTGTCCAGGTCTCCCTTGCAAAAGATCTCAGTCTCAAAGGGATTAACCTGGTTAAATAAAGGATTAAATACAGTATATGCTTTATCTTCTTTGTGATGTATTTTTGGACAGGTGCCACCAATACTCCAGTGTGACATGGTAGATTGTCATGGTAGATAAATATGGTAGACTGTCTTGGTCCCCTGTCTTTTGTTGTTTTCAGATTGTTGGGGGTTTTTTGTCCACTGGTATTGGCAAATGAAAATTCTAACAAAAAGACAAGAAGGACAGATTTCCCAATTCGACTGAACAAAGAAGAGGATAAGAGAAGAACCTGAGCAATTTCTGAGTCAAAAACTTGTCCTGAGGCCACAGAAATGAACATCATTATGATGAATCTCTGAGCAGTGGCACAAAAAGAAACAGAGGAGGTGCAAAGAGGAACAGAAAGGACCTGAGGCCAGGGGCGTAGGTTTGCATATGGACCATAGGGACAAGTCACAACCAATATTTTGGGATGGCAAAATAGTCCCTACCAATATTTAGAATTTTTTTTATATAACAAAATCATTCACTATTTTTTTGCGAACTCGATACTATAATTTTAGTCATCACGTTTTGTGTTTTCGACGTGCCAGAGTGACAGGGTTACCCATGTTGCAATTTCATTAGCTCACGTTCTTCTCACATGGACGAAAACAAAGTGCATCTCGTGGCAGGCAGTGCTTCATTTGTAAAGTGGGAGGTCCCGGAGCGCAGAGGATGGGTGGCTCCGGTGCAGTGTTGCCAGATGTATGATAATTATCGTATTTGTACGATAGTTTTGCCCTCTGTACGATGTACGATCAATAAATGTACGATCAATAAATGTACGATCAATAATGGGAAAAAATCCAATATGTACGATAATTTCAGTTGGTTGCCCAAACACGCATCTCTCTCTGACACCCAAGAATCATTTTGCAGGTGTTGCACTCAGGCGGCATCAAATGCTGACTTTGGGCGACCGGGACAAAGTCATTTGAAAGCCCGCCCCCTCTCCATACAAAGTAATGAGTTCCCATCCAATCTTTACCGTGACAGGAAGATTCCCCAACCAACATCTTTTTTTTTTTTTCGAAACTTTATTTCAACAAATGCAATAACAAACGAACAAAACACAAGAGCAAAGAGATATACAAGAAGAATAAAAAAAAGTTCCTTATGGAGGTGTCAACATTTTTTTCTCTGTTCAACAAAATCTGCACAAGTGGCCATGGCATTGGATGACAACAGCGACCTCGAGGTTGAATTCGACTCTTTCTAGTCTGGTAATTAACACGTTTGTGTCCCTTCACAGAAAAAAAAAATCTTTCTAGTCTGGTAGTGCATTTGCTTGTGCATTTGCGTTCTTTTTGTGCCATAGTTTCCCCATTACTATAATTACTGTTTAAAAATGTGACATAAAATTCTTTGTAAATTAAAAAAAAAACGCTAAAATAGCTACATTGTATGCGTTTTGTTTGTGTACGATAATTTCTCCCAAAATACGATAATTTTTAGGTTTTGGTACGACAGTTTCGTATTTCATATCTGGCAACACTGCTCCGGTGCAGAAAAACAAGAAGGGCGGGGGCTTGCGAACAATGCTGTGCGCCACACTTAAAATAAACTGCTGTTGCCAGATACCTACAACTGCATTATTGATGAAGAGAACAGATTATACATCTTGGTTGCAAAAACTTTTTTTTTTTGTTAGCTCCACAAGTATTTTTTTGTTGTCTTGTTCTCTCAGGTAGGCCTATAGAATAGAGTCGTGATTTTGGGTGCAATTTTGTTATTTAAGCTATTTGTTTGTCTGCCTACACACTTAATAATGTAAATAAAGTGTTAAATTATTCAGCATTATGTCGTCATATGTTATGTATTATGCTGTACTTGTGCGTCTAATGGTATGAGTGGGTTAGGGGGTGGTGGTGGTGGGCAGGGGGGCGGGGGGGTGGTATTGTCCCTACCAAAGCTGAGACCAAACCTACGCCCTTGCCTGAGGCAGAAGGTTAGACACCTTGAGGAAGGGAGGGAGAGTGTTAGGTAACAGTGGCTGCAAAACGGCTCTAAAATGATAAGTCAAAAAGAAAGAAGGTAAGTTAAGTAGAAGAGACTGCAAGCAATAAAGCAAACTTATCCAAACCTTATGATCCTCCTGTAAAATATACCAGCACACAGAAACACAAGGGGAGAGGCGTCAGCTGTCATCGTCTGAAGGTCAATATCATCACTGGTTCTGACAACCAGTAAACCACTGCTCCATTTCAATATAGTGCACAAATACTTTGATCTGAGGTTGGCACTCAACCATGTCAAAACATTTTGTAGGATTAACCCATAACAAGCATTAAACCCATCAGCCATTCCTCAGATTTAACTTCATTGCAACATCACGAAAATGACAGTGAGTCCTTATAAGTCAATAAAAACAATCAGCAAAAAAAAAAAAAAAAAAAAAAAAAAAAAGGGGTGGGTGGGGGGTTGGTGTGAGGAGAAAATGAGATTAAGTAGAAACATTCCAAAGCTGGTGGTTGAAATGAGAAAATTTGGCACAGCAATTAAAGAAGAATGGGTTAATTTGGTCAATTGGGGTTTATGCACCATACTTGTTTTGGCCATTTATAAGCATCATATAGACCTGTACCTTCAGAACATGCTCCAAAATAGTCATTCAATTTTAAACAAAAACTACACTTCTTTGGACCCCACAATAGACTGGCATTCTGTCCCAGGTGTACCCCACCTCTCACCCAATGGCCCCAGCTCCCTTGTGACCTTTAATTGGAATAAGTGGATATAAAAAATACATGAATGGATGAATAAAGGGGATGATCCACTTCACAAATTGGTTTAGGAACCCCTGTAAAAGTCAGAATGACCATGTCTCTTCTGATCAAGTAAATCCCATACAGGCCCTACAGGAAACCAGTCCATCACAGGTGACTTTCTCAACTGAAGCTGGTACCCATTAGAGCTGGGTGGACTGGAACTGGTTGCCCATTGTTCATCAGAACAACTAAGTTTGGCTTTCATCAGAGAGAATCCCACTCTGGACAGTGACCAAAAGATTAACTTAGATGGTCTTAAAAACAAGACGTTCATTGTTTTTTGACTAAACTACTAAACTGCATTAAATTTATTCTTCTAAAAAGCTAATAAAATTGTTCAAACACTGATTATGAGAAGAAACTTGCAAGCAAATTGCTGGTGATGATTCGGATGTCAATACAAGAGATTATTATAATTTCCTTTGAGATTGTAAGATTGGGGAATCATCTTTGAACAGTTCCAGTCTGGAGCACCAGATGCCTCAAGACTTTCACATTCAATCTCCTGCCCTTCTGTTGACTGACCACATCACTTGAACATATGCTTTATCCTGATCAAAAATCTCTTGCAGATCTGGATCTGGATCAGGATTAGCTGACAGTTTTGAATAATAAGATTTGCTATTTCACTCAAAAAAATAACTCATTGAAGGAACTCAATTCAGTTGTGTGCAGGATTTCCATTTAGTAAATATATGTAGCCCCAATTAAAAAAAAAGCACATGCATGCAAGATACTTCATTTAATAATTAATAATGAATGAAATAATTAATTTAAAATAGTTGGGACTACATATATTTATTAGATGGAAATCCAATCCAATGAGCCAGATTTTTGAGTGTTGCATACATTTGTGACTATGACTCAGGATTGTTTTTTCATGTTGTGTCGATGATATTTCCACCGATTCAAATAAAACTTGCATTGTTAGTTGTTTATTCTTTGGGTTGGCAACATATATATATATATATATATATATATATTAATATATTATATTATATAATAGATTATATATATATATATATATATAGATATATATACACTGATGGAAAAAAAGTCCTTTTCATTCCGCCATTCCAGACAATGAAAATCCGACGAGGGGGCGGGACCACTCCTTTCCAAGGCATGCTCACAGGCGAATGACGTCACCAACAGGCGTGGAAAACTCACGCATGCGCACGAGGGTTCAAGCATGTCTGACATAAAAACATATGAATGAAATCCATATAGTTTTTGAAAAAAATAAAAAGGACCGTTACTTTATTGACAGACATCGTATGATAACAGACAACGTCTTGCAAACTTGCAGTAAATGATACATTGAGAGATGTGAATGAAACTGTTGTATTGTAAGAAGTATCATAATGTTCCAGCATTCTTCAGGTTTGTGGAAGTTTGCACTCTTTCAGTTCCCAATTACTATATTAAAATAATGAATTAACAGGCTTCTAATTAATAAATTGAACAAATATAAGCAAATGATTATGGAGCCATTGAAGTCCAAAAAGGCATTTTTTTTGTCGCTGTGTACACAAATTTCAGTCAGTGAAAACACATTTCTGCAGAAGAAGTCATTATCTGAAGATTGGATAGTAAAGTGACAAGAAGGATTTACTGAGCAGATGATGCCAAACACTTTTAAGAAACAACAGAACACAAGAATACGATGGTCTCTGTGTGTGCTTCTTTGAGTGTTTCATTCTATTATTTCTTTACGGTACTTTACCTCTTCCATTCTGTAGCTTCCAACAACATACAGGTAGTTTCCTGGACGGCCGACGAGCCTACAGATCAAACACAACCACCATGTCACCACTTTCTTAGAATAAGCCACTGTTTGGTTAAAAACAAATGATGCTTTTACCTTCCCCTGAAAAAGGCCAAGTAGACAATCGGTGTGAAGGCATTTACAAACTTCAAGATGAAGGTTTTGAAGATCAGCCGGTCTTCAAAGCTTTTGTCTGTTTTTGGGACCTCTGAAACAGAACCATTGAAATATAAAAAAATGTGACTTTACTCTCTCAGTTCATACAAAACCAGACAGACTGATACAACTGTGATCCTGCTCATCCTCAACATACTGTAGTAACACCCATAATTGTCTTTCTTTTAATGGTTTTTGCAAGATATGTTAACAGATAGGGCAGCAAAGTAGTGCAAGCAGTCTTGGTTTAAGGCCACATGGGCACCATTCTCCATCTGCATCCGGAGCTGTGTCAGGGAGAGCATCCTGCCTAAAACTATACCTCTGGCAAGCCTGAGCGAAGAGCAGCCAAATCAAACTGTTACATAAGAAAAGCTAATTGTCAATATAAAGTTTTTTTTAAAGAAATTCTGATATAAAAGTGAGCCGTCACCTAGAATAAGCAGCTTTTTAAAAATACGTGGTGTGGTAAATAATGGCATTTTAAACTAAGTCTTCTAAAATTAGTGATATAGTAGAGTTCTGTCTTGGGATGACAGCTGTTACATTTCAGGTTACTCAGATCAGGCACTTCAATGGGCAACCAATCTGTAGAGGTATAAATTTCCTTCCCAGTCACATCACCTTTCTGTGCCCTTGGATAAGAAGCTGCATTGTACCAGTCTACCAAGCTGTACATGGGTGGCATCCCAACCAGAGTGAGTCGTAGATTCTCATCTGCTTCACACTACAGAGTCTGGAAATAAACTTGGGCACCAACTGCCCTCAGGGGCTATACTATAGAATTTACTTCTCTTTCTTTTCTTCTCCAAAGAGGGGTGGAGTTAGAATTGTTTTAACCCTCTGTGGTCCATGAAGGCACCAGCTCATCTAAGTGTAGTTTTCATCATGTCTTTATTAATAGATCTTTGACAGAATGTCACAGAGAGCTCATTTAACCACTTCCTGAAACTTCAAATTCACATCTGTAAAATGAGACGATCTTTGATTCATAGCCAGTTGTAGATGCCGAAGAAAGCCACGTGGTCTGTGCCCTTTGCTTGCTGCCAGCCCTTTACTCAGCTGCAGTGTCTGTTAGCGGCAGCTCCTCAATCAAACATACAAGTAAAGGCTGATAAAGTTGAAATGTACAGTCCTGTCAACCTGAAAATATTTTTGAAAACTTTATTTAGTCTGAGAGACAAAGAAAATCATCATGGAAATACATGGAGAAGGATTACTTTCTTCAGGAATCTGTGATGAAAACTGATGTAAAAATGTTCATTGTTGACTTAAAAAATGACTGCAAATGGATTTTATTCACCTAATAAGTAATTATATGACAAGAGAAGCAGACAGCAGAAATGGAACAAATAGTATTTTACAAATATACCAAATTGGGGTGTTACAGATGTCTGCCATGTAGCTCCCAGCAGGGGCCACTGCTGCACTGCACAGCACATATTATTTATTAATTTATTTGACTTTAAAATACATTGTTTTAAAATGTTTTTCATTTATTGCACTACTTTTGTGATGTGAATACTTTGGTAAACCCATTTCTAACACCAAACAGTTCTTCCACATGAATAAAATGTATATTCACAAAAGATGTGAAGAATTCCTAAAAACTGAATTATGTTTGCGCTAATATATGTCTCACATTATGAAAGTTGAGATTGGTCTGAACATTTTCTACAACACATGGGTAATTATTGAAAGAATGGTAAAATCGAGAAAATGCCCTTGGACCCCAGAGGATTCATTTGAAAGGTGGGGTGTTTCGTGATACTTTCAGTCTAATGATTGGCTTCCAGTTTTATACGTATTTTATAATTTTACCCCATTGTTGCTTCCTGTCAAATTACAGGTGGAATTTCATGTGTTTTTCTGATACATGTCTTTTTGAACATTATATTGATGAAAAGCAAATGGTCTGTATGTGCTAGTGCACATACAGACCATGCAATCTAATCATCACATGCATGATGAACATTAGGAGCAGTGTAGTTGAAGTAAGATTTTCATTCAGTTCTATGACTGGTGGCCACTGGACCTCGTCTTTGGATATGTGAGAAACTTAACAAGCTTATTTCAACCTAAGTTCAACCATCTCTGGTCCTAATTTCCAGAATGAGAAGATGGGATTATTCCCCATACATTCTCAAATATTTGCAACAGGTGGCAGTGTTCAGCATGTGGATGGTGGTTCTGTGGGAGATCAAATTCTTGAATTATTAGAAAAACCTAGTATCAAGGAATGTAATTCCCCAAAAGTCAACCACACGGGATGTACTACAGTCTTCTTCCATGTGGGGGTGTGTGAGACAATCAAGAGAATAAATTTAACTGAGCACCTGTTGTTCAGACATTGCAAACACAGAGTCAAAGTGTTTCATCAAAAAAACCTTAGATTGAGTTCGTACATCATTTAGTGTGCGTAAAGCGTCTTACCTAGCATGGTGAGCCAACGCGCAATGGAGGCGTAGATTTCATCTAAGATGATGATGACAATGAGGTTGATGATGGCGGCGGTGGTTTTGACGGTGGCTCTGACGTTTTCCCGAGCCACGGGGTAGTCGCTCATGTGCAGCGCTGCCTTAATGCTGATTCTGTACAGGATGACTCCGAAGGTGATGGCAAATGTCACGGTGATCTAAAGGTAGGAAGACGACAAGCTTGCCTGATCAGACATAAATCATCTGCTATGTAGGTGAAGCAGAAGATTAAATATCACAAGTACTGGCAGCAGGATGAAAGATCTTCAGGTGGCCAGTGGTAGGTCCAAAGGATGTCACTTCCCTTTACCGTGTGAGGACAACACTTAGTGGTTAGCACCGAAGCCTCACAGCGAGAAGGTTTCAGGTTTACTTCCAACCTGTTCCTTTCAGTGTGGAGTTTGCATGTCCCCACAGGCGCTGCTTCAGCTTCGGGTGACTTGTGACTTGGTTGGGCGTTCCTTCCACACTTTCCTATACCCGGCCAACTCCTGTAACTCTTCCGGGGGATCCCAAGGTGTTCCCAAGCCATCTGAGAAATATAATCCCTCCAGGACGTCCTGGGTCTTCCCCGGGGCCTCTTCCTGGTTTAACGTACCTGGAAGACCTCCCTAGGGAGATGACCAGGGGCATCCTCACCAGGTGCATGAATCACCTCAACTGGCTCCGTTCGAAGCAAAGAAGCTGTGGCTCTACTCTGAGTCCCTCTAGGATAATCAAGCATCTCACCCTGTCCAGGACTGTAAGCCCAGATACCTGACAGAGGCATTTCATTTTTGGTGCTTGTATTTGAGATCTTATTCTTTCAATCATTACCCAAAGCTCATGGTAGTGAGGATAGGAGCGTAAATTGACTGGGAAATTGAGAGCCTTGCCTTCTGACTCAGCTCCTTCTTCACCACAATGGTCCTGCACATCATTCGTAAGATTTCAGACGCATCCCTAACTCATCTATCAATCTCATGCTCCAACATAACAACACTCGTACACAAATCCTGAGATACAGTGGGGGAAATAAGTATTGATCCACTGCCAATTTTGCAGGTTTCCCACCTACAAAGAATGGAGAGGTTTGTAATTTTGTCATAGGTACACTTGAACTGTGAGAGACAGAATCTAAAAAAAAAATCCAGAAAATCACATCGTTTGATTTTTAAATAGTTCATTTGCTTTTTATTGCATGAAATATGTATTTGATCCCCTACCAACCAGCAAGAATTCTGGCTCTCACAGACCTGTTAGGTATTTCTTAAGAAGCCCTCCTATTCTGCAATGATTTACCTGTATTAATTGCACCTGTTTGAACTTGTTACCTGTATAAAAGACACCTGTGCACACACTCAATCAATCACACTCCAACCTATCCATCATGGCCAAGACCAAAAGAGCTTCTAAGGACACCAGGGACAAAACTGTAGACCTGCACAGGCTGGGATGGGCTACAGGACAATAGGCAAGCAGCTTGGTGAGAAGAACAATTGTTATAATTATTTATTAGAAAGTGGAAGAAACACAAGATGCCTGTCAATCTACCTCGGTCTGGGATATACATGCACGATCTCACTTTGTGGGTGGTAAGGATGATTCTGAGAAAGCTCAGAAGTACCAGGAGGACCTAGTCAATGACCTGAAGAGAGCTGGGACCACAGTCACAAAGATTACATTAGTAACACATGATGCTGTCATGGTTTAAAATCCTGCAGGGCAGTAAGGTCCCCCTGCTCAAGCCAGCACATGTCCAGGCTCGTTTGAAGTTCCCAATGTGACCATCTGGATGATCCAGAGGAGGCATGGGAGAAGGTCATGTGGTGAGATGAGACCAAAATAGAGCTTTTTGGAATCAACTCCACTTACCATGTTTAGAGGATGAGAACAACCCAAAGAAAACCGTCCCAACCTTGAAGGAGAATGGATGGTTTCATGTATCGTAAAACTTTGGCAAACAACTCTTTGCCTCAGTAAGAGCATTGAGATGGGTCGTGGCTGGTCTTCCAGCATGACAATGAACCCCAAACACATAGCCAGGGCAACTAAGGAGTGGCTCCATAAGAAGCATTTCAAGGTCCTGGAGTGGCCTGGCCAGTCTCCAGTCCTGAACTCAGTAGAAAATATTGGGAGGGAGCTGAAACTCCAAACCTGAAATATCTGGAGAAGATCTGTATGCAGGAGTGAACCAAAATTCCAGCTGCAGTGTGTGAAAACTTGGTCAAGAACTACAGGAAACGTCTGACCTCTGTAATGGCAAACAAATGTTTCCATACCAATTGTTAAGGTCTGTTTTTTCTAGGGGATCAAAAACTTATTTCATGCAATCAAATGCAAATTAATCATTTAAAAATGATACAATTTGATTTTCTGGGATTTTTTTTCCGCAGGAATCGGGGAAAAGTTTGTGAAACAGTATGGGCATAGTACTTGTCACATACAGGCTGCACGCCTGTCTTGCAGGTGATGTGCGAATATTGTGCTGTTAGGATGTGCCAAGTGTTTGTCGGACACGTATATGCTTGCTGTCACCGCAAAGCCCCTACTAGCGTGCTTTTGACTTGGTTCAGAGCGTACAACAGGAGTATGGGCCCCGTACAATATTGTATGCCTCCTTGCTTTTTTGCTAAAAACAGAATTTGCATGTGCAAGACCAAAAGTCTTATTTTACTCCATTTGGAATAAGGCTGTAACTAAAATGTGGAAAAAGTTAGCACAGTAAATACTTTCTGGATGCACTGTAAGTAACAATGGAACACATTCAAGTGCATGCTGCGCATGAAGCAATGAAAGTTCACACCACGTATGATCAACTGACCTTACCCCCAAGTTACTTTGCACTCAGATTAAATGGTGTGTCAACAGCAAAATGGACAAACTGTCCAAATGCATTTGTGCTATGCATGTTAGACAATGTGGTACAGATCTTAAGATAGGGCCCAGAGGCACACGTAACAAACAGCTGTAACAGAAAAAGCGCTCTTTAGACTCACCATGAAGCACATCATGACCACGGTGGTCAAATAAAACGGAAGTCTGTCCACACACGTCAGCTTCACCTTCTCACCCTGAAACACACACCACACACACACACACACACACACACACACACACACACACCACACACACACACACACACACACACACACACACACACACACACACACACACACACAGAGTCAGTGAAGCACAACTAACTGAGCTTCAAGCTATTCTGTCACATCAAGCCCACTGAAAAATGGGTCAGCCAGCTCAGAGGACAGTATGTGTCTGTGTGTGCGTGTGTGTGTGTGTGTGTGTGTGTGTGTGTGTGTGTGTGTGTGTGTTATGATAAAAAGGAAGATGTGACCTTAGCCTGAGCAAAAAGCAGAAGACCAAAAACTAAACTAAACAAAAACAAGCCAGGATGAATATCATCCAGCCTTTGTTGATGAGTTTGAGGACATCATGGTTAATGAGTTGTCTTGGCTGACTTGATCTGGCTGTTTTTCTGCACTCAGACATGTTTCAGCACCAGCTGCTGATGGACAGGGTGTGTGTTTGAAGAAGTGCAGTGATGTGGTGGGCAGAGATGTTACAACGGGTGTCACATTAGTTCGCCCATTGAGATGTTCCAAACATCTCCGACAATCTGGTTCCAGATCACCTCCAAAATTCAGTGGAGACTTCCATGCCCTAATATCTATCTGTGGTGCAAATTTGGTGAGAATCTGTGAGTAGTTTAGAAATAATCCTTCAAAGCCTATACAAAGTCGAACTTAATCCAGAATCTGGATCCAGATCGCTGCCAAAATTTAATGGCATCTGCCATGGCCTAATATGTATCTGTGTTGAAATTATGTCAAAATCCATGCAGTAGTTTTGACGTAATCCTGCTAACAGTAATCCTTCAAAGCCTAGATAAAGTGAAACATGATCGAGAATCTGGCTCCAGATCCAGATCACCTCCAACATTTAATTGAGTCTTCCACAGCCTAATATCTCTCTGTGGTGACAATCTCGTCAAAATCCATGCAGTAGTGTAATCTTGCTATCAAACAGACAGACAAATAAATAAATATATAAAGGGCAATGATTTTATTTTATTATGTTCTTGGTGGACGTAACTAAAAACAAAGCTCTATAGTCCATTTACCAGGCTCTGGCCTCAGTTTTTTGTTTCCTGAAATAGCTCAAATGTAAAATACTATTACAATCCCTGGGGATAGATCCACTCTAATCTAATTTATGTACATTTCCTGGAATAAAAATATTTAACTTCTAAATATTTTACATATAAAATCGCCCAAAATTACCATAGCTAACTATTTTAGTAGCTGTCTTTTATCATAACGTTTAAGAAATATGAGTTGATATGCAAAATACACTTTATTATATTTACAGTTTTTCAGGGTTTGCTCCTGCTGGGGTCTGTGTTTTGTTTCATCCTGTCTGCATCTGTCTTCCTGCTGTGTTCCTCGTTTTTGCCCGTTTGTGATTATTGGCTTGTGGTATGTTATTCTCCGGTTTTGGTTATTATTTATCTTCAGTGTTGTATAATCTGGCTGTGTTCTGTTAGTCATGGGTTTTATTCTCTGTTATAATTTATTTTGTGTTTGGTCATTTATTGCATTATCTGATACCTGTAATCTCTAAGTTTTGTTGCTGGTCATCATTTATTTTCTGTTTCACCTATAGGTTGTTTTGTTATTTTATTATTGTTTATTGTATTACTTTTATACTTCAGCCATAGTCATTCCATTCTAGTTTTGGTTATAGCCTTTTATTTTCTTGTTGTTGTGTTTTTAGGTTTGTCACTTTATTTCTTAGTTCGTCCCTTTGTTTTGTTCACTTTTACACTGTTGGTCATTGGGCGCGTTTGATTATTTTCTTTATCATTATTTTCTGTCACATACTCCTCTTGGTTTGTCTGCTTTGTTTTTCTCTCACCACACTCTCTTCCACTTACCTTCCAGAACCTTCCTCTCACCTGTTCCTCATTTCACACCCTGATTAGCCTCCCATGATTTAAGCCCTTACAGTCCCTCACTTCCCTGCCAGTAAGTTGAGATTTCATATCCGCATTCCAGCCTTTGTTTTAGTCCTGTTTTGCTTTGCTGTGTTTTGACCTCACTTTGTTGTTCCAGATCTCGCTTTTGCCCCAGCCCATGTATTTTGTCTCTCCGAGTTGCAGAAACCTGTTTGTTTTTTGACATCACCTTTTGCCTGACCCGTCTGTACTTTTGCATCCCTGCCTGTTTACCTGTGTACCGTACCTTGGCCTGCTTCAAGATAAAGTCATTTTATTCGTACATCGTGTCTGTGAGTCTGCATGTAGTGTCCACCCACTTTCTGTGCCATGCATCTTTGGCACTTGACAAGCCAGTGAATTTGGTTATATTCTGTGAATCGTTAGGTCTCTCCAGAGAGCAGTTTTTGGGGAAAATACTGAAAAACATGTTCCACACCAAGTCCAATTACATTAGGAAAATAGACGACCACCGCCCCAGAACTGGAGGCTAATGGAGAACACGACTGAACCTAAATCAACACCAAAGTATCACAGTATTTGTAACCTTTACAAGTTGTGCACTTGCCTCAGAAACTGATGTTATTTAACCGCCAAACATTAAAATATGTTTGCTGATTTCTTGTGAATTAACGCCATCTTTTATATCCAGTGTGGTTGACTCGTGAAAGGCCATTAGCCAACGTGCACTGTTTGAGAACCTTGCTGAAGCCCTCGCACAGTTTGAGGTCGCTCTGTGAGCGCATTCAATGAACTGTCTGAGCTCATAGGCACAGGCCTGTTGTTGTGGCGCCTCCAGCTGGTACATGGACTGTGGCTGCTGCTGGTACGGCTCCTGGTAGGTGACATCAGGCTTAGTAGCTTCTGACTGTCCTCCACTAAAGCCTCCAGTCACTGCATGGCCAATCGTGTGTCCGATAGCAGAGCCTACAGCTACTCCAGCAGCTGTAGAGGCTGTCTGGGCGAACATGTCTGGCTGCCTGGGCAAGGTGGCTTGCACACCCACAGCCAATGGCGCAGCCCTGGCCACAGGTGGTGGTGAAGGTGGAGCCCAGCTGGCTGGAGGAGCCATCCTGGAGCTTCAGCTTCTGCTCCCTCTCTGCATTTTTAAAAATTACTTTAAGCGTTGGCAGGATAAAGAAAAACACACGTTTCCAGCCACTAAGCTAGCCACGAGTAAAGTCTTGGCTAGAACTTTGGAGGGTTAAAGTCTCCAAAGACCCACAGTTCTATGAGTGTTTTCATAGATGTTCTCCTGATTTAAGATTATTTTATGTCACAACTTGTTGACCAGAAATAACCCAGATCATGTCATTTTACTTGAAAATATTACACACACACATGCACCCACACAAATATCTACACAGCACTTTTCCACTGGAAAATCACTAAGGGCCCTTGGGCAAGGTCCTAAATCCCCAGTTGCTCCCAGTGTAAGTGGGTTCATTTATTGTGGGGTCATTTCATTTTGATTAACATTTTGTTTGTGAATGTTCCTGGATGCAACTTTCTTCCAAAGCTTTCCACCTGTAATTTATGTAGCTCGAGGGGAAATCTTTCTGTTGTATGCTGCCATCTGGTGGAGATATGGCTGTATGAGTGGCCTATCTTGTAACACTGTGGTTTACAGCAATAAAATGTACATTTTATTGTGCTAAAGCTCAGAAAAGTACAAAACTAATGCATGGTAAGACTTAAAATGCAGACTGTTTAGGGGGTTGACAATCAGACACGGATGGGGAATACCATATTTGACACGGAGGACAGTCCGTAGGACATCTGTGACATGAGTCTGCTGCTGCTCAGTTCGCTAATGAATCCTGTGAGTGTCTGTGCATACTGTAACTGTAGGGCAAAGGTCGAGAGCAGAGCAACATCTGAAGCCAAGCCACTGACTGTTACCTTCGGGGTGGTCTGTTCCAGTTTTGCCTTCTTCCGGCTGACCCTTAACTCGTACTCAGCTCGGTTGTGATCCTGGAAGAGAAATCTTCTCATTTCTATGTTACATTAAAATGCAGTTCTAATGGCTACTACGTACATGTTCTGGAGAGAGAATAAGAGGTACACAGAGCCTGGGAGTGTGAAAATTTGCAAAATGCACATGGATTCTTAAAATGTAGAAATGAAAGTATTTAGAGATTTGCTGGATTTCCAGATGTGGACCGTTTCACTCTTGCTACCGCACATGACTACAATCGAACATTTGACAACTGAGTGGCCATATTAAAGAAAATGCTAGCTGTGGTTAGCATGAGCGTACGTTGCATTCTATGGCAATCAGGAAGTCGAAATTTCCAATCTCAGACTATGAAAAAAACAAGAAATTCCCCCCCCCCGAACTCATATTTGTAACCCAGTAATTTGGAAAATGTTTCTCAAACCTTCTGCATTTCCCTATATTCACAAAATTATGTTGGTTTGTTTGAAATTAAAACTGTTATTTCAAGAAACCACACTACTTTTGTAACTACCATATTGTCCAGTGTAGAAGTTGCTGTTTTTCTTACTAGTTTGGGAGGCCCTGCAACTTGTACTCTGGTGTGACTTATATACTGAAAATTCACAAGTTTGTTATTACTAATAGTAATGATAATGACTATTTATATAGAACTTACCAAAGAATCAATAAAAAATACACTTCAACAATGCACAAAAATCCCAAATTAAGAAGCTCATAACACATAAAAAGATGTAACTTGCACTCCAGTGCGACTTGTATGTGTTTTTTTCCCTCTTCAAGAGGCATTTTTTGACAGGTGCAACTTATACACCGGAAAATACGGTATGCCTCTATACAGCACATTCCTGCAAAAACAATCAAACCTTTCCTTTTCATTATTTTTGATCAAGTAAAATATTAATCAATATACCTTTGTGCATTTTTCACTTTTCTATTTCTTTAGTTAAGTGAATTATATGTGCGCTAAAAAAAGTTCGTTGTTTGTAGAAAATAAACAAAGTGAACCAGGAGCAATTTTTTTTCGCACTTTATGTTTCTGAGGTTGAATATGATGTAATTTTGAGTTCCGACTTCACACTTTCAAGGTATATTGAATGCAGCATTAGCATACATAAACATGCAATAGCATATGCAGTCGTGTGTTAGCAAATGCAGTCATGCTAACCATGGTTGCGCATGGGGCTATTCTACAGAGCACCGTTCCTTCCCATCTCATCCCAAATAGCAAATCGGGGCACATTTTGAAGCGCCTTAATATCTTCTTGACCCATTTTTGTCAGTCTTGAACAAACTTTATATATGTAGTAGTTATGGCCATCATTTGAAATCAGGATTCAGTTTTTGAACTGTTCAAAAATTGAATCCTGATTTGCGAAATCATTTCTAGCATGTGGTCCAGGTGTTTGCAGTCTTAACAGCTTCAATCATGTTTGAAAGACTTTAAACAGGGTATTCGTAGTGAATGCAGCTTGAAACTTGTTTGATCGCGCTCCATCAGGATAAAAAATTTGAAGATGAAGCAGTGTTTGTTGCGGTTCCGGCCGAGGGTGCAGCTCTTTACTTTCATTTTTGGGCAGGTTGCCAGGTCTGCACTTTTTTTTAGCTATCTAGTTGCCATGTCTGCCATGTCTTCCTTGCCTGTTAGGAGGCAAGCAAGATTAAGGGTCCCTTCACACATAGTGCAAATTTGGTCGATTTGCGCATCAAGTGCGCATGAAGCAGATAATCGTGTGCAAAATGTGTGAAAATACAAAACAAAAAATACAAAACATCTGATCACAGAGTGACATCTTGGTCTTTGCGCTGACAAGACAGCGGGCGTGGCCGGCTGCCCACAGCTGTTGAGACATTTCTGGTTCTGGACATCACAGCCGCAGCACACATCCCGTGATTTAACGGACATGTGCATGTGTGTGTTTGTATGGAAATACATAAAAACATAAAAACAGACCGTCAGTCCATTTAGACATGCAGCAGGCGATCTGAATGTCACGTCTGACAGGACACGCGTGTCGGCCCATGAGGGCTGTGAGCAGTGTGCCGCAGGACCAGGACAAGCCAACAGTTACCACTTTCAGTCATGTATCAGCAGAAATACACCGTACCAAACGCTATTTGGTCAGTTATCACAGTGCTTTTTTCTTTTTTTAGAAAATACGTTTATGTTGGCTTGTTGATTTTAGCCATTTCACGCTCCTCTTACAAAACAGTGATTGTAGTGCAGTGGTAACGTTTCCATCTGGTAATCAAAGTGTGCAGGTTCAAATCCTGTGAGTGGCATTTTTATTTTTTTTTAACCAGAGTTATTTAACTGCAGGTTCTATATTGCATCCCCTTTTATGTATTATTTATATCAACCCAGTGATATTTACTGCCCATGGGCGCAATGTTTTGTGGTGCGCTCATACGAGTTCTACCACTGTGAGTCGCCCTGAGTAGTATGTATTTGCACATTGTGTGAAGGGGCCCTAAGCCATTTCATCCTGTTTTTGCACTTTTTTCGATCATGGACAATTGCCGTAGAATGGCACCCTGTGGAATAGGGGTATTAGCATCAAACACTGACCATTAGCATTGACTATGCTGAACAACACCTACTAACTGTTAGATTAACAGCTGTTTATGTTCATTAATGGTGGTTCACATGTCTGCATATGTAAATGAAAACCACAAATCTGTAATTTACAGCGGTGAGTGCTTTCTTTAAAGTGGCTCTTCAGTAGTTAAATAACCGGTATAGACTGCCGCACACACTACAGAATGCGGCACATTCAGTAATCCAGCAAGTCCAGGAAATCTTTCATTTCTGGTAATGTCAAGACCCACCATGAAAGGATTAAGATCCAAAACGTAAACCCACAGCAGCTGTGGCTTTCTAATTTTCTTTTTAACTCTGATTTGCTATTAAAAAAAAAAAGAGTTTGGTTTCTTTACCTTTACCAAAGGTCTAAGTGACTGAATATACCTCAAAGGAACAGCTCAGCATTTTGAGAAAGACCTCTGCTTGGCTTAATCAGAAGATCAATGTCCTGAGAACACTTCCAACTCCAGCTCCATAAAACCGTTTTCACACCAGCACATTTATGGTCAATGCTTCCACCAGCCTTGTTAGTTTCAAGATTTATTTCTACAGCTGGATTATTATTTGCAGAGTGTAAGGGTATAATCATGATACTGACATGTTTGTAATGTAACAAGAAAAACTATGTGTATGATATCGCAGTGGCAATTATGCAATAAATGAAATTAGTTTTGGCAATAACAATGGTCATGCATAATTTACCAGTTAATATTTTACAATTAAATATTTTAAAAATTTTAAACGATGATACACTGCATCCGGAAAGTATTCACACCAAAATGGATGAAATTCATTTATTCCTCAAAATTCTACATACAGTACCCAATAATGACAGGGTGAGAGAGGGTTTTCTTTCAGATTTTTGTAAATAATGTACATAAGTATTCACAGCCTTTGCCATGAAGCTCAAAATTGAGCAGAGGTGCATCCTGTTTCCACTATCATCCTTGAGATGTTTCTACAGCTTAAATTGAGTCCACCTGGGGTAAATTCAGTTGACTGAATATGATTTGGAAAGGCACACACCTGTCTACATATAAGGTCCCACAGTTGACAGTGCATGTCAGAGCACAAACTAAGCATAAAGTGAAAGGAATTGTCTGTGGACCTCCAAGACAGGATTGTTTCAAGGCACAAATCTGGGGAAGGGAACAAACATTTCTGCTGTTTTGAATGTCCCAATGAGCACAGTGGCCTCCATCATCAAATGGAAGAAGTTCAGATCCACCAGGACTCTTCTTAGAGCTGGCCACCCGTCTAAACTGAGTGATCAGGGGAGAAGGGCCTTAGTCAGGGTGGTGTCCAAGAACCTGATGGTCACTCTGTCAGAGCTCCAGCATTCCTCTGTGGAGAGAGGAGAATGTTTCAGAAGGACAACCATCTCTGCAGCAATCTACTAATCAGGCCTGTATGGTAGAGTGGCCAGACAGAAGCCACTCCTTAGTAAACGGCACATGGCAGCCCACCAAAAGGCACCTGAAGGACTCTCAGACCACAAGAAACAAAATTCTCTGGTCTGATGAGAAAAAGACTGAACTCTTTGCCGTGAATGTCAGGTGTCATATTTGGAGGAAACGAGGCACCATCCCTGCAGTGAAGCATGGTGGTGGCAACATCATGCTGTGGGGATGTTTTTCAGTGGCAAGAACTGGGAGACAACCTGGTCTCACGGCAAGTCGTGATTCAGCAGCACGAAATATACATTAATCTATTGGTTTGTGATATTGTCACAAAAAGCGTCTCAAATTTGTCACGGCAGCACAAATTCATTGTAATTCATTCCATGATGGCTGCACGAAATCAAAAGTGAAGGGGGGGGGGGGCATTGGGTGGTTATGGTTAGGGTTGGGGGAAGGAGTAAGGTTAGGTTATGGTTAAGGTTAGGGTTGGGGTAGGAGTTAGTAATAGTGAGTTAAAAAAATCACTTTTACTCAATTTGTGATGGGAGCACAAAAAAAAGTGAGACAGGGCTGTGGGAGACTACTCAGGATTGAAGGAAAGATGAATACAGTAATGTACAGAGACATCCTGGATGAAAACCTGCTCCAGAGCACTCTTGACCTCAGACTGGGGCGTTGGTTCATCTTTCAGCAGGACAATGACCCTAAGCACACAGCCAAGATATCAAAGGAGTGGCTTCAGGACAACTCTGTGAATGTCTTTGTGTGGCTCAGCCAGAGCCCAGACCTGAATCTGATTAAACATCTCCTCGCTCCTCATCCAAACTGATGGAGCTTGAGAGGTACTGCAAAGAGGAATGGACAAAACTGCCCAAAGATAGGTACAACAAGCTTGTAGCATCATATTCAAGAAGACTTGAGGCTATATTTGTTGCTAAAGATGCATCAACAAAGTTTTGACGAAATGGTGTGAACACGCATGTAAATGGGATTTCTTAGTTTTTTTTATTCGTAATAAATTTGCAAAAATTTCAAATAAAGTTTTTTCATGTTGTCATTATGGGGTGTTGTGAGTACAATTTTGAGGGAAAAAATAATTTACTCCCTTTTGGAATAAGGTTGTAGTGTCACAAAATGTGGAAAAAGTGAATCACTGTGAATACTTTCCAGATACACTGTACATCAAGTGAAGATAGAACAGTAAACCTCTGTGACAGCATATGAGTGTTAAAATTAAATATCATAAATCAACACGGGCATCAATACAATTAACATTTTTACATTAATTTACGTGTTATAATGTATGACAGCCAGTAAAATGATTTGTAAATTAATTGTAGCTGGATAGCTGGAGAGAAAATGTGCAAATTATGTACACGTATAAGCAATAAATAACCTGAAATATTTCTTCATGTCACAGAAAAAAATGGTTTAATTTTACTGCCATATGTCATGCGCTACTTTCTGATGTGATCATTAAAAATGTTTTTTTAATGATTTGGTTTCATGGAATCATTTCGCTTAGATTTTAAGAGCATAAAAGAACAATTCTTTTAACTTAATTCCTTAAATATGCCTCATGTTTACACTGAATTATGTATTTTTTATTATTATGTGATGCATCTGTGCTTGAGGATCATTGTGTATCACTTTTGACTTTCAAAAATGATATTATGTGTGCAAACCTCAACTGTTTCTGTGTTCCCCACCAGACGTTTGTGCACTCAGGTGGGCAAACCCCGAATTGCACATGTTTGAATGTAAACATGCTAAATGGACAATATGCGTTATTTTGCGCATTTGACAGACACAGTCCTCATTGCACAAAATTATTAACTCAGAATACAGGTAAATATGTGAGTGCAATGGTGTTTGCACACAGTTTTGCACATGCAAACCTTAAGCAAATCAGGCCATAAATGTTGCGGGTGAGTCAGTCTGTCAATCTGATTCACGTAGATAAAGTTTTGTTTGTGTTTTAAGGAGCTGGTTGTTTCCTGGTGTTATCCATGCTGGTAGCTGCAAAAATCAATTCCAGAATAAAACTGGAATTCTTGCTGACTACCAAACTCTTGGGAGTGCATCTAAACATCAGAGGCTGGCGACCTTTATAAAGCACCTTTTAATGCATTCCATTGTATATCTTGTGTCTTCACACATTAAAACAACATTGCACAATTTAGTAATAACCCTTTTCAACTTTGCTCAGATCTAAGGGAGCACTTTCCAGCTTTCTCCCATCTCTGTGCTACACACATATAAACTGATGCAATATGGCTAATAAACCCATTTATCCAGATCTTTCCTGTAATCACATCTGAATATTCTTAGTTATTGTTAAATAATCAACATACTATAATGTGGCTTGATTCATTTGCACTGTGCTCAAATAATCCTTTCATGGCGAAGAATGTTCATATATCTGCTGTGTTTTCATTTCCTGCAGTAAGCAAAGTGATTGAAAAACTGCTGCATGCACTGAGGCAACCACACTGCAAGAAAAGAAAGCCGAGCGTTAGAGCGTCACTTCTGGCCTGGAGGTCCATGTGTCAGCACGATGTGCACAGATGGACAGACAGAATAAAAATGGCCCAGATGAAAATGAAAGGCCTCGGACAAGCAGCAAATACAATCACAGTGCAGAAACAAACTGGGAGGCAAACGCTGGTCCAGATAAATGGCCCAAATGCTCTTCTCTTGGGTCTGGGGGATGGTCAGTGCATGGCCTTTCTGTGTGTCTGCAGGAATTTGTTTTAGCAGTGTGCAGTTTTAATAATATCAGATCACTACAAAGGAAGCCTGAGCAGATGAGTGTATTAAGTCAACTTGTTCTGTTAAATTGGGGTCGCACAACAGCAAATTTCAAGCTGTTTTTTGTTGCCAGTTCAACTCTAGAGGAAGGTATATTTAGATGGGAAAGTAACTCCTCCCACATTATAGATATTTTCTTGCCATCCCTGAACAGTGAAGTGAAACAGAATCCAAACTCAATATACATATGAAAAGCATCAGTCTCTGTTCTGCATCAGCATTGCAGATTATTTTAGATTAGATTTCTTTAATATAAAAATTGCAATTCACCCCTTCAATTAATCAATAATGGAAAGTAGATACTCTTGGAGAATAAATAGTCAGTGGGAAATATTCAGATGAAGCATTAAATAAGAGAGAAAGTGTCATGAGAAGTCTTTGCCAGAGATGTGCAATACTTCTTGATTTATCGACGGGAACGTTTATAAAACAGCACCTCTAGTTTAACATCGAGACAATTACAAGCCTCAGTGGGTATAATTATTATAAGCTGGTATAATTACTAAATGTAATTTAACAAATACTTCATATTGATGAAAACATTTATAAAAGACTACCTCTATTTTAACTGCCAGACAATTACAAATCTCAGTGAGTTCTTTGACTGATACCAGATGGTATAATTACTAAATTAATAATAAAACAACAACAACAACAAAAAAAAACTTCATAATATTTTATGTAATCTGATGAAGAAAAACTTCAGAGAAAGAAGAAAATTACTCAGCCTTACGAGGTCGACAAGAGCAAATTAGAACCTGCTGCCATCTTTGATCTTTTTTGGTCCCGTCCAAGATTTTGTGAAAGTTGGACAAACAAATATTAAAGAATGTTGAAAATTTATGAGTTTTCATACGTTTGTTTCAGGAGCCAACATGTCCATGTGTGGTTCATGTGGTCTTGAAGGTAGGACCAGAGGGCATCGGCCAGAATTGGCTAAAACACATTTGTGGGAACTTGATCTGATTGAGTACTGAAGACCCTTCACATTGTGCCTTAAGTCTGACAGTTTATGGACTTATTGTTGATGAGGTGAAATGTGGCCAGCAAATAGTTTCTACATGTGCAGCCTCAGAAATGTGGGATTTCAAAGTTGAAACACAAATCTACATTTAATGTTGAATGTAGTTTGAAACAGATTCTACAGAAAACTTGTGGCAGACAGAGAGTTTGCAAGTAGGGGCAGAGGGTGACATTTGGAAAACGGTCAATTTGGGATCAAACACGTTGGCATTAAGGATCCTGTTTTGATGACGAACACAAAAAGCATGAATGAAGAACATGTAAGACTATTTTGGGCATGTCAGCACGTACTTTGCTATTCAAGAGGTTGGTGGGTTGGACTTACCATCTGACATATTCATGAGCATCTTTTAAGATGAACATGATAACAACCAATCAGAGTGCATGTGTCATTCCCTTTAAACTGGATTGTGCCAAAGTGCACAGCACTGTGGTTTCAGGGAACTGGAAAGGATTTCTTGGGAAGGATAGAGCTTTCTTGCAAAATATGAGGCTTTTTCTTCTTCTTCTTCTGCTCTTTTTTTCCCTTTTACCAACAGAAGTCATAATCCATCACCACCCACGATCATGACACTGATTGTGGCAGAGGTCGGATGGATGGGTATCATGTAGGTTAAGTGATACTTGAGGAGTGGGTTGAGAACCGCTGGTATAGGATTATGAAAACATTTAATTGCGTTTAATGAGGTAAACCTGCACACATTTAGCTCTGAACAGACATTTTCATCTGTTCAGTGGTGACAAGACGCCCATTAGCTCCTGCTCACTAATGTAATGTTTGCATGATAAACATATAATTAATGCACTGATTAAATAAATTTTCCTGCTTGTTGCATGAAGCAGTTAGGACCACATTTTAAAAATAAATGCCAATTGTAGACCAGTGCGACCAGTGCACGGTGGCTTAGTGATTAGCACTGTTGCCTCACAGCAAGAAGGTCATGGGTTCTATTCCCACCTGTGGTCTTTCTGTGTGGAGTTTGCATGTTCTCCCCATGTTTACGTGGGTTTCCTCCGGGTGCTCCGGCTTCCTCCTACGTTTAAAAGATATGCAGATTAGGTGAATTGGAAACTTGATAATTGTCCAGGTCTCCCTTGCAAAAGAGATCTCAGTCTCAAAGGGATTAACCTGGTTAAATAAAGGATTAAATACAGTATATGCTTTATCTTCTTTGTGATGTATTTTTGGACAGGTGCCACCAATACTCCAGTGTGACATGGTAGATTGTCATGGTAGATAAATATGGTAGACTGTCTTGGTCCCCTGTCTTTTGTTGTTTTCAGATTGTTGGGGGTTTTTTGTCCACTGGTATTGGCAAATGAAAAATTCTAACAAAAAGACAAGAAGGACAGATTTCCCAATTCGACTGAACAAAGAAGAGGATAAGAGAAGAAACCTGAGCAGATTTCTGAGTCAAAAACTTGTCCTGAGGCCACAGAAATGAACATCATTATGATGAATCTCTGAGCAGTGGCACAAAAAGAAACAGAGGAGGTGCAAAGAGGAACAGAAAGGACCTGAGGCCAGGGGCGTAGGTTTGCATATGGACCATAGGGACAAGTCACAACCAATATTTTGGGATGGCAAAATAGTCCCTACCAATATTTAGAATTTTTTTATATAACAAAATCATTCACTATTTTTTTTGCGAACTCGATACTATAATTTTAGTCATCACGTTTTGTGTTTTCGACGTGCCAGAGTGACAGGGTTACCCATGTTGCAATTTCATTAGCTCACGTTCTTCTCACATGGACGAAAACAAAGTGCATCTCGTGGCAGGCAGTGCTTCATTTGTAAAGTGGGAGGTCCCGGAGCGCAGAGGATGGGTGGCTCCGGTGCAGTGTTGCCAGATGTATGATAATTATCGTATTTGTACGATAGTTTTGCCCTCTGTACGATGTACGATCAATAAATGTACGATCAATAAATGTACGATCAATAATGGGAAAAAATCCAATATGTACGATAATTTCAGTTGGTTGCCCAAACACGCATCTCTCTCTGACACCCAAGAATCATTTGCAGGTGTTGCACTCAGGCGGCATCAAATGCTGGCTTTGGGCGACCGGGACAAAGTCATTTGAAAGCCCGCCCCCTCTCCATACAAAGTAATGAGTTCCCATCCAATCTTTACCGTGACAGGAAGATTCCCCAACCAACATCTTTTTTTTTTTTTCGAAACTTTATTTCAACAAATGCAATAACAAACGAACAAAACACAAGAGCAAAGAGATATACAAGAAGAATAAAAAAAAGTTCCTTATGGAGGTGTCAACATTTTTTTCTCTGTTCAACAAAATCTGCACAAGTGGCCATGGCATTGGATGACAACAGCGACCTCGAGGTTGAATTCGACTCTTTCTAGTCTGGTAATTAACATGTTTGTGTCCCTTCACAGAAAAAAAAAATATTTCTAGTCTGGTAGTGCATTTGCTTGTGCATTTGCGTTCTTTTTGTGCCATAGTTTCCCCATTACTATAATTACTGTTTAAAAATGTGACATAAAATTCTTTGTAAATTAAAAAAAAAAACGCTAAAATAGCTACGTTGTATGCGTTTTGTTTGTGTACGATAATTTCTCCCAAAATACGATAATTTTTAGGTTTTGGTACGACAGTTTCGTATTTCATATCTGGCAACACTGCTCCGGTGCAGAAAAACAAGAAGGGCGGGGGCTTGCGAACAATGCTGTGCGCCACACTTAAAATAAACTGCTGTTGCCAGATACCTACAACTGCATTATTGATGAAGAGAACAGATTATACATCTTGGTTGCAAAAACTTTTTTTTTTTGTTAGCTCCACAAGTATTTTTTTTGTTGTCTTGTTCTCTCAGGTGTAGGCCTATAGAATAGAGTCGTGATTTTGGGTGCAATTTTGTTATTTAAGCTATTTGTTTGTCTGCCTACACACTTAATAATGTAAATAAAGTGTTAAATTATTCAGCATTATGTCGTCATATGTTATGTATTATGCTGTACTTGTGCGTCTAATGGTATGAGTGGGTTAGGGGGTGGTGGTGGTGGGCAGGGGGGCGGGGGGGTGGTATTGTCCCTACCAAAGCTGAGACCAAACCTACGCCCTTGCCTGAGGCAGAAGGTTAGACACCTTGAGGAAGGGAGGGAGAGTGTTAGGTAACAGTGGCTGCAAAACGGCTCTAAAATGATAAGTCAAAAGAAAGAAGGTAAGTAAGTAGAAGAGACTGCAAGCAATAAAGCAAACTTATCCAAACCTTATGATCCTCCTGTAAAATATACCAGCACACAGAAACACAAGGGGAGAGGCGTCAGCTGTCATCGTCTGAAGGTCAATATCATCACTGGTTCTGACAACCAGTAAACCACTGCTCCATTTCAATATAGTGCACAAATACTTTGATCTGAGGTTGGCACTCAACCATGTCAAAACATTTTGTAGGATTAACCCATAACAAGCATTAAACCCATCAGCCATTCCTCAGATTTAACTTCATTGCAACATCACGAAAATGACAGTGAGTCCTTATAAGTCAATAAAAACAATCAGCAAAAAAAAAAAAAAAAAAAAAAAAAAAAGGGGGGGGGGGGGGTTGGTGTGAGGAGAAAATGAGATTAAGTAGAAACATTCCAAAGCTGGTGGTTGAAATGAGAAAATTTGGCACAGCAATTAAAGAAGAATGGGTTAATTTGGTCAATTGGGGTTTATGCACCATACTTGTTTTGGCCATTTATAAGCATCATATAGACCTGTACCTTCAGAACATGCTCCAAAATAGTCATTCAATTTTAAACAAAAACTACACTTCTTTGGACCCCACAATAGACTGGCATTCTGTCCCAGGTGTACCCCACCTCTCACCCAATGGCCCCAGCTCCCTTGTGACCTTTAATTGGAATAAGTGGATATAAAAAATACATGAATGGATGAATAAAGGGGATGATCCACTTCACAAATTGGTTTAGGAACCCCTGTAAAAGTCAGAATGACCATGTCTCTTCTGATCAAGTAAATCCCATACAGGCCCTACAGGAAACCAGTCCATCACAGGTGACTTTCTCAACTGAAGCTGGTACCCATTAGAGCTGGGTGGACTGGAACTGGTTGCCCATTGTTCATCAGAACAACTAAGTTTGGCTTTCATCAGAGAGAATCCCACTCTGGACAGTGACCAAAAGATTAACTTAGATGGTCTTAAAAACAAGACGTTCATTTGTTTTTTGACTAAACTACTAAACTGCATTAAATTTATTACTTCTAAAAAGCTAATAAAATTGTTCAAACACTGATTATATGAGAAGAAACTTGCAAGCAAATTGCTGGTGATGATTCGGATGTCAATACAAGAGATTATTATAATTTCCTTTGAGATTGTAAGATTGGGGAATCATCTTTGAACAGTTCCAGTCTGGAGCACCAGATGCCTCAAGACTTTCACATTCAATCTCCTGCCCTTCTGTTGACTGACCACATCACTTTGAACATATGCATTTATCCTGATCAAAAATCTCTTGCAGATCTGGATCTGGATCAGGATTAGCTGACAGTTTTGAATAATAAGATTTGCTATTTCACTCAAAAAAATAACTCATTGAAGGAACTCAATTCAGTTGTGTGCAGGATTTCCATTTAGTAAATATATGTAGCCCCAAATTAAAAAAAAAGCACATGCATGCAAGATACTTCATTTAATAATTAATAATGAATGAAATAATTAATTTAAAATAGTTGGGACTACATATATTTATTAGATGGAAATCCAATCCAATGAGCCAGATTTTTGAGTGTTGCATACATTTGTGACTATGACTCAGGATTGTTTTTTCATGTTGTTGTCGATGATATTTCCACCGATTCAAATAAAACTTGCATTGTTAGTTGTTTATTCTTTGGGTTGGCAACAATATATATATATATATATATATATATATATATATATATATATATATATATATATATATATATATATATATATATATATATATATATACACACACACACACAGTGGCTTGCAAAAGTATTCAGCCCCTTGATATTTCACGCATTTTAATTTGTTTATGGCTGTAACAATTTCTAAAATTATCTTCCTTAGACTCAAACTGAAAGTAAATCTCTACAACTTGATATAAATTAATAAAAAATATAAAAACCAAGATGATGGTTGCATAAGTAATCAGCCCCTTTGGTATAATACCTGTAAATAGGTTTCTGGAGACAAGTCAGGGGATGATGCATGAACATTTCCAAGTCACTGAATATGTCTTGAACTTTATTTACATCAGTTATGAAGAAATACAAACAGTATGGCACTCTATGGTAAATCTGTGTGGAGTAGACAGTTCTCAAAAACTGAGTGACTGTGCAAGAAGGAGAAGAGTGAGGAATGCCACCAAGACACCCAGACAACCCAGAAGAAGTTACAGGCTTCTGTGGCTGTGACTGGAGAATTTGTGCACAGTACATCTTTTGCATTTTGTATCCCCAGATATACAGCTTCATGATGAAGTGGCACAGAGGAGGAATTACTTTCACCAAAACATCAAATCTAGGCTTGCATCTCAGATTTAACTTCTGGCAAATTGTAACTGAACTTTCAGGTCTTCTTTTTAATAAAATTCTAAAATGAAAAGCTGCCACATACTTTTTTGTGGGCGTTTATGACATGAAAATGTTGTCTGCAATTATAAGATGATCTCATATCTCGTATTAGACAGAAAAAAAACAAAAACATGATCTTACATTTGGGCCAATAGGGTATATTACAATTATTCAAGTTGAATGGCCCAATTTCAGCATTATGCCTTTCAGAACTAATAAATCAAACAGACAACATGATGTTCACTTTCCATGATGTGTCTCTGGAAATAATAATGTCAATTGTTTTAACTGAAAAAAACAAACAAAAAAAAAAACACTTTTTGACACATATTATCACATATAGACAGAAAAGTTGCACTTGGAATTGCTCACCTCTTCCTCCTCGCCGAAGCCCGTCAGGTCCCAGAGATAGTTGAGTCTCATCTGCCTTCTCTTCCAGTGCTCCATGAAGAGAACCGCTGCACAACCAAGCACACACTGCTCACAAAACTTCAAATTCAGCTCCAGTGATTGCTGTCTGGCGTTTTCATTACACAATATAGAAAGTGCATGTCGACATCTGGGCAATTCCACTGTGATGGACGCCACATTTGCAAGGAGTCTGGGCCATTTCAGCCAGTCTCACCAGTCCCTAATCTTGTGTATTCAGGCAGGGAAGAAAAGATATCCAGTGATGCTTCTGTGTTTTTATGAAAAAAAAATATGAGTATGTAGGATGTTACAGGAAAAACACATGAAACTTTATTTCAAAATTCTCTGAAAACTAACAACAATTCATGCTTGTGAACTCCAGGTATATAGGGAGAATCGGCTCGCTAATATACTGACTGCAGTAGAGAACAAATAGTGAGGCACTTGGCAGCACTGGCATCAGGATTGTTTGTGAAAAATATCATGTGACAAACACTACATGACAGATTGTACATCTGATTCATTAACATGACTTGTAGATAAAAAAGACTTTCGCAATTTTTCTGAAGAAAATATGAAATAATCCATTAGTGGTGATTTTATATCAAGTTACATCCTTTAATGCATTTATGGGTTTAAACATTTTTAGGAAATCTGACAAAACTGTTTCCACTTCCCCTACATGCCTGACCTTTCTGGAGATACATGTAATAAGAATATATATCAAACCAACAAAATCAAATGTAAAAATCTGGTATACAAAATGTTTGAATGTTTATGAGTTCAATGGTACAAATATTTCATGAGGTGAAAGCTGGAATGTTCCATTCAATGAGGTGAAGCTGAGGTGAATGGTATGTTCCAGCTTTCACCAAATTAAATATTTGTTCCATTGAAAGAATGTAAAAACATTCATTCATTATTTGTTTCATAAAATGGCTAAAATAAATCCTTGTCATTTGATATTTTATTCATTTATAAACAACAAAAAAGGGATTTTCATTTTGGTGCGTCACTGGTGCTTTGATGTCAACATTCCAACACGAACTTTAAATAGGAGTCCAATATTGTTCTCAGTCAACTTGGAAAAACAGTTAAGATAGTTCAAAAATAATACTGATGATGTAGTCCGTGATGCTGTGCACTGACTTTGTGTACTTAGAAAAAAAAATAAAACTTAGTGTGCTTCCTCAGTCCAGCAAAAACTCACATCACAAAATTAGTCCAGTTTTTAATCCTAACTTCATCCTAACAGCTCTTCATGCCTCCAGATGTCTGACCGTGTACTGAATTTGTTTTGCGTGTGTGTTAGAAGAATTAGCACCATCAATTGACTCGTTTAAATTGTTGTAGGTCAGCAAAACAAACTCTGTCATGTTTAACTAAACACCGCCCCCATGAGTGGCTGGGGTTTGCAGCATGCAATGGTACAAAATGTATGGAACCAAATTTGCACAGTAAATGGAACCAAATTGCACACTAAATGCAACGCAACACAAATGGGATGAATAATCCATGTCACGTGACATACAAAGCACCAATCAAATGACAAAGATCCACTCAGCCGTTATATAGTAAAAACTGATAACCAACCAATTAACTAATCATTTGACAGTCAAAATTCATGTGGAAAAAGAATATTTCCTAATGAATTCATCTTGTGAATTCAGTAGGAAATATGAAATCCATGAAATCCGTCCTGAGTACCCTTAATGCCGCGTTCACACAGAGCGCGACGCGAGCGACTGCAGCAACAGGTTGCCATGTAATCCTTATGTAAGGACGTGTTTTTGCACCAAGTCATGGAGCGCAATGCGATGGACGCGAATAAAGCGACACGAGTGAAGCGATTTTGAGCAATTGGCGTGTTTGTGGCACGTTATTGCGTCGCATCACGTCGCGTTGCCCTCCTCCCCAAGTTCAAAAATCTGAACTTTTTTGTCTCGTTGCACCGCGATGACCAATCAGGGACTGACTGAAGATGTGAACATGTCCTGTATCTGGTAGCAGCCTGTGAGCAGGACTTATGTCTCTTTTGTCTTTTATTTCACTTTTATGACAGCATTTTTTGGAGCGAGCAGCAGCCCCACAGCAGTGGAGCAGAGTTTATTTCTCTTTTTATTCTACGTGCGCACGCGAGCGAATCGTCTGTGGAGATAATTTTACTTATTAACTACACAGATGTATAACAAAACAAATGGTGACTGGTTTCTAAACACAATTATGACAGCGTTTTTTGGGGGGAAGAGTGAGCTGCAGCAAGCAGCGGAGTTTCTTTTTTTTTTTAATTGTTTATATGTGCGCGCGTGAATGGGACAGAAGTTCCTCAAACTGGATCCCGCAGAGGTGGAAGGACCGCTGAAAGTGGCCATCATCCAGACACAGCTCCTGCAGCAAATAATGATACTCTCTGTATTGGGAGCTTCCCACAACAACTCGCTCCGTGTGATCAAGGTCCGTCATGTGAACTTGACTGACAACCGGAACCGGCGAGTGTAATGGAAGCTCCTCCTATTTGATGATGCACCAGGGCGAATTTTCACAGCAAAAGCAGAGTGACACACTAGACGAAGGAGGCGTGTCCGTTGCCACACGACCCCCCACGAATTTGTAGCATCTGATCGCGCCCGGTGTGAACGCGGCATTAGTCTCTGGATGTTGTGGGACTGTCTTGGCTGACACGTCTCTGCAACATCGTGTGGCAGTCAGGGACAGTGCCTCTGGATTGGCAGACCAGGGTGGTGGTCCCTCTGTTTAAGTGGGGGACTGGAGGGTGTGTTCCAACTACAGGGGGATCACACTCCTCAGCCTCCCCGGTAAGGTCTATTCCAGAGTACTGGAGAGGAGAATTTGACCGATAGTCGAACCTCGGATTCAGGAGGAGCAGTGTGGTTTTTGTCCTGGTCGCGGCACACTGGACCAGCTCTACATGGTCCATCGGGTGCTCGAGGGTTCATGGGAGTTTGCCCAACCAGTCAACATGTGCTTTGTGGATCTGGAGAAGGCATTTGACTGTGTCCCTCGGGGCACCCTGTGGGGGGTGCTCCGGGAGCATGGGGTCCGGGGTCCTTTGCTAAGGGCTATCCGGTCCCTGTACGACCGCAGCAGAAGCTTGGTTCGCATTGCCGGTAGTAAGTCAAACCTGTTTCCAGTGCACATTGGCCTCCGCCAGGGCTGCCCTTTGTCACCGGTTCTGTTCATTACCTTTATGGACAGAATTTCTAGGCGCAGCCAGGGTGTAGAGGGGGACTGGTTAGGGAACCACAGAATCTCATCTCTGCTGTTTGATGACGATGTGGTTCTGTTGGCTTCATCAAATCAGGACCTTCAGTGTGCACTGGGGCGGTTTGCAGCCGAGTGTGAAGCGTCCGGGATGAAAGTCAGCACCTCCAAATCCGAGGCCATGGTTCTCGACTGGAAAAAGGTGCTTTGCCCTCTTCAGGTCGGTGGAGTCTCCTTGCCTCAAGTGGAGGAGTTTAAGTATCTCGGAGTCTTGTATCGGTCCATCGTGGTGAAAAGAGAGCTGAGCAGGGGGGCAAAGCTCTCGATTTACCGATCGATCTATGTTCCGATCCTCACCTATGGTCATGAGATTTGGCTCATGACTGAAAGAACGAGATCACGAGTACAAGCGGCCGAGATAAGTTTCCTCCGCAGGGTGGCTGGGCGCTCCCTTAGAGATAGGGTGAGGAGCTTGGTCACTTGGGAGGAGCTCGGAGTTGAGCCGCTGCTCCTCCACGTCGAAAGGAGCCAGTTGAGGTGGCTCGGGCATCTTTTCCAAATGCCCCCTGGACGCCTCGCTGGAGAGGTGTTCCGGGCACGTCCCATCGGGAGGAGGCCCCGGGAAGACCCAGGACACACTGGACTACATCTCTTGGCTGGCTTGGTAACGCCTTGGGGTTCCCCCGGAAGAGGAAGAAAATGGATGGATGGAATTCACCTTGTGTTGTAAAGCTGACTGTTTCATAAATAAGCTGCACCCTTTTTCAGAATCTATAACTGAAAATATTTGTTGTATGGCTGGGGGGGCCTGGCTGCTGGTTTGTTTGCCTTTTGTGTTTCCTCCCAGGTGGCGTGCATTTGGGACTGAGTGGCTGTGTTGCTGAGGCTGTTAGGACTTCACCCTGATCACCTGCGACTCGTCAGGACTCACAGCTGAGGTGCATCTGGAGGGATTGGAGTATGTTGGCATTTAAGACTGAAATGCACAGTGTGCATTTGCCAGAGACTCGACCTTGTGACCAGACGGGTGAGATCGTCGTCTTGGGAGCCATCTCATCAGCAGCGGACGCTGAGAATGTCCAGGTTTGATGCACGGTCTGTGAAAGAGGAGAGGGTGAGGTCTCACGCTCGTCAGCACACTTCCTGAGGTACGTTGGATTTTGTGACTAACAGTTATACAGTCAGTAAATGTGGTGTCCCTCACACCTTATTGTATTGAGCTGTATGTTAGTCATGTATCAGCTTCCACTGCGGTGGTGATTTGTGAACGGGATGTTCCATGCCTGCAGGTTGGAAGCTGATCAGTAATCAAGCCAGGAAGTGTTTGCTGTTTGTACACCTTTAAGTGTTCTGTGTGTAGAGTGTGGACTCACATAATGGTTCCTTCTTTCACAGACTCGGTTGTTGCGGCCACCTGGGGGGTGTCGGCGGGGTCCTTGGGTCCGAAACAGCTTCTGGCTCCGGACCATTAGCGCTGCTGGGAGCGCACCACGCCAGACCGCACCTTTTATTATTATTATGATCACTGTTATGTATTAAATTCAGTTAGCCTTTGTACCGTGCTCTGCTTATTTCATACTGGGTCCTTCAAACGCTGGTCGGTTCTCCGAGCTGCGTCCGACACATAACAGTAGTCTCTGGCCAGACATCACGGACCCAGCGGTAGCAGAGACGGTAACGCGCCGGGAAGGCGGCAGCAGACGTTCAGTAGTTATCCGGATCAGTTGCGGGGCTCTCCGCCCGGAAGGTGCGTGTTTGAGAACCCATTACTGGATACTAATTTGTGCTCTCTTGCAGCCGTGTCCTGTGTTTGTGCCTTATCCGTGGGTCGTGGTGGAGTGTGACTGGCGACAGCTTCGCGTCACACTCCGACCGGATAAGAGGCTTAAACGGGAGCTGCAAGAGTGCGTTTGTAATGGGTTCACGCGCACGGCGGAGCTCTGTTAGCACGGGTCGCTGGGCTTCCTGTGCTACAGTCGTAGCCCCGTTTCCCCGGATAAAAGGTAACTATTGCGTCTGTTGTTTCAGCTCCGGCGTTATTTCGTTGAGCACATTTTGGTTGTGTTGCACACAGCTGCGCACGAAGATGCAGCTCGTTTGTTTTTTGTCACCAAAGGGGGTTTTTCATTTTTTAGCACTCTGGTTCCCCCTTGTGGTGACTGAATCACGGTACCGTCAAGCTCTTGAGTAGGAACAGGTGTGTTCCATGTGGTTGAGCTTGACGGTATAACTCACTGATTTGTTTTGTGTTGGTTCATTTTGTGTGGGTGTTTTTTGAGTGGGTTTTTGTGGGCTTTTGTTTTTTTGTTGTCCACTGTTTGTCTGGGGGTGTGATCCTGCGGCCTTTGTTACACAAAAAAAAACAAAAAGGAAAGACGGGGACCCAAACAACTGTGTGTTGGTCTGTTTTTTTTTTTCTTTTGTTTCTTTTTGTTTCCCCCCCTCCCCGGGGTTAGATGGAACGGTCCCCTGGGGGGTGATTGGGTGGTATTTGGGTTGTTTTTTCTTTGTTTTTTGTTATGCCCTCTCTTCTCCTCTGACTCCAGCCGGGGGTGCCGTAGTGTCGGCATTGCTGGAGGGGTGCAGTTAGGTTGTACTGGGCGTTTCCCAGGTGGCCTCTGCACCCGGGAGGGGAGGGGGGGGGGGGGTTTGGGGTTTTTGTTTTGTTTTTCCTCCCCCAGTTTCCACCCTCAGGGTTTGACTGTGGTGTCCTCTGGGGGGGAAAAGGCGTTGGGTCCATCTAGCCGTGGGCGGCCGGGGCTGGGTCCATTGGTCGTGTGGGGAGGCGTCTCCTGGGGTTGACGAGTGGTCCTCTGGGGAGCGCTGGTAGTCCCCGTGGGTGACGGTGGATCCCAGAGGGACCTCGGCCGTGGTTATTACTCCTGGAGCTGGCGGGTGGCCCTCTGGGGGGTGTTGGTCCCTGCGTGTCGTTTGGGGGGGAGGAGGGGGGGGTCTTTTGGCATTTTTGTTTGTGTGTTTACATGTGGGTTGTTTTTCTTTTCTCCCCTTCCCTGGGGTTTGATGGAACGGTCCTCTGGGGGGGGGGGGGTGTTTTAGTATTTTTGTTTGTAGGTTTGGGTTGTTTTTCCTTTCTCCCCTTCCCTGGGGTTTGATGGGACGGTCCCCTGGGGAGGGGGGGGGGGGGGATGTTTTGGTTGTTTTGTTTTTGACTAATCACACGTTTGGTTAAAGGCTGACCGCACAGGTGTAGGAACTCCTGGCCACACCTGTGCTAAGACTGTCAGAAACAAAGGCAAAGATGCAGCCAGTTCAACCAGTCTGTTGGAGGACTAACGCGGACGTGGTTTCCAGCCATGGTCCCTGGAGGGGGGTGTTTCTCCTGGGCCAGGTGTGTGTGGTCGCCGGGAGGCTTCCCGTGAGGGTGGGGTACTGTTGTATGGCTGGGGGGGCCTGGCTGCTGGTTTGTTTGCCTTTTGTGTTTCCTCCCAGGTGGCGTGCATTTGGGACTGAGTGGCTGTGTTGCTGAGGCTGTTAGGACTTCACCCTGATCACCTGCGACTCGTCAGGACTCACAGCTGAGGTGCATCTGGAGGGATTGGAGTATGTTGGCATTTAAGACTGAAATGCACAGTGTGCATTTGCCAGAGACTCGACCTTGTGACCAGACGGGTGAGATCGTCGTCTTGGGAGCCATCTCATCAGCAGCGGACGCTGAGAATGTCCAGGTTTGATGCACGGTCTGTGAAAGAGGAGAGGGTGAGGTCTCACGCTCGTCAGCACACTTCCTGAGGTACGTTGGATTTTGTGACTAACAGTTATACAGTCAGTAAATGTGGTGTCCCTCACACCTTATTGTATTGAGCTGTATGTTAGTCATGTATCAGCTTCCACTGCGGTGGTGATTTGTGAACGGGATGTTCCATGCCTGCAGGTTGGAAGCTGATCAGTAATCAAGCCAGGAAGTGTTTGCTGTTTGTACACCTTTAAGTGTTCTGTGTGTAGAGTGTGGACTCACATAATGGTTCCTTCTTTCACAGACTCGGTTGTTGCGGCCACCTGGGGGGTGTCGGCGGGGTCCTTGGGTCCGAAACAGCTTCTGGCTCCGGACCATTAGCGCTGCTGGGAGCGCACCACGCCAGACCGCACCTTTTATTATTATTATGATCACTGTTATGTATTAAATTCAGTTAGCCTTTGTACCGTGCTCTGCTTATTTCATACTGGGTCCTTCAAACGCTGGTCGGTTCTCCGAGCTGCGTCCGACACATAACAATATTTCCCATTTTTCATGGAATTGCCCATCAGGCACAAAGGTGACAAATGGAACGAGAAGCCACTTTCACTTGGTTCCATTTGTGGAACTCTGCAACAGCCTCAGTGCAGAGTCTGCTGACCATGGATGTTTTCCTCCAAAGCAAACTTTAAATAAATCTAAAAGTGTGTTCTCACTGGTACAATGGAAGGCTTGCAGCACCGATCGATGGCTGCAGCGTACACGGGCCTCCAGTCAAATCTTATTGAATTTTTCACACAAAACCACATTTTTATGCAGACACAACAACTTTGCACAAGTTTGTACTTTCCATACTCCCCAGAGCACACGTTGCACAGGAGGAAAGCTACAAAAGTACAACATGATTCACCTACGAAACACGACGCAGCAAACAGAGCTCTCACAACCATAGCTGGTCTGAGTGTAAAGCAAAAGTAGACAAAAAGTTCATTATGTCAACAAGGTGCAAAGTAAAGGCTCTGTAAAAATTAGTGGTAATAATTAGAGGATGGCAACCACGTTATTTCCTCTCCCTCTGATTAATTATTGTTATCATTCTTTCACATGACAGAAGTTATGATGATGATTATATCTGCTGAATGCATTCTGATTTTGATTCCACTTCACTCACTTCATGCACAGCACCGCTTTACCTTTATAAACCCGAAACAAATTTTTAGGAAATGGCCACACAGTCTGACACTTTGCACTTCATGTACTCATATCTACAAGTGATCATTGATCCCCCCCCAACACACACACACACACACACACACACACACACACACACACACACACACACTTTTTTGTTGACAAATGTCAATTTCAGTGTATATAGGGGGTCAGACGTTCAAGTTGCAAAAATGATGCAAGTGGTTTTACTACATGGAATAGTTTTGACCATGTTGAATGTTTGGTCTCCAAAGTAATGGTCGAACAAGGGCAAGGTCCATTTAATTCTATGACATTTTACCCCATAACACATGACAGATGGTACAACCTGTAACTTTTAAAAACCTTAATCTGGATATTAATGTATATTAACCAAGCATGAGGTTAATAATTTGCTTATTATATGGCTATTATATATATAAACACATGAACATACAGTATCTTCTGAATAGAAAAGCTGCTGATGGTTTTAGGCATGTCGTCAGGCCCGTTCGCTTTCTTCACTTCGGTGAAGAGCTTGCTAACAGTTGGTCCGGTCGTTAGCTGGTAAGCTTTCAATCTGTGTGTTTTTTTTCTGCTGGTGTTTATTTAAGGAGTATGTTCTCTATATTTATGGAGTATATTTATATGGTGTATATTTATGGAGTATGTTCATGTCCGACTTTGTTTTTGTAATCGTGTTTTTAGATTTCTGGTTTGTATCTGATATGTGATCTGGCCCAACTGTCATGGTAACGGTCTGACATGGGAAAATATCAGAACAGAAATCAGCCAATCAGAGTGCGTGTAGTGTCATAGCCATATAATAATATTGGTTATAATGCTGTACATATCAAAAATGATACGTACGACATTATAGGGTTAATTATTCATGTTTTTCATTTCATCTGGTGGTCAGAGGGGTCATCTGTAGACCACTTACTGAGTTTTACTGTTCTGTCATATAAAGATGATAGAAAAACATTTATAATGTCACAGCGACTTTACTATTAACACCATGTCAGCCTCTAATTCCACTTTTCCCCTCATAAATTTATGCAAATGTTTTAACATTTATATTTATATATCAATTTGTGAAATGTCTACAGTGAGTCAACTATATATGTTTTTAGAAATGAGTGTTCACCTCCACAGTTTTTTGTAAGAACTATTTTGGTCAAAATAAAAAATATCTTTAGCTTTTCAAATGTTGAGTTTATATATTTTTGTGACATTAAAGTAAAATAGTAATTCTGTAAACAAGCCTGAATCTTAAATGATTTGTTGGGGCCAGTTCATTAATTAATTTTTTTTATTGCCAGTGATGTACAAAATTTAGTCTCATTCTGCACACTGTTTTTGCTTCTTGCATATGTTGGGCAAAGCTTTTTCTTGACATCCATCAAGGAGGCTACACTTTTGTTTTTTATATAATGGCTGAGTGGATCCTTGTCATTTGATTGGTGCTTTGTATGTCACATGACATGGATTAATTCATCCCATTTGTGTTGCATTGCATTTAGAGTGCAGCTTGGTTCCATTTAGAGTGCAAATTTGGTTCCATACATTTTGTACCATTGCACTCTTCATGCACACACGCACAAACACATGCACGCGCGCACATCCTCCACATCCTGGGCGTGCACATGCCCTTGTGCACCCATGATTGCGCACACACCGTCATCGCATGCACACACAAAACAAATCCACTGTGCTGTCTGGAGGCTGTTAGCAGGGAGAAAAAGAAGAGCTAGACTCATTTCTGATGTGATTTTTTTTTTGCTGCACTGAGGACATACACAGTTTATTTTTGGTAGTACATGCACGCAGAAGCACCGACCAGGTTGCGTGTGTGTGTGCGCACACGCGTGGGGGACAACGACTCTCCCAAGACAATTTGATTGAGCTAACTGATGCTGCTTGTAAGACACACCTTCACTGCGCTGTCTGGAGGCTGTTAGCAGGAAGAAAGAAAGAAAAGATGGACTCATTTCTGACATGATTTTTTTTCACTGCACTGCGGACGTACACAGTCGACTGAGACGGTTGTGTGTGTACGTGCGCGTGCAGGGGACAACGACATGGTGATTTCATTGAGCTAACTGACGCTGCCCCACACACACATACACACACACACACACACACACACACACACACACACACACACTGGAACATACCATTCAACTTGGCTTCACCTCATTGAATGGTATGTTTCAGCTTTCACCTCATGAAATATTCGTACCACTGAACTCATAAACATTCATTATTTGTATATTATTAGTTATTCAGCAGGATATTTCTAAAGGACATGAATGGACTTCAGAGAAATGCGATGGGGGAGGTAAACACTAGGTCAATGAATAATTTTAGTGCAGATTCAGACAAATAGGACAATATCTTAATTCTGGTCTTTTCTTGAGATTGATTTGATCCTGGTTGTGTCTTTGATCTTTAAGACTGATAATGGATATTTAATCCCAATCATTTGTCTTTGAATTTTGATCCAGACTCGTTTGAAATTAATCTGGCCTTTTATCTTTGAACCTGGTTGTTGGGATCCAATCAATTGCTGGATCATGCCTTTCTTCATTTTTGAGCTATGATCCAAATTCCTTTGATCCTGATCTGCCCTTTGATATTTGTGGAGCTAAGTTCATTGATAAACATTATCGGTTATCAGTCTTCTGTAATAAAGATAAATGTTTTATTGGTTTATCATCATAAAAGATAACTTTTCAGTTATCTGATCAATGGTTATCGAAGCTAACATTTTGGTTAGCTGTGCCCACCACTGTTCCTTGGTCAGTTTCAAAGATCAGTGATCATGGTCAAAGGTCAAGAGGAAATTTTAATTTCTGAAATGAAAGGGTCCTGTGGAGCTTTGGTGTCATTGTGCTCTTCCTGACAAACACTGCAGATATTTGGTTGCACATTTTTTTTTTAATATTCAAAGCTTTTGATATTCATATAATTTTTCACCTGAAAAATAAATCTTTGCAGTGCGTCACAGTGGACAGGAGCGTTCATCTATCTGCCCATTTTCAGCCCATGTACTGGACACTCTCCCAGATCACAGTGAGCAAAAAACGTCACAAACTGATTCACACAGATGACCAGTCGCATCTACTCACACGTATAGTCAGCACTCATGCTACCCTGCATGTCTGTGGATGGTGGTGGAGATGGTAGAACCCACACACACATACATACACACACCAGGAGAACCTGAGTCTTCAGATGAAAGGCCGGAGGTCAAGTAAAAAGTTTGCTACTACAGCAGCAATTGAATTGCCCATCAAGACTCAGTGAACTTTTGTCATATTGACTTTCCTCTGGTTCACAGCTCTGACTATGTGTTTCCAGATGGTTGAGGTGAAGTAACCCTGTCAGACATAAGCACAACACCTCCTGCTGTGAAACTCCTGCTGCTGCTAACAGATGGCAGCTTGGCAGCGCATCAGTGGACAAGCAGATTGCCTGTGTGTTGATGGAACAGATACCTTCGGCGATTCTGACAGTTTAAACCAGTGTGGCTCAAAAACTATGTGCTTTTTTTAATGCTCCTTCTCAACAACGTTGGGAAGGAGCTGCACCTCCATCTATAAAATTTTCATTTCTGCACTATAACTACAGAACACCTTGACCGATTGAAACCATTCACGATGGTGAATTGGGAGATGCTAGAGGAAGGTTCATTCCTAAAATGACCAACATGCATTACTGGGGAGGTGATGGTCTTGTGGTTAAACATCTGGCTTCAGACCAGAGGATCCTCAGTTCAAAAACCAGCCAGGCCAGAAAATCACTAAGGGACCTTGGGGAAGGTCCTTAATTCCCTAGTTGTTCCTGGTGTGTAGTGAGCACCTCGCATGGCAGCACCCTGACATTGGTGTGTGTGTGTGAATGGGTGAATGTGAGGCATCATTGTAAAGTGTTTTGAGCTTCTGATGCACATGGAAAAGTGCTACATAAATGCAGTCCATTTACGATCCAATATGTCCACTTGCAGATGCTATCTTGATTTTCATTGCCACACAATAAGTAAAGAAAGCCTCGTCTGATTAATATAATTTCTTCGTGATGTACTGAGGTTTAATTTTGAAAATGGCCTTCATGTATTCTCCAACAAGGCCACTGCGGGCACCATCTTGATTTTCATTTTCACACAAGAATGAAAGAAAATCCTGCCTGATTGAAACCAAGAAGCTCGAGGAAGGTTCTTTTCGAAAACAAAGAACACCCATCACCCAATATTTTAATTCCTGCACAATAACTAAAGAACGCCTCTGCTGATTAAACCCGTTTCGTGATGTTGTACTGGGACAGCCTAAAGGAACGCTCCTTTGAAAAATGTTGTTGTTGGTTGTCCGACACAGTCGCTTCAGATGCCATCTTGATTTTCATTACAAGGCAATAAGTAAATAAGACCTCATCTGATTGAAACCACTTCTTGGTGGTGAATCAGGGTAGGGTAGAGGAGGTATCCTTTTGAAAATGGGGGCCAGTACACCATATAGCAGTTGTAAAGTGGAAATCTTTCACTATACAAATAGACCTTATACCATCTTTTAAACACCAGTCTTTTGCTGTATAAGTAAGTTCCAGACGTCATTATCACCTCTACAATAAAACCACACACTAACTTAAAATACGAGTGACAGATCTAATGAGTGTTTTTTTTCCAGTTTCAGTGTAATTTAATTGTCTTCATTAGCCCTTTTAGCAGATTTTTTTAATGCTTGCCGTGAACGTGAGCTTACCCCAGAGGGCCATGAAGATGGAAAAGAAGACGGTGGCTGGGTTGTCAAAGAGATGGCTGGCTCGGGCCGTTCCACACGCTGTCACCAGCTTCCAGTAGCTGCAGGCTCGGTCGCACAGCGGGCACATTGTGATGTTGTTCCTGGGATCACAGATCTCCATACTGACAATGGAGAGAGGCAAGGACACAACAGGCACATGATAGAATAGAATAGAATAGAAAAAAACTTTATTGTCCCCAAAGGGAAATTTGTCTTGGGCACAGTGCTACATATTGTTTAAAAACAATACAAAAAAACAAAAACAAAAAAAACAAACAATAAAAACAGATACAAACAACACACATTCAACCACAGAGTTGGTAAAGTGCAGGTTAAGTACTATGCAGAAAATCTGATGTACGTGAAGATCTAGTGTTCAGCAGTTTAATAGAAGATGGGACAAAGGACAGCTTAAATGTGTTAGTCCGACACTGTGGCACCCTCAGTCTCCGTCCTGAAGGCAACAGGACATATTCACTGTAAAGAGCATGCTCTGGGTCCTTTGAAATGATTTTACCTCTTCTTGCCACTGCCTCTTCATATAAGGCTTGAATAGACAGGTAATCTTTTAGCCCTGCTACTTTCATGGCTGTTTTATGGATGTGAGCAAGCTTGTTTTTCAGCTGGACAGACAAGGTACCAAACCACACTGTAATCCCATAACGAATGAGACTCTCAAGTGTTGCTCTGTAAAAAAACAAGCAAGATGTTAATTCCCACTCCACAAGCCCGGTGCCAGAAAAAAAATATTAAGGGGGTGATGAGTTTATCACAGGGGGCGGGGTCCCCCCCCCCCAAAAAAAATGCGCACCAGAGGAGACGTGCCTCTGAGCGTGCGTAATGAATTGGGTGCGCTCCTGGAAAGCTCATGTATTTAGGCTACACCGTTGTAAGAGACTGACTAAGATTAAAGAGTGATGACAGTATTTTTTATTATTATTTGAAAGTATAGACCCTCGGTCAAGTGATCTGCATACCACAAAACCAAACCAACAACTGATCTGAGAAACGACACGAGACAGTAGATTAACCCCACATACAGCCCTCCATCACACGCGCAAACAGCGCAATTGGGCATGTGCGCCACTCCATGGCACAGAGCCCAACTACGCATGCAGTCACAAAGTTCTTCTGAAAAACTGGAGAGATCTGAATTCGGTTGGATGAATATGGGTGTGTGTGTGGAGACAATTCACCTCGTTCACAATGTGACAGAACTTAACGATGCGCTGTTACAATAGCGCGCAACAACACGGAACACTATTCTTGACCGTGCGTAATGGTTCCTGATAGTTCTCCAGCAACACGTGCCATTAATCGTAACGTGTGGTAACAGGTTGCAGCAGTTCCTGAGGACACCTGACACCTGAGAATTGTGTTGTTGCGCGCTATTGAGCGTAACAGGGCATCGTTAAGTTCTGTCACGTTGTGAACGAGGTGAATTGTCTCCACAGACACCCATATTCATCCAGCCGAATTCAGATCGCTCCAGTTTTTCAGAAGAACTTTGTGACTGCATGCGTAGTTGGGCTCTGTGCCATGGAGTGGCGCAGAGAGGAGGAGGAGGAGGACAGAGCCAGATGTGTGGCTTCATGCGGGTCTCATCTCGTGCATTTTCCCAAACATCAGGCACATGCAGCAGGTGGAACACCTGCAGGAGCGCGCTGAAGAGCACTGAAATTAGACTTTTAGCCGACTTGGTGTCAACAATCAAACTGACTGCGGTGCAGCAGGGTTTAATTGTGCGCACGCTTCTTCCTCTGCCGGACTGGAGGAGGTGCAGAGATGTCTGGCTGCACGTGAGTCTCCTCTGGTTCAGACTCCTTCTCCCGCTCATCGGTTACAACAGCAGGTGGAACACCTGCAGGAGCATCCTGAGGAGCTTCAGCAGGAACTGTGGAATGACATTTGGAGCCCAGTTTAATTGTGCGCACGTGACAGAAAACTGATTCGTCGTGGCGCGCAGTGAAATGTGACGCCGCGTTACAAGTCGTGTCAAAACTTGACAGTTTCCGTGTCACTTCGTAATAACGCGTGACAGTTTGGGCTCCAGGAACCATCACAGGAACCACTACAAACGTTGTCACGTTCTATTAAGGATCAGTACTCATCAAGACGGATCAATACGCTCAGCTGCGACCTCCACGACGTGAGACAAAATGAGGGTGGTGTGTGACATTCGTGGCAGATTTTTTGACAGGCAAAAACATGCTCCACGAATATCAAGAATATCACACACCAACACGCACTATTAAGAAACCTGTTCAGATGCGTTAAGTCACATTAAGAATGTCAAGAATGTGTCACGAATGACAGAAAAATGACATTCGTGACTTGTCGTCGTTATGTGTAAACGCAGCATTAACACTCTCCCCAAGTGAGTCGTGCTACATGATCTGCCTTTTGCTTGGTGGACTTGACGAATCCCAGGAACTCCAGCTCTGACACTGCTTGAATAAATCGAGCATGCTTTAATTCGTCCACCTTGCCATAATCGCAGGACTCAGGATCCATGCCCTCTGCCGCACTGACAAGCGCAACCCTCAACCTATCAAATCGCTTGAACAGACACATGCCATATCCGTTTGTTTTAAAATGAATTACTTTAGTTAATTAATTTGGTTTATTTGTTAAATACGTGATATTATTGAATAACTAATATTTTGCTATATTTTCCAGTATTTCTTTTTCTTTTTCTTTTTGATAACTCTCACATCCGAGGGGGCAGGGTTGATGACGTGAGGGGGCGTCGCCCCCAAACGCCCCCTCGTGGCGCCGGGTCTGCCACTCCATGCAGCCTCAACCTCCTTAAAAAATACAGCCTCTGCTGCAACCGTGAGCAGAGAGAGTCAATGTGAGCCGTCCAGGAGAGAGCACTGTCCATGTGGACCCAAGATATCTGTAGGAGTCCACTTGCTGGATGATCACTTTATCTATGTGGACAGGTTCATGCTCACATACATGCCGAGGGTCAAAAACAATTTCTTGTGTTTTTGTTGGATTAATCACAAGAAAGTTCCTTTCACACCATTTTGTAAAACTGTCAATTTCATTGTGATATAAGGATGTGTCCGTATCCTTAGATAAAAGACTCACAATGGCAGTGTCATCTGCATATTTCAAAATGCTATTATTTTGATGTGTGCTTTTACAATCATTTGTATAAATGGTGAAAAGCACTGGCGATGACACACTGCCTTGTGGAAGCCTGGTGTTGCTGTGTCTGACGTCTGATAATGTCCCATTGATCTTAACGCGTTGAGTTCTGTTATTTAAAAAAGCATAAAATCATTTTATTAAAAAAGCACTGACTCCCATTGCAGACAGTTTCTCTAAAAGCAGATGTGTTTGTACTGTATTGACAACACAGTACAAACAAGATACAAACAAGAAATGATTCTAAAGCATATAACATCATTCATAAACTGCTGACGTGCTCTCATATTTGTGATCATGAGTGATAAAGTCACAGAGAAATTTCATATGTAGTAGTATGTTCAAATACTGTCCATGCAGCATTGAACTTGTCCAGTTACCTTTTTTGTATGGATAAGCTGGAAGGAGAGTTATTCAAAATGTGTTTCGTTACTTGTCTTTTAATGGGTATCATGATAAAATCAAGTTTATTATAAATATCATCTAATTTTAGTGCTCACACTGATCTCACACACACACAGCGATGCTTGAAAGTTGGCCTTTGTTTCTCCCAGCTCCCTGAACTCACCACAGTTATGCAACCTGTCATGGATCGGTCCCACAGGTTTGTGGGTCACTCGTGGACTATGTGTTCCTTTATAATATTACCCTGACTCAGTTACAATTGAACTCTGTCAAACTGGTTTCGAGCTCTGTGTTTTGGCCTCTTTGTTTGAATGCCTGTTTTGTATTTGATCCCTCCTTTTGTTAATTTAATTAGTCTTTTATTACACTGGTCAAATTTTTTTCTTTCACGGACTTTAAAAACTGATTTAGGGTAATTTTGGGGCGCTGAATCCAATTCTGAGCTCACATTTCCTCTATCACCTTACATTTTTTTTTGCAATCTGCATCCTCTGTATTGATGGATTACACAAAAGTTGCTCATTCACTCACGAGTTTGATGCCACTAATCCTGCACAAAAGCAGCTTCAAAGGCATAGTTTTTAAACCAGGTTCACGAAATGTGAACAAAGAGCCATTATACTGTTTATGGCGCTGAAGAGGTGTGCGAAACTGGAGCTTTTGCTTCAATGCTTGATACGAGAAATACGTTTTCATATGTGAAAAATATGATGTGATTGTCAAAAACAAACACCAGATTCAGATTCAAATGACCCAAAATCCATTGAAAAACTCCATGCAAGAAAAATCATGTTGACCAGTGTAATACACCTGTAGTTTTAAAAATATATTTAGACACGTCATAACTGCCCTGTCCAAATTTGTCACAGAAAAAAGAAAGCATTTATCCAAAAATCAGTGGTCAAAGTGACACATTTACACAAATCTCTAGTACTATACTGCAGAATCTTGGCATGCTGGTGCTGTGTTTGAGTATTTCTATTTTTTGCTACTTTATACTTCTTGACAAAATCTGCTGGAGATTTTTTGTTGGAGATTTTTTCCAAATCTCCAGCCTCCCACCATGTCCAACAGGTTCTACAGTGTCTCCTAGAAAACCGTTTACTTGTAAAAGCAGAAGAGTGTGTGTTCCAGCAATCATCAGTCACATTCCTAGGCTACATTTCCCTAAAAGAAAAATTCAAACGAGACCCAGATAAAGTCAGCACAGTCACCAAATCTCCAGTCCCCACCAACATCAACAGCTCCAACACTTTCTAGGGTTTGCTATTTTCTATCTCAGATTGATCCACAAGGACAGTCAAGTCACTGCACCAAACTCACCTCACTGACGTCACCATTCCTATGGACTTCTACTACCGATCAGGCCTTCCAGAAACTCAAACACCCTTTTTCCTCATCCAACTAGACCATGACCGCCAGTTCACAGTTGAAGTTGATGCCTCTTACTTTGGAATTAGGGTCTTCCATTCACAACAATCTGACACAGACCACAAACAACACCCTTGTGCTTATTTTCTCATCATCTGATACCTGCTGAGTGCAACTATGATGTTGGCAACAGAGAGCTTCTGGTGGTCAAAGAGACATTGGAAGATTGGAGGCACTGGTTGGAAGGCACAGTCATTCCCTTCATCATCCTGGACTGACCACTGGAACTTAGAATATATTCAATCAGCCAAAAGGCTCAGCTTGTGATAAAGCCGGTCTCCTAAACTCCTTTGTGCCCTCCTGCTGATGCCCCCTCCCTCCTGCTTGTGGATGGTCATCCTTCCTACACTGCTCATCAGCTGCTTGACATGCAGCATCAGGGTCAGGGTTTCCAGTACTTGGTAGACTGGGAGGTTTATGGACCTCAAATTTATATGCCCTACCTTCCTCACTGGCTCAGTGGGTGATTTGTTTGTTTGACATGCAAGAGGTTCAGGGTTCAATCCCTGCTTGTGCCATAATCTTACTAATTTGGAAAATCGGGAATCAACATTCTTACAGGAATTCCTCAACTCGTATACTGACACATGTAGATTCTCAGATTCCAACTTGCTCAAAAGCTGAGTGGGTAATTTGTTAATCCGGCATTTCAAGGTTCAGTTTCTGCTCATGCCAGTGTGTTTGGAAAGTCTTCCTTTTCTTTGGTCTTATGCTGAGATCTCCTGTTGTACCACAATTCATGAATTGTTCAACAATGGGTACAGTTGTTCAAGTCAGAGTTGCACTGAAATGTTTATTGATGTCAAAGTTAATTGTTCTTTGGGATTATTTTTCAGCATTTCATCTGTGTTGTTTTTCATTTGTGTATGAAAAAATAAAATAACTGGCCCTCTGTGTATTCTATATTATTGCAGTGTTGATGATATTATATGGCGCACTATCACACCGGTAATAACTACGATACCGGTGTACCGCCCACCTCTGCTGTATACTTATGTACATAGTATATGTGAAAATGTTGCCTCAGAACAGCACAGAACTATAGCTGTGGCTAGCATTTGCATATGTGGACTCACATTAGCAGTAGCATGTACTGTCATGCTAACCTTGATTAACACTAATGATTAGCAGCTAGCATGAAGGTTTTGGGATTCAAAACAACTTTTATCTCAGCCAGTACGTCACTTTGTTGTGAAAAAAGAAAAAAAAAACACTGAAAGGAGAATAAATATTTGCTTTGTACCAACAAACACCCACACATGCAATCTTGGAGGTGTTTGTGCCTCTAAAATATGATGCAGTGTATCTGATAGTAATCAGTATTTCTGAAACATTTTCTGAGAATCAGTTGATTACTTGTGAAAAAGTAATTCGAAAGGACTAAGATAAGAGATGGTGTGTGTACCTGGGAATATTATCATCCACGGTGGCACAGCCGTACAGGAAAACAATAACACCCACAATCGCTGCAGGGATCAGCATCTGTGTGTAGACTCCTAACCAGGCAAAGTACAGCCCAACCTTTTCTCCAAAGTACTTCCTGTGAGAGGACACACTGTTAAAAATGGACATATGTGCATTATTACACACACCATACAGTAAACCAGCTTAAGACGGCACTTTGTCAGTATTAAACCAGCAATGCGAGTAATGGACTCGGCTATCACTACTATCTTGGTGCTGCTGGATCTTAGTGCTGCATTTAATACCATGGATCATCATATTTTACTTGATAGGCTGGAGAATCATTTTGGGATTATTGGAACTGCCCTTGCATCATTGACGTCATACCTGTCCACTCATTCTTACTGTGTGTTGTGCAATGGCACTTCCTCTGATCTTAGGGACATGAACTTTGGGGTTCCGCAAGGATCTGTTTTAGGCCCCCTGCTTTTTTCCCTTTATGTAGCACCCCTTGGGAATATACTGCAGTGTTTTGGGATTGCCTTTCATTGCTATGCTGATGACACCCAATTGTGCATGCTGATAACTGCTGGCAATCTCATTCACATAAAATCTTTGGAAGATTGCCTTGCATCAGTGAGAAGATGGATGTCTAGTAACTTCCTACTTTTAAATTCTGATAAGACTAAAGTTATGGTTCTTGGTCTAGCGAGGTATCGGCATCAATTTGATCAGCTAGCGCTTATCTTAGGTTCATGTGTTATACATCATATGGATAAAGTGAGGAATCTTGGGGTAATTTTTGATCCTACGTTGTCTTTTGACCTCCACATTAGAGACATTACGAGGACTGCTTTCTTCCATTTGCAAAATATAGGGACGATTCGTCCCATCCTGTCTATGGCTGATGCTGAGACTTTGATTCATGCATTTGTCTCATCTTGATTGGACTATTGTAATGCTGTATTTTCTGGTTTACCGCAGTCCAGTATTAGAGGTCTTCAACTGGTTCAAAATGCTGCTGCCAGACTTTTGACACAAAGCAGAAAATTTGACCACATTACGCCCATTTTGGCATCCCTACACTGGCATCCAGTTGCTGCAAGATCGTATTTTAAGGTGCTGTTATGAGTTCATAAAATTGTTCATCAACTTGCAACTCCCTATGTGGCTGACCTGGTAAGCCTCTATGTACCAGCTCCGGCCCTGCATTCGCAGGGTGCAGGAATTTTATTTGTTTCCAGGGTGAATAAAAAGTGTGCTGATCACAGAGCTTTCTCCTACTGTGCCCCAGCTTTGTGGAACGATCTCCCGAGACTTTTAAAACACGTTTAAAGACTCATTTATTTTCTTTGTTTTATCATTAGTCTTATGATGTGTTTTTATTCTTGTATTCTTTTATGGTTTTGTCTTTTTATTGTATTTTTAAATTTTTAATTCAGTTTTTCTGTTTTTATTATGCTGTGTGAAGCACACTGAGGCGTTCTCATCGTGAATTGGTGCTATATAAATTAATAAATTTGAATTTGAATTTGAATTAAAACCACAATCTGCAGAGGCCTCCTGAATACAATGTGAGAACCATGCGATTGCTTCTCGAAGACCAATGGAGAATCATCGTTCTTTGTGGTCTGCAGGCTGGCGAGGGCAGTTAATGATGTGAGTGAGCAGTGGCCCTGACAGACTGGAGAAACATTTCCCCAGTTCAGTCTGTAGGCTGGGACAGGAGAAATCTGACCTGATGAGACCGATGGGCTGATATTTGTAGAAGATGCTGTAGCTGGCCCATTCCTCGTACAGCAGCTGTCGACACAAACAACAGGGGGATTAAGAAACATTTCCTCAACCCGAGGGAAATAATCAGCACTTGAACTTTCACTTGGTGCTGATGTGGACCATGCGTGTGAACTGTGCATACGCAAGGCTGAGCCACATGTCAACAGCAGGGGTGCCGAACTTGTCTGAACAGAACAGTCTGATCAGAGCGAGCACAATGGGTGAAAAGCACTTTCTGGTGCACCACTTGTTCGACACAGAGTCGTTCTAGTGACACCAAAAGATCTGTTAAAGAGAGCTGGTGTCATGACGAGGTGATCTACCTGTCGAGATGAGCTCCACCGCGCAACTGCGCATATGCATGCACATGCGCAACTCTCTCAACCTGGACTTCAACACCTCTCCCCATTGAGTTTACCTACCTCTCTTTACCGTGCAACTGCGCATGCGTATCTCCCCGTAGCAATGAGCCCCCCGTCATCTAATGACAATATTCTGATTTAAAGACAGCGTGTGTACATGCAAGTCTTGACTTTTGAAAACTGAAAAGATACATTACTGTATTTTTATGTGAAGACAAAAGTTTTTACTTTTCTTCAGTGGGTGAGCACAACTTGATGGATGAGGTGTGCATGTGCAGTTGCGCGGTGGAGCTCATCTCGAAAGGACACGTTCACCAGCCTAGATGAGCTCCACGACCGAAGAAAACCCACAGAAGTTTTGTCTTTACATAAATTTTTATTTGAAAGTTTAATTTGTAAGTTTTATTTGGACAAACAAAACAAGTAATCAAAAGAACGACAACATAGAAAAGCAACATAACGAAAACAAAACAACATCAACATAATGTGTCCAAAAGGGAGTAGGAAGAAGTATGTGTTTTTTCAGTCCTACCCCTTGTCCTATCTAAGTCCTTTGATCATCATTTGATTTCAAAATACTCTATCAAACAAATTTGCAACTAATGTAATACTAAAAACAATAGTAACGATAATAGTAACCACAATAACAATAACAACAACAATAATAATACCAAACAATTTACATTCACAATACGAGGGTAGGCTGAAAAGTTCTAAGGCTCACCAAGAAGGAGAAATGCCATTTCAATAAAACTTGGCATGCATTAAGTTCAACTCTTCTGATGACTGTGTTATTTTCTTCCAGGTTGTGAGGTAGTTTGTGGTTCATAGCCAAGTTTGAAAGTTCGTGGTAGAGGGAAACAACAAAAATGGACAAAATCTGGCATTGCGGTGTGATTAAGTACCTGCTTAAGAAGGGGTTAAAGCCCAAGGACATTCATGCAGATATGATTGCTACATTAGGGGATGAAGCTCCCTCCATATCTACAGTGCAGAAGTGGGCAGCTGAATTTAAGAGGGGCAGAGAGAGCCTTGAAGATGACCCAAGGTCTGGGCGGCCTGCAACAGCCACAACCCAGAAAAACATTGACCTTGTTCATGAAATAGTGATGGACGACAGACGATCGACGATTAATCAGCTAGCAGATGCTGTGGGAATATCCCATGAGAGAACTGAACACATTCTGCATGAAGAATTTGGAATGTTAAAGGTGTCAGCTCGGTGGATGCCACATCTTCTGACGCCTGATCAGAAACGCACCAGGCTAGTCATGTTGAAGGCAAACGTGGCGCAATTTGAAGAGGATCCAGCCAATTACATGGAACGTTTTCTTACCCAGGATGAGTGTTGGGTTCAACACTTTGAACCAGAGACAAAAAAACAATCAATGCAGTGGAAACACCCAAGGTCACAACCTCCAAAGAAGACCAAGATCGTTTCATCTGCGGGGAAGGTCATGGTTTCAGTGTTCTGGGATGCCAAGGGCATTGTGTTCATGGACTATCTTGAAAAGGGACAAACCATAAATGGACAGTACTATTCTAACGTACTGAGACAGTTACGTGAGGCTATCAAAAAGAAGCGACCAGGAAAGCTGACAAAAGAGGTGCTGTGCCATCAAGACAATGCCCCAGCTCACAAGTCAACAGTGGCCATGGCCACTATCCAAGAGTGTAGATTCTAACTGGTAGATCACCCACCATACTCCCTGACTTGGCACCCTCGGACTTTCATCTGTTCCCAAACCTGAAAAAAAACTTGGCTGGGAAGCACTATCGGAGCAATGATGAGGTGATGGCTGCCGTTGAGGACTATTTTGACTCTCAAGATGAAAGCTTCTATGCCAAGGGAATCAAAGCACTCAAGCACTGCTGGAAGAAGTGTGTGGAGTTACAGGGAGACTATGTAGAAAAATAACCCTGAATTTGTTCAATTCGACAACTGCATCATAGTCAGCCTTAGAACTTTTCAGCCTACCCTCGTACAGCAGCACAAAGCAATTTTTCTTCATCAGTCAGATATCTAGAGAACATCATTTCTTTATATTGATATTTAAACTGACTAATATGTGGATATTGCTTGAGTTCCTCTGTCAGTTTATTCTATATTTTAGGGCCACAAATGGAGACACAGAAACCTTTCCTGGTTGTCTGAGCACCAGCAATTTTAAAATAACACAAGCCCCTAGATTATATTTTCCCTCTCTCTCTCCATGAAAAATTCTTCAATTCTAAAGGGTAGTTGTTTATTTTTCACTTTATACATTAATTGAACAGTCTTAAACACAATCGTATCATGGAGTTTTAATATTTTATTTATAATGAACAATGGATTGGTGTGGTCTCAGTAACCAACCTGCATTGTGAATCATTCTTAATACTCTTTTGAAGATCGAATAATGGTTGCAACGTAGTTTTATCATTTTTGCCCCAAGCTTCAGCACAGTAAGTCAAGTAGGTAAATGGACTGCATTTATATAGCGCTTTTCTATCTGCATCAGATGCTCAAAGCGCATTACAATTAGGCACATTCACCCTGATGTCAGTGTGCTGCCATACAAGGTGCTTGCTATACACCGGGAGCAATAGGGCAGATCTTAAAAAGGGCCCTTAGTGATATTCCAGTCAGGCGGGGGATTTGAATTGAGGATCTTCTGGTGTCAAGCCCAACACCTTAACAACTAGACCATCACCTCCCCCGCGATAGTAGGGGGAGTAGGGTGCAACCAATGAACAATACAGAGTATGTAGTGCTTTGCAATCAAGAACATGTTTTGCTTTTTCGTATTTTGCACTTCATAATGCACCACACATTTTCAATGGGCGACAGGTCTGGACTGCAGACAGGCCAGTCTAGTACCTGCACTCTTTTACTATGAAGCCATGCTGTTGTAACATGTGCAGAATGTGGCTTGGCATTGTCTTGCTGAAACAAGCAGGGATGTCCCTGAAAAAGACATTGCTTGAATGGCAGAATATGTTGCTCCAAAACCTGGATGTACCTTTCAGCATTGATGGTGCCATCACAGATGTGTTAGTGCCCATGCCATGAGCACTAACACACCCCCATACCATCACAGATGCTGGCTTTTGAACTTAGCGCTGGTAACAATCTGGATGGTCTTTTTCCTCTTTTATCCGGAGGACACGACGTCCATGATTTCTAAAAACAATTTAAAATGTGGACTCATCAGACCACAGCACACTTTTCCACTTTGCGTCTGTCCATTTCAAATGAGCTCGGGCCTACATAAGGCGGCAGCATTTCTGGATGTTGTTGATGCATGGCTTTCGCTTTGCATGGTAGAGTTTTAACTTATACTTGTAGATGTAGCGACTGTGTTAACTGACAATGGTTTTCTAAAGTGTTCCTGCGCCCACGCGGTAAGATCCTTTACACAATTGATGTTGGTTTTTAACACAGTGCCGCCTGAGGGATTGAAGGTCATGGGCATTCATTGTTGGTTTTCGGCCTTGCCGCTTACGTGTAGAAAGTTCTCCAGATTTTCTGAATCTTCTGATTATATTGTGGACTGTAGATGATGGAATCCCTAAATTCTTTGCAACTGACGTTGATAGACATTGTTCTTAAACTGTTGGAATATTTTTTTCACACAGCTGTTCACACTTACGTGTTTCCAATTAGTTGTTCTTCGAGCATTCATCAACCTTCCCAGTCTTTTGTTGCTCCGTCCCAACTTTTTTGAAATGTGTTGCAGGCATCCATTTCAAAATGAGCAAATATTTGCAAAAAAACAACAAAGTCTATCAGTTTGAACATTAAATATCTTGTCTTTGTGGTGTATTCAACTGAATCTAGGTTGAAGAGGATTTGCAAATCATTGTGTTCTGTTCTTATTTACATTTTACACAATGTCCCATCTTCATTGGAATTGGGGTTATATGTGAAACTCTGTATCTATGCATTGTCATTATTCACAACATACTGCTTTTTACTTCCAGATTATAAAGTGTTGGACTCATCCTGCACTCTGGAGAGTATGCATTGCATTTATCACGGCAGATATAGTTAACCCTGCCCTTCATGTGTCACTGTTAGCCTGTGCGTCTTACAGATATCCTCAGTTAGACATGTGGATTTGTTATTTAATTTTCCAAAGTGCTTCAGAGGGTGCGGCTCAGGCCTGTCTGTTATTGTGGCACCCAAACGTTTGACTGCAGTTTCGCTCTGCAAACGCTGCAGATCTTACAGTGAAAGAGTGAAAGACAGTTTAATTCATTCAGTAGTGTCTGGCCAAACAACAGCAGGAGGGGAGCAATCATCCACAAATGGTCCAAATCAAATCAAGCATTCTCTCTTGAGCAGGCATCCTGACAGGAGCTCCGACTTCAGCTTCACTCTTTAAGCTGCACTTGTCAGAAAAACCTCTCTGCGTCTCCAGTGCTTATAAATTGGATGTGTGCTGAAATTGAACTTGAGGGAACCATTCTCCACATCCACCTCTCTTTTCTTCCTTTTTTTGTGGACTATTAACTTTATACGAGCTGTATTGAATTTTAATCAGTATTTCTATGCCAACAAAGTCAGCCATTTGGCCATTCCATGTGAAACTCTGTAAGCAACTCTCATTTAATTAAAAATACAATCATTCCCAAGCTCATGCGTCCATTAATATTAAACCGAGTGCTTGCAGTGGTAAGCTCATGCACATGCACATGCACAAGGTGGAGCACATTTATCTGCAGAAGCCTTCAGTGCGGTTTAATCTCTGTATTTTTCCTCACACGGCTGACTTGGCTCTGCCCAGAACAGAGCACATAAATCACTGTGAGCACATTCACATGCCAACATAGTGACAGGCAGAGAGGAACAGAGCCAGGTGACAAAATAATGACTTTTCATTGCAGGACACAGCAAGCACAGTCTTTAGGTCAAAGAGAGAAAACACATAGTAAATGACCACATCAAGCACAAAACATACACGCTTTCTATAATAGAATACAAATAAATCATCACTATAACAGTCAAGAGAGGACTTTTTCAAATGTCAGAATATCTCATAGATTTATAAACGCAATCACTGCAAAAAAAAACATGGTGCAGCATATTTGTACATCCATGTGCACACCGGCAAGCCTAAATCAGTTTTATGTTATGTTTCTATTAATATTTCAGCAACACAATGTCACAGACGGACTTCTGCAAAGGTTCAGAATGAATGTTGAACTATGAATGTTGTAATTGCGATGTAAATAAGCACAGATAGGGGGTGTCATCACAGCAATAAATGTGCAATAATAGAAAATAATAACAGAAATCCACATGAATTATACACAAAAAGGTACACCTGACTAGACCTGTATGACTTCTGGGCTCTGCCCAAATGCACAACTCTTCATATAACCAAAAAGTACTTTGAAATAAACCAAAATATTTATGAACAAATCTTTCTTCCTAGAGGAGGTTTTTGGTAAATAAAGTGTATCTGAGCACAAACAGCTCAACAATCAGCAAATGTAAGGGCCCCTTCACACATAGTGGGAATAAGTACAGTTGTATGCAAAAGGTTGGGCACCCCTGATGATTTCCATGATTTTCCTTTATAGATCATTGGTTGTTTGGATCAGCAATTTATGTTAAATGTATCATATAGCAGACAAACACAGTGATATTTGAGAAATGAAATGAAGTTTCTAGGATTTACAGAAAGTGTGCAATAATTCTTTAAACAAAATTGGCAGGTGCAAAAATTTGGGCACCCCAACAGAAAAAAATACATCAATATTTAGTAGATCTTTTTGCAGAAATAACAGCATCTAAACAATTCTGGTTGAAGGTATTTTGGACCATTCCACATTACAAAACATCTCCAGTTCAGTCAGGTTTGTTGGTTTTCGAGCATGGACAACCCCCTTAAAATCACACCACAGATTTTCAATAATATTCAGGTCTGGGGACTGAGATGGCCATTCCAGAATGTTGTACTTGTTCCTTTGCATGAATGCCTCAGTAGATTTTGAGCAGTGTTTAGGGTCACTGTCTTGTTGAAAGATCCAGCTCTGGTGCAACTTCAGCTTTGTCACTGATTCATGAACACTGTTCTCAAGAATCTGCTGATATTGACTGGAATCCATGTGACCCTCAACTTTAACAAGATTCCCAGTACCTGCACTGGCCACACAGCCACACAGCATGATGGAACCACCTCCAAATTTTACTCTTGGTAGCAAGTGTTTTTCTTTGAATGCTGTGTTCTTTTTTCAGCCATGCATACCACCCCTTGTTATGTCCAAATAAGTCAATTTTAGTTTCATCAGTCCACAGCACCTTATTCCAAAATGAAGCTGGCTTGTCCAGATGTGCTTTAGCACATCTCAAGCGACACTGTTTGTGGCGTGTACGCAGAAAAGGCTTCCTCTGCATTACAACATCATACAGCATCTCCTTGTGCAAAGTGCACTGAAACATTTGTAAATGGCCACCTTAAAAACCCTTTCACATGATTGGATTGACCTGTGTAAGGAAGTCAAGAGTCAATGAGCTTACCAAACCAATTTTGTGTTCCAATAATTAGTGCTAAATGTATTCAAATCAATAAAATGACAAAGGTGCCCAAATTTATGCACCTACACAGTTTTGTTTAAATAATTATTGCACACTTTCTGTAAATACTAGAAACTTTCACTTCTCAAATATCAGTGTGCTCGTCGTCTGCTGTATGTATATTTAACTGAAATTTGTGATCCAGACAACAACCAATGATTTATAAAGGAAAATCATGAAAATTATCAGGGGTGCCCAAACTTTTCCATACAACTGTACAACTCAGGGCGATTCACAGCGAAACAGCTCGAATGAGTGAACCACGAAACATCGCGCCAACGGGCAGGCGTGCACAATCCTGGTGCAATGGTTTCTGCATGCAACGGTGTCTTTCGAGCAGCTGCATCTGCTCGCACTATGTTCCATGGGGTGCACCACATCATGTCACTGATGTGGAGGAAAATAAAATAAAAAAACAGCTGTATAATTAGTGAATATCACTGGGTTGATATAAATAATACATAAAAGGGGACGCAATACAGAACCCCGCGGTTAAATTACCCTGGTTAAATAAAAAAAAAAAGCCACTTACAGGATTCAAGCCCACATGCTCTGATTACCACTGTGCTACAATCACTGTCTTCTAACAGGAGCGTGAAATGGCTAAAATCAACAAGCAGATACATGTATTTTCTAAAAAAAATAAAACAAAAAAAACTGTGATAACTTTGGTAGAGAAGCTTGAATCTTTGACCGGACTGGGTTGCTTGATGCGAGGACATTTTGCTTCTAATCCCAGAAGCGGCTATAAGAATACCTCCAAAACCTGGAAAAAGACAGGTTTTGGAGTACTACAGACGTGACAGGCAGGCGTACTACAGAGTGTACTCTGGGGACACCACTCCATGCATCTACGGAGAAATTGCTACAGGCAGATAAATGGTTGTGCGATGGGGTCTCTGGTATCCCCCATTGTGGCCAACCTGTACATGGTGCTAGTGGAGAAGAGAGCCATGGCATCATTCATGGGCTTCTCTCCCAGTGACAGGTTCAGATATGTCAATGACACCTGGGTTAAAATCAGGCAACAGGAAGTGGAGGCATTTAGAGAGCACATCAACTCGGTGAACTCCAATATCAAGTTCACATGTGAGGATGCCAGAAACAACCATTTAGCCTTCTTTGACTGTGGTGTTTGACGATTGGAGAGAACCGGCAGCTCCAGACAGGGGTTTACAGAAAACCCACTCACACTGACCAATATCTGCTCTTTGGATCAAACAATCCCCTTGAACACAAACTCGGGGTGATCAGGACTCTTCAACACAGAGCCCTACACGTGCCCACAACTACAGAGAGAAGGGCTAAAGAACAACAACATGTCCGGAAAGCCCTCACAGTATGTGGGTACCCACGATGGTCCCTGGATAAAGTGCAGAAGTCCCAAAGAACAAAGAGACCAGACAGACAGGAGACAGAGACAAGAAGAAGAGGAGTGTGTCTCCCTTATTTAGCAGGAGTAGGGGAAAAACTACAGCACAAAATCCCAGTTTACTTTAAACCTGTCAACACTTGAGACAGAAATTAGTTCACCCTAAGGACAGGATCCCTAGTTACAAACAAAGCAATGTAGTGTATTCTATCAGATGTCAAGAAAACTGTAACGAACACTACATAGGTGAGACAAGCAGCCGTTGCACAAAAGACTATACCAGCATCGTAGAGAGTGCGCCGGTGGACCAAACCACATGTTTGAAGACAACGAAGTTAAAATCTTAGCCAGAGAAAAGAAACAGTTTGAGAGAGGAGTGAAGGAAGCATTGTATGTAAAACAGTTGAAACCCAGCCTTAACCGGGGAGGGGGTCTGAGACATGCTTTGTACCCTGTTTATAATGGGGTACTCAGGTCAAAGCAGTTTCAATCTTTTCATGGTTCATGGTAATGAGCCATTCACATCATCAGGAGAGTCGTCAGGTGAGATGTCAGTCCCATCATTAGGAGGGACAGCTGCCCTGTCATTAGGAGGGTACTAACTAGTGCACAATAGGTGCTAAAGCAATTATTAGTCACTAGCCAATAGCAGTCTGCCTCTCAGTAGGAGGGGTCTGGTTAGGTTTAAACTCCAGCTTTGCTGGCTTCTGTTATTCTTCTCTACAAGAGTCAAGACAGAAGTCAGACTACCAGAGCAAGAAATTTAGGTGAGGAAGCTTCTGCGATTAGAAGCGAAATGTCCTCGCATCAAGTAACCCAGTCCAGTCGAAGATTCAAGCTTCTCTACTATGAAAACCTCCTGGATAACTGACAGCCTTCACAGAAACACTGTGATAACTGAACAAACAGCATTTGTTACAGTGTATTTCTGCTGATACATGACTGAAAGTGGTGTATTTGTCATACTATTGGCTTGTCCTGGTCCTGCCTGTCCTGGTGTGTGTGTGCTTGTGTGGAAACACGGAACGTGTGCTGCAGCTGTGATGTCCAGAACTGGAGATGTCACACCAGCTGTGGGCAGCCAGCCACGCCCCCTGTCCTGTCACTGTACAAACCAAGATGTCAACTGTGATCAGATGAGAGATGCCTCGCCCGTGGCAGGGTGTGTGAACCACACGCACACAGTCGTGGGGCACTTAGACAAATTTCACTGCCAGCTCAACAGTGATCGTCTGCTGACTGTTTTCATGTTAACAGTGTGAATGGCCACACATTTTCTAAGTGCCATGCGAGTGGTCTTAGATGTTTGTGTGTGTCAGCTGGAATTTGGTCGACACCTGCCATGAGAGGGTTCGATGGGCTCACACAGTGCACACATTGTCTTTCAACTGCTAGTGTGTGCAAACAGTTGTAGCATGAGGTGTATGAGGTGTTGGATGCAGCTACGATTTTACACATTTTGCATACCATTCCTGCTTCATGTGCACTTAATGTGCAATTCAACCAACTTTGCACTATGTGTGAAGGGGGCCCTATAGCAGGTGTGAGAAACAAGCACATGTGGATGTGGACCAGTATCAAGACAGACCTGAAGGACTACAGGGCAACACAGCAAGAAGATGACAGAACACTTCTACTGAAAACACCTCTGCAACTACTAACACTACTGCTTCTGTACTACTACTCGTACATACAAGGTGAGGTCAAATTTGTGTGTATGACTGAATCTGCTGTTGGACTGACACAAGTGTGGTACTGAACTCTTACCTTCCTGTCGTTGGATTCTGTCCCCTTGATGTCTCCCTGTCAATCACAAACATAAACCTTCAGCATACTCAGCTTCTGTTCCATTTTGGATGAACATACTCTACAGTCTGTACGTTACCACAAAGTGAGAATTTATTTGTGGAAGTCTGGGGTTAGGTTCAGTCCCAAACTCTATGTTAAATGGATCATATTGTACAAGTGGCCTCATTTTTTAAAGTGCATATCTCTGGTAAATGAAATGTCAAATGAGCTGACTGTTCTGAATAAATAATTATGAAAATATTGAAGTATTGTGTTTTATTTTTGGTGCCAGATGCCCTGAGATATTAAGTCATAAACACAGGTAAATTAGCATGAATCAATCTGCTAATAAATGGTCAGATTTGATAGTCTGCTGGGAAGGTTGACTTTGGTGACATTACTTTAGTGACCGCCCCCTCAGAGGAGTTAACCATTGTCATTGAAATGAATGTGAAAGCCCAAATTTTTTGCAGCTCGAAAGCTGTTTTTCTTTTGTGTGAACTTTGACAGTAAATAGGTCAAAATGGTGAAGAAGTGTGTTTTGGGAGGATGCAGCAACGGCACTCGTGTTGTTTAGAAGGTGGACAGTTTTCCCACCGATAAGAGTTTGAGGAGCAAAGTGGGAGGTTTTATTTTTAAGTTCCTCTCAGACAGACTGTAGAAATGAAGCCAAGCACAGTGTGGGAATGGGCTTCAAGAAACAGGTATAACCATGGACTCTATCCTTTTCATTCATGTGTGCAGGAGAATTCTAATGAAGCCTGTTGCCTCTTCCGAAAGCGTGGAACCAGCCGAGCGTCACGCCATGCTAAGCTAAGCTACTGAGAGCTGGCTTGTCTGGTGAAGGAATGCACTTTACTGTGGACAAATGACAGCACCACACAGCTGAACAATAACTACATCTGCCAATAAGGATGCAAAAAAAAAAAAAAATCATTAACGTATATTTATTTGTCTGTCTGTCTGTTAGCAGGATTACATCAAAACTACTACATGGATTTTTATAAAATTTTCACCACAGATAGATATTAGACCCTGGAAGACCCCACTAAATGTTGGAGGTGATCCAGATCCGAATGTGTATTCTGAATCAAGATTTCTCTTTATATAGGCTTTGAATGATTACTTCAAAGCTGTTTCACTGATTCTCACCAAATTTGCACCACAGATAGATATTTGGGCCTGGAAGACTCCACTGAATTTTGGAGGTAAATCGGATCCAGATTGGCAGACGTCAGAAATCTCTGATTACTCTTGTTCTACCCGGCTCTGTGTGCAAACTCAGCAGCAGCAACACCGGCGACATGGCTTTCAGAGTACCGTATTTTCTGGACTATAAGCCGCTACTTTTTTCCCACACTTTGAAACATGCGGCTTATATTGAGGTGCGGCTTTTCTGTGTTTTTTTCTTCACCCGCCAGGGGGCGCTTTAGCAGAAAGTAAAAAAAAAAAAAAAATGAGAGGTTTGAAGTCAAAGTTGGAAATCAAAGAAGAAAGCACTAATTTTCATTTAGCACATGCAAGCAGCAGGCACAACGAAGGTTTTTTTTCAAACCCACACTCCCTCATCATGGAAACCACACGAAGAAGTTCATATGATGCCGCATTTAAGTTGAAGGCCATCGATCTGGCAGTAAAGGAAGGAAATAGAGCTGCTGCACGTAAGCTTGGTGCTGGAGACGGCAGCGGGAAGAACTCATTCAATGCCAAAAGACTAGAAAGGCTTTCAGAGGACATAAAAGCAGGTGGCCTGAACTTGAAAATGTTCTTGAGGACTGGGTTAACACTCAGAGAGCAGGTGGCCGAGGTGTATACACTGTGCAAATTCAGCTGAAAGCCAAATCAATCGCCCGCGAAATGAATATTGATGATTTTTAATGGAGGACCGTCCTGGTGTTTCAGATTCATGAGAAGAAAGAGCCTGTCCATCAGGGCGCGGACAACTCTCTGTCAGCAACTCCCCCCGGACTACCAGGAAAAAGTTGCAAATTTCCGACAGTTTGTTGAAGCAAAGATCGCGGAGAACGCCATAGGACCAGACAACATTATAAATATGGATGAAGTGCCATTGACATTTGATCTGCCTCTGACCAGGACTGTAAACAAGACAGGTGCATCATCCATTATGGTGAAAACCACCGGACACGAGAGGACACATTTCACCTGGAAAGAAGCTTCCCCCGATGGTAATTTTTAAGCGCAAAACTCTGCCAAAAGACCAACTCCCGAAGGACATTATGGTTAAAGTCAACCAGAAAGGATGGATGCTAGAAAGCCTAATGAAGGACTGGTTAACGGAGTGCTACGGAAAGCGCCCAGGAGGATTTTTTCACCGGAAAAAAGCGCTGCTTGTTTTGGACAGTATGACGGCCCACATCACCGATTCAGTGAAAGCAGTCATCAAGAGAACCAACTCGATTCCTGCTGTTGCAAAGTTTTTGCAACCCCTGGACATCAGTGTGAATCGAGCGTTTAAAGCAGCACTCCGTGGTGAATGGGAGGCTTGGATGACTTGCGGTGATAAATCCTTCACAAAAACTGGCTGCATGTGAAGGGCATCATTTTCTGATGTCTGGCAGTGGATCCTAACAGCGTGGAGCAGCGTGAAGGAATCTACCATCACCAATGGGTTCCGAAAGGCTGGACTGCTGTGTGAAGACGGCAGCACAGCTTCAGAGCCAGCTTCACCCCGGGATGACAGTGACACGGAGAGCAACACTTATATCGACACAGAAAAGGTATGTGACAAAGCTCTTCTGAGGCTGTTCAACTCCGACACTGAAGAAGATGACTTCAGTGGTTTCAGTGCGGAGGAGGACGATGAATAAACCAATCAATCATTTTTCTGTTTTGTTTGATCAGCACTTTTATGCTACAATCACCGTTTGGACAGTAATCAGTTCATTTATGTTCAGTTAAACTACGTAATCAGTTCAGTAGATATCAGCGGCTTTTAGCCTGGTGCAGCTTATATATGTACATTTCCATTTTTTTTTTAAACTTTGTGGGTGCGGCTTATACTGAGGTGCGCTCTATAGTCCGGAAAATACGGTATGTATTGTGATTATTATTAATTCTTATTGAGATGTGCGTATGTGAGTTATATTTTTTTCTGAGGTGAGATGGGCATATGTTGATGACAAAATACAATAATTTGACTTGAAAGCCAAATTAAAGCCATATTACATCTGTAGACAGAAAAAAGCAACCTGAACTGACTCTGTGTACTGGTGTAAGCATGACATGGACTGTACCTGGACACAGGCAGAGTGACTCTCATGCGGCTACAAGTCAGTTCCAGCCGTCACATAATGATTGTGGATAAAAATGGCTGTGAATCTGTTGTGCATTTTCCAGACACACTCTGGCTTTCGTTTTTTTTTTACTTTAGTTATCTATATCAGGCCCAGGACAATTTAAAGAGTTAGAACAAATGATTTATAATCCGGTATATAATTTTCAATCTGCTGTTTTCACGACTTGAATCCTCATGAAAACATGTATAAGTGTGCCAAAGGACAAAAGTCAGCTCTTTCTGGATTTCATTTGATACACAAACACACAGAGGCCACTCCCCTTTTATTTCATGGCTAAAGAGGGCTACAGTGAGTTACTTTCCCCTCCAAAAGTATTGGAATGATGAGATTAGCCCCAGCGCAACTTCAACTTTGTCACAGATTCATGAACATTGTTCTCAAGAATCTGCTGATATTGACTGGAATCCATGTGACCCTCAACCATAACAAGATTCCCAGTACTTGCACTGGCCACACAGCCACACAGCATGATATAAATAATTTATATTCTGGTATATAATTTTTAAAAGATAGTGCTGGCTGGAGTGAGATATGCCCTTTAATCACGACTATAGCTCTGCAGGTATAGTGTGCACATATCATCTTTCTAAATCTCAGTTGACATGAAAATTAAAAAGTAAATAAGTAATTCCCTTGGACTGCGCCATTGTTTTTCACTTGGTGTCGCCACAGGAGATCCAAGGTGGATCTGCATGTGGACGTTTTATGCCGGATGACCTTCCTGACACAACTCAACATTACACAGAGGAATGTGGCAGGGGTAATCTAATAAATTTCATTTACAGTATGTGGTACATTGTGATAAAACCTGCAAACTCTGTGGCACTGGCTGGTTTGTTTTATGATGCATTTCATTTCATCTTATTTTTCATTTGCACTTCACTATATGGCTTTTGACATGAATTACACATTAGCTGTGCACATTCTCACCACGTTTTTCTGTTATAAATACCAGTTCACATGTGGGAAAATGCACATGCATGGATTTTGATGTGTATACATCATTACTGCGTAATTGCATATAGTCCCTGGTCTCTAAGAAGCTGGCTGTTTCTATGCAAAATTTCCTTTCAAAAACAAATATTGTTAGTGGTTTTTAATCAGAAGAATGACCGGAGAAAATATTTTTTACTCATTACTTTCGGTACCAAATGTGTTTGTGCACTTTTGTGTAATACCACTTAACTGTGCACATGTGTCAAAACAGCAATTTAAATGGAGTTAATGTGTACAAAAATAATCAAAATATGTCTCTCATGAAATCATCCTAGATATCTTTCTGTGTTAATGGTACAGCTTCACAAGCAAGAGAACAAAGGGAAGCAACATTTTCTTCCACAAGAGAAAATTTAGAGTGATTTTTAATTGCTAAAATGACGAAGGAAAATGTTATTTCAACAGCGTATTTCAATAACAAATGTGTGTGTGCGTTAGTGTAATGCCACCTAACTGTGCATGTTGTGTCAAAGAATGACGTAAATCATCCTGGATATCTTTCTTTCTTTATGTTAAGGTTTCACAAACAAGGGAAGCAACACTTCCTTCCACATGAGTAAGGTGATGAAATTTACCTTTTCAGGACTTTATTGTCATTATTTACACATATGTCATTAATTCTATAATGAAATTGTATGTGCTATACTTACAGGGACTTTGCATTGCCTTTTGTCCACTCTGAACATGTAGCAGGGCCCTCCCTATGAGCACATTTGTACTGTGGAAGCAGTATTGGAAAGGTGCTCTGTAGTTACTGTCAGAGAGCCTCTCAATGTTTATGTTTGTTGTATTACGCGCCTCAATAGACCACCTTAAGAGCGGAGGTGCAATGTTTACCTGTACCACCTTAAGAGAGCGGTGGGTTGCACTGTGGGATAACACCAGCCAGAGAAGTTAAGTACCCAGAAGTCAGTTTCATTCTTTCACCAAAACTCCATTGTGCAGCGCCAGTGTGCGTCATTGTTGAATAACCACACACACACACACACACACACACTTGCACTCTGCCCCAGATACCCTTTTATGCCTGTAACTCACCTGTGCCTGCAACTGAACCCCTATCTCCTGTTATTGTGTCCTGACCGATGCCCCGGGGTACCATCACAAGTCAACCCTATACAGTCCTTTAAATCGAGTCTCCATAGCAGTTACTCTATAGGGCATAGTGAAGCACCGGTCAGGGATTTTAACACCCACACCCATCCAACCCCTCATGAGTACTAATTCGCACTGCCTATCCTGCAAAAATGTGCATTAATGAAGGACCCATCCACAAAAAAGAAGAAAACAAGTCTATGTTGCAATGGAAGCCACACTACTGAGGTAGAATGTCTTTTCTTATTTAATCCACATTTTAAAAAGGACAGGCACTGGTACAAACAACAAGGATTTCCACCACGAGTGTAGGTTACACTACTTATGTTGCTCTCACATGTTGGCTGGAAGCAGCAGATGGTTAATCGGATGTTGTTGCATCTTTTATGAGGATGAAAGACTGACAGATGGATTATTTAAGTGCAGAGAGTCACCCGGTTTCAATCAGGTGATGCTGAATATTTTCTGTGGCATTACAGAGTGAAATTCTTCTAGAACCTAACAAAAAGTTAACAACAGAACCAGGATTTCCTGTTTTAATATAACACTGTGCAAAATGCTAAAATTCTGTTGTATCTTTCAATTTAATAAATTATTATCCAGGTCATTAGCATCATCACTGTCAGTCTATGACAGGAATTCTGCCATGAGGACCATTATTACACCATGATATAATGGTGACTATTATACCAACATGTGAACACAGCATAAATGCCGACAATATCAAGCAGTGTCAAACACACCCTCTTGCGCACACGTGTGGGCCTGTGTGTGTGTGTGTGTGTGTGGGGGGGGGGGATGGAAGTCATCATGTCTTAGCCTGTTATATGCCATTTAGACTGTCTGTATAATATCTGTAAATTATTAATTACTTAGGGGGAACTAAGTCCTGCCCTATGTGTCCCCACAATATTTTCTGACCAAACTTACCCACACCCACCTAACCCACCGTTCAACTCATCAATGCCTGCAGGGTATGGGTTGACCTGTGCATCAGGGCTCTATGAGCAGGACCAATGTAATAGCTGCCCACAGTGACACAGAGTGCAGACTGGATCAGGGGGCATGCTCAAGGTACAAGCGGAAGTTCAGATTTCTAATTTAAGAGGAACCCTTTCAACTCTGGGTAGCAGAGTGACTTAGTGGTTAGCACTGTTCCCTCATGGCAAGAAGGTCATGGGATCGATTCCCACCTGTGGTCATTCTGTGTGGAGTTTGCATGTTATCCCCATGTTTGCATGGGTTTCCTCCTGGTGCTGGGCTTCCTCCCACATCCAAAGACATACAGGTTAGGTGGATTAGAAACCTTAAATTGTCCATTGCTGTGCGTGCGGGTGTGAGTGTGTTTGTTTGTCTATATGTGGCCCTGCGACAGACTGGCATCCTGTCCAGAGTGTACCCCATCTCATGCCCTATGACTGCTGGGATAGGCACGAGCACCCAACAACCCTTAACTGGAGTAAGTGATTGAAGATGACTGAGTGAGTTTCAGCTCTAAATTCAGCTAATGCCATGAAATTTTCTACATGTACAGACAGAGCTGTGAGAACGTGCATAAAACTCCAAAATATTTAAACGTAACAGTGAGATAAAAACTGATTTTGTACAATATGACCTCATTAACATACATTATACAGCCCACAGCAGCATGTGTTTTGGTGAACTGAAGTCTTTCTGTTGGCAAAAACATGATACTCACATCATGTGGAGGATAAGCAGATGTATAGGTGCCATTGGCGAGCAGACTGGTGATCCCTGTAAGAACACGTTATCAGAAGGACTCAAAGTTGGGACATGCACAGACTCAGCAAAGAGTCCAGAGTTAGTAAATTCAGACAATGGATGGTAGTGTGTTTCTGGTGCCAGTCAACTTCACTTTGCGGTAATTCCAATTTTGTACATGATTTATAGCAGATGTAGCACAGTGTTTCCCAAAGGATAAGCTGTGTTTAATTGTATTAATAGTGAATGGAAACTAGAAAATCTATCCTGTTATGGTAACACCAGCACGCTGACCCATGGGGAACCACAGGTTCTAGATGTGGTCATTTGTACTATATAAGAAATTAGGAAGAATAAAGTTTTATATTTGCACTGTGATGGTGTTCACATTAGATCAAATGTATATATATATTTTTTTTTCTTTTAGGCCTGTGTGACATACTGTTAACACAAAATTCTGCTGTTTTGTCTGGAGTGTGAACATGTTAATTCTGGGTTTGGGGTCACATGCACACAGAAAATGTCCAGATGTGAATCTGCTGTCTGGGATGTTAGAAGATGGACAGACTGATGGATTTGGTCAGGTCTACAGCAAACTCACAGGCTTTTATTTTGAAAAACAGCTTTATTCAGAATCAGAATCAGAAAAGTTTTATTGCCATATGAGTGAACAAGTTCACAACATTAGGAAATTGCTGCGGTACTTGGTGCTAACATTAAAAAAAATAGTAGTAAAACAAGTAATATATAATAAAACTTAACACTATAGCAATGTTACAAAATGTACAGAATGTATGAGCTAAGATAAATAAATGGTGATGATAAATGGTGATAGCAACAATCTAGAGTTCTAAAAGTTCTTGTTGATGAGGCTAACAGCAGAGGGGTAAAACTGTTCTTATGGCGGGAGGTTCTGGTCTGAAGGGACCGTAGCCTCCTGCCTGAGGGGAGGAGGTCAAAAAGGCTATATCCAGGGTTAGAAGGATTGGCTCTGATCCGACCTGAACGCCCCAGTGTCCTGGAGGTGTACAGGTCCTGAAGAGATAGAAGGTTGCAGCCAATCACTTTCTCGGCAGAGCGTATAATGTGCTGTAGTCTCTGTATGTCCCTGGTGGTGGCTCCAGCATACCATACGGTGATGGAGGTGGTGAGGATGGACTCGATGATGGCAGTGTAAAACTGCACCATGATCCTTGCTGGCAGGTTGAATTTCTTCAACTGCCACAGGAAGTACATCCTCTGCTGGGCCTTCTTGACAACAGAAGTAATGGTGGACTCCCACCTGAGGTCCTGGGTTAGAGTGATTCCCAGGAAACAGAAGGTGTCCACTATGGTGATGGGGGTGTCTGCCAGGGTAATGATGGGGAGAGGGGCTGTGTTCTTCCTAAAGTCCACAAAAATCTCCACTGTCTTCTCGGTGTTCAGCACCAAGTTGTTATAGCTGCACCAGGACACCAGTCGGTGGACCTCCAGCCTATAGGCGGACTCATCCCCATCAGAGATGAGTCCGATAAGGGTGGTGTCATCTGCAAACTTGATAAGCTTGACAGACTGGTGATCAGAGGTACAGCAGTTGGTGTACAGGGAGAAAAGCAGAGGAGAGAGGACACAGCCCTGAAGAGTACCGATACTGGCGGTCTGGGAGTCCGAGACATTCTTCCACAGCCTCACATGCTGCTTCCTATCCTTCAGGAAGTTGGCAATCCACCTGCAGGTAGAATCAGGCATGTTCATCTGGGAAAGCTTAGCCTGGAGAAGATCTGGGAGGATGGTATTGAAGGCAGAGCTGAGGTCCACAAACAGGATCCTAGCGTAGGTTCCCGGGGAGTCCAGATGCTGCAGAATGAAGTGCAAAGGCAGGTTGATGGCGTCATCCACAGACCTATTGGCTCCGTAAGCAAACTGCAAGGGGTCCAAGAGGAAGGCCGTGAGAGATTTGAGGTGGGACAGAACCAGACGCTCAAATGACTTCATGACTACAGAAGTCAGTGCCACTGGTCTGTAGTAATTTAGTCCAGTGATCCTCGGTTTCTTGGGAACAGGAACAATGATGGAGGTTTTGAAACAGTCAGGCACGTGGCAAGCCTCCAGTGAGGAGTTGAATATGTCTGTAAACACTGGGGCAAGGTGGCAGGTGAGGTAATTTATTGTGGGTTAGGGTTAGGAAGGTAATTTGAGGCAGGTAATTTATTGTGTAAGTGTGTACTGGCCCGATCACCTTGCTGTTTTCATGACTTGAATCCTCATGAAAAAATGCATAAGTGTGCCAAAGGATGAAAGTCAGCACTTTCTGGATTTCAATTGATACACGAACACACAGAGGACACTCCCCTTTTATTTCATGGATAAAGAAGGCTACAGTGAGTTACATTCCCTCAAAACGTATTGGAATGATGAGGTCAGTTCACTGTTTTTGCTGTGTCCTTAAGACATTTGGGTTTGAGATCAAAATATGAACCTGAGAAGACAGTTTGCAATGTCAGCTTTCTTTGCTGGAATTTGCTTGTGCATCTGGAGGTTAACCCTCTGGGGTCCGAGGGCATTTTTTGGACAGTTCACTTGCCTGGCATAAATGTTTTATTATTGCTGTTAACAGCTCTCCCTGCAACCCACAATCAAGTTTTATGTCTCTTTTTTCAGGACAACCTGTGCTTTCAGAATATATACTATATTTGTTTGTGTTTTATAAGTGTAATAAAGGTTTACAATCAAAAACAGGCAAGGAAAAAATAAAGCGTAATTTTCCACACACATTTATTCAAAACACACAGCAAACTATAATAAACAACTGTTTTGACACTTTATAAAGGTAATTTGAGGTGAAAGACTGTACAACAAAAAGGTTCAAACAATAAACACAAATGCACATTTTGAACAATATATACAAAATGGTCTATGCGTTTTGTTCTTTTGATATGGTAAACAGTGCTTTACGCAGAGAAAGTAGCAGAGTTATCCAGTAACATTCACATGCAAACTGGAGCAATCCTGATAGTTACACACACTTTGTCTGAGCACGTGAGATTGTCATCAGAGGCTCTCCGTCTGCTCCGTCTGCTTTCACTTTCGCTGTGCGTAATGGCACAGGGCACACTGAGTATGTACTAATAGTATGTACCAGAGGTGTGACAAAGTCACCATCAAGTCACTCTCAAGTCATGAATCAGCAAGTCCCAAGTCAAGTCTCAAGTCATAATGAACACCAGTTGTTTGCAAGCTGACTTGAGACTTGACTTGGGACTTGCAGGATTGATGACTTGAGAATGACTTGACAGTGACTTTGTCCCACCTCTGGTATGTAGTCATTGGAGCACCCAGGGGGCTATTCAAACGGGCCAACTAGTAACATATCACTCCTGAAAACGATCTTTGGCTTTTCACATGAGGTGAATCTGCCCTACGATTGGATTTTGGAAAACCATGTGACGGTGAACCAATTCCGATTGGACACTCAAATTGCGCATGTCATCACACAGTTTCTATGAGGAGTACAAAGATGGCTGATGGCTGGCTCGAAAGTCCGCGGAGTTAACTTTTCTGGTGCCATGGTGTCACTGGTGGTGTTAAAAATGATAAGCCAACATAAAGAACAGAGATCTGGTGATAGAATAAATACAATCTATACTGAACTGATGAAAAGACAGAAAAATAGTTCAGAGGCATTGCACAAATCCTTGATATAACCAATACAACACTGTCGGCCATATTCTTTCTAAATTGATCCAAGGCACATTGCACGATCCAGATACATTTATCTTTGTCACAAAATCAGACTAATGAGGTTTTCAAACCCAAGTAAGACTTTGATTAGTTGAGCTTTGATTAGATGAGGTTTTATCATCTGTGTGAGGCATTATTATTATTATTATTATTAGCATTATAGACAGACTTGTACTCTGGTGCACCTTACACTCTGGAAAATGATGGTAGTTGGTAACACCAGTGAAATTACAGATCAACTCTAACTTCCAAACTTAATTTCAAACAACGTAATTGATTCAGTTTTTAGCAATTGTAATGCTTTTTAAAGTGGGTTCAACTTTTCTCTTTTTTCAGTAAATGATAATGATGTTTCTGCCTATCCATCCTTGACTCCAATGTATGTACTGTACTGGTGAGGTGCTATGAAATGCGGGTTCATGACACACTCCACAACAAATGCAAAATGTAAACACAGTCATCTCTTTCACAGTCATACCTCTCTACATGTTGATTTAGAGGGATACATCCATCTGTCTCTCTATATACGAGGGCTATTCATTAAAGATTTTCCCTGACCAACTTCCGGCTATTGTAGGAGGCTGAAATTGCACAGGTATAACACAACCCCAATTCCAATGAAGTTGGGACATTGTGTGAAATGTAAATAAAAACAGAATACAATGATTTTGCAAAACCTCTTCAACCTATATTCAACTGAATACACCACAAAGACAAGATATTTAATGTTCAAACTGATAAACATTTTTTTGTTTTTGTGCAAATATTTGCTCATTTTGAAATGGATGCCTGCAACAATTTTCAAAGAAGCTGGGACGGGGCAACAAAAGACTGGGAAAGTTGATGAATGCTCAAAGAACACCTGTTTGGAACATTCCACAGGTGAACAGGTTAATTGGAAACAGGTGAGTGTCATGATTGGGTATAAAAGGAGCATCCCCAAAAGGCTCAGCCATTCACAAACAAAGATGGCACGAGGATCACCACTTTGTGAACAACTGCGTGAAAAAATAGTCCAACAGTTTAAGAACAATGAATTTAAGGATTCCATCATCTACAGTCCATAATATAATCAGAAGATTCAGAGAATCTGGAGAATTTTCTACACGTAAGTGGCAAGGTCGAAAACCAACATTGAATGCCTGTGACCTTCGACCCCTCAGGTGGCTCTGTATTAAAAACCAACATCATTGTGTAAAGTATCTTACAATGTGGGCTCAGGAATACTTCAGAAAACCACTCAGTTAACACAGTTAATCGTAAATCTACAAGTGCAAGTTAAAACTCTACCATGCAAAGCAAAAGCCATACGTACATCAACAATGTCCAGAAACGCCGCCGCCTTCTCTGGGCCCGATCTCATTTGAAATGGACAGACGCAAAGTGGAAAAGTGTGCTGTGGTCTGATGAGTTCACATTTCAAATTGTTTTTGGAAATCATGGATGTCGTGTCCTCCGGACAAAAGAGGAAAAAGACCATCCAGATTGTTAACAGCGCAAAGCTCAAAAGCCAGCATCTGTGATGATATTGGGGTGTGTTAGTGCCCATGACATGGGCAACTTACACATCTGTGATGGCACCATCAATTCTGAAAGGTACATCCAGGTTTTGGAGCAACACATGTGGCCATCCAAGCAACATCCCTGCTTATTTCAGCAAGACAATGCCAAGCCACCTTCTGCACGTTACAACAGCGTGGCTTCATCGTAAAAGAGTGCAGGTACTAGACTGGCCTGCCTGCAGTCCAGACCTGTCACCCATTGAAAATGTGTGGTGCGTTATGATTCACAAAATACGACAACAGAGACCCCGGACTGTTGAACAACTGAAGTCATACATCAAGCAAGAACGAGAAAGAATTCCACCTACAAAGCTTCAACAATTAGTGTCTTCAGTTCCCAAACGCTTATAGAGTGTTGTTAGAAGCTTTTGATACTGTTGACCATAAAATTTTATTACAGAGATTAGAGCATGCCATAGGTATTAAAGGCACTGTGCTGCGGTGGTTTGAATCATATTTGTCTAATAGATTACAATTTGTTCATGTAAATGGGGAATCTTCTTCACAGACTAAAGTTAATTATGGAGTTCCACAAGGTTCTGTGCTATTCACTTTATACATGCTTCCCTTAGGCAGTATTATTAGACGGTATTGCTTAAATTTTCATTGTTACGCAGATGATACCCAGCTTTATCTATCCATGAAGCCAGAGGACACACACCAATTAGCTAAACTGCAGGATTGTCTTACAGACATAAAGACATGGATGACCTCTAATTTCCTGCTTTTAAACTCAGATAAAACTGAAGTTATTGTACTTGGCCCCACAAATCTTAGAAACATGGTGTCTAACCAGATCCTTACTCTGGATGGCATTACCCTGACCTCTAGTAATACTGTGAGAAATCTTGGAGTCATTTTTGATCAGGATATGTCATTCAAAGCGCATATTAAACAAATATGTAAGACTGCTTTTTTGCATTTACGCAATATCTCTAAAATCAGAAAGGTTTTGTCTCAGAGTGATGCTGAAAAACTAATTCATGCATTTATTTCCTCTAGGCTGGACTATTGTAATTCATTATTATCAGGTTGTCCTAAAAGTTCCCTAAAAAGCCTTCAGTTAATTCGAAATGCTGCAGCTAGAGTACTGACGGGGACTAGAAGGAGAGAGCATATCTCACCCATATTGGCCTCTCTTCACTGGCTTCCTGTTAATTCTAGAATAGAATTTAAAATTCTTCTTCTTACTTATAAGGTTCTGAATAATCAGGTCCCATCTTATCTTAGGGACCTTGTAGTACCATATCACCCCAATAGAGCGCTTCGCTCTCAGACTGCAGGCTTACTTGTAGTTCCTAGGGTTTGTAAGAGTAGAATGGGAGGCAGAGCCTTCAGCTTTCAGGCTCCTCTCCTGTGGAACCAGCTCCCAATTCAGATCAGGGAGACAGACACCCTCTCTACTTTTAAGATTAGGCTTAAAACTTTCCTTTTTGCTAAAGCTTATAGTTAGGGCTGGATCAGGTGACCCTGAACCATCCCTTAGTTATGCTGCTATAGACGTAGACTGCTGGGGGGTTCCCATGATGCACTGTTTCTTTCTCTTTTTGCTCTGTATGCACCACTCTGCATTTAATCATTAGTGATCGATCTCTGCTCCCCTCCACAGCATGTCTTTTTCCTGGTTCTCTCCCTCAGCCCCAACCAGTCCCAGCAGAAGACTGCCCCTCCCTGAGCCTGGTTCTGCTGGAGGTTTCTTCCTGTTAAAAGGGAGTTTTTCCTTCCCACTGTAGCCAAGTGTTTGCTCACAGGGGGTCGTTTTGACCGTTGGGGTTTTACATAATTATTGTATGGCCTTGCCTTACAATATAAAGCGCCTTGGGGCAACTGTTTGTTGTGATTTGGCGCTATAAAAAAAAGAAGAAAAAAAAAAAAAGAAAAAAAAGAAGGAAAGGTGATGTAACACAGTGGTAAACATACCACTGTCCCAGCTTCTTTGAAATGTGATGCAGATATCCATTTCAAAATGAGCAAATATTTGCACAAAAACAATAAAGTTTATCAGTTTGAACATTAAATATCTTGTCTTTGTGGTGTATTCAATTGAATATAGGTTGAAGAGGATTTGCAAATCATTGTATTCTGTTTTTATTTACATTTTACACCACGTCCCAACTTCATTGGAAGTGGGGTTGTAATACATATCTCTATAGGCAACGTGGTAATTTGCACGCCTAAGTTCCTAACTGTTTGGTGCTATTTTAGTGCTAAGGTGGAGTAAGGTGTGATAATGGAGCCAGCTGAATGCAGAGCGGTATCAGGTTCCTGTACTTGAGAAGCCGCACACCAAGGGAGACATTCAATGAGATGAAAGAGACTTATAGGAAGGATGCCCCATTGACGTAGTCAAGTATTGGTATCATCAGTTCAAGTGTTGTTGGACATCAGTGGAAATGGCTCCCATTCCCCAACACCCACAGTCATCCAATGATGAAGACACTATCAGGCAAATGGAGGCATGCCACACCTCTTGGCTTTGATGGCCTTCTGCATTTTCTACAGCAGTGAAGCGTGGTATGTCCTGAGAATTGCGGTACCCTTTGCCAGGAAATCCATCATTACTACTCCATCCCAAAAGAATTTGAGCATGACCTTGCCCGGCATGAGCTGGACATGTGCCTTATTCGGAGGTGGTGAGTCATAATGCTTCCATTGCTTTGACAGGGTTTTCATCTCTGGATCACAGTGATGGACCCATATTTCATCCTGTCTGATTTGTCTGATGAAGTCCTCCTGGTTGCTGTGGCACATGGCCAAAAGAGCCTGGGAGCATATGTGTCATTCCTGCTTCCCATCCTGCAGACAACATACACATGTGCAGATGGTCATGGATGATTTGTTTCCACAGACCCCACACTGATTTTGACATCTTAATTGCCACATAGCCATGTGGCGAATGGTTATGTGGCAATCCTCCAAAATGGTGGCCTCTACTTGCCAGATGGTGCCTTCATTAATGGTGGACTGTGGTTGCCTACACTGTAAAAAGTGATAAGCTCATTTAGTTACAAACTTGTTTCTATAATTTACTTCAACTTAACATAATGAGTTATGAAATTTCAACTTAACTTCATGAGTTATTGGCATTGCAACTCAAGGTTGTAAGCCAGTTCAGTGAGACTTAAATTTAAATGTGTCAACATAACTTAACAATGTGAGTTGAGTTTAGTTATGTTGTTAAGGCAGCAGCTGAACTTAAGTTTTTAAGTTTAAGTTTTTTAACAGTGCAGGAATTGGAGCCGTTTCCACCGATGTGCGACCACACTTGAACTGATGATGCCAGTGCTTGACTTGGTCATATGATGGGGCATCCTCCCCACAAGTCTCTTTCTTCTCACTGAATGTCTCCCTTGGTTTGCAGCCTCTCAAGTACAGGAACTTGATGATGAATTCAAGTCCATTATTGCACCTTACTCCACCTTAGCACCGGTAAAAGAGAAACTGTTAGGAGTTCAGGACTGCAAATTACCACGTGACATATGGAGATATTTATTATTATATATATGTGCAATTTCAGCTCCTACAATAACAGGAAGTTGGTCAGCGGAAATCTTTAATCAACAGCCCTCGTATGTACATGTATATTGGACAATTTTTTGTTGAATGAATCATTGAAATCTTGGCATTGCAAATTCCTGGAAGGTCTGTCTAATGTAAAATTACTATATGGCTAGATTTTGATGTCTTCTAGGTGTTTCACCAAAGCCGAGGTGTTGGTTGGTCTGAAATGGCTGATGGCACCAATTATTAGTTTTTGATTATCCACCTCAAATGCAAAGAAGTTATTGCCCAATTCTTTTCTTGCTAAGGAAGCTTAGTGCTGAAGCAGCACTTCTAAATATTTTGTAGATGTTTTTTTCCATATTTGGCATTTAACAGCAGTTCTGGAAGAATTGCACCATCAAATTCCTTTTGGTTGTAGGAATACTGTACAAAAACATACTGTGATGTTTTTAAAACTTTGGCAGTGGCTTGATACCAAAGTATGGGTTCATGTGAAATATCTCTTGCAGTTTGATGACATTTAGATCAACCTCTATCAAAGTGATGGAAAGACCAAACTGTGGAGAATGAAAGGATGTGCTCATGATCCAAATCATGGCTGCTTCAAGAACAAACTGCATCATCATGGAGAAAGACAATGATCCAGAACACACCACCAACTCAACAAAGGACTTTCCTTTGGGGGTAAAGTGAAGGGACTAGGGTGGCCAAGCCATTCACCCTACCTTAACCGATATAAGGAGCATTTCTCTGAAAAATGAGACTTAAGAGTGAAAGACTAAATGCTGCAACATTCTACTGCATATAAACACCAAAAAAGGGGGCAAAGATTTTTTGACAGATTCTTACCCATGGAGTGTTTTAGTTTGGTGCACTTTGTCCTCTTCAGCACCTCAAAGACCTAAAACACACAGTAAAACTCAATCATCCAACCAAGAAGACGTAATGTGTTTCACCAAAGCAGAAAGCATATTGGACATTCTGTCCCATTAAAGTGACCTTGAAGAACTGCTGACCAAATAGCCGATTGTTGTATCATGTACTGTACTGGACACAGAATTATTTTTATCCAAGGTGATTAGGAGAAACTTAATTCTGCTGAGTTTCAGTGGTGGAGGTGTTGACCTCTCGTTATTGTATCGAAGGACTCTTTCTTCTACAGTGCTTCTATAGCGCTTTATGGTGTGCCATCACTCAGTTGATTCTTGCAGACACCATAAAACATGTAGGGGTGCTTCTTGCCATAGACACCCTTGTCAGTTCCCTAGGGTGCCACCTGCAGTTTTGGCAGCAACTATGTGCAGATATGAAAATTTCAGTCCAATAAAATGCTACATTAAGACTGAATGCAGCAAATGCGTGCTTCTCCCTTGCAATATCAGTGTGCTGTCAGTAAGTGAATTCAAGTCCACCTTCAGGCACCAGCTAACTACCTACCATCCCTGGTTCTCAAGACTAGGCACCTAAGTGGGTCTACTCTACTCTATTCTACTCTTCTATTCTACTCTTCCTTTTTTTCTTTTTTTCTTTTTTAGATATTTAGATATACCTTAGTATATACTAGTATAGTTCTACCTTAGAAATGGAATATAGACAAACATACCTTACTGAATTTTCATGATGCGTGGTGGACCTAAAGCAATGCATGTCAGTTAGAACTTCACTCCAACTTTCTCCAGTGCCACACAATGTCACCATGTCTGGACACATTTTCCCATTCAATTAAATGGGAAAATGTGTCCAGACTTTTGACTGGTAGTGTACTTTATTTAAAATATCTTTTTTTTCCAGACCTGAGTTGTTGGTGGCTCAACTCTTCTTACACCAAAATATGAAGAGTTTAATATTGAATTTAATCTGTATTTAAGCTGTAATTTTTATGTTGCCATTGTTTAAATTTAGAATGTAAAAAAAATAATAAATAATAAATAAATAAAATAGTGTAATAAGCCATTTGTTCCTACTCTGGTCAAGGAAAGTAAGAAATTAATTTTACAATTATGCCTCACATTCACCCCGATGTCAGGGTGCTGCCATACAAGGCTCTCACTGCACACCGGGAGCAATGGGGGATTAAAGGCCTTGCCCAAGGGCCCTTAGTGATTTTCCAGTCAGGCGGGGATTTGAACCCATGATCTTCTGGACTCAAGCCCAACACCTTAACCACTAGACCATCACCTCCCCCAAGTGATATAAGTGTGCAAGTGATATAAGAACAAACATAAAACCAGCAAAGTGCACCAGTAGAGGAACTGTTTTACACTAGTGAGATGCTATTTAAGCACTGCAAGAATATTGAAGATTCTCATTTACAGTGCATCTGGAAAGTATTCAAAGTGCTTCACTTTTTAGATATTTTGTTATGTTACAGCCTCATTCCAAAATGAATAAAATTTATTTTTTCCCTCAAAATTATACACACAATACCCCATAATGACAATGTGAAAAAGTGTTTTTTGAGGTTTTTGCAACTTTATTAAAAATGAGCAATCTGAGATTTCTGATGTCCACCAATGTGGATCTGGATCACCTTTGATCCTTCAAAGCCTACATCAAGTGCAATCAGTCCAGAATCACTTCCAAAATTCAGTGGAGTCTTCCATGCCCTAATATGTATCGGTAGTGCAAATTTGGTGAGATTCTGTGTAGTTTTGACATAATCCTTCAAACTCTATATTAAGTAAAATATTGATTCAGAATACAGATCCGGATCCAGGTCACCTCAAAACTTTAATGGAGTCTTCCATGGTCTATCTCTCTGTGTTGAAAATTTGGTGAGAATTTGTGAAGGAGTTTTAACGTAATCTTTCAAAGCCAATATCAAGTGAAATCCTGATCCAGAATCCAGATCTGGATCTGTATCACCTCCAAACTTAAATGGAGTCTTCCATGCCCTATTACACTATGCAACACAATTTTTGTTCCTGGCTTCTAAGTGTTATATTTCAACTGCTTATGTCTAAAGTCTATGGAAAAATGACTACATTCAGCACAAACTTTGATTTTATTTTTTTTTTATGTTCTAGAAAGTTCTAAAAGTTTCTTGAAATTTCTAGATAATTCTGGAAACTTCTAGAACATTCTGGACAGTTCTAGCAGTTAAAGAATATTCTAGAAGACTACTTGGTAGTAGTGAAGGTGAATCGAGAATATTCTTGAAAACAGAAAAATGTCAAAATATCATTGTCCTGATCACAGAAGCAAAGTTTCTGTGGAATAACAGCTATTTTGTATTTATTTAAAGCATAACAGGTTAGGAAAACACACTGTGTACCCAGGAACAAAACAAAAATAAAAATTTGTTACATAGTGTTATCTATCTGTGGTGAAAGACAGACAAATAATAAACAAATAAACGCCAATGATTTTATTACGTCCTTGGTGGCTGCAACAAAAAAAGGAAGAAATCACATGTACGTAAATATTCACAGCCTTTTCCATGAAGCTCAAAACTGAGCTCAGGTGCATCCTTTTTCCACTGATCATACTTGAGATGTTTCTGCAGTTTAATTGGAGTCCACCTGGTGCAAATTCAGTTGATTGGACATGATTTGGAAAAGCACATACCTGTCTACATACAACCCCAATTACAATGAAGTTGGGACGTTGTGTAAAATGTAAATAGAAACAGAATACGATTTGCACATCCTCTTCAACCTATATTCAATTGAATACACCACAAAGACGAGCTATTTAATGTTCAAACTGATAAACTCAATAAGCGTTTGGGAACTCAGGACACTAATTGTTGAAGCTTTGTATGTGGAATTCTTTCCCATTCTTGCTTGATGTATAACTTCAGTTGTTCAACAGTCCGGGGTCTCCGTTGTTGTACTTTTGCGCTTCATAATGTGCCACACATTTTCAATGGTCGATAGGTCTGGACTGCAGGCAGGCCAGTGTAGTACCTGCACTCTTTTAATACAAAGCCACGCTGTTGTAACACGTGCAGAATGTAGCTTGGCTTTGTCTTGCTGAAATAAGCAGGGATGTCCCTGAAAAAGACATTGCTTGGATGGCAGCATGTGCTGCTCCAAAACCTGGATGTACCTTTCAGAATTGATGGTGCCATCACAGATGTGTAAGTTGCCCATGATGTGGGCACTAACACACCCCCATACCATCACAGATGCTGGCTTTTTAACTTTGTGCTGGTAACAATCTGGATTGTCTATTTCCTCTTTTGTCCAGAGGACATGACGTCCATGATTTCCAAAAACAATTTGACATGTGAACTCATCAGACCACAGCACACTTTTCCACTTTGCGTCTGTCCATTTCAAATGAGCTCGGGCCCAGAGAAGGCGGCGGTGTTTCTGGATGTTGTTGATGTATGGCTTTTGCTTTGCATGGTAGAGTTTTAACTTGCACTTGTAGATGTAGCGGCGAACTGTGTTAACTGACAATGGTTTTCTGAAGTGTTCCTGAGCCCACGCGGTAAGATCCTTTACACAATGATGTTGGTTTTTAATGCAGTGCCACCTGAGGGATCAAAGGTCACGGGCATTCAATGTTGGTTTTTCGGGCTTGCCACTTACATGTAGAAAGTTGTCCAGATTCTCTGAATCTTCTGATTATATTATGGACTGTAAATGATGGAATCCCCAAATTCCTTGCAATTGAACATTGAGAAACATTGTTTTTAAACTGTTGGACTATTTTTTCATGCAATTGTTCACAAAGTTTTGATCCTCGCCCCATCTTTGCTTGTGAATGGCTGAGCCTTTTGGTGATGCTCCTTTTATACCTAATCATGACACTCACCTGTTTCCAATTAGGTGTTCTTTGAGCATTCATCAACTTTCCCAGTCCTTTGTTGCCCTATCCCAACTCTTTTGAAATGTGTTGCAGGCATCCATTGCAAAATGAGCAACTATTTGCACAAAAACAAAAAGGACTATCAGTTTGAACATGAAATATCTCGTCTTTGTGGTGTATTCAGTTGAATATAGGTTGAAGAGGATTTGCAAATCATTGTATTCTGTTTTTATTTACATTTCACACAATGTCCTAACTTCATTGGGATTGGGGTTGTAACTCCAGTTTCAGTGATTAAAAGTCCTACCACATATGTTCAGCTGGCTTCGTGGGTGTCATCAGCATAAAGGTTTAGTTTATGATGAGAAAAGGGTGTCAATTCTCTGTTGTTATTATTATAATGTTTGTGCACTGAGCGCCACCTCGTGGATGAACAATCATCTCATAACTCTCTCATAACTCCTTCATGCATTGTCTGATTTGCTTGAAACTTGAACTGTGTAATAAGGGTCAGCCCCTGTATGCACCTGCCCACATCCAGTCATAAGGGGACGTGCTGACCTGGGTAGGCAGTCGCACGGCACGGAGGCCCGTATATGACTGCTTGCAGTCCTAGTTATTATTATAATTCTCACATAGGGCTGCTGCCAGAAAAATCCTGAATAGGCTCTGAGGCCAAGTGCTTATCTTCAGATTCTCCAGCATGAAGTGGATGAGAGTCTACAACTCCCACTGGATGGACCTCCAACCTGACTCACGTTATTTTGCCAGACAAGTCAGGTACCCATCTACAGCTGGGTGGACTGAGACAATGCAGATTAATTGTCTCTTCAAAGGACACACATACCTAAGTAGCATAAATGGGATTTCAACACAGGTCTAAATATTGGCAGGGCAACATCTCATCTTCTGTGCTACCTGCTGCCAGAGGTTTGATAAAAATAGCAAACAAGGAAGAGCCTAGTGTCCTTCTGCAACCTAAACGTTGGTGACATCTGCATGTCAGTATAAACCAGGGGTCTTCAACTCCATTCCTCGAGGACTAGTGTCCTGCAACTTTTAGACGTGTTGCTGCTTCAACACACCTGAGTCAATTAATGAGGTCATCTGAGCCCTCTGGAGAACTTGACTGCACACTGAGGAGGTAATTCAGCCATTTGATTCAGGTGTGTTGGACCAGGGACACATTGAAAAGGCAACCCAGTCTCACAAGTTTTTTCATGAGGCTCATCACGAAATGAGTCACATTTTACTATTACTAACCCTGCCCCTACCAGTTCCCCTAACCCTAACCATAACCACCCACTCCCCCAGACCCCTCTGCATCAGTTTTCATTTCGTGCTCCTGACACGGAATGTATTTGAATGAATTTGTGCTCCCATTATGAAAATGTGGCACTGTTCATGATAATATCACAAACCAATAGATTAATGTATATTTTGTGATGCTGATGCACGAAATGCTGTGAGATATGGTCGTTAAAAGGTGTAGGAAACCAGCCCTTGAGGACAGGAATTGAAGACCCCTGTAAACTATGGCCATAGGTGAAAAGTGTAAGATTTTGATCCACTGTATAAATGACTCCCCAAAACCAAAATTTTTGAGTGTGGAGACTAACAATTTCCATTTGACTTTGTCAAATGTTTTTTCTACATCCAGTGAGAATATGATTGGTTCTGTTTTTGATTAGATGAGGAATATATATTAACCAATTGTACATTCTTTATGCTTCTCTCTTTTCCATTTGAGGTTGCCACCACAAATCAACATTAAATGATCTAATGCATGAGCCTGCTATCTGATGACTGTCGACCCTTAATAAAACCCATTTGATCAGGATGAATTATATATGGAGTAACTTACTGATCTTTTTTTTAGCTAGACGGCAACGTGGGATCTTTATTTGAGTCCGGCAGCAGTGTGATTATTGCAGAATTTGTGTTATGTGTGATTCACAGCATCACCTCTTGAAACTGTTTCAGAGAACGCTGAGACTGCAGGGTATCAGGATTAAAAAAAAAACAAAAACTTTTCAATAAGAGATGTACAAACTGAAGGATTATGCAACCCCTCTGAGAGGAAAAACCTCAAAAGTAATCATCCGCTACTTACGATGGAGCTCCTGGTCTTGCTGTCAAAGAAGTTGTCCCGGTCAGAGAGCTCAAATCTGGCAACGCAGAAGAAATATGGTGGCTCAGACTGTTAACATAACAAATTTCATAATCACAACAAAATAATCTGATGCATTTAGTTTGAGCCTACATAAGGATAATCTGTCTAAGAACTGCCAAGGCATCAAGAGGTGGGTTTGATACAATAATTCTGACAAAGCTTGTATGAAAATAACAAGTCTGTAAATTAATTGTTGCTAAAGAAGAAAATGTGCCGAACCATTGCATCATAACAAAAATAACAAAAGGGTCTAAGTTCTAATGTGTTATCCCCAGATACCATTCCCAGCAAAAGCATGTTCAACAGGTGCTGGCTTCTACTTTTTTTACTAATAGCCCAATTTCATAGCCTTAAGAGTGTGCATATCATGAATGCTTGGTCTTGCTGGATTTGTGAGAATCTACTGAATCTACTGGTACCTTGTTTCCCATGTAACAATAAGAAATATACTCAAAACCTGGATTAATCTTTTTAGTCACATAGCACTATTATTCTGAAAACTACTGTAGATTTATTATGGTCACTATAATGCAGAAAGTGTTGCACTCCTCCCTACACAGCACCTCATACTCCAGATTCTTTTGTGGGTGTGTTTTATGCATTCTTTGTCTGATGGTGTCTGAATGTTGTATTTGTTGAAACTCCTTCTCAATTTATCAGGAATTGCTGCTGTATATGGAATTACAATGTTTTGATGTTTCTTTTCCTTTGGCCCAACAGTGTTGGAATTCCTTCTGGCTATTGTAGCTGTTTTCATAAAGGTCCAGTTAAGATATCCAGTGACTTTAAGAGCCTCCCTCACCCACTGGTGTTTGTTTACTTTGACCTGGACAGTTGTTGGGATGTTTTCACCGAGATGTTGCAGAGGTCTGATAAGTCTCAGCTTGTGTTCCAGTAGGTGATGGGAATCAAAAAGAAGGTCTCATTCTGTGTGTGGGGAACCTCTGCAGACTCAGATGTGCAAGATCCTGTGCGCATGCTTGCGAACATCACACTGCAGAAAAGACTTAGGTGCAACTGATGTTCTCCACTGAGTTAATACAGTAGTGTTGAGAATAATAGCAGTGCTATGTGATTAAAAAGATTAAACCAGGTTTTGAGTATATTTCTTATTGTTACATGGGAAACAAGGTACCAGTAGATTCAGTAGATTCTCACAAATCCAACAAGACCAAGCATTCATGATATACACACTCTTAAGGCTATGAAACTGGGCTATTAGTAAAAAAAAAAAAAAAGTAGAAAAGGGGGTGTTCACAATAATAGTAGCATCTTTCAGGCTCCTCTCCTGTGGAACCAGCTCCCAATTCAGATCAGGGAGACAGACACCCTCTCTACTTTTAAGATTAGGCTTAAAACTTTCCTTTTTGCTAAAGCTTATAGTTAGGGCTGGATCAGGTGACCCTGAACCATCCCTTAGTTATGCTGCTATAGACGTAGACTGCTGGGGGGTTCCCATGATGCACTGTTTCTTTCTCTTTTTGCTCTGTATGCACCACTCTGCATTTAATCATTAGTGATCGATCTCTGCTCCCCTCCACAGCATGTCTTTTTCCTGGTTCTCTCCCCTCAGCCCCAACCAGTTCCAGCAGAAGACTGCCCCTCCCTGAGCCTGGTTCTGCTGGAGGTTTCTTCCTGTTAAAAGGGAGTTTTTCCTTCCCACTGTAGCCAAGTGCTTGCTCACAGGGGGTCGTTTTGACCGTTGGGGTTTTACATAATTATTGTATGGCCTTGCCTTACAATATAAAGCGCCTTGGGGCAACTGTTTGTTGTGATTTGGCGCTATATAAAAAAAACTGATTGATTGATTGATTGATCTGATGTTGATGCTACAAACGTTTATGTTCAAACTGCTTTTTTAGCAATCCTGTGAATCACTAAACTAGTATTTAGTTGTATAACCACAGTTTTTCATGATTTCTTCACATCTGCGAGGCATTAAGCTACACTAAGCTACATTAAGCTTCTAGCTACACTAGAAATCTTTCAGAAAGCGCTGTAACTAGGTTTAAGGATATGATTCCTTCTTTATGTTCTCTAATGCCATATACCAACACAGTGCAGAGTAGCTACCTAAACTCTGTAAGTAAGACAGAGTATCTCATCAATAGTTTTACATCCTCATTGAAGACAACTTTGGACGCTGTAGCTCCTCTGAAAAAGAGAGCTTTAAATCAGAAGTGCCTGACTCCGTGGTATAACTCACAAACTCGCAGCTTAAAACAGATAACCCGTAAGCTGGAGAGGAAATGGCATCTCACTAATTTAGAAGATCTTCACTTAGCCTGGAAAAAGAGTCTGTTGCTCTATAAAAAAAAGCCCTCCATAAAGCTAGGACATCTTACTACTCATCACTAATTGAAGAAAATAAGAACAACCCCAGGTTTCTTTTCAGCACTGTAGCCAGGCTGACAAAGAGTCAGAGCTCTATTGAGCCGAGTATTCCTTTAACTTTAACTAGTAATGACTTCATGACTTTCTTTGCTAATAAAATTTTAACTATTAGAGAAAAAATTACTCATAACCATCCCAAAGACGTATCGTTATCTTTGGCTGCTTTCAGTGATGCCGGTATTTGGTTAGACTCTTTCTCTCCGATTGTTCTGTCTGAGTTATTTTCATTAGTTACTTCCTCCAAACCATCAACATGCCTATTAGACCCCATTCCTACCAGGCTGCTCAAGGAAGCCCTACCATTAATTAATGCTTTGATCTTAAATATGATCAATCTATCTTTATTAGTTGGCTATGTACCACAGGCTTTTAAGGTGGCAGTAATTAAACCATTACTTAAAAAGCCATCACTTGACCCAGCTATCTTAGCTAATTATAGGCCAATCTCCAACCTTCCTTTTCTCTCAAAAATTCTTGAAAGGGCAGTTGTAAAACAGCTAACTGATCATCTGCAGAGGAATGGTCTATTTGAAGAGTTTCAGTCAGGTTTTAGAATTCATCATAGTACAGAAACAGCATTAGTGAAGGTTACAAATTATCTTCTTATCACCTCAGACAGTGGACTCATCTCTGTGCTTGTTCTGTTAGACCTCAGTGCTGCTTTTGATACTGTTGACCATAAAATTTTATTACAGAGATTAGAGCATGCCATAGGTTAGGCACTGCGCTGTGGTGGTTTGAATCATATTTATCTAATAGATTACAATTTGTTCATGTAAATGGAGAATCCTCTTCACAGACTAAGGTTAATTATGGAGTTCCACAAGGTTCTGTGCTAGGACCAATTTTATTCACTTTATACATGTTTCCCTTAGGCAGTATTATTAGACGGCATTGCTTAAATTTTCATTTACGCAGATGATACCCAGCTTTATCTATCCATGAAGCCAGAGGACACACACCAATTAGCTAAACTGCAGGATTGTCTTACAGACATAAAGACATGGATGACCTCTAATTTCCTGCTTTTAAACTCAGATAAAACTGAAGTTATTGTACTTGGCCCCACAAATCTTAGAAACATGGTGTCTAACCAGATCCTTACTCTGGATGGCATTACCCTGACCTCTAGTAATACTGTGAGAAATCTTGGAGTCATTTTTGATCAGGATATGTCATTCAATGCGCATATTAAACAAATATGTAGGACTGCTTTTTTGCATTTGCACAATATCTCTAAAATTAGAAAGGTCTTGTCTCAGAGTGATGCTGAAAAACTAATTCATACATTTATTTCCTCTAGGCTGGACTATTGTAATTCATTATTATCAGGTTGTCCTAAAAGTTCCCTGAAAAGCCTTCAGTTAATTCAAAATGCTGCAGCTAGAGTGCTAACAGGGACTAGAAGGAGAGAGCATATCTCACCCATATTGGCCTCTCTTCATTGGCTTCCTGTTAATTCTAGAATAGAATTTAAAATTCTTCTTCTTACTTATAAGGTTTTGAATAATCAGGTCCCATCTTATCTTAGGGACCTCATAGTACCATATCACCCCAATAGCGCGCTTCGCTCTCAGACTGCAGGCTTACTTGTAGTTCCTAGGGTTTGTAAGAGTAGAATGGGAGGCAGAGCCTTCAGCTTTCAGGCTCCTCTCCTGTGGAACCAGCTCCCAATTCAGATCAGGGAGACAGACACCCTCTCTACTTCTAAGATTAGGCTTAAAACTTTCCTTTTTGCTAAAGCTTATAGTTAGGGCTGGATCAGGTGACCCTGAACCATCCCTTAGTTATGCTGCTATAGACTTAGACTGCTGGGGGGTTCCCATGATGCACTGAGTGTTTCTTTCTCTTTTTGCTCTGTATGCACCACTCTGCATTTAATCATTAGTGATTGATCTCTGCACCCCTCCACAGCATGTCTTTTTCCTGGTTCTCTCCCTCAGCCCCAAACAGTCCCAGCAGAAGACTGCCCCTCCCTGAGCCTGGTTCTGCTGGAGGTTTCTTCCTGTTAAAAGGGAGTTTTTCCTTCCCACTGTTGCCAAGTGCTTGCTCACAGGGGGTCGTTTTGACCGTTGGGGTTTTTCCGTAATTATTGTATGGCCTTGCCTTACAATATAAGGCGCCTTGGGGCAACTGTTTGTTGTGATGTGGCGCTATATTAATAAAATTGATTTGAATTGATTTGATTAATTTTGTTGGTTTGGAACCAAGATTTTGCTGCTTTACTAGTGTGATTGGGGTCACTGTCTTGTTGAAACACCCATTTCAAGGGCATGTCCTCTTCAGCATAAGGCAACATGACCTCTTCAAGTATTTAGTCATATCCAAACTGATCCATGATATCTGGTATGCGATATATAGGCCCAACACCATAGTAGGAGAAACATGCCCATATCATGATGCTTGCACTACCATGCTTCACTGTCTTCACTGTGAACTGTGGCTTGAATTCAGAGTTTGGGGGTCGTCTCACAAACTGTCTGCAGCCATTGGACCAAAAAAGAACAATTTTACTCTCATCAGGCCACAAAATATTCCTCCATTTCTCTTTAGGCCAGTTGATGTGTTCTTTGGCGAATTGTAACCTCTTCTGCACGTCTTTTATTTAACAGAGGGACTTTGCGGGGGATTCTTGCAAATAAATTAGCTTCACACAGGCGTCTTCTAACTGTCACAGCACTTACAGGTAACTCCAGACTGTCCTTGATCATCCTGGAGCTGATCAATGGGTGAGCCTTTGCCATTCTGTTTATTCTTCTATCCATTTTGATGGTTGTTTTCCATTTTCTTCCATGCGTCTCTGGTTTTTTTGTCCATTTTAAGGCATTGGAGATCATTGTAGATGAACAGCCCATGATTTTTGGCACCTGCGTATAAGTGTTCCCCTCTCCAATCAACTTTTTAATCAAACTACGCTGTTCTTTGGAACAATGTCTTGAACATCCCATTTTCCTCAGGCTTTCAAAGAGAAAAGCATGTTCAACAGGTGCTGGCTTCATCCTTAAATAGGGGACACCTGATTCACACCTGTTTGTTCCACAAAATTGACAAACTCACTGACTGAATGCCACACTACTATTATTGTGAACACCCCCTTTTCTACTTTTTTTTACTAACAGCCCAATTTCATAGCCTTAAGAGTGTGCATATCATGAATCCTTGGTCTTGTTGGATTTGTGAGAATCTACTGAATCTACTGGTACCTTGTTTCTCATGTAACAATAAGAAATATACTCAAAACCTGGATTAATCTTTTTAGTGACATAACACTACTATTACTGTGAACACTACTGTATACTTCCTGGGTTTAGATTTTGACCAATGTGTTGTTCACATATCTGAACGATTAGCTTTGTGTCCTTCCTCCAAAAGAGAACAGGGCCTTGGTTTCCACCTATTCTACAAGGCCAAATCAGAAAAAGTTGGGACAATACGGAAAATGCAAATAAAACAACAGCAATCAGAGGTTTCTGACGTCTGCCAGCCGGGATCTAGATCACTTGCAAAATTCAGTGGAGTCTTCCATGCACTAATATCTGTGGTGCAAATTTGGTGAGGATCAATGTAATTTTGATGTAATCCTTTAAAGCCTATATAAAGGGAACTCTTGATCCAGAATCCAGATCTGGGTCATCTCCAAAATTTATTGGAGTCTTCCATGGCCTAATACGTATCTGTGGTGAAACTTTCATCAAAATTCATGCAGTAGTTTTGACATAATCCTGGTAATAATAATCCTTCAAAGCATATATAAAGTGAAAGTTGATCTAGAATCCAGATCATCTCAAAAATTTAATAGAGTCTTCCAAGGCATATTATCTATCTAGTAAAAATTTCATCAGAATCCATGCAGTAGTTTTGACGCAATCCCGGTAACAGACAGACAGACAAATAAATAAATAATAAATAAACGCAGATCATTTTATTACGCCCTTGGCAGACGTAAAAATGCAATGATCCTTACACTTGCTTTGACTTATATTTTAATGCAGACAGTATGAACCAAGGACATTTCATGTTTTGTAGTGTCATCTTCATTTTATTTGTTAATACACCCATTCCTGCTTTTAGACCCTGAAAAACATTCCAAAAAAGTTGGGAGGGGGGCGGTTTAATCAAAATATATGGATTAAATCATCAACTTAGATCCAGTTTTCCTGATGCAAGCCAGTGGATGACTACATGAACATTTTTAAGTCACTGGATATGTTGTGGACTTTATTGATATTAATTATTAAGAAATACAAACAGTATGGTACTGTACGGTAAATCTGTGCCAAAGGAGGAAGTTCTTAAAAACTGAATGAACATGCTGTCCACATGAATAAAAATACATATTGACTAAAGATTTGAAGAATATCTAAAAACATATTTCATGTTTTAAGATTTAGAGCCAACTTTTTGCTTTTTTTCTTTACAACGTATTCTAGCAATTTTTCCAAATTTTCTTTTACTCCAAACTGGAGTAAAATAATTTTGAAAAATTATTAAAAATAAAAAAAACTAAGAAATCACATGTACATAAGTATTCACAGCCTTTGTTCAATACTTTGTTGATGCACCTTTGGTAGCAATTACAGCCTCAAATCTTCTTGAATATGATGCCACAATCTTGGGCAGTTTTGTCCATTCCTCTTTGCAGCACCTCTCAAGCTCCATCAGGTTCAGTGCACAGCCATTTTCAGATCTCTCCAGTGATGTTCAATCTGATTTAGGTCTGGACTCTTGCTGGGACACTCAAGGACATTCACAGAGTTGTCCTGAAGCCACTTCTTTGATATCTTGGCTGTGTGCTCAGGGTCATTGTCCTGCTGAAAGATGAACCATTGCCCAAGTCTGAGGAGGAGCACTCTGGAGCAGGTTTCCATCCAGGATGTCTCTGTGCATTGCTGCATTCATCTTTCATTCATCCTGACTAGTCTCCCAGTTCCTGCTGCTGAAAAACATCCCCACAGCATGATGCTGCCACCACCATGCTTCACTGCAGGGATGGTGCCTGGATTCCTCCAAACATGACACCTGGCATTCACACCAAAGAGTTTAATCTTTGTCTCATCAGACTAAAGAATTTTGTTTCTTGTGGTCTGAGAGTCCTTCAGGTGCCTTTTTTTTTTTGGAAAACTCCAGACAGGCTGCCATGCGCCTTTTATGAAAGGAATGTCTTCTGTCTGGCAACTCTACCATACAGGCTTGATTAGTGGATTTCTGTAGAGATGGTTGTCTTTCTGGAAGGATCTCTTCTCCCCACAGAGGAATGCTGGAGCTTTGACAGAGTGACCATCAGGTTCTTGGTCACCTCCCTGACTAAGGTCATTCTCCCCTGATCCCTCAGTTTAGACAGGCTGCCAGCTGTAGAAAGAGTCCTGGTGGAATCTGAACTTCTTCCATTTACAGGTGGAGGCCACTGTGCTCATTGGGACCTTCAAAGCAGCATAAATGTTTCTGTACCCTTCTCCAGATTTGTTCCTTGGGAAATTCTTGTCTCAGAGGTCTACAGACAATTCCTTTGACTTCATGCTTGGTTTGTGCTCTGACATGCACTGTCAACTGTGGGACCTTATATGTAAGTATGTGCGTTTCCAAATCATGTCCAATCAACTAAATTTACCCCAAGTGGACTCCAATTAAGCTGTAAAAACATGACAAGTGGAAGCAGGATACACCTGAGGTCAGTTCTGAGCATCATGGGAAAGGGTGTGAATACTTATGTACATGTAATTTCTTAGTTGCTTTATTTGTAATAAATCTGCATATATATATATATATATATATATATATATATATATATATATATATACACTCAACAAAAATATAAACGCAACACTTTTGGTTTTGCTCCCATTTTGTATGAGATGGACTCAAAGATCTAAAACTTTTTCCACATACACAATATCACCATTTCTCTCAAATATTGTTCACAAACCAGTCGAAATCTGTGATAGTGAGTACTTCTCCTTTGCTGAGATAATCCATCCCACCTCACAGGTGTGCCATACCAAGATGCTGATTAGACACCATGATTAGTGCACAGGTGTGCCTTAGACTGCCCACAATAAAAGGCCACTCTGAAAGGTGCAGTTTTATCACACAGCACAATGCCACAGATGTCGCAAGATTTGAGGGAGCGTGCAATTGGCATGCTGACAGCAGGAATGTCAACCAGAGTTGTTGCTTGTGTATTGAATGTTCATGTCTCTACCATAAGCCGTCTCCAAAGTCGTTTCAGAGAATTTGGCAGTACATCCAACCAGCCTCACAACCGCAGACCACGTGTAACCACACCAGCCCAGGACCTCCACATCCAGCATGTTCACCTCCAAGATCGTCTGAGACCAGCCACTCGGACAGCTGCTGAAACAATCGGTTTGCATAACCAAAGAATTTCTGCACAAACTGTCAGAAACCGTCTCAGGGAAGCTCATCTGCATGCTCGTTGTCCTCATCGGGGTCTCGACCTGACTCCAGTTCGTCGTCGTAACCGACTTGAGTGGGCAAATGCTCACATTCGCTGGTGTTTGGCACGTTGGCGAGGTGTTCTCTTCACGGATGATGCGAAGGAGATGTGTTGCACTGCATGAGGCAAATGGTGGTCACACCAGATACTGACTGGTATCCCCCCCAATAAAACAAAACTGCACCTTTCAGAGTGGCCTTTTATTGTGGGCAGTCTAAGGCACACCTGTGCACTAATCATGGTGTCTAATCAGCATCTTGGTATGGCACACCTGTGAGGTGGGATGGATTATCTCAGCAAAGGAGAAGTGCTCACTATCACAGATTTCGACTGGTTTGTGAACAATATTTGAGAGAAATGGTGATATTGTGTATGTGGAAAAAGTTTTAGATCTTTGAGTTCATCTCATACAAAATGGGAGCAAAACCAAAAGTGTTGCATTTATATTTTTGTTGAGTATATATATATATATATATGTAGTTCAGATGCAACACCCAGTATCTCCAAAACATAAATTTTTAGTTGAGGCCAACATGTACTTGGCTGTCAAGGGGACCATCAGTGTGCAAAATATGAAAGAATCTGAACAAAGTGTTTTCATTTTATTGATGAAAGTCTGTACATTTCCAAATATAGTTTCCTTTAAATCTCCATTTTCAACTGCATTTTTCTCCATTTAAAAAAAAAAACAACCTACTGGGTTTTGCATCTGAACTCTTCATATATAAAACGTTTTCACACAAACTTTGAGGAAAAAATGAATTCCATCCATTTTGGAATAAGGCTGCAACATGTCAAAATGCGGAAAAGTAAAGCACTGTGAATACTTTCCACATGCGCTACACATCTCACATTCAGAAAGCTGAGATTCATTTTAACATTTTGATGTGCAACACATGGACATATACTAAAATAAAGCACCTTAAAAAAGGAGAATACTGAAAGAATGGTAAAATCAAGAAAATGCTGTTGCACCACAGAGGGTTAATCTAAACCTGCTGAATATGTGACGGGTATGTCTAAGTGTTTGGTAAATCACCATTATGAGCTAATTTCTTCATGGGTTGACACTAATCACAGTTTATGATGAAGGACACATTCTAGTTCCTATATGTTAATCCCACAAAACTTGTCACATGTCTGTAAAGTGGTGTGGGCAACTCAGAGGGATCTGTCAGGGATCTTCCTGCTTGCTGTTAGTCAGAACTCTAAATAGTATAGCTCCCGGCGGCCCACCCTCTCCTACATACATCCCAGGAGGCTGAGATTCATGCTTATAATAGTCTTCTCTGTTTCTGTGCTGCTTGAGGCGATTTGCTGTTGCTTGTTGGGACTGAGTAGGAAGCACACACAAAGCAATAAATTTGCCTAAAAGACATTACATGTCTGCTTGATTCAACAGGGTGATGACAAAATGGAAATTCTCCTCCAGGGAAAGGAAGTTGATATGGAACCTGCAAGCGAGCATCGAGGTTTTACCTGAACACTCAATAAAATATCTTGCTCAGTGAACATAATATAATTATGGGAAGTATGGTCAAGTAAAATGCGTTAACTTAGCCAGAAACAATTTTGTTGAGTGACCTAAATGTCAATTTGTTGGATCAACATAATGAATTTGAACTACAGTTGCTTAATTACCATGGTTCAGGCCAACTAGATTTGTATGGTTAAACAACAACAACAACAAAAATAAGTCTCTTCAGCTGCTCCCTTGTTTGCACACATTGGGCCTCACGTATAAACGTGCGTATGGCGATATTTGAGCGTATATGGGGTGTACACCAAAACGGCTGCGCTACTTGGCATTTATCAACGTGGTCGTTGGTGTACGCTGCGCTGAAAATATACACCAGGTCGAGAGGTGGCGTAAATTATACACCAAAATGAACCAGCGCTGGAATCCACATAAAAATGAAAATTATCAACATGATAAACAGTGCCATTATACAAACCAATGCATATGTTACATAAATAACACTTTCCTGATTATACTACATAATAATCAATACAAATCCCGCTTTCACAAATCCCACGATCCGTGGCCACAGCGCTGACCGCTGACCGCAAAGAAAGCGCTGCTCGCCTTTTTCTCCAGCAATCAGGTTTTGTTTTCTCCATTCGTTTGTTACAATAAAATAAATAAAGAAATACATTTTTAAAATAAAGAAATCTGAAAAATTAGGCGTGTCTTATTAATTGAGCAAGCAAATATCCACATGTCAAGAATTATTGACATGTGAAAAGAGAATACAGTGGTCCCTCGCTATAACACGGTTCACCTTTCGTGGCCTTGCCATTTTGCGGAGCTTTTAGTCCAATTCTGCATGCTTTTTTTTTTTTTTTACAGTGTTCTGTGTTCTGCGTGTCTGTTTATAAGAATCTTCTCGCCCAGAAGAAAAAAGAGCACCAACAACTACTCATAACTGTGTTTGTCACTCGGAAACAGACACCTGCAGCGAGGTGTGAATGGAAAAAGGCGCAGCGCCAGGATGCAGAGGCGCAATCTGTGAAATACTGGTCAGTCACTATTAATAATTTCTTATGTGTCCAACCTCGTACGTTGATCGTTAAAATTAAATTTGTTAGTTCTAAAAGCCATCATAATTATTTATAGGAAAACGTTCTATTTTTATTTCTCAAACAAATGTTTGGGCCTGAAAACAGTTTGGTCTTATTTTTCTATTAAGGTTTGAACTTTGAGAGTGTTTACACTCAATAGAAAAGTAAGAAAATGTTCATGCCTGATTGAGAAAGTGTATAAAGTGGTTTTACAGGGGTTTTACAGCTTTGAAACGTCTATAATAATTGTAAAAAATAACGCTGACTACGTCGCGGTTTCGCGTATTACGGGCTATTTTTAGAACGTAACTCCCGCGATAAATGAGGGACCACTGTAACACTTTTTTGATTATACTACAAAACAATTGATACGACGGCCGCTTTTGATGCTCTATTGGCACGCGTCGTGATTGGTGGAGTTCTTTTTCTTTGCCGTCTACCTGGCTTCCATGTTGTAAAATGAGGGTATGTCTGAAGCGGAGTCTGAATATTTATGGGCGTGTTTATTATAATTACGATTGTTTTCACCCGCTGCATTTATCAAGGTCATGTCAGGCGTACGCTGGAAATGGGCAGGTGCGCACTACTTGATACATGTCACGGCAACTTTGGTGTACTTCAAATTTACACCGTAAATTTACACCACAAGTGCGCAACATTGATACATGAGGCCCAGTGTCAGGACAGCAAATCCAAGGTGGATCTGCACGTTTAATTGGCACAGATTTTACGGATGACGTTCCTGACTCAAATCAATTTTGCTTTGTTGGATCAGTACAATTTATTCATGTAACTGTACTATTTTAAGAAGTAGTTGTAACTACCCTATTAAGGGCCCCTTCACACATAGTACTAATAAGTACAAATCAGCGTGAATCAAGGTGGAACAGTTTGTATGAGTGAACCATGAAAACATCGAGCCAACGGGCAGGCGTGAACGATGCCGCTGCAATGGTTTTGTGCAAGCAGGAACACAGTACGAGCAGCTGCAGCATGTGAAACCACATCGTGCAGCTGCTGTGCGGGAAAATGCCTGATATCAGGAAGGACATGGATGTATTTAAAAAAAAAACAAACACACACACACACCATATAAAAACACTGCATTTTATTGAATCCCTCTTATCAAGTGGGGCCATACAAGTTCCTCTGTAGATGACCCATAGTCACAGACGTACAGTCATGAAATGACATGAATGAGAAGCAGGGCGCTCTTATCATGTCCACATCTGCTGGCGGCATGTCCGGCTGGACACGCATGTTTGTGGATGGCGCACTGCAGGACAGACACTGCGTTATGTGGAAGAGAGCTCACGTGGGTGATGTGACATTCAGATCGCCCGCTGCATGTTATGATCTGACGGTCCGTTTCACCTGGGGTAGCCTGTCAATGTGTGCGGCATGTGCTTGCTCACTGCAACCCATTGCAATAGCAATATATGTTTTTATGTGTGTCCACGTGAGGGCAGCAAGCAGACACACGCACGTCACAGTGGACAGTTGTTAGTTCATGTCCATCCAAACATGGTACGTGTTCTCCAGCCGTGACATCCACAATCACAGAACTCCACAGCCACTCCTCTTGGCGGACACACCCCCTGTCAGTTCAGCGCACACACCAACTTGTCACTGTGTCTGTTTCCAAAGTCACACTCGTGGAGGCACTTAGACAAATTTTACATCCAGCTCGACAGTGATTGTCTGCTAACTGTTTTCGTGATGACAGTACAAATGGCCACACATTTTCTAAGTGCCAAGAGAGTAGTGTTAGATGTTCGTGCGTGTCACCTGGAATTTGGCCGACACCTGCCGTGAGAGGGTTTGATGGTTTAGCATAGTGCACACTCTGTCTTTCAGGCGCTGGTGTGCGCAAATAGTTGTAGCAACAGGTGTACGAGGAGTTGGAGGCAGCTACAATTTTACACGTATTGCATACGATTCTTGCTTCATGCGCACTTCATGCGCAATTTGACCACAGTTGTAATATGTGTGAAGGGGCCCTATAATAAGTAACTCATAATCATATCAAACAAGTTTGAATGGCCCAAGAAAATTACATCAGTGTGTTACATTTACCATTACAGGGCAGTGGTGGTGACCAAGTGGTTATTGCACCTAGTTTCAGTGTGGAAGGTTCCTGGTTCAAACCCCACACCTGCCACATTTCTAAATGTAATGTGGAGGTGCATCAAGAAGGGGATCCGGTGTAACACTTGTGCCAATTCAACAGGCAGGTCTACCTTGGATTTGCTGTGTCGACTCCGTGTGCAAACAAGGAAGCAGCCAAAGGGACTTACCTTTTTTTGTTACATTTACCCGTACAAATCTAGTTGGCCTGAACCATGTTAATTAAGTAACAGAAATGTAAATTTATCATGTTGACCCAACAAATTTATATCTCGGTCACTCAACAAAATTGTTTCTGGTTAATGCTTTGTACTTGGGTGGAAATACTTTCCATAATTTTGTTATGGAAGTTATTTTTTGAGTGTTGTTTATTATCACTGTTAACCCAGACCCAATGAACGAAGTATCAGAGGAGCATAGTAAAGAGAACTCTCCGTCTTTCTGTTTATCTGTCCCAAAATTTTGTCAGGTAATTATAACGTGATTCCGTTACTCATGGTAGTTGAAGGGTGCACCCTACTAAATATTACCATTTTGTTGCTTTTTAAAATCTCGTATTGCCATACCGTTATCTCTTATAACACTGAACAAGTTCTCTGTTTCTGAATCTGTTCACATGAAAATTCAGTAGGTATATCTTTTATATTATATTCCAATTCTAAGGTGGAACTATGCTAGTATACTAACGTATATCTAAATATCTAAAAAGGAAAAGTAAAATAGAAGAGTAGAAAAGAGTAGAGTAGAGCCACTTAGGTGCCTGGTCTTGAGAACCAGGGATGGTAGGTTGAAAAGCTTTTTTGTATCATGGGAACTCTCCCTACCCACCCAAGCGGCTCAAGAAAAAAGGATATATACAAATATATATAATAATAAATAATAAGACATAAGAAAGATAAGACATCATATATATATATATATATATATATATATAACTGATATTTAAATAATAAGGGTAATAAACAACATATACAATAAATATGGTATTATATAATATACAAGAGTAGGTTTTAAATCCTAAATATTAATACAGGATAAGACTGTAGTATAGGTATTTTAGTATGTAGACTAGTAGTAAAATTAAATTATAGTTGGTAGGCTAAGCTATAAATCTGGTATTTTATTATAGAATCAGAAGCTATGATGTAATGTGTATGGTGTACATGTACACCATTGTGCGTTTTGGAATGTTACATGACTCTTTCTGTATATCATGTGACCTATATTTTTAGAAAAAAGTGTTTCATTTGAAGTTTTGCAAAAATAAGACTTTTTTGAATAGTCTGAAACAAAACCTCATGCAAGCATAAAAAACTTTACAATATTTGAGATTTTTTTCAAAATACATGTTTCCATCCATCCCTTTCCTATACCCGCTTACTCCAATTACGGGTCACAGGGGGCTGGATCTTATCACAGCAGTCATAGGTTGAAATCCACAGCTACACACACACCTACAGGCAATTTAAAGTTTCCAATCCAGCATGTTTTTGGATGTGGGAGGAAGCCGGACCACCCGGAGGAAACCCTTGTAAATACGGGGAGAACATGCAAAACCACACAGAAAGGCCACAGGTGGGAAACCATCCCATGATCTTCTTGCTGTGAGGCAACAGTGCTAACCACTAAGCCACTGTGCTGCCTTATACACATTTTTATTAAGCATGTTTTCAATTTGCTACTGCAAATTGTGTAGTTGGAAGCCAGTGGAAACCTTCTTAGTGTCTCAACACATATGTGTCTGACTGACGTCGTTTGCAGCATTTTCGTTTTGTACTGGATGTCTGACCTGCATTGTGTTGAATGTATTCCTCCATATATTTCCAGGCCTGACTTTATTGCAGCCTATAAAATAAAATAGCTCCGCAGTAATAAAATATGTAAGAGCAAAGCATTGTTGATGGATTTGATTAATATTGTTCTGCAACCAAAACCTTGTTCCCTGTTCAGTAACCAGATGGAGCTGATATCTAACATCTGAAGACAAAGTTACTCCATGATGAGTGGCGTGCACTGTACACGTGATGTACGTTTGAGCTAGCGTGCACAGCTGCAGCCTTTACTCACAGGTGCTGCTTCTCCCTGGAGAACGGGTGACAGAGAGACTTCACGGTGTGCTGCCGGCTGGTGCCCACGTTTGGGTGAAGAGGAGCAGTGACTTTGCGAATGAACAGCCTGACCTTCTCCACGATGTTACTGCCTTGTTTCACTTCATAAACCTGAAGAGGAGGTTTTAGATTCAAACCACTTAGGCTAAGAATAAAAATGGATGCCACCCGCCACCACACACACTGTGCAGACACAAAGCCAAAATCTTGTAAAGGTCTGATGATGAACTCTGATGCACGTAAGGCCAGTGTCAACCTTCTTTGTGGGCATCTTTAGCTTCATGAACTCAGCCTCTCGACAAAGGACGTTCCATGGAGCATGGATCTTCAGGAACCCAATTCCAGGGATTCTGCACTGGAATAACACCACAGAGGAACAAACACAATAACACAAAAGCATTGTCAAATGGTGCAGAACAATAAACTCTGATTTGACCATCGCTGTCGGGTGAATTGTGTACTAGTGAATGAAGGTGATGGTGAGATGCCTTTGGTACAACACTTAAAAAAAGTCTGAATTTTCAATTTCAGTTCAATTTATTTCATTTATATAGCACCAAATCACAACAAAGTTGCCTCAAGGTGCTTCATACAAGTAAGGTCTGATTTTACCAACCCCCAGAGCAAGCACACAGGTGACAGTGGTCAGGCAAAACTACCTCTGATGATTTGAGGAAGAAACCTCAAACAGACCAGACTCAAAGGGGTGACCCTCTGCTTGGGCCATGCTACCTACGCAGTTGACAATACAAATATACAGGAAAATATGGGAAATTTTGGGAGTCCTTGCTGGTGCGCAGGACAGGAGGCCTGCAGAAGAAGACACCCACTCCCATCTCTGGATGGCGCTGGACCTCAAACAGAAAGAAAAAACAGAATCAGGCGACAGAAAGACAACAAATACACAGTGGTGGGCACTGTTCACACATAATGCACTGAGTGTTTCTTTCTCTTTTTGCTCTGTATGCACCACTCTGCATTTAATCATTAGTGATTGATCTCTGCTCCCCTCCACATGTCTTTTTCCTGGTTCTCTCCCTCAGCCCCAACCAGTCCTAGCAGAAGACTGCCCCTCCCTGAGCCTGGTTCTGCTGGAGGTTTCTTCCTGTTAAAAGGGAGTTTTTCCTTCCCACTGTCGCCAAGTGCTTGCTCACAGGGGGTCGTTTTGACCATTGGGGTTTTTACGTAATTATTGTATGGCCTTGCCTTACAATATAAAGCACCTTGGGGCAACTGTTTGTTGTGATTTGGCGCTATATAAATAAAATTGATTGATTGATTGATTGATTGTTCAGCTAATCTGATAACCAATCATTTTCAAAGCTAATGTTTTTGTTAGCGAATTAGCTTTTCAGATAAGTTTAAAACCATCATCAGACCAATTATCTTCCGGTAAATTTCGTTCCAATAACTTTCAGTCCGCTAACATTTTTTTTTTGCTGTTAAAGTGAGCAAAGTTTAACAGTCAAAAACGTTTGTAAACCCTAAAATCAAATGTTTTAATCCCTGTCGTGTGTAGCTCAGTGGTTTATGGCAGAGTGGCTGTCACTTGTTGATGATGTCATCATTAATATCTATCTGTGGTGCAAATTTGGTGAGAATCCGTGAAGTAGCTTTGATGTAATCCTTCAAAGCCTATATAAAGTGAAATTGTGATCCAGAATCTGGGTCCACATCCAGATCACTTCCAAACTTTAAGGGAGTCTGCCTTGGCCTAATATGTATCTGTGGTGAAAAGTGCAGTAGTGCAGTAATCATGCTAACAGTCATACAGACAGACAAATAAATAAACACCAATGATTTTATTACATCCTTGGTGGACGTAATGATACATGTATGTGTGAAGGACTGTCAGGTACAAACGTATGGCCATGTCAGACTGTTGGACCCCATATGGGCCATTTCTCTTGACTTACTCCAGTATGCCAATGCCTTTGTGCATATCCCAGCATGCCTTAACCCAGCCACTACACCCTGCTACTGAGGTAGGCGCCATTACTGAAGTATTACCTAGATTCACAGAATTTAATAGTATCTTACTTGGCATGCTGACAAAACTCGTGACATCTACAAAAAGCACAACCTGCTTATTTGATCCTATACAAACAAAACTGTTTAAGGACCTGTGGCCCACTCTTGGGCCGACTATGCTGGAAATGCTGGTAATGCTGGAAAGGCGCCCACTATACACCGGGACCTGACCAACCTAATTTTATGTGAAGCGCCTTGCCCTTGAGGCAACTCTGTTGTGATTTGGCGCTATATAAGATGAATAAATTGAATTGAAATTGAATTGTATGGCTGCGACCTATACACAGTTTGGCTAGTTTCGGGAGGTAGGTATGGACCAACTGTCGACTCTGAGAGCTGCCAATGCGGACCCAGGGTAGTTCTGTAATGTGGTTTACTGCAGTCCAGCATTAGGGGTCTCCAATTGGTTCAAAATGCTGCTGCCAGACTTTTAACACAAAGCAGAAAGTTTGACCACAATACACCCATTTTGGCATCTCTTCACTGGCTTCCTGTCTCTGAGATCAGATTTTAAGGTTCTGCTATTAGCCTATAAAATTGTCCATGTACTGGCACCTCTCTACTTAGCTGATCAAGTTAAACCCTACGTACCAGCCCGGGCTTTGCATTCACAGGATGCAGGACTACTTTGTGTCCCTAGGGTGAATAAAAAGTCTGCGGGTCATTCAGCCTGCCTCTGTTCTGTGAAATGATCTCCCTGCTTCAATAAAGCAGTCAGATTCTGTGGAGACTTTCAAGTCTAGACGTGATTTACGGATTTTTTTTTTTTTTTTTTTGATTGTGTCTCTCACAGTGGACATGCACCTAAGATGAAAATTTCAGACCCCTCCATGATTTCTAAGTGGGAGAACTTGCCTCTTAGGTGCATGTCCACTGTGAGAGACATAATCTAAAAAAAAAAAAAAAATCCATAAATCACAATGTATGATTTTTTAATAATTTATTTGTATGTTACTGATGCAAATAAGTATTTGAACACCTGCCAACCAGCTAGAATTCTGGCTCTCACAGACCTGTTAATTTTTCTTTAAGAAGCCCTCTTATTCTGAACTCTTTACCTGTATTAACTGCACCTGTTTGAACTTGTTACCTGTATAAAAAACACCTATTCACACACTCAATCAATCACACTCTAACCTGTCCACTATAGCAAGACCAAAGAGCTGTCTAAGGACACCAGGGACAAAACTGTAGACCTGCACAAGGTTGGGATGGACTACAGGACAACAGGCAAGCAGCTTGGTAGAAGACAACAAGTGTTATCATTATTTATTAGAAAGTGGAAGAAACACAAGATGACTGTCAATCTCCCTCAGTCTGGGATTCCATGCAAGATCTCACTTTGTGGGGTAAGGATGATTCTGAGAAAGCTCAGAACTACACAGGAGGACCTGGTCAATGACCTGAAGAGAGCTGGGACCACAGTCACAAAGATTACATTAGTAACACATGATGCTGTCATGGTTTAAAATCCTGCAGGGCAGCAAGGTCCCCCTGCTCAAGCCAGCACATGTTCAGGCCTGTCTGAAGTTCACCAGTGACCAACTGACTGATCCAGAGGAGGCATGGGAGAAGGTCATGTGGTCAGATGAGACCAGAATAGAGCTTTTTGGAATCAACTCCACTTACCATGTTTAGAGGATGAGAACAACCCCAAGAAAACCATCCCAACCGTGAAGCATGGGGGTGGAAACATCATACTCTGGGGGTGCTCTTCTGCAAAGGGGACAGGACGACTGCACCGTATTGAAGGGAGGATGGATGGGGTCATGTATTGCGAGATTTTGGCAAACAACCTCCTTCCCTCAGTAAGAGCATTGAAGATGGGTCATGGCTGGGTCTTCCAGCATGACAATGACCCCAAACACACAGCCAGGGCAACTAAGGAGGGGCTCCGTAAGAAGCACTTCAAGGTCCTGGAGTGGCCTGGCCAGTCTCCAGACCTGAACTCAATAGAAAATCTTTGGAGGGAGCTGAAACTCCAAACCTGAAAGATCTAAAGAAGATCTGTATGGAGGAGTGGACCAAAATCCCTGCTGCAGTGTGTGCAAACCTGGTGAAAAACTACAGGAAATGTTTGACCTCTGTAATTGCAAACAAAGGCTACTGTACCAAATATTAACATTGATTTTCACAGGTGTTCAAATACTTATTTGCAGCAGTAACATACAAATAAATTATTAAAAAATCATACATTGTGAATTCCGATTTTTTTTTAGATTATGTCTCTCACATTGGACATGCATCTAAGACGAAAATTTCAGACCCCTCCATGATTTCTAAGTGGGAGAACTTGCAAAATCACAAGGTGTTGAAATACTTATTTTCCTCACTGTATATATATATCCTATTTTGATTTTTCAAAAATGGGTCACCACACGAAAAAAGTTCACCTGATTTTGATGTAAATACATTTAAATCAAATCTGACAGCCTGTACTATAAACATGTTAATTTTGCACTCATAATCAACATGCTGAAAGCCAAATAAAATAATAAATATAAACTATGAAATAAATGTGGCCATAAATGTATTTAGAGTGACATTTTCTAACATTTAGATTTTCAGTTTTTCATCTTTGAGTGCTTCAAACAGTTTCCAAACTATCAGGGTGTGTGATGTCAGACTGAGCAAGTCGCTCATGCAGTTAATGAAATGTCCCCTCAGAAATAATGATTCACTGTGTGTTTGATGCATCTGCATTTTATCTGAGTCCACAATGACCACAAATTCCTCCACCAGAGAAAACAGATCTAAAAGCTTCACTCATGAAACATAAAGACAATATATTTCAGAATCAATAAGTATAAACATCTGGGAAACCAACAATCAAGATCACACTGAAGGTTAAATGCATGTATTAATATATTACTAAAATGAACCAAACACTCACTGTTGACATTTTCTGAATCAGTTTATGAAATTTGCACTGGTTATGAGTTTAAAATGTATTTTCATCACCCTTATTGTGGTGTAAGGGTTTATGTTCTCCAGTGATCCTGGGAGCTGTGTTGTCTGGAGCATGAGCACCTGGTGGGGCCTCCCTTGGCAAATTGGTTCCAGGTGAGGAGAGGGACAAAGGGCAAATCAAAATAGACCTTGTATGGCTGGAAAATCACCTCATCCATATTAGGGGAAACTGGGCCCTCCTGCTGGAGCCAGGCACAAGGGAAGTGCAGGCTAGTGCCTGGTGGCTGGGCCTACAGACATGGGGTTCAGACTGACTCAGTCCAAAGTAACAACATGGTGTTGCCTCCATTGGGACTCACCTACCACAAGAAGAGGACAAAGGGTCTTGTACATTGTTTGACAGGCAGTGGACAGGGTATAAGCCCACATGGACTGAGACTCAGTCACAGTACCTGACTCTTGGAATATAGAACATCACCTCTCTGGTGGAATCCAGCAGAGGTGGTTCTGTTGAGGATGACCCCTGGTCATCTCCCTGGGGAAGTCTTCCAGGCATGTACAACTGAGAGGAGGCCCCAGGGAGGACCCAGGACATGGTGGAGGGATATATATTTATTATATATATTTGTAATGAACATCTAAAATGTGTAGGGCACCTTTTGTCAAATGTTTTATAATATATAAACCCAGGAATATAAATATATGAATACATATATACAAGGCTAGAGGGTTTGAATGGAAATGGCGTAGTTCCAAACTAGAGGTGTTCCACCTTGCGTGGCGTGAAGCTATTTTAGATTATAAGCATGCTCTACTGGCTACGAAGCAGGCCTATTACTCTGAACCGATCAACAAAAATAAGCATAACTCAAAGTTTTTGTTTGATACGGTTATTCGCGGACACCCACCTGTTGGTCATTCTCCCTTTTCAGCACAGGAGTTTTTCTGGACTATTTTGAGAAGAAAATTGAGTATATCTCAGCATACTTTGGTCCATTCATTGCACCCAGCTATTGATGTGGGGGCTACCATTGAGGTGCTACCTAGATTCTCAGAATTTAATAGTATTTCACTTGGCGTGCTGATGAAACTCGTGATGTCTATTAAAAGTACAACTTCTTTATTTGATCCCATACCAACAAAATTGTTTAAGGATCTGTGGCCCATTCTTGGGCCAACTGTGCTGGAAAATGTTAACCTTTCACCAAACCCTGGATCTGTTCCAAATTGTTTTAAATCTGCAGTGGTTCAAGAAATCTAATCTCGATCCTGGTGTATTGAAAAATTATAGGCCAATATCAAATCAATCATTCTGCTGTAAAACTCTGGAAAAGGTGGTTTCACAGCAGCTCGTGGACCACCTTACTGAGAATGATCTTTTTGAGCCATTGCAGTCTGCTTTTAGAAAATATCATTCCACAGAGACAGCACTTATTAAAGTAGTGAATGATCTTCTGCGAGCAATAGACTCGGATACCACTACAGTCTTGGTGTTGTTGGATCTCAGTGCTGTGTTTGACACCTTTGATCATCATATTCTACTTGATAGGCTGGAAAATTGTTTTGGGATTACTGAAACTGCCCTTGCGTGGTTGACATCTTATCTGTCTGGTCGTTCCCACTGTGTTTTGTGCAATGACACTACCTCTGATTTTAGGGGCATGAAGTTTTAGGGGCATGAATCTGTTCTAGGTCCCCTACTTTTCTCCCTTCATATAGCACCCCTTGTTATGCTGATAACACTCAATTATACATGCCGATAACTGCTGGAAATCTTGTCCACATAAAATCTCTTGAAGATTGCCTTGCAGCAGTGAGAAGTTGGATGTCTAGTAACTTTCTACTTTTGAACTCTGATAAGACTGAAATATTGGTTCTTGGTCCAGTAAGGCATCGGCATCAATTTGATCAGCTTGCGCTTAGCCTGGGTTTGTGACAAAGTGAGGAACCTTGGGGTAATTTTTGATCCTACGTTGTCGTTTGACCTCCACATTAGGGACATTATGAGGATTGCTTTCTTCCATCTAAGAAATATAGAGAAGATTCGTCCCATCCTGTCTATGGCTGATGCTGAGACTCTGATTCATGCTTTTATTTCTTCCAGATTGGACTATTGTAATGCTCTGTTTTCTGGTTTACCATAGTCCACATCAGGGGTCTTCAACTGATTCAAAATGCTGCTGCCAGACTTCTGACACAAAGCAGAAGGTTTGACCACATTACACCAGTTCTGGCATCCCTTCACTGGCTTCTGGTCTCTTTGAAATCATATTTTAAATTGTTATTATTGGCCTATAAAATTGTTCACAGACTGACATCCCCCTACCTGGCTGGCCTGGTTGAGACCTACGTACTGGCTCGGGCCCTGAGTTCACAGGGTACAGGCCTATTGTGCATCCCTAGGGTGAATAAAAAGTCAGTGGGTTACACAGCATTTTTTTTCACTATACCCCAGCTCTGTGGAATGATCTGCCTGCGCAGATCCGACAGTCGGACTCTGTGGAGACTTTTAAGGCTAGATTGAAGACACTTTTTTCCTTGTTTTATTATTACTATTTTATATGATTGTGTGTCTTCTTTAATTCCTTTTAATTTATTTTATTCCTTTTACTTATTTATGTTATAAATTTGTATTGTGCTTTTAATCCTAATTCATTTTATTCTGCCTTTTAAATGATGTTTGTGAAACACCTTGAGGCGACTAGTCATGATTTGGCACTATATCAATTAATAAATTTGATGTGATTTGATTTGACATATAAATTCACCATAAGCTGTGATTATTTTTAGAATCGAGATCCTGCCAGTCAGATCCCCGTATGAGTTTAGTTGCGGTATTTGGAGATGGAGTTTGACTTCCAACATGCAGCAGTCATGTGACTGTTCCGATGTGCCTAACTGCATTACTCCTGCAACAAAGGTGTATAAAAGGCAAATGTGGATTTCCACATGGACACCCAGATCGGATCAGGTCAATTGTTATATGTAATGTGGACAGTCAAGTGGTGACATTCAACAAAAATGTGGGTAGAGAATGTGCAGAAAACTTGTTTCATCCTCTTTGGCAGCACTCAGGTTCCTCTGAATAAGACTGTAATCCACATGAATTTCCCTGAATTAGGCACATTGTATAGCAGCTCCTAACATCAATGTGTGGAAATTATTTTACAGTTCATTTGTTTGGTCCCAGAGAATGGAACAAAATGTTACAATGTTGTGCATTTCCTTTGGTTTTGTTTGCTTTCATCCTGCTAAATTTCTTCATTGCATACTGCATAAACGAAAGTCACATGTAGTACACACAATGCCTTCTCATTGATCAGAAGTTCTGTGTTTATCTTGCAAGGTTTACATCATGGCAGCTTCAGGACCCTGTCAATCTGATTTACTAACATAACACTCCAAACTCACATTTCATTCAGATATTTGCCCTTGAACATTGTTCAGTCAGATCAAACTTGTAAGGTGTGAAAGCACCTTAAGTATGTGCATCAGTATTTCTACTCTCAGTGTTGTCAGTAAGTGTTTTAGGTCACAGACAACCAGATCCCCCAGTACCTTGGAGATCACAAACTCTTCCATGAGTACCTCTCAGATTTGTTATTCTCTTGCTGCACAGTTACAGTGCATGTTTAATCCATCTCACTGGCTAAATTATGTCAGAACATGACAGAGTCAATTGCTCCATATTCCGTTTTGTGCATCATACCATCTTACAAATAAAGCTTGAAGCTTTGGGATTTCAGAGACATTTGGTAAATTTGTTCATGGCTTATGTTAAGTTACAGACAGCAGTGTGCTTATATCAGTGGTGGCATCATGTCACCATGGAGAATTTACATGTGGTGTCCCCCAGGGTTTGGTTTTAGGACCTTTCTTGTTCCTAAATCATGTCAATGACATGCCCACAGCAGTCAATTGTAAGCTACTTTTATGTGCAGATAACTTGGCTCTTCTCATAGCTGGCAATAATATTGTTGCTATCCAATAGCATCTGTCTTCTGAACCTGAGTCAGTCCATGAATGGCCTATAATAATCCCTGCCTTCACCTTGGGAAGACAAAATCAACATAATTTGGTTCTATGACAAGACCCAAAATGGTGACTCTAAATATGTCACATGTGATGGCCAAAATGTAACTAGCAACTCCTGTGTAAAATATCAAGGCAGTGTCCATAATCAGTTTCTTTCATTGAACCAGATAGCTTAGCACTGTTACTCTTAAATGTAATGCCTAAACTAAGTTAGTATATAGGCAAATTAGACAGGCAGGGGTGGTGGCCAAGTGGTTAGTGCGCTTGGTTTCAGTGCGGAAGCTACCCCCTGCCACATTTCTCCATGTAATGTGGAGTTGCGTCAGGAAGGGCATCCGGCGTAAAACCTGTGCCAATTCAACATGCAGATCTGCCTTGGATTTGCTGTGGCGACCCCAAATGCAAACAAGGGAGCTGAACTCTCATTGATGTAGTTTGTAATGATGTACTGTTGACTGAAGAGTTTGAAGTGGAACTTTGTGGAAGGCATGTATCCTGTTATGTGTGGTGTAAAGCTCATTAGCACAACATTTGCGACCATCACAGCCTTGTTACTTCTGGGCAGTTCACCATAACTGACAAAACTGTGAACTGTAGCACAAAACCCTGAAGGAAAATATGAAGTCATCACTGTGACAAATTCAGCTCAGACATTGATCGGTTTAATACACATCAATACACATCTCCAGTGCACCTCTAAATACGTGAAAGTAGAGGTCTGCAACATGACAATATTAGATTATTCAAATCAATTCAATTTATTTCATTTATATAGTGCCAAATCACAACAAAGCTGTCTCAAGGCGCTTCACACAATCCCTAGAGCAAGCACAAAGGTGACAGTGGTAAGCGTTTGTAAGAAGACTTTCAATGCAGGTATGATAGAAATTTAAGAGAATATTCTTGTTAAGAGTGAAGAGTTGCAAAACGTGCAGCAGTAAGGCTCACACATGGCAACAGGACAAACCATTTCAATGGTCAAATGGTGACCAAAAGATGGAGAGGATACAAAGCCAAAACAATCACCTCTAATGGCAATAATTCAGAAAGAAACTCAATGTGAAAAGACAAGCAAGTTCTGGCAAATTAAATATGATGTAGTGACAGTTCACCTGGACAGTGATATGATTCCCATTTTTGAGAAAAAAAAAAAAAAAAGCAAAAAATAAGACTTTCAAAGGAATACTCTAACAGTTAACTTCAGAACCATATTAGAGTCACACAAGCCATTTGAGTCATGAATGTAAGTTGTGCAGTGTGTGTCTTTGAATAACCTCGCAGAGGGAATATTAGGATCTAACAACGGAAACCATAGACAGTGGAACGAACCAATGGAACGAACCAATGGAACTCTCCGCGGCACTTTATACCAAGCTACTGGACAATGACACTTAAACAAAACATTCAAACTGGATTCATTCATAGCAATACTATGATATTAAGAAAATCACTACAAATTACACTGGATACACCGATCAGCGTAATGTGGCAAAAAACAGAATCCTGGTGTGCCGTGCTGGAACACTTCTCCTGACAACTGCAAAGAGTTACATTCTTCTCTGGCTGCTGGAAGGCACATGGGAGACTCAGGCCAAGATCTGAGCGGTTACCTTTCATGAAGATTCTTCTCTGTTCCACTGCATCTATTAGAGGTGATGCAACAGGTCAAACTTGTCCAAGCCATAATCTCACTATTCTCCTTTTTGCACTCAGATTTGAGATCTGCTCAATTCACAGATATTTACCACAGAGTACCATACTGTTTGTATTTTTTCATAATTGATGTGAATAAAGTCCAAAAATATTCAGTGTCTTGGAAATGTTCATGTATCCATCCCCTGACTCATCATTTTGGTTTAGATATTTTGTACAGATTTGCTTTCAGTTTGAGTTGAAGGAGGATAATTTTAGAAAAGTTAATATTAAGCCTGAATGACTGTTGTTTCTTGAAATAGCATAAACAAATGAAAATGTGCAGTCTTTCAGTTCATTCTCTGATTAAAATCATATGGTCACTTCATTTATTACTACTACTATCTATTTATTTATTATCTTTTGCATTTGGCATTCTAACCAACAGGTTTTTACTAGTATGGGCTGAAAGCAAAACCTGTATTTCAGCTAAACTAAAACACTGTCATTGCTCATGTTAGTCTTTATCTCAGGTTTCACAATAAATAAAACTTTCAGTCACACCTGCAAAAATCCCATAAACAATAACCAGTAAACATGGTTCTGTGGCTCCCGAGGTTTTACATCAACGTGTTAACAAATGCACGCATGAAACTGTCCATGGGGAGCCTCAAACTGCAAGTGCTGAAAATGAGAATTACACTTCGCACCTGTAGGGGGCGTAGAGAGCAATGCTAGCATGGTGTTGTTTTAAGCCTGAGTGTAATCGACTGACATCCACGTAGTTAATACATCACAGAATTTCACATTTGATTCTAATCTGTTTGAAAGGGTAATTTACTTTTCTATTTTCTTTTAGTCTTTGTTACGCTGATGGGCTGTATTTAAAAAAAATAGAGAAAATGATTTGGTTGTACACAATTTTCTTAAAAGTCGAGTCGCGGGGGCAGCAGCTCAAGCAAAGCCGCCCAGACCTCACAAGCCACACACACCTCCCCCAGCTCCTCCGGGGGAACCCCGAGGCGTTCCCAAGCCAGCCAAGAGACATAGTCCCTCCAGTGTGTCCTGGGTCTTCCCCGGGGCCTCCTCCCGATGGGACGTGCCCGGAACACCTCTCCAGTGAGATGTCCAGGGGGCATCCGGAAAAGATGCCCGAGCCAAATCAGCTGCCCCAGTGCACACTGAAGGTCCTGATTTGAAGAAGCCAACAGAACCACATTGTCCACAAACAGCAGAGATGAGATTCTGTGGTTCCCAAACCGGAACCCCTCTACACCCTGGCTGCGCCTAGAAATTCTGTCCATAAAGGAACAGAACCGGTGACAAAGGGCAGCCCTGGTGGAGGCCAATGTGCACTGGAAACATGTTTGATTTACTACCGGCAATGCGAACCAAGCTCCTGCTGCGGTCGTACAGGAACTGGATAGCCCTTAGCAAAGGACCCCGGACCCCGTACTCCCAGAGCACCCCCTGCAGGGTACCCGAGGGAAATGGTTGAACGCCTTCTCCAGATCCACAAAGCACATCTGGACTGGTTGGGTGAACTCCCATGAACCCTCGAGCACCGGATGGAGAGTGTAGAGTTGGTCCAGTGTGCCTTGACCAGGTTGAAAACCACACTGCTCCTCCTGAATCCAAGGTTCGACTATGGGTCGAATTCTCCTCTCCAGTACTCTGGAATAGACCTTACCAGGGAGGTTGAGGAGTGTGATCCCCCTGTAGTTGGAACACACCCTCCAGTCCCCCTTCTTAAACAGAGGGACCACCACCCCAGTCTGCCAGAGGCACTGTGCCCGACCGCCACGCGATGTTGCAGAGTTATGTCAACCAAGACAGTCCCACAACATCCAGAGACTTAAGGTACTCAGGACAGATTTCATCCACCCCGGGAGCCTTGCCACCGAGGAACTTTCTGACCACGGTGACTTCGGCGGGGGTGATGGATGAGTCCACCTCTGAGTCCCCAGTCTCTGCTTCCTCTTCGGAAGACATGACGATGGGATTGAGGAGATCCTCGAAGTATTCATTCCACTGCCCGACAACATCCCCAGTCAGGGTCAACAGCTCCTCACCCGCACCATAGACAATGCAGATGGAGAGCTGCTTCCGTTTCCTGAGGCATCGGACAGTTTGCCAGAATTTCTTCAAGGCCGACCGATAGTCCTCCTCCATGGCCTCCCTGAACTCCTCCCAGACCCGAGTTTTTGCCTCTGCGACCGCACGGGCTGCAGCACGCTTGGCCTGCCGGTACCTGTCAGGTGCCTCCGGGGTCCCACTTACCAACAAAGACAAGTAAGAATCCTTCTTCAGCTTGACGGCATACCTTACTTCCGGTGTCCACCACTGGGTTCAGGGACTGCTGCTGCGACAGGCACCAGAGACCTTGCAACAACAGCTATGAGCGGCCGCATTGACAATGGAGGTGGAGAACATGGTCCACTCTGACTCCATGTCTCCAACCTCCCCCGGGATCTGGGAGAAGCTCTCCCAGAGGTCGGAGTTGAAGACCTCACTGACACAGGGTTCCGCCAGTCATTACCAGCAGACCCTCATGATACGTTTGGGCCTGCCAGGTCTGACCGGCTTCCTCCCTTCCAAGCAGATCCAACTCACCACCAGGTGGTGATTGGTCGACAGCTCTGCCCCTCTCTTCACCCGAGAGTCTGAGACACATGGCCAAAGGTCAGATGATACAACTAAAAAGTCGATCATCGACATCCGGCTCAGGGTGTCCTGGTGCCATGTGCACTTATGGACATGCTTGTGCTCGAACACGGTGTTTGTGATGGACAATCTGTGACTAGCCCAGAAGTCCAACAACTGAACACTGTTGGGTTCAGATCAGGAAGGCCGTGCTTCCTGATAACCCCCCTCCAGGTCTCACTCTCACCGCCCACGTGGGCATTGAAATCCCCCAGGAGAACAATGGAGTCTCCAGTCGGAGCACTATCTAGTACCCTCCCAGTGGCTCCAAGAAGGTCGGGTACTCTGCACTGCCACTCGGCCCATAGGCCGAGACAACAGTGAGAGACCTGTCTCCGACCCGAAGGTGTAGCGACGCAACCCTCTCGTTCACCGGGGTGAACTACAACACATGGCGACTGAGCTGGGGAGCAATAAGCAATGCTGCCCCAGCGCTCCGCCTCTCCACATGGGTAATGCCAGAAAAGTGGAGCGTCCAGCCCCTCTCCAGGAGTTGGGTACCAGAGCCCAAGCTGTGCGTGGCGGTGAGCCCGACTATCTCTAGTTGGTATCTCTCAACCTCCCGCACAAGCTCAGGCTCCTTCCCCTCCAGTGAGGTAACGTTCCACGTCCCAACAGCCAGGGGGCTGTGAGCGCCGGGCCACCTGCCCTCGACTGCCAACCAATCCTCTCTGCACCCGACCCCCATTGCCCCCTCTGCAGGTGGTGAACCCACAGGAGGGTGGGCCCACGTTGCTCTTTTGGGCTGAGCCAGGCCCTGTGGGCTAAGGCCTGACCACCAGGCACTCGCGCGCGAGCTCCAACCCCAGGCCTGGCTCCAGGGTGGGGCCCGACTCCGCCATACCGGGTGACGGCTCGGTCCTTGATTTTGTACTGGTCATGGGAGCTTCTGAACTGCCCTTAGTCTGGCCCGTCACCTAGGACCTGCTTGCCTTAGGAGACCCTACCAGGGGCACAAAGCCACTGATAAATAGCTCCGTATCATCCGGGTACGCATACTCCCACACCATGATAAGGTGGCAGTTCAAGGGGGAGTTCTTAAAAAAATTCTTAAAAATTAATGAATAAAAATAATAATATAAACACAACAGTAGATCGTGATCTTTCCTGCAATGAATGTGATTTTTGAGAGTTTCTGATTTGAACTCACAAAGATCTGCCCTGTGACAAAACCTTGGCCTGTGTGGAAAGGAGTGACCCAAAATTCCTCCACAGCCAGCTGACTGATGTCAGATTGTCAGAAGTGCTTCAGTGCTGCCACTTCTGCTGCTAAACGTGGTGAGATGGATTAGTAGGTGTATGGGGACAAATCATTTTTTGCACTGGTGATGTGTGTTTGATCACTTGCTTCTTTGATAAATAATATTTTATTTTAGAATAATTTCTGTTATGTTTTTATATATATATATATATATATATATATATATATATATATATATATATATATTTCATCCATTGAAGTGAAACAAAGATTGACAGCAATTACAAACTTTAAATTTAGCAGTAAAATGCATTTTCTTGTTTTAAATCACTCTTATTACATCTCACCCTGTCGTCACGTTCCAGCTCCAGCCCCGTGTTCAGAAGCTTGTGCTCGAATTCTTCCCTCCTGAAGTGCATGTCATCTGCATGGTAGTCGGATGGTTGGTGCTGGGCAGCGATTTCGGGGTCTATTTTGGGCTGCAGCGGGGCTCTGCTGCTTCTGGAGCTCAGGCTCCGGTGCAGCCATTGCATGACGCCACGTTCAGCAAATCTGGATGACTGGCGCCGAGCACTGCTAGGCTCCTGGATATTATACGCCAAGACGTAGTCGACCCGCTGCCGCCCATCTCTGAAGTATGGGCCGGCTGGAGGATTATGAGGTGAGCTATCATCCGAAATTGGAGATTTCAATGGCTGGAAGCAAGAAGAAAAGAACAGATTACAGAGTGAGACAAAATCCTTTGACCAATCTGTGACAGCGATGAAGAATCATAAAGATCAGCCATCTATCAGAGCGTTTAATCTTGTGATATGTGCCGCTTTGAGGAACATTGAAAATGTTTCCAGTAAAGCTGGAATTTGGTGTCACTTTACAAATTATTCTGGGCAAGCAGTGTGTTTCGTTTTGGTATAATATAAATAAACTGAATTGATTGTGGCACCCGTAACTTTCCTGAGAAATCCATCCGGCATCTTACCTTGTTTTGTTACTTTCCCCTAATGATAAATTATTTTAGCTTCTCGGCTTGATTATCGACCTGTCATGCTGATGCTAAAGTAATGAGATCTTTTGAGTGGATTATGATAGAGAAACTATGACTACATGTACATGCAGCCAATAACCCTTTCATAACCAGAATATTAGCAATAACCCGGTTGTGCACGGCCATGTAAACACCCGCAAAAACCAGAATATGCTCATATTCCGGTTTTTAAAAACCCGAATATGACCCCTGGGTTACTCCTTTTCTAACCCGAATATCAGGTCATATAAACGTGCATCGGAATATCCCCACAGAAAGGAACATTATTTTGTTTTCTGCGCATGTCCTATCCGCAAGGAATCTTGGTCTTTTGAGTACGGCAACTGCTTGTATGCGGCGCGCGCAGCCCACCGGACACCACAGGAGCAGAGGTAAACAAGCATGGGGAAATCTAGACGTGGCAGCACAGCACCACACTTTTGGAGCGAGGAAGAAACTGAGTACTTCATTAGTATCGTGAAAGACATGAATATAATGTCTTTTATTGATGGTAGAAAGTACAGAGATAGCGACATTTATAAGAAGGTGGCCGAAAAGTTACGAGAAGCAGGATTTGCATGAACGCCAGACCAAATCAAGCACCGGTGGAAGACGTACGTCACTATTTAGATGGGGATATTCCAAATGATACCAATGACCATGTATACAAGAGTAACTCTGTCTGCTTAAGGATGTAAACGGATTATTCCTAATGATTCAGAAACCGGAATACTGACCTTATCCCGAATATTAAAGGCATGTAAACGTAGCCTATGAAATGAGGTACAGCACATTTTAGAACACTATTTGCATATTAATGGTAGAAGTACAGATGATGCTCAAACTGCTGCGACTTATGTCATCTGAAAGCACGTAAAGAATCAGCATTTCATACTATATTCTCCACTTACAGGGTTAAAGCCCTATATATACTGAATGGCCCCTTTATTAGGTATACCTGTTCAGTTGCTTGTTAACACAAATGGCTAATCAACTCTGGTGACTTGCTGAAGTTCAAACTGAGCATCAGAATGGGGAAGAAAGGGGATTTAAGTGACTTTGAACGTTGCATGGTTGTTGGAGCCAGATGGGCTGCTCTGGGTATTTCAGAAACTGCTGATATACTGGGATGTTCACACACAACCATCTCTAGGGGTAACAGAGAATTATCCAAAAAAGAGAAGCTATCCAGTGAGCTGCAGTTTTGTGGGCAAAAATGCCTTATTGATATCAGAGGTCAGAGGAGAACGGGCAGACTGGCGGAATGGGCGATTGCGTGATGCCATCATGTCAATATGGAGCAACATCTCCGAGGAATGTTTACACCACCTTGTTGAATATATGTCATAAACAATTAAGGCAGTTCTGAAGGCAAAAGGGGATCCAACCTGGTACTAGCAGGGTGTACCTCATAAAATGGCGGGGTGAGTGTAATTTAGGCTTACATTTAGACTCATATTCATTGTCATTCAGTAAAAAAACATCAAAGATGCTGTGACAGAATGAAATATTGATGCCAAGGGCTGCATTGGGATTGGGTCCTGCCATGTCCCATGGGACCCAATGCAAACCTTGCAGGAGCGGGCGGTCAGAACGTGGGCAGCTAAAGATAAACACTGCGGGAACAAAAGCGACAAGGTGGCTCAGTCAACAAAGGGAAATAGTGTAAAGTATGTGTGTCCACACACTACTTTCATCTTAAATAATTTTACAAGAGCGGAGGACATTACAGGAGTGAACAGAGAGAGACACAGCAGAGTGCAGCTCGTCTGTCTCTCTCTGTCACAGAGAAGTGCACAGCATAACCGAACTGTCACGTGAAACTCTTTAAACTGAAAGAACTAAATAGTAACGCTAGTCCTGATCAAGACATACAGGCCAGGAATTCAGCGAAGCAAACAATCCAATGAATTTCTTTATTAATAGCCTAAATGACATGTTTTCTCCCATGGGACAGGAGAATACACAAAATCAATGAATCTCTATTACTGTGCGCTCAGCATTTTGCGGGTGCAGTCGGGACTGGATACACCCATTGCGGGTGTGGATAGGACTGTGACACACATGTGGGTGGGAATGGTAAGCATTTCAGTGGGAGCGGGCGGGAGCAGGAAGAAGACTATAGTTCCGCACAGGGCTCTATATCGATGCACTGTGCAAATAAATGAAAACACAGAATAAATGTTCAAGATGTGTGATTGCACTGAGGTCTGGGACAGTGCCTAAGGAGTGGCAAACTGGGGTGGTGGTCCCCATATTTAAAAAAGGGGACCAGAGAGTGTGTGCCAATTACAAGGGCATCACACTACTCAGCCTCCCTGGTAAAGTCTACTCCAACGTGCAGCCAATAGTCAAACCTCTGATTGAAAAGGAACAATGCGGGTTCTGTCTTGGTCATGGAACAACTGACCAGCTCTTCACTCTCACAAAGATCCTGGAGGGTGCCTGGGATTATGCCCATCCAGTCTACATGTGTTTTGTGGACTTGGAGAAGGTGTATGATTGGGTACCCCGGGAGATACTGTGGGAGGTGCTGCAGGAGTATGGAGTGAGGGGATCCTTCTCAGTTTCTGTGAAGGCTCTCAGTTGTCCAGGTGGTTTCCATAATAGAGAAGCTTGAATCTTTGAATGGAATTTTGTGGCTTCTGTTTGTTCTTCTCTACAAGGGTCAAGACAGAAGTCAGACTACCAGAGGAAGAATTTTAGCTGAGGAAGCTTCTGCGATTTAAAGCAAAACATCCTCACGTCAAGCAACCCAGTCCAGTCGAAGATTCAAGCTTCTCTACTATGGATCCTTCTCAGGGCCATCCAATCTCTGTACTCACAAAGTGGGAGCTGTGTTCGGGTGCTTGGCAGTAAGTCGGACTTGTTTCCAGTGGAGGTTGACCTCCGCCAGGGCTGCGCCTTGTCACCAATCCTGTTTGTGATATTCATGGGCAGGATATCGTGGCATAGTCAGGGGGAGGATGGTTTCCAGTTTGGTGGGCTCAGGGTCTCATAACTGTTTTTTGTAGATGATGTGATACTGTTGGCTTCATCAGACTGTGACCTCCAACACTCACTGGATCGTTCACAGCTGAGTCTGAAGCAGCTGGGATGAGGATCAGCACCTCTAAATCTGAGGCCATGGTTCTCAGCAGGAAACCGATGGATTGCCTACTCTGAGTAGGGAATGAAGTCTTGCCCCAAGTGAAGGAGTTCAAGTACCATGGGGTCTTGTTCATGAGTGAGGGGACAATGAAGCATGAGATTGGCTGGAGAATCAGCACAGGAGGGGCAGAATTGCATTCGCTCTACCGTACTTGTGATGAAAAGGGAACTGAGCCAGAAGGTGAAGCTCTCGATCTACTAGTCAATCATCATTCCTACACTCACCTATGGTCATAAAGGTTGGGTCATGACCAAAAGAACTAGATCACAGGTACAAGAGGCCAAAATGGGCTTCCTTAGGAGGATGGCTGGTGTCTCCTTTACAGACAGGGTGAGAAGCTCAGTCATCTGTGGGGAGCTTTGAGTACAGCTGCTGCAACTTCGCGTTGAAAGGAGCCAACTGATGTGGTTTGGACATCTGGTAAGGATGCCCCCTGGGTGGGTGCCTCCCTAGGGCGGGGGTTCCAGGCACATCCATCTGGGAGGAGACCCCGTGGAAGACCCAGGACTACACAGTAAAATCACCAGTTAAATTAACACTGACAGTGAACATATGGTCCCACTCTGGACAGAGTGGGACCATGTGTACACTGGCAATGTTAATTTAACACTATCAGTATTAGTTTTACACTGGTGAATTTACTGTGTAGGTGGAGAGATTATATCTCCACACTGGCCTGGGAATGCCTCAGGATCCCCCAGTCAGAGGTGGTCCATATGGCCTGGGAAAGGGAAGTCTGGGGATGAGTGAGGTGTGTGATAGTGATAAATTGGGTTTGACAAAAAAAAAAAAACAACTAAAAATGTCTGTATCTGTATATACATTACAGGACATACAATAAATAAATAAAGGACGCAGGATGTTGCACATATGAAGATGTTACAAGGATAAAGTGGTTACCAGATGCTATGTCCTACATTCCATATTGCAAAGTTCTTCATTCTTCATTCCTTCATAATTGGATAGTATCTCATATTTTGAATTGAAAGACAGCTTCAGGGGAAAGTCTAGTCCAGGGGTGGGCAAAGAGGGCCGAGACACTGCAGGTTTTCCATGCAACAAATCACCTCAGCAGGTGGGTTGCTGATGAGCTTCTCCCCTGAACATAAACACATGATCGTCAATGAAATCACCTGCTGAGGTGATTGGTAGCAAAGAAAACCTGCAGTGTTTCGGCCCTTCATGGCACATGATTGCCCATCCCTGGTCTAGTCTTTCACATACACAGGTTTGAAGCACTGGAGCCCCCTCCTGACCCCAGGGCTCTGTAACTGCTCCCCTTCTCTTCACATTACAGACAATTGTCCAGCAACTGTCTCATTACATTCACTGATGCAATTTTTAGCTTGATAACAAAATATTCAGATATTGCTCTTTACAAATCAAATACAAAAGGAGTGGTGCAGTGCTGTGAGTGACACCAACATTAAAGGGGTGACACTTTTTTCACAATGCACCCCAATGTATAGGTGTCATAATTAGGTGGCAGTATGTCAAGTTTTTGAAAAATGCACCACAAACAGGATGTGAGTTTATCTTCACTGTGGTGCCTAAAAGAGTGCATGTTTATCATACAAAAGCTTTTATTTCCACAGTAAACTTGGCAGCAGTGAAACATTTCATTTTGGGTGAACTCACACTATGCAGTCTGGACTGTGCCTGAGCACATGGGGTTCGTAAAGTCCAGTTTGCTTGCCCATTGTAAGGGTTCTGGGCGGTGGCTAGGGCTGGCCTACTGGCACGGGTCTGATCCAACTTGCAGAGGTATTTCAGACCAAGCAGGCAAATATAAAATATTCAGGAGTCCAGTTGTCTTTGGGGTGAGTGCGTCACTTGATGCTAAGTAAAAGGATATACGAGGTCTATTAGAAAAGTATCGTACCTTTTTATTTTTTTCAAAAACTATATGGATTTGATTCATATGTTTTTACGTCAGCCAAGCTTGAACCTTTGTGCGCATGCGTGAGTTTTTCCACTCCTGTCGATTGCGTCATTCACCTGTGGGCAGGCTTTGAGTGAGCACTGCTCCACCCCTCTCGTCGTTGTTTCATTGCGAAGAAATGGCGGAATGATTTGGGCTTTTTTTCCAACAGAATTTTTTCAGAAACTGTTAGACACAGGCAGCTGGAAACCATTCGAAAAATTTATCTGGCTTTCGGTGAAAATTTTACGGGCTTCACAGAGAATAAGGAGTGTTACTACGCTCCGAGCTGCCATCGAGAGGCAGAAAACCACCACATCATTTCTAAACGGATGGCTGTGTGGAGCCGGGACCATCGTGTGCAATTTCTCTGGATATCACAAGAGCTGGACATCAGCCATTTTCTAGCAGATTTCACTTTTAACAAGAGATTTTGTCATGGAAAGCTGCGCGGAGGCTTCGCGCATCACGACCGATTCGCTGATGAAGCGAGACAAAGGAACACCTCCGTTCCGGAGTGCCAGAGGACAAGCCCAGCTCTCCACAATTTCTCTTATACTCACTCGACTGGTAAGCACTGAAAGCCGAGATAGGCATGTCCCAGCTTGTCCTCTAGTTGTGTCAGGAAGGGCATCCGGCGTAAAATTTGTGCCAATTCAACATGCAGATCCACCCTGGATTTGCTGTGGCGACCCTGAGTGCAAACAAGGGAGCAGCCGAAGGGACTTAACTATGGCCATTTAAATTTAACATTGAAAACCTCATTTAATGTATATTTTAATTATATCTTAATCAAACGTGCCCCAATCACTCTCATATTTCTGTTATGGATTTACCTACACCACCAAAATTGGATGGAGGTTTGGATTTTATGTCTGCCTGTCTTTCAGTTATCAGTCAGAAACCAAGTGCCAAAAAGTAAAGACAAATTGTGCATAGCTGAGATAACCAATGTTCTGTGAAAATTACATCTGACAAAGTACTCAAACCAAAAAATTTGAAAAACCTGACAACACCATAAAAAGCTGACTGAAATTCATGAACTGAATACATACTAACTGACATTTGATCATATCTAATTAATCTTATGAAACGCCACGGACTTTGACCTTGATTTTTTTTTCCAAGGTCAAAATTTCTGGAATTCCAAACAAGTGTTTGTAGAGGTTTGTGCTCTACGAGTGCGATGCTCTAGTTCTTAGTAGGTCTTATGTTTGACTTTTTTCTGAAGTGCATGTGTAATTCATGTGCTTTGTGTACTTGTGGTGTGATGCCTGTGGCAATACAGGTTAATCTAATCCAATCTAATCTAATCTAGAGTGACAGGCTTCTGAGCTGTGATTGGAAAAACAAGATGGAGTGTAACTTTTATTGTATCACAAGTTATACAGATTCACAATGAAGTGGAAAAGACAGCAAATTTTAACAAAAGGAAACCCAAATATCAGATCTAACTTTGAGTCGACCACTTGCCTTCTGGAAAACTGAAATTTCACTTTTTGCTTCTCATGGATTACATTATTTTATTTTTGTTTGTGTGTGAGCAAATTAACAAATTATTTGTGTTAAGAAAAGAGTGTGTGTATATGTGTGCATGTGTGTGTGTGACAGCATGTCAGTGTAGAGATTTTGGCACATGCAGGCGGCAGCAGCTCACTCAGTGCGCTTTGTGCGTTTCTGGAAATACTGGGTGGTGTGTTATTCGGGTTTCAACCTGTGAGGACACAGAATGTCCACAGGAGATTGTCCTGTGACAATCTGGCATTTATTCATTTAACTGAATAAATGCAGACCCACACAGAGCACATGACATCCTCCACTGCCAGGAGGGAGCCAGAACAATGAGGGAGATGCTGATGGATGACGATGAGGCCACAGAAGCACATAACACTCAATGGCTTCCTCTTCTGTGGATTCACTTCACGGTACACTGAAGTAACACCTTGCACACTTACAGTATGCCCATTTACTGCCCGCTGAGACATTCACATAACAATGAAGAGTGTCCATTGTACCGTCCACATCTCATCGAGCAGAGAGCACCATACTGAACCATGTCCAACAACACAATGATAAAGTCAGTGTGCTGCTAACTGCAGGTATAGAAAATGTGTGTGTGGGGGGGGGGGAGCTGAACATTCACACTCTCACTCATGCTTTATGATCTTCTATGATGTAATAAATCAATGTGCGATTTGTAGTTTTTGTAACAACAGTAACAATAACAGTAATTAATAAAGGATTATTAAACGAGCGTGAGGTCTGTACCTGTGTTTTCATCTTGTTGGTCTTCATTTTGTCCACTTCGAGCTCATTTGCTGTTAATTCCTCCAATTCAGACTCATCAGTGTAATAAAATTCTCTCGGAGAATGGCCCTCTTCGTCGTTCATAATTTCTTTGTTCGCTTTTGTTTTGTTTTATTTTGCGCCGTGAAAATTGTAAACAAAGTTGCAAATCTGATATGTAATCCAGACTGATATATATATATATATATATATATATATATATATATATATATATATATATATATATATATATATATATATATATATACACACACACACACACCAGACACAATTTGCTATATCCACAGACAAACAGGCTTTTAATCAAGGAAATACAGTACCCACTTTCCTTGAATTGGCAAAATGAAGCTGAACTTCATTCCGTACCTCTGTTGCGACTGGGTGTATCCAGACTGCTCTGTCTGGTACATGTGAGGGGATTTTAATGGAAATACATTGTGATGGGACAGGATGTTTTGTCCAATCCGTTATACAAAATTCGGTATATACAGTGTTTATTACATGGAAAACCATACAAAAACATTGGAACTTTTGCTTTTGTCCAGTAAGTGCGAGTATCTGGTTTAAACAATGATGGTTTAGGCAAATTTTACTGTACCTCCTCCAGACAGATTTACTGCACATTACCTTACTGTTTGCAATGATTGATGAAAATTAAGTCACTTCACAATCTTCATATAGCCACTCCCTGACTTGTGTTAATACAAGTGGCTCTAAAAGTGGCAAATTATATTAAAACCCCTTAATGCCTGAATTTGTATAGCTGTATATAAAAAAATGTTTTGTGTGTGTTTTTGCCTTTAAGTAGATGGTAAATAATGTTGAGATTATTAATTACACTTTTGCACAAAAAATAAATACTAATTTTGGTATTTTGGTAATAATTTATGTTATAAAGTTATAATAATAATAATAATAATAATAATAATAATGGTATGTTGCAAATTTGCGACAACAGGCATACTGGCCAATTTGGTATGTTGCATATTTGAGTCACATATTGTAGTATATATGCGACAATAGGCGTTAAGGGGTTATCATTCCAGTTACTTATGTCCAATTATTTATGTCCTTTGAAAATTAAGCAACAATCTATAAATATTCAAATTCTGAATTGTGAATGTGATATTTTTGTTAAACCCTTTGAATTAAAGCTGAAAGTTGACACCGTAAGCACAACTTCATTATTTGATTCCAGCTCCACTGGTGGTGCACAGAGGCAACATGATCAAAACTGTGGCCTGTCCAAAATATTTATGAATCTTACTGTAGGATCCTTGGTCTGTGTCTGGTGTCATCCACCTCCACACACCTGTGTGTTGCTGGCAACAAGTTTATAGCAAACACTAACGAGCTGGACTTGCCATTCCAGTATTCTGTGAGAGAACTGTGCATGAACCTCAGAGTGTGTGGCATTTAGAGAACTTTTGAAAGCTCTGAAAACGTTTGAAGACCTGGAGTCAGCCCTAATGGGTGTATTTAAGCACATATTTTAATTTAATTAATTATTTTATTATTATTATTGTTATTGTTTCATTATTATTGTTGTATTTTGTGTTTGAAGACAAATGATTAACTAGAAGCTCTCAGAGAGTGCAAACCTCCGCCAAGGCCATGGGGTCACTGACGCCATAACATCTACACGCCGTGGAATCATTGAACCTAAAAAAGTGTAACAATGATGTTTGCTCAGTAGTAAAAAAAAGTTTCATCTGCTGTGACTGGATAGCATGTATCCTTAGCACTTGACATCACAGTTTATTGCAACTTGCAGCTTTCCCAGAAGCTACTGTCATCTGAGCACTGATATTGATATTGCATGTGCTTATAGACATTTATTTTAACATTTATGAAACACTTCTTTAAACAAGGCCATAGGGTCACTGACCCTAAAGAGATTTCCTCCTTGGCACAGTGATCTATTTCTTTTTGTGTCTTTCTCTAAAACTGTATATAATAATCATTAGATTATTAATATATAAACAAAAATAAATGTAAGAAATATTATAATTTGAAAACAAATGCACCCGAATGTGATGACAGCTGCAACTGCTTAATGCTAACTTTTAACATTGAAAATGCCATAGACATGCTAACGCATTAGCATCGTGATCCGGATCGTGATCCGGATCACCACTAAAATTTAATCACTTGTTCCTCTTGTCATTTCCAACCACTCCACAAAATGTCATCAAAATCTATTCAAAATGTTTTGAGTTATCTGCTGACAAACAAACAGACAAACAAACAAAAGCGACCAAAAACATAACCTCCTTGGAGGAGGTAAAAATCATTTAAATGGAAATGGCTGTTATAGTGAGTTATCGTGCTGAAATATTCATCCATACCTAAAGCAAACTATAAAAATGATAAACACACAGATTTGTTTGATCACTGTGCTGTTTGCAGTTAATTATTACATCCTCCAAGGGCGTAATAAAATCATTGGCGTTTAATTGTCTGTCTGTCTCTTAGCAGGATTATGTCAAAACTATTGTTCAAATTTTGACGAAAGTTTCACCACAAAGGCATATTAGAACATGTAAGAACCCAAATTTGGAGGTGATCTGGATCTGGATCCAGATTCTGGATCAAGATATCACTTTATATACATTTTGAAGGATTTCTTCAAAACTACTTCACAGATTCTCATCAAATTTGCACCATAGATAGATATTATGAGCGAAGCGTCGCACTGATTAACTGATTCCATCTGCTCAAAGTGATATTAATCAGTGAAATCACCTGGTGGAGTCGGTGGATGCAAAGAAAACCTGCACCCTTTTGGCCCTTTCTGGAACAAGTTGCCCACCCCTGTTTTCGACCCCTGTGTAATTTTTCAGTTGACCCCTACCTGGCTGCCTATTGAAAATTCAAGTGGGCAATCAGTTTTTTTTTTTGTTTTTTTGTTTTTTAACGAGAGTTCATGTCTATGGATTATTTGTGCCAAATTTGAGGTTTGTATCACCATTTGCAGGATTCCACTCTAAATATTCTCTTATCTGCTGCACTATATATGAGATGTAAGATGCTGCTCCTCAGTGTTTCTCAATTGCCCTCAAAAGTATTGGAACACTTGGTATTTCACACATTTGAATTTGTTTATTCCATTTCAAATACTTTTTTTTCTAAAATTATCTTCCTTAACTCAAACTGAAAGCAAATCTCTACAACTTGATATAAATTAATTAAACATATAAAAATCCAGCTTGCTGATGAAGTGGTGTAGAGGAGGATTTTCTTAAAAAGAAGACCTGAAAGTTCAGCTACAATTTGAAAGAAAGTACATTAGAGATGAAAGTCTAGATTTGATGTTTTGGTGAAAGAAACTTTTGTATTTCTTCATAATTGATACAAATAAAGTCCAAGACATATTCAGTGACTTGGAAATGTTCACGTTTCCATCCCCTGACTTGTCTAAAGAAAACTGGCAATAAAACTGATTATTATTTACAGGTTTTATCAAGTTTTAGAGATTTGCTTTCAGTTTGAGTTTGAGGAAGACAATTTTAGAATTTTTTATACTTCATTTCATTCTTTTTGTATTTCTTGTATTTAAAATGACATAAACAAATTAAGATGTGTGAAATTCCAAGTGTTACAATACTTTTGGAGGGCACAGTAACCTTATGCTGAGTGCAAAATGAGTGTGGTATTATTACTGTTTTGTTTAAGAATGTTTAATTTTCACTGTTGCTGCGCTTTGTGTCAAATCATAGTCATATCGTATATCATATTGATATGAAAATTCAGTAAGGTATATCTTCTATTATACATTCCAAATCTTAGGTGGAACTCTACTAGTGTTTACTAAGGTACAACTAAATATCTTAAAAAACAAACAAAGAGAGAGAGAGAGAGAGAGAGAGAGACTGTAGAGCCACTTAGGTACCTGGTCTTGAGAACCAGGGATGGTAGGTTGAAAAGCTTTTTTATCCCACAGGAACTCTCCCTACCCACCTAAGCGGCTCAGGAATATGGACAGCATGTATATAAGTAACATTTACAATTTATATGACAATACTGAGATATGATAATTTGGCCATATTGTACAGCCCTACTGTCAACTCGCTGAAAACTTTGAATATTAATTTACATCTACATTAATAAAAACACTTAATGTGGCAGGGGGTTAAGAGGGCTGTAATGAGGGGGGTCAGCTGAAAAGCAAAAAAGAAAAAATGCTTAAAAATTTGGAGAGTATGGGGGGCAGAGCCCCTCCAGAAGCTGAAAGGCAAAATAAGGAAAATGCTTAAAAAGGTGGGGGCTCCGCCCTCCAGAAGCTAAAATGTTTTAGTCATGCTCATGCTCCCAAGAACCATTTTACTAAAAAAAAGTCTAAAGGACATAAAGGACATGGTTAGATGGCGAGGAGCTTTTCCATGTATGTGAGAGGCAAATAAAGAAAAATGCTTAAAAAGGCTTAAAAATGCTTAGAAGGCTCCGCCCCCTCAGAAGCTGAAAGGTTTTTGCCATGCTAATGCCCCCCTGGGGCATTTACTTAAAATAAAGTCTGAAGAACCTAAATGACATGGTGAGATGCTGATGACTTGCGCTCGTTCATGTCCATGACATATAAATATTAGGCTATGGAAAACGCCACTGAATTTTGGAGGTGATCTGGATCCGGATTGGCAGACATCAGAAATCTCTGTTTGCTTTTGTTGCACATGAAAAATATGGGTAACTGGGTACCGACCTTGGCTGAGGAAGTAACCTGATGGACTGGCGTCCTGTCCTCTACAACATCTGGGGATGAACACCTGCACATAGGCCTCAGGGTCTACAGAGGAGTGACTTCTGCTTTTTCTTCTTCTTCATTTGACACATGTTCACGTGAAGCATCAGAACGTTAAGATATGGATACTTGTCGGCAACACAACATGTCTGCTTTTTTAATATGCACTGCACTTTTTTAGAACTAGTTGGACAAATTTAGTAGTCAGAAAATGATTAACATCTGAAAAAATCTATAATACAGACAACATTTTCACATAAAATGAAACATTGCACTGCATCTCCTAGTGGAATAGAGGATATGAACCAAAATTTCTAATAAGACATGATATTGTACTGAGAACAAGAGCAATCAGAGATGTCTGACATCCACCAATCCAGATCTGGATCACCTCCAAAATTCAGTGGAGTTTTCCATGCCCTAATATCTATCTATGGTGCAAATTTGGTGAGATTCTGTGAAGTAGTTTTGAAGTAAGCTTTCAAAGCCTATATAAAATAAAACTTGATCCAGAATCTGGACCTGGATCCAGATCACCTCCAAAATTTAACGGCGTCTTCAATGGCCTAATATCTATCTGTGGTGAAAAGTTTGTCAAAATCTGTGCAGTAGTTTTGACATAATTTGCTAACAGACAGACAGACAAACAAATAAATACTGATGATATTATTATTTCCTTGGTGGACGCAAAAATGCCTTTTGACAAATGATGGACAAATTCTATTCTGATTCTGATTCAAAAAGGATGTATGGATAGGTGGAATTCCAACATATAGCCAAAATTCACAGAATGCATTGTGTCATCAACATTGTTGTTTTCCCTTGTTGTTGTTTGTTTGTTTGTTTCATCAACTGGATATCTGATCCCATTCACCCAGTGAATAGTTTGACTTTGCAGGGTCCTTTTTATTTCTACATGATGCATAACACTGATTTTGAAAGAATGTGTCCATGAACACTTGGACAGGAAGTGACGTCAGCTTTGTGATCTCAGTGGGCCAGCTGTGCTCTGGACGCTGGACTTCGAAGCGGTTTGGTCTGCTGTTGGCGGTGTCTATGCATGCCAGCTTATTGATGGTTTTTGGTCAAATGAATTAATCAAGAAACAGAAATGCAAAGATGGCAACTGACTGTTTAATGTGGAACTCATGAAGCCATGTGACGGACGTACCTGCTGTGTGCCAGTTCTCCTGGAGCCGACCGCGCTATTCATGATCACAATGTGAACAAATTAAAGAATTAAGAAACTCAAATGTTGTAATGGGAATTAGATGTTTGATGACTGATGATTGTGTCAAATTTGCAGAATTTGAAATATTGAAGCGTATGAAGCCCTGTGAAGCCTGAAGCAACATCAGAGAGCAGAACAGTTTCCTCCTTGGTTACCTTTGGAGAAGTAAAATCACCAGGATGAGGTTGTGTTGTAAGGTCTGTGTTTATTATTTGTTACTTTCTTTGTCCAGCCTCGTTTACACTTACTGGATGCTGGCTATGCTGTTACAATGCAACAGGAATTGCAGCTGATTATTATATAAATAAATTATAAATCTCAGAAAAAATAAGGCAATAATAACAGTGCACATCTGCAGTGACTCGGATGTGACAATATCCAATATACCGCAGTCCTTTAAAAGGCTTTTAAAAATGATTTAATTACTTGTTACAGCATGATGAACTAGGTGTATCGATTTTGTTTTGTTTTTGGGTTTGTGCATGGTGCCCTGCTGTTTGCATGTTTGTGTTTTGAAATTTTAGTTCAGTGATTTATTTATATTTTGTATTTGTTATAATGGGTATATGTATATGTTTATATACATATGTATGACTCCAGATAAAGCGGAAGAAAATGGATGGATGGATGGATGGATGGATGGATGGATGGATGGATGGATGGATGGATGGATGGATGGATGGATGGATGGATGGATGGATGGATGGATGGATGGATGGATGGATGGATGGATGGATGGATGGATGGTTAAAGTGGTTGGCATTTGTAAGTTTTTGCTTGTGCCTACATCCTTTCAGGCACATGGGTATGTTGTTTTTTATGAGTTTTCTTTGCTATTTTGAGTCTGTGTGTGCCAAATAAATTCATTCATTCATTCATTTATATTCATATATTAATGATTTATGTAAAGTTTCCAATGGGTTTAAAGCAGTTCTCTTTGCTGATGACACAAAGCTGTTTTGTTGTGGAGAGAATTTGCAGCAATTATTGTTGATTTGAGAACTGAAATGATAAAGTTGAAGAGTTGGTTTGACATGAACAACATTAAATTGGTCTAAAACTAAAATGACGTTATTTGGAAATTACAAACAGGATGTACAAATAGTTACATATACATGGAGTAAATAGATTGTGTCAAGGAGAATAAGGTCTTAGGTGTGATTATTGATGATAGAATTAACTGGAAAGCGCATATTCAACATATCCAAAAGATAGTTTCTAAAAGTATTGCAGTATTAAATAAGACAAAGTACATTCGACATGGTAAATCACTACATACTTTGTGTTGTGCATTGATTGAGCCTTACTTGACTTACTGTGCTGAGGTTTGGGGTAATAACTATAAAACTACATTCCAATCATTACTCATCATTCAAAAAAGAGCATTAAGAATAATTCACAATTCAGGGTTTCGGGATCATACCGATCCGTTGTTTATTAAATCAAAGATATTAAAACTTTATGATATGATTTCATTTATGACTGTTCAGTTGATGCATAAAGTGAAAAATAAACAATTACGTTTCACAATTCAAGAATATTTTACGCAGAGAGAAGGAATGTATATTTTAAGGGGTTCATATTATTTTAAAATTGCTGGCGCTAGGACGACTAGGAGGTGCTTCTGTGTCTCCATTTGTGGCCCCCCAAAAAATGGAATAATTTACGTGAGAAACTTAAGTGATGTCCAGATATTAACCGGTTCAATTATTTATACAAAGAAATGGTATTTTTCTAGATATGTATTAGATGAATATGGTTGAGCTGTGTTATATGTAGATGCTGCTATAGTGGAACCTTTGTTGTTGTTTTTTTTTTTGTTGTTTTTTTGGTGGGGGAAGCTGTCTGGAGAAATATTTGATTTCTTTTATCTGTAGCTATGTGCTGCTGTTGTTCAGATTGTGTTGGATATAAATGTTTATAAACAGGCATATATGCCTGGTTTGATTTGACTTTATACAGGGGGGTAGGCGTTGATAAGCGTTGCTTCTGCCTACACCTTTAGGCACCATGCATTTTGTTTATGTTCTTATATTGTTCTTATATCAGAGTTGTAGTCTTACACACCTCTCTGCAGCTTCTCTCCCCCTGCCATCCCCTCATTACCCCATCCCCGTAGAGACGGTGCCTGCTCCCAGACTACCAATAACCAGCAAAAATCTATTTAAGCATAAAATTCAAAAAGAAAAAATAATATAGCACCTTCAACTGCACCACAGACTAAAACAGTTAAATGTGGTCTATTAAACATTAGGTCTCTCTCTTCTAAGTCCCTGTTGGTAAATGATATAATAATTGATCAACATATTGATTTATTCTGCCTAACAGAAACCTGGTTACAGCAGGATGAATATGTTAGTTTAAATGAGTCAACACCCCCGAGTCACACTAACTGTCAGAATGCTCGTAGCACGGGCCGGGGTGGAGGATTAGCAGCAATCTTCCATTCCAGCTTATTAATTAATCCAAAACCCAGACAGAGCTTTAATTCATTTGAAAGCTTGTCTCTTAGTCTTGTCCATCCAAATTGGAAGTCCCAAAAACCAGTTTTATTTGTTATTATCTATCGTCCACCTGGTCGTTACTGTGAGTTTCTCTGTGAATTTTCAGACCTTTTGTCTGACTTAGTGCTTAGCTCAGATAAGATAATTATAGTGGGCGATTTTAACATCCACACAGATGCTGAGAATGACAGCCTCAACACTGCATTAATCTATTATTAGACTCTATTGGCTTTGCTCAAAAAGTAAATGAGTCCACCCACCACTTTAATCATATCTTAGATCTTGTTCTGACTTATGGTATGGAAATAGAAGACTTAACAGTATTCCCTGATAACTCCCTTCTGTCTGATCATTTCTTAATAACATTTACATTTACTCTGATGGACTACCCAGCAGTGGGGAATAAGTTTCATTACACTAGAAGTCTTTCAGAAAGCGCTGTAACTAGGTTTAAGGATATGATTCCTTCTTTATGTTCTCTAATGCCATATACCAACACAGTGCAGAGTAGCTACCTAAACTCTGTAAGGGAGATAGAGTATCTCGTCAATAGTTTTACATCCTCATTGAAGACAACTTTGGATGCTGTAGCTCCTCTGAAAAAGAGAGCTTTAAATCAGAAGTGTCTGACTCCGTGGTATAACTCACAAACTCGTAGCTTAAAGCAGATAACCCGTAAGTTGGAGAGGAAATGGCGTCTCACTAATTTAGAAGATCTTCACTTAGCCTGGAAAAAGAGTCTGTTGCTCTATAAAAAAGCCCTTCGTAAAGCTAGGACATCTTTCTACTCATCACTAATTGAAGAAAATAAGAACAACCCCAGGTTTCTTTTCAGCACTGTAGCCAGGCTGACAAAGAGTCAGAGCTCTATTGAGCTGAGTATTCCATTAACTTTAACTAGTAATGACTTCATGACTTTCTTTGCTAACAAAATTTTAACTATTAGAGAAAAAATTACTCATAACCATCCCAAAGACGTATCGTTATCTTTGGCTGCTTTCAGTGATGCCGGTATTTGGTTAGACTCTTTCTCTCCGATTGTTCTGTCTGAGTTATTCTCATTAGTTACTTCATCCAAACCATCAACATGTTTATTAGACCCCATTCCTACCAGGCTGCTCAAGGAAGCCCTACCATTATTTAATGCTTCGATCTTAAATATGATCAATCTATCTTTGTTAGTTGGCTATGTACCACAGGCTTTAAGGTGGCAGTAATTAAACCATTACTTAAAAAGCCATCACTTGACCCAGCTATCTTAGCTAATTATAGGCCAATCTCCAACCTTCCTTTTCTCTCAAAATTCTTGAAAGGGTAGTTGTAAAACAGCTAACTGATCATCTGCAGAGGAATGGTCTATTTGAAGAGTTTCAGTCAGGTTTTAGAATTCATCATAGTACAGAAACAGCATTAGTGAAGGTTACAAATGATCTTCTTATGGCCTCGGACAGTGGACTCATCTCTGTGCTTGTTCTGTTAGATCTCAGTGCTGCTTTTGATACTGTTGACCATAAAATTTTATTACAGAGATTAGAGCATGCCATAGGTATTAAAGGCACTGCGCTGCGGTGGTTGAATCATATTTGTCTAATAGATTACAATTTGTTCATGTAAATGGGGAATCTTCTTCACAGACTAAAGTTAATTATGGAGTTCCACAAGGTTCTGTGCTAGGACCAATTTTATTCACTTTATACATGCTTCCCTTAGGCAGTATTATTAGACGGTATTGCTTAAATTTTCATTGTTACGCAGATGATACCCAGCTTTATCTATCCATGAAGCCAGAGGACACACACCAATTAGCTAAACTGCAGGATTGTCTTACAGACATAAAGACATGGATGACCTCTAATTTCCTGCTTTTAAACTCAGATAAAACTGAAGTTATTGTACTTGGCCCCACAAATCTTAGAAACATGGTGTCTAACCAGATCCTTACTCTGGATGGCATTACCCTGACCTCTAGTAATACTGTGAGAAATCTTGGAGTCATTTTTGATCAGGATATGTCATTCAAAGTGCATATTAAACAAATATGTAGGACTGCTTTTTTGCATTTACGCAATATCTCTAAAATCAGAAAGGTCTTGTCTCAGAGTGATGCTGAAAAACTAATTCATGCATTTATTTCCTCTAGGCTGGACTATTGTAATTCATTATTATCAGGTTGTCCTAAAAGTTCCCTAAAAAGCCTTCAGTTAATTCAAAATGCTGCAGCTAGAGTACTGACGGGGACTAGAAGGAGAGAGCATATCTCACCCATATTGGCCTCTCTTCATTGGCTTCCTGTTAATTCTAGAATAGAATTTAAAATTCTTCTTCTTACTTATAAGGTTTTGAATAATCAGGTCCCATCTTATCTTAGGGACCTCGTAGTACCATATTACCCCAATAGAGCGCTTCGCTCTCAGACTGCAGGCTTACTTGTAGTTCCTAGGGTTTGTAAGAGTAGAATGGGAGGCAGAGCCTTCAGCTTTCAGGCTCCTCTCCTGTGGAACCAGCTCCCAATTCAGATCAGGGAGACAGACACCCTCTCTACTTTTAAGATTAGGCTTAAAACTTTCCTTTTTGCTAAAGCTTATAGTTAGGGCTGGATCAGGTGACCCTGAACCATCCCTTAGTTATGCTGCTATAGACGTAGACTGCTGGGGGGTTCCCATGATGCACTGTTTCTTTTTCTTTTTGCTCTGTATGCACCACTCTGCATTTAATCATTAGTGATCGATCTCTGCTCCCCTCCACAGCATGTCTTTTTCCTGGTTCTCTCCCTCAGCCCCAACCAGTCCCAGCAGAAGACTGCCCCTCCCTGAGCCTGGTTCTGCTGGAGGTTTCTTCCTGTTAAAAGGGAGTTTTTCCTTCCCACTGTAGCCAAGTGCTTGCTCACAGGGGGTCGTTTTGACCGTTGGGGTTTTACATAATTATTGTATGGCCTTGCCTTACAATATAAAGCGCCTTGGGGCAACTGTTTGTTGTGATTTGGCGCTATATAAAAAAAATTGATTGATTGATTGATTGATTGATATTTCTTTTCACCTTTGACTTTAATGTTATGAGTTTGGTTGTTTGTATATGAGTGAATTTCTGTTATGTATGGGTGTCTAATAAATTCAAATGCAATTCAAAATTCATTTATTCATTTAATCAGGGGTATAAAACAAATTTTATATAGTACAGTGCTGCAATGTTCTGTCTTCCATAAGTAACTAAGTAATCTATGACCTAACTTTATCATTTACAGGAAATCTCAAAGTTCTTAGATCAAGATCAATTTTTTTTGACTTGGCACAATTTTGTATAACAGAATTCAAAATGTCTTTGTTTTGATGTGTATTAAATGATTTTTGTTTTTGTTTTTCTTTTTTCCATGTGTGTACCGGTTTTATTACAATTATAAAGTAACCAGTGTGTAAATAAAGGGGAATTATTGTGTAGAAAAACAGAAGCATTCAGCAGTGTGGTTTAATCAGAGTCTGTGGAGAAGTGAAAATAATCTGTGCCTTTGGGTGAGAGTGGACATTTTTCAAATGAACTTTGCCTTGAAATGTGTTATTCATCACCTGCACCCCATCTGTGACTGTTATACACGAGAACATCCCATCATGCATGACTGCTGGATGACAAAAATCGAAAGTGAATACTTGGCTATTGACATAAGTAAAGACTGCAAAGAACACCTTGCACTCAGTCGCCTGGCTCTCTCTCCCTCCCTCTTGGGAGGCTGGAGCCTATGGCAGCAGTCACAGGGCGTGAGACACATTTAGACATACAAGCTCACCTACGGACAAGTTTTTTAAAGTTTCCAGTTTGTCTAGCTGGCATGTATTTGGATGTGGGAGGAAGCCGGGGCACACAGAGAGAACCCACATAAACATGGGGATACATACAATATATATATATATATATATATATATGGTGGTATGATGAAGTGGTACAGAAGAGGATTTTCTTTCACCAAAACATTAAATCACAGTCACTCAGTTTTTGAGAACTGTCTACTCCACACAGATTTACCATAGAGTGTCATACTGTTTGTATTTCTCCATAACTGATGTAAATAAAGTTCAAGACATATTCAGTGACTTGGAAATGTACATGTATCCATCTCCTGACTTCCCTTGAAGAAAACTGGCAATTAAACTGATTATTTACAGGTATTGTGCCAAAGGGGCTGGTTACTTATGCAACCCATCATCTTGGATTTTATATTTTTAATTAATTTATATCAAGTTGGAGAGATTTACTTTCAGTTTGAGTCTAAGGAAGATAAATTTAGAATTTTTGGTATTGAGAAGACTGATTTACTTTTTGTATCTGAAATGCCATAAACAAATTAAAATGTGTGAAATACCAAGGGGCTGAATACTTTTGCAAGCCACTGTATGCACCTTATAAAAGTCACATCCCAGCATACTTTTGGTGTTTTGTCAGTGCCCTTTTTAATATCAGCTTCTTCTCATATTCAGAATCAAATATACAACCCCAATTTCGATGAAGTTGGGACATTGTGTGAAATGTAGGGGTGGGCAAACATAAAAAATATTAATCGCATTAACTCAATGACTTTCTGTGATTAATCATGATTACTCGCATGGTATATGTGAAACCCAAAAATGAATTCAAAAGCCGCTTAAAAGCACAGTTTTATTTGAAAATGTAAATGAATGTTGTATACATTTGAAAATGTAAATTTCAACTGAAACACTCTAATGAAATCAAATATAAAACCACTGGCAGGTCATTTGTTATCCTGTTTCATATCAAATTGAGAATCTGTAAAAATAAATAAATAAAAAAAACAGTAACCATTGAGGTGGTACCTGAGACTTGCATAGCTTTGGTGAAACGCAAATTCTGCGTTGCAATGATTACAGGTATCTTTGCTTTAATCCAATGCACCATCCTGCAGGGCTGGATCCAGAGTGAAAATCTGACAGATGCATTTTTGCCCAGTGATGAAATAAAAATCATACGCGTCTTGTTATTCAATAATCCTCATTCTTTTAGTCGTGTGCAAAATACACTGTCACACTTCTTTTAATATATTTATTATACTTCATGGACCATAGTGAACACTTATTTGTATAAATATGATGTCCTAAAAAAACAACACTAACAAAAATTGACTGTAAACAAGATCAAATTTATTGCCCAAATCTTTCAATTATACCTGAATCTATATATTTATTTATTTTTTCAATTGATAAAATCAATAAAAAATTTGACTGCATATGTCCTTAATAATATATTGAGATACAGACAGTTCACAGAAGACATTTTCCATTGATACCAGTCAAAATTAGAAACAGTCCAGCAGGTAACAGTATTCATGTCCATGACTAAATATACTAAAACAAATACGTCACAATTGTACACATACCACAATTTGATATGTGTACAATTGTGATGTATTTGTTTTAGTATATTTAGATTTTGTTGTGATTTGGCACTTCATAAGCCGATTAAATTGAACATTTTATTGAGTCTTAAAGTAAATAAATATTAAATTGATCACTGGATCCTTAAACTTTGGACATAATAAACTCTACATGCTGAATCCTTGATCTCTGGACATAAATAGGAATAAACAAAATCTGTAGTTTTTGTCAAAAGCATTTCCTTTCAGGCATTATTGGCATGAATGTGTTTCCATATATCTGAGCTGAGCTCTTACAGCTGCTGTGCTTCACTTCAGGATGTAATTTGAAAAGAAAATACAGCACGTTTCATTTTGGGAGGAAAAAACGTTTTAGTCAATTGTAGTTTCTTGTCTGTATTACAACATTTGGAAAGAGGTGTCATTTTATTTAAAACAGCGATTCATTTTGAACTTATTAATTCCAACCGGACTCTGTCTCAGCCGCGCAGCGTTTTGAGCTGTGTGAACGGAACGGAGGACGATTCTCGTTTCTTGACAGCAACAACACAAGAGTCCCAGTTAGTGACTTTAATCCACACAAAAGTGACTGACGATATTTGAATGGCTTTGAGAGGGGTTAAGAAGCGGACTTGCCATTTCTGAAGAGCAGTGAATCAAAGAACCGAGCTACTGGATCGAAGCATTGCATCAATGGTTCATGGTTTCAAAGTGGAGTCGCGCTGCAGAAACGGTTGATTACAGACCCGCTGCAGACCAAACCCTGAATATCCGACTTTATTTGTACGTCGTATGACTCTGAAACTCGGAAAAATACGTATAAGTTATGGACTATAGCTGCACATGAAAACCACCGAAAAGCTGTGTTCACCGCGGGGACACGTTCGGCACTATTCAAGATTTTTTTTTACCGATGAGGAACGATGCGTAAAAAAAAATTGACCAACGCAGCTGCATCGGTCCAAACCGGTCTGGATCCGGGCCTGATCCTGTAGAACTTTGTACTGAAAATGTTCATTCAAAAGTTCGGCGTCTTTCTGCATTTTGTTTTGTTGTGCATTGCATAGCCTGTACTTTTCTTGATCCTCGTGTCATTTTCTGTGTGAACTCAGCTATCAGCAGGAAGCAGCAACATAAGCTCGCTCCTGAGTGACGCTTTCAAAATAAAAGGCAACGAACAACTGTCATAAAAGGCTAAAAAAAAAAAAAAAAAACAACCAGCAGCGTTAAGGAGAGGAACAAAACTGTCGGCGATAATGACCTCAATAATTAACGCAACGTTAGCGCGTTAACGTTGCCCAGCCCTAGTGAAATGTAAAAAAAAACAGAATACAATGATTTGCAAATCCTCTTCAACCGATATTGAACTGAATACACCACAAAGACAAGATATTTAATGTTCAAACTGCTAGATTTTTGTTTGTGTGTGTGCAAATATTTGCTCATTTTGAAATGCATGCCTGCAACACATTTCAAAAAAGCTGGGACAGGGGCAACAAAACACTGGGAAAGTTGATGAATGCTCAAAGAACACCTGTTTGGAACATTCCATAGGTGAAAAGGTTAATTGGAAACAGATGAGTGTCATGATTGGGTATAAAAGGAGCACTGCATTAAAAACTGACATCATTGTGTAAAGGATCTTACCGCGTGGGCTCAGGAACACTACAGAAAACCATTGTCAGTTAACACAGTTCGTTGTTACATCTACAAGTGCAAGTTAAAACTCTACCATGCAAAGTGAAAGCCATACATCAACATCATCCAGAAATGCCGCCGCCTTCTCTGGGCCCGAGCTCATTTGAAATGGACAGACGCAAAGTGGAAAAGTGTGCTGTGGTCTGATGAGTCCACATTTCAAATTGTTTTTGGAAATCATGGATGTCGTGTCCTCCGGACAAAAGAGGATTAAGACCATCCAGGTTGTTACCAGCACAAAGTTCAAAAGACAGCATCTGTTTACATGTTTTACACATATAAACTTGCACATCTGTGATGGAACCATCAATGCTGAAATGTACATCCAGGTTTTGGAGCAACACATGCTGCCATCCAAGAAACGTCTTTTTCAGGGACGTCCCTGCTTATTTCAGCAAGACAATGACAAGCCACATTCTGCACGTTACAACAGCGTGGCTTCATAGTAAAAGAGTGTGGGTACTAGACTGGTCTGCCTGCAGTCCAGACCTGTCGCCCACTGAAAATGTGTGGTGCATTATGAAGTGCAAAATATGACAACAGAGACCCTGAACTGTTGAACAACTGAAGTCATATATCAAGCAACAACGGGAAAGAATTCCACCTACAAAGCTTCAACAATTAGTGTCCTCAGTTCCCAAACGCTTATTAAGTGTTGTTAGAAGGAAAGGTGATGTAACACAGTGGTAAACATACCACTGTCCCAGCTTTTTTGAAATGTGCTGCAGGTATCCATTTCAAAATTAGCAAATATTTGCACAAAAACAATAAAGTTTATCAGTTTGAACATTAAATATTTTGTCTTTGTGGTGCATTCAAATGAATGTAGGTTGAAGAGGATTTGCAAATCATTGTATTTTTTTTTATTTACATTTACACAACGTCCCAACGTTCATTGGAATTGGGATTGTATATCACATTTATAATCGCTACTTCTTTCGGCTGCTCCCGTTAGGAGACGCCACAGCACATCAGTTGTTTCATCACGCTGCCCTCTGTCACACCAACCATTTTCAATGTCACTATAGCCGCCCAGTTTCCGCCGGCACACTGTTGGGTAACGGCACCAGTGGTGGTCGTTGTTAACCGACCGGTCTGGTATGGGAATTCTGTTTGTACTCTACATTTTTATTTTGCCATGTTTTACGCCGCATGCCCTTCCTGATGCAACCCAACTTATTTATCCAGGCTTGGGACCGGTACTCAGAATGTACTGGCTGCACACCCCATGTGGCTGAGTTTATAAAGTCATCACTGACAATGACAGTGCTTCAGCACTATGGACAGCGCTACTGAGAAATTAGCAGTTGCATTCACATTTACAACTTTTTATGTTTTACTGCTTGAAAGTGCCCTCCATGGAACATTCAAGTGTTTTTAATTACACATCATATCAGAGAGATATATACAGGTACAGTGTGTGTCTTCTGACCACCACTGTTATTATTTTAATAACTCCAGACCTATATTCATGTGCTGTATACTTAGATACAGATCACATTCACAAACTGCAGTGAGGCAGCCAGAAATGTGAGAACACAGAACAAACATCAGATAAACTGTCACTGCTGACGTTGTCACGGTGTAAACACTATAGAGTAAACCTCCCATTACAGAGCTTCTTATTGCCACTGAGCAGGTGAAAATGTCATTAAAATTGACAAGTAGCACAGACAGAATCCCTTTGGAGATACCGTGCATCTGGGAAGTGTTCACAGCACTTCACTTTTTCCACATTTTGTTATGTTACAGCCTTATTCCAAAATTGAGTAAATTCATTGTTTCCCTCAATATTTGGCACATAATACCCTATAAAACGTGAACAAGTTTTTTGTTTTGTTTTGTTTTTTTTTGCAAATTTATAAAAATGAAAAACTAAGAAATCACATAGTATTCACACCCTTTGCTCAGTACTTTGTTGATGCACCTTTGGCAGCAATTACAGCCTCAAGTCTTCTTGAATATGATGCCACAAGCTTGGTGCACCTATCTTTTGGCAGTTTTGCCTATCCAACGCTCCATCAGGTTGGATGGGGAGCGTCGGTGCACAGCCATTTTCAGATTTCTTCAGAGATGTTCAATCGGATTCAGGTCTGGGCTCTGGCTGGGCCACTCAAGGGCATTCACATCCTGAAGCCACTCCTTTGATATCTTGGCTATGTGCTTTGGGTCATTGTACTGCTGAAAGATGAACCGTCACCCCATTCTGAGGTCAAGAGCACTCTGGAGCAGTTTTTTTTAAATCAAGGATGTCGCTGTACATTGCTGCATTCATCTTTCCCTCAGTTCCAAATAGCCTCCCAGTTCATTTACACAAGGTATTTCCACAATGATCATCCATAGAGACCTAGGACCAAAGATACTCCTCCCAGGTGTCTCTTGATCTCAAATGCTGTGGACCTAGAGACTTGAACATCACTAATGAGAAAAGTAAATGTCTCTCCAAGTTCAACACTTTTACCACAAACAGATACATGTCTAATGGCTGAATCCAGGAGGTCATAAAAAGCTTGGTTCTTCATCTTGGCACTGTCCCCGATCGCCACGCGATGTTGCAGAGGCGTGTCAGCCAAGACAGTCCCACAACATACAGAAACTTAAGGTACTCAGGACGGATTTCATACACCCCAGGAGCCTTGCCACCGAGGAGCTTTCTAACCACCTCGGTGACTTCAGCCTGGGTAATGGATGAGTCCGCCTCTGAGACCCCAGTCTCTGCTTCCTCTTCTGAAGACGTGACGATGGGATTGAGGAGATTCTCGAAGTACTCCTTCCACCGCCCGACAACATCCCCAGTCAGGGTCAACAGCTCCCCACCCGCACCGTAAACAGTGCTGGTGGAGAGCTGCTTCTGCCTCCTGAGGCGTCGGACGGTTTGCCAGAATCTCTTCGAGGCCGACCGATAGTCCTCCTCCATAGCCTCCCCGAACTCCTCCCAGACCCGAGTTTTTGCCTCTGCAACCGCACGGGCTGCGGCACGCTTGGCCTGCCGGTACCTGTCAGCTGCCTCTGGGGTCCCACCTACCAACAAAGATAAGTAGGACTCCTTCTTCAGCTTGACGTCATCCCTTACTTCCGGTGTCCACCACCAGGTTCGGGGATTGCCGCTGCGACAGGCACCAGAGACCTTGCGACCACAGCCACGAGCGGCCGCATCGACAATGGAGGTGGAGAACATGGTCCACTCGGACTCCATGTCTCCAACCTCCCCCGGGATCTGGGAGAAGCTCTCCCGGAGGTAGGAGTTGAAGACCTCGCTGACAGAAGGTTCCGCCAGTCACTCCTAGCAGACCCTCATGATACGTTTGGAGTTATTTATTATTATAATTATTATTATTATTTTGCCTTCTTCGTGAACTGGGGATTGGTTAAGCCCCTCTCACACATAGCAAGAGTACCTTTTTCAGTTCACATGGTACTCAGGTCAGGTAGCAAGCATTTGTAAGTGTTTTTGTATGCACTTTCACATGTTCATATAAAATTTTTATATTTTTTATGTAGAATTATTTACTAGTGCAGTATATCTAAAATGCTAAATTGCATACATAAAACACATAGTATTCACATAAGAGTCTGAAAATCCATTATGCAATTTATGTGTTCTTTCTGGTATGAAAGGGGCCATAATCAGTTGGATATTTTACATAATATGTCTTACAAGGACAATACAGTGGTCTCTCGTTTATCGCGGAGTTATGTTCTAAAAATAACCCGCAATAGGCGAAATCCGCAAAGAAGGCAGTGTTATTTTTTACAATTATTATAGATGTTTTAAGGCTGTAAAAGCCCTCACTACACACTTTATACACTTTTCTCAAACAGGCATTAACATTTTCTCACTTATCTCTCCTGCGTAAACACTCTCTTTTTTCTTCTGGGTGAGAAGATTATAAACAGACACACGCAGAACACAATGCGCATGCTCTCCCTTTGCTCACTGCGGCTGCAGTTACCGAGACCATGTAGCGGGTGCTGCGGATTTTTCCGCAAGAAGTCTGTCCTTGCGGCCTGCCAGAGCCCAACAGCGAGCGTAGTCTGTGGACCTGTTGCCAGAGTTGTCCGCAGCTCCGCACAGCAGACAGGGAGGCAGCGTGAGTAGCCCGCTGCGGTGCTTACTGAGCCTGCAGACTTAGTACGCACATCGGAGGCAGTGAGAGCAATTGCGGTGATGCCGACCAGTGCCGCGACCGGCCCGCCTGATAGGGACACAATGCGCTGTTAAAAAAAAAAAAGAAGCATGCAAAATTGCACTAAAAAAATCTGCAAAACTGCAAGGCAGCGAAAGATGAACCGCGTTATAGCGAGGGACCACTGTACTGCTTAATTTATATAAGAAAGACATGATGCTTGCCATATATAAACCGTATTGTTTTGTTTTTTTTCTCATATGGGCAATAAGATCTTAATTATTAATTAAACAACTGCAAATTATGAAGAACACAATGCTCAAATGGCTGAGGCTATTTTAGCATTGTCTTATTTTTAGACTTTATGCAGCGTAGAAAGTATTCTAATGACAGTAACTGACTGATTTTCCTTGGGAAAAAGCATCTCGTTCCAAGGGCTCTTCATAATTTATTCTTCGGAAATCTTCTAAATTAGTTCTTGTATGATATTTAAAAGACTGTGCAACGTGAGAATGTAAACACAGAGAATAAGACATGTGAACAAACAGCCCTGTTGACTGTTTCTATTCTGATGTGAGCAAAATTCAAAAGACGTCCTCACGCTGACCCTGTTCCAGCTACAACCCCGAGCCTTGTGAAATGCCACTTCTCGTGAACTGGCCTGTTCACCTTCCTGTGTCACTGGACTTAGAACACACACACACACACACACACACACACACACACACACACACACACACACACACACACACACACACACACACACACACACACACACACACGCCTCCATGTTTGTCACACTGTGTAAACTGATTCATCTGTTCTGATTACATTCCAGAAAAATGTATGAAACATTGGGGAAATTATTTCAATGCAGCATTAACAGTCAAAACAGGAAATGGATTGAACACAACCATAAAAATAGAATGTAAACAACGGTAGCTTAAGCAAAGTAAAGCAATACTCAGCTATGTGCTGCAGTTACAAATAAATACAAACAAAACAGATACACACACACACACATACATATATATATATGTGTATGTGTGTGTGTGCGCATGTGTTTTTAATACATTTGCAAAAAACAAACAAGCAAACAAAAACCCAACTTTTTTCATGTTGTTATTATGGGGTGTTGTGAGTATAATTTTGAGGGAAAAATTACTTTAATCCATTTTGGAATAAGGCTCATTTCGGCCGCTTGTACTCGCGATCTCATTCTTTCGGTCATGAGCCAAATCTCATGACCATAGGTGAGGATCGGAACGTAGATCGATCGGTAAATCGAGAGCTTTGCCCCCCTACTCAGCTCTCTCTTCACCACGACGGTCCGATACAGCGACCGCATCACTGCAGATGCTGCACCGATCCATCTATCGATCTCACGCTCCATCCGTCCCTCACTCGTGAACAAGACCCCGAGATACTTAAATTCCTCCACTTGAGGCAAGGACACTCCATCGACCTGAAGAGGGCAAAGCACCTTTTTCCGGTCGAGAAGCATGGCCTCGGATTTGGAGGTGCTGATTTTCATCCTGGATGCTTCACACTCGGCTGCAAACCGCCCCAGTGCACGCTGAAGGTCCTGATTTGATGAAGCCAACAGAACCACATTGTCCGCAAACAGCAGAGACAAGATTCTGTGGTTCCCAAACAGGACCCCCTCTACACCCTGGCTGCACCTAGAAATTCTGTCCATAAAAATAATGAACAGAACCGGTGACAAAGGGCAGCCCTGGTGGAGGCCAACTTGCACTGGAAACAGGTTTGACTTACTACCGGCAATGCGAACCAAGCTCCTGCTGAGGTCGTACAGGGACCGGATAGCCCTTAGCAAAGGACCCCGGACCCCGTACTCCCGGAGCACTCCCCACAGGGTTCCCTTGAGGGACACGGCCGAACGCCTTCTCCAGATCCACAAAACACATGTGGACTGGTTGGGCAAACTCCCATGAACCCTTGAGCACCTGATGGAGCGTGTAGAGCTGGTCCAGTGTGCCGCGACCAGGACGGAAACCACACTGCTCCTCCTGAATCCGAGGTTTGACCATCGGGAGGAGCTTGGAGTCGAGCCGCTGCTCCTCCACGTCGAAAGGAGTCAGTTGAGGTGGCTCGGGCATCTTTTCCGGATGCCCCCTGGACGCCTCGCTGGAGAGGTGTTCCGGGCACGTCCCACTGGGAGGAGGCCCCGGGGAAGACCCAGGACACGCTGGAGGGACTACATCTCTCGGCTGACTTGGGAACACCTTGGGGTTCCCCCGCAGGAGCTGGGGGAGGTGTGTGTGGATCGGGAGGTCTGGGCGGCTTTGCTTGAGCTGCTGCCCCTGCGTCCCGACTCCGGATAAAGCGGAAGAAAATGGATGGATGGATGGAATAAGGCTGTAACATAACAAAATGTGGAAAAAAGTGCTGTGAATACTTCCCCGATGCACTGCAATCTTGTCTAAATATGCACAGGAGTTTATGACATCATTAACAAACAGCTATGTGCAACCTGAGGTTTACATGCTGATAAAAGGACAATTAAATCACAGTCTGAGAAACCTCAGGGAGCCAATGAAAGACTCATAAATTCACGGTGAATGGAGGTGAATTGCTACAATGGTTGTAGATCAACAATGAATCATTAAATTAATATTTACAAAGTCAAGTTGAAATAAAATGACCACAATGAAGGAAGACAACAGTGTGCGTTTTTGGTCAGGAAACACCACACACCTGGTCCTGACACACACAAAAGCATTTCCAGCCCTCCCACAGCAGGGAATAGTCAAAGCTACAAAGATCAGAAGTCACTTATCAAAGGGTGCATGAGGATGTGGTGGTGTGTGCTTTGTCCACCACATGTAACTCTTTTCTCACTACAGTACTGGGACACACACACTAACTGTCCTGTCAATGAAGATCACTTCAGGAAAAGTTGCATTTCTTCTCTCTCCATAAGATTTGGGATTTAGGGACCCATGTCAAATTGGAACCCCCCCAGTCCAATATAGGCAACATCAACCCTAAAAACACAAGGGACATCTGAAAAATTCTTCCTCAATTAAGCTTATTTCAATAACAAGCAAGATATCTAAGTTAAACAGTTGTGAGAACAATCCTTTATTTATTGACTATCACTACACCAAAAGGTTTTTGCCTACAATTTCAAAAAGGGGAGATGGTTCAGGCAACTCATGAAGTCAAGTCCAGGGAACCACCTCAAACACTTTCAGCTGGTAGCTCAGCTGATTTGCTGCTATCAGTTCACTGGCTGGTTAATTTTGACTGCCCTGTTTAAACTGCTTTAACCTGCCCACACACTGCTGCTCTGAAACCAGCCTGCAACCTGCTGTTCAGATCTGGCTTAATCAATGTCAGCTTCATTGTCACCATGAGGTGCTCACTGAAAGAGCTGTTTAGGCTGTTAAAGACAGTCTGTAAAGGATACTTTCAAAGAAGAGAATAGTCCGTAACTTACTCCTCATGCCCTCTTTTTAGAATAGCTTCAAGTGAGTCCAGATTAATGCTGTCACACTTTTTTGGATCAATTTGTTGAATCTGTTTTTCAACACAGATGCTGCCTCCTGAGCGGCGAACAGGATAAAAGAGGACACTGCTCAAAATTCCTTGATAGAAGACATGTAGAGGTTAGAATAGAATAGAATAGAATAGAATAAGGGAGGTGATGGTCTAGTGGTTAAGCGTTGGGCTTGAGACCAGAGGATCCTTGGTTCAAATCCCAGCCGGACCAGAAAATCACTAAGGGCCCTTGGGCAAGGTCCTTAATTCCCTAGTTGCTTCGGTGTGTAGTGGATGTCTTGCATGGCAGCAGCCTGACATCTGGGTGAATGTGACGCATTGATGTGTAAAGCATCTGATGCAGATGGTATAGCGCTATTACCATTACTCTATGACTGCTGGGATAGGCTCCAGCCCCCTGCGACCCTTAATTGGAGTAAGCGGTTGAAGATGAGTGTGTGTGTGTGTGTGTGTGTGTGTGTGTGTGTGTGTGTGTGTGTGTGTGTGTGTGTGTGTGTGTGTGTGTGTGTGTGTGTGTGTGTGTGTGTGTGTGTGTGAGAATAGAGTAGAATAGAACAGAGCATTTATTATCTCTGTATACAACGTAATGTGCCCTCTGCATTTAACCATCCTAATTACAGTTAGACACAATCCAACCACTAGGAGCAGTGAGCAACCACACTCTGGCACCCAGGGACCAACTCCAGATGTACAGACACTACCTTGGTCAGGGGCAGAGAAAGGAGCAGACTCTAAATAAGCATGTTTTTGATTGTGGGAGAAAACCGGAGCATCCAGAGGAAAGCCACGCAAACACTGGGAGAACATGCAAACTCCAGACAGAAAGGGTGGGAATTGATCCCATGACCTTCTTGCTGTGAGGCACCAGTGCTAACCACTAAGCAACCGTGCCACCTGCTGATGTCAAAGGATCTCAGTTTTTTCAAGAACACAGTCTTGAGCATTCTTGAATACCACCTCAGCTGCCTTTTTCCAGTTTAATTTATTGTCTAGAAAAGCACAGAGATATTTGTAGGTTTCAACAACCTCAACCTTTGATAACAACTGGGGAGATCTGGCTTCTGTCATCTAAAGTCAATAATGTATTGTTTTCTTTCCCACATTCAGTTTTAAAAAGTTTAAATCATACCAGTTGACAGATCACTCAACGTCTCTTTTGTAGATGATGTTGTTACCTCAAGTCAGCAGACGTACAATCTGAAAACTGTTGAAGTACACAGGACGCCTGACTGTGCCTGTGGTCAGCTGTACAAAGCATGAATAAAAAGGTGATAAGACTGTGACCTGTGGAGCTCCTGTGTTGGCTGAAATAATATCAGTCTATTTGTTATCAAGTCTGACAGACTGAAGATGAGACCAAAGACTGGTGTGGTATTTTGCAATTTAAAAATATATTTATTTATTAGCTAAAATATGTGGGAACTGCCCCTTGTCACCCATGCTGTTCATGATGTTCATGGACAGGATTTCAAGGTGCAGTCAGGGACTGGAGGGTGTCCAGTTTGATGACCTCAGAGTGGCATGTCTGCTTTTTGCAGATGATGTGGTTCTGTTGGCTTCATCAGGTAGCTTACCTGCGATGATCAATGAGCAGGTTTGAGACCGAGTGTGAAGTGACTGAGATGAGGACCAGCACCTCCTAATCTGAGACCATGGTTCTCGGATGGAACAGGGTGGATTGTCCCCTCTGGGTAAGGGGAGAGTTATTCCCTTAACTGGAGGAGTTAAGTATCTCAGGGTCTTGTTCACGAGTGGGGGTGAGTTGGAGCATGAGATTGACAGTTGGATTGGTGCCAGGATCTAACATTTTACAGACACCATACTAGACCAGATTTCTCAGACAGAGTGCAGCCTCTTGCAGAGACAGAGAGGATACATACTGGCTTTGTAGAGGAAATATGTATTTTACAGCTGACAATGTCTTTTCAGGAAGTGGTCAAATGAAGTTACTGTGACAACAGAGTTGGATGCATTGGAGTGTACAACTCTGTTTTTCATCATGTTTCAATTCATCAACAACAGAATGGCACAAAAACTTCATTCAACCACTTCCTGGAAATACAGAGTATCACCTCTCATTTCAATCCTTGTTGTACATGATCTTTGCTTCACAGCAAATTGTACAGCCCGAAGAATTGACATGGGTTTGTCTCTCTCTCTCTCTCTCTCTCTCTCTCTCTCGCTGTCTCACTCTCCCCATCTCTCTATGCCTGCCACTTCAACAACAGGATCTCTCTCTTCAAGAGTCAACGTGAAGAGTCACACAGTTGCTAAACCCTCACAAATGACCCAAAACGATCCTGACAGCCTGAAAACACTTTTTAGTTTTTATTTAGACCTACAGACAATACATACTGTCATGGATTACCCCCCCCCCCCCCCCCCCCAAAAAAAGGCACACTTAAATCCACTTTCTTCTCCATTCTGATGCTTGGTCTGAACTTCAACAAGTCGTCTTCACCACATCTAGATGCCTAAATGTATGGAGTTGCTGCCTTGTGATTGACTGATTACCTATTTGTGTTAACAAGCAATTGACCAGGTGTATATACAACACAGATCATAATGACAACCAGTGATGCCGGAAACGCGTTACTTAGTAACGCGTTACTCTAATCTAACCACTTTTTTTAGTAACGAGTAATCTAATGCGTTAATCTTTCCATATCAGTAATCAGATTAAAATTACTTCATGTCACTGTGCGTAATTATTATTTTTGCATTGTGGGTCGATAGCAGCATTAAACTTGGTCCATGGGCAGGGGGTCGGGGTTCGACTGAACTGCTCACTTTAAGCGAGCTGTGAGCTTTTTATTCGCGGTTTTCTGCAGCAGGTACGACTCTTCCTCACCTCAAAGCGCGGTGACAACAGCACACCTGCACTGAGCTTTACAAAGACATTTTTATGCTTTTTTTTCTCCTTTATTTAGAATTCTGAGCTGAGCCGCTCAGTATCTGCTGCTAAAAACAGCTGATCCGCATCAACAACTAACACTATTTTCCACTCAAATGCACCTAAACTCTCTTTCTGAGGACCACATGATGTGAAAACGCAATAAAACTTTACCTGTAAATCTGGTCATGTTTTCTGCATAAATAAATGTAATCCATTCTTTGTGCTCAAACGCCAAAGCAGGGGTGAATCCAGATGGAATGGGGGCGTGGGGCAGGGATGTGCCCCCCCACAACACCCCTAGATTAAAGGTCCAGTTTTGAAGCCGTTTTTTTACTACAACTACTAATACTACTTAAAATAGTAAAAATTTCGACAAGTAAAATGTTTAGAGAGAATTCAAATGTTAGAAAGAATTTAATAGTTACATTTATAAACAATGTAGGTTAGAAATTGCAAGTTTTACTGTTACAGTGCTGTCAACAGTTAAATATGAGGTCAAGAAAGAGGTCTTTATTTTTTATAAAACAAGTATTTATTTTCAGTGAAGTCAAGAAAGGACTATAAAATGAGTCTGGGCAAAACAGGTATCATTGTCATGTTGAGGTGGCAGAGGGTTGTTGTCGGCAGCTGGGGAAAGTAACTAAAAAGTAACTAGTAATCTAACTTAGTTACTTTTCCAACTGAGCAATCAGTAAAGTAACTAAGTTACTCTTAGTTACTTTTCCAACTGAGCAATCAGTAAAGTAACTAAGTTACTTTTTCAAGGAGTAATCAGTAATCAGTAATTGGATTACTTTTTCAAAGTAACTGTGGCAACACTGATGACAACAGAGACAACAATATTCATCAATCCCTCATTATTTTTAACCATAATGACAGCAAATAGTTTTCCATCTGTGATTGCACATAAAGTTCACGTCTGATCCCAGCATCACTCAGCAAGTCTCTTAAATCTGCAAATCAGCTTCATCAAAAAGCTGGTTTGTATCTAAATATAAACATCACACAATCATAGTTTGCATGATCACACTCTCTTGGCTTGATTAATCCACTCATTACTCCCTCTCTAACTCATCTACTATGCAGAACCACACACCTCCCATACTAATCTTTTTCATCAGCTTCTGGTGCATCTTAAATGTCCACTTTTAAACACAGAATGATCAAGTCATCATGGAAGGTTCTCCAGCACTGAGGAACAGTGGATCTCTCCATATGTGGTCTGCACGAGTCCTGGCTCATTTTAAATTATTTACTGTATTTATCTAAAGGACAGCTTAGGATTGAAAGTATGTGCAGGAGTCAGGCTTTGCTGCATTAATCACACTGTGGATCCACTGCAATTTTTGACTGGCTTGAATGAATGAATGAATAAGTTTATTTTGGTACAAAGAAAAAAAAAAACTTTTCAGTTAAAAAAGAAAACAAAACAAAACTGATTTCTCCATTAACCTAAGTAACTGAAAGGATGTAGGTAGAAGAAAAAGCTTATATACACAGACCCTTTTTGCCTCAATAAATTTCACTCCTCACAACAAAAACAAAACGAGCAGAACAAGCAAAACACTGGAAACCACCCAGGCTGACAACCAGTCTGTGCCCACCAAGCAAAATTAACCATTGATCTGCCACAGCCAGGTGGTACGTGGGCGTCTCCTTGGCCATCTCCATCTGTTCAGGTCCTCATTGCTGAGGCAACTGCGTGCTGGATTACAATCAGAGAAACACGTCACATGGGCAAAGTGGCACTGCTGATGTTCCTCATAATGCAAGTGATACTGCTCATCCGAGTCTCTCTCAGTAACTGTTCCTTTGACACAGAATCATTCATGCAGCACCCAAATATATAAAGTCACTGCTTAGCCAAGATAGGTAAAACAGGAAGCACCAGGATTTTCATTCACTTACAAAGCTGTCTGCACCACTAATAGACCATGGGGCATTCCACAGATATATGAAATCCTATCTGAGGTCAAGAGCGCTCTGGAGCAGGTTTTCATCCAGGATGTCTCTGTACATTGTTGTATTCATATTTCTCTCAATCTTGACTACTCCTCTAGTGCCTCTGAAAAAACATTCCCACAGCATGATACTGCCACCACCATACTTCACTGTAGGGATGGTGCCTGGTTTCTTCCAAATATGATGCCTGGCATTCACATCAAAGAGTTCAATCTTTGTCTCATCAGACCAGAGTATTTTGTTTCTCATGGTCTGAGAGTCCTTCAGCTGCCTTTTGGCAAACTCCGGGCAGGCTGCCATGTCCCTTTTACTAAGGAGTGATTTCCATCTGGCTACTCCACCATACAGGCCTGATTGGTCAATTGCTCCATAGATGGTTGTCCTTCTGGAAGGTTCTCCTCTCTCCACAGAGGAATGCTGGAGCTCTGACAAGAGTTCTTGGTCACCTCCCTGATTAAGATCCTTCTCCCAGTTTGCTCAGTTTAGACGGGCGGCCATCTCTAGGAGGAGTCCTGGTGGATTCAAACTTCTTCCAATTACGGAGGATTGAGGCCACTGTGCTCATTGGGACCTTCAAAGTAGCAGAAATGTTTCTGTGCCCTTCCCCAGATTTGGGCCTCGAGACAATCCTGTCTCAGAGGTCTCCAGACAAGTCCTTTGACTTCATGCTTGGTTTGTGGTCTGACATACACTGTCAACTGTGGGTCCTTATGTATATGTAGACAGGTGTGTGCATTTCAGATTCATGTCCAATCAACTGAATTTACCCTAGGTGTACTTCAATTAAGCTGTAGAAACACTCACAGATGATCAGTGGAAACAGGAGGCATCTGAGCTCAATTCTGACCTTCATGTCAAAGGCTGTGAATACTTATGTACAGGTAATTTCATTCTTTTCTTTTTTTTAGTAAATTTGCAAAAGTCTAAAAAAAAAAAAAACTTTTTTCACATTGTCATTATAGCATATAGTGTGTAGGATTTTGAGGAAAAAAACTGAATTTCATCCATTTTGGAATAAGGCTGTAACATAACAAAATGTAGAACAGGTGAAGCACTGTGAATACTTTCTGGATGCACAGCAACACAGAGAACATATTCTTAAAAAGCTACAGTTTTCTAGAAAGCACATGGGAAACTCAAGATGAGATTTCATCTGTTTAATTAGAAAATCCTTATCTGTGCCACTTCACCACTGAATGACATCTGGAAGGCATCTGGAAGGCATCCCCGATTCACCAGCACTGAGCACATACAGTAACTATGTCTTCAAGGCCACAAGTCCAAAGTCTCCTCCACCCATCCCATGTCCAAGCACAACCCCCAGCCACCCAACCCCACCCCACTACTCCAAAACAAACCACAGGCCCGTCTTCCACCTGGCTCCTGGTGACCAAACTACACCCCATCAAGAGCTGATGCCAAAACCACAAGCCGCTGCCCAGATGCCAAGGGCTTCCCAGGGGTCATATACAGGAATAGTCAGACTCTAAATACATTTTGGTCATGCTGCAACCGACTGGACATGAGGAAGACCACAAGCCACCACACATTTGGTGTTGGGTGCAATTATGTTGAGTATATCTGTCTGCAGAATTAGTGGATTACAGGAACAAGGGAGGAGTGAACAGAGGTAACAGCCCATCCTACCTCATATTAATTCACCATACCCAATAACCCCAGCAGCACGCACATGCCCAGACCCCCGAGAAGAAGACATCCAATGGTTAACTTCCTGTCAGTCCAACAGAATGCCATTAGGTACGACTGTCAGGGAAACCACTCCCCGACTGGCATGCACCAACACTCTGCCAGCTAGACCCATGCCGACAGGCATGTGCCTGACATTGACCATCAAAGACCACATCTCACAACTCCACAGTATATCGGTGAAGGCAATAATTTAAAGGTGCCCAAATGCAGCTATAACATAACCTACAACAACAATATCAGCTCAGACTAATGGAAACAATAAAACTAATTAAAGTAATAACAGCAGTGATGTGGCATTGGGTATTTACTCCTAATTTCTTTGGGCAAAAGGAAGGCAATCAGTTTCATGTGTAGTTTCAGCTGCACACAACAACCTCCTGCTTTCATAATTCAAGCTTTACTGTGGATGTTTGTAGGCTTGACTGTTGAAGTGTTTTGGTGATGCTAAAGTTTAGGTCTCAGCAGACCCATCAGTCTCTCAAAGAACAGGGTCTTTTCCAACTAAGAGAACAATGTAACGATTTGCTGGAAATCAACAATGCAAGCACTTCTAAGAATCTTTTTTTTTGGGGTGTGTGTTTGTTTACTTATTTTCCATGAAATGTCAGAAACCTGCTGAAAATCAATGTGCACACATCCAACAAGTCAATCAAATCATAAAAACCCACATCTGTACCAGATATTTGTGATAATAGTCATCACATCAACTGGTGACTGCTGCCTCTTAATTATATGAGTATTTGTGTCCCAGCTGACATGACACTGTGTGTGTGGTGTTGTGTGTGTGTGTGTGTGTGGTGTGTGTGTGTGTGTGTGTGTGTTGTGTGTGTGTGGTGTGTGAGCATCAATACAATAAAACACCAATAACAGAGACATGGTACCTGTGCACATACAGTAGTGTTCAGATAATAGTAGTGCTATGTGCATTAATTTTGTTGGTTTGGAACCAAGATTTTGCTCGTTTACTAGTGTGCTTGGGGTCATTGTCTTGTTGAAACACCCATTTCAAGGGCATGTCCTCTTCAGCATAAAGCAACATGACCTCTTCAAGCATTTTGACATATCCAAACTGATCCATGATACCTGGTATGTGATATATAGGCCCAACACCATAGTAGGAGAAACATGCCCATATCATGATGCTTGCACCACCATGCTTCACTGTCTTCACTGTGAACTGTGGCTTGAATTCAGAGTTTGGGGGTCGTCTCATAAACTGTCTGCGGCCCATGGACCCAAAAAAGAACAGTTTTACTCTCATCAGTCCACAAAATATTCCTCCATTTCTCTTTAGGCCAGTTGATGTGTTCTTTGGCAAATTGTAACCTCTTCTGCACGTCTTTTTTTTTTTAACAGAGGGACTTTGTGAGGAATTCTTGCAAATAAATTAGCTTCACACAGGCGTCTTCTGTCACAGCACTTACAGGTAACTCCAGACTGTCTTTGATCATCCTGGAACTGATCAATGGGTGAGCCTTTTCCATTCTGCTTATTCTTCTATCCATTTTGATGGTTGTTTTCCGTTTTCTTCCACAGGTCTCTGTTTTTTTTTATATCCATTTTAAAGCATTGGAGATCATTGCAGATGAACAGCCTATAATTTTTTGCACCTGCGTATAAGTTTTCCCCTCTCCAATCAACTTTTTAATCAAACTATGCTGTTCTTCTGAATAATGTCTTGAACGTCCCATTTTCCCTCAGGCTTTCAAAGAGAAAAGCATGTTCAACAGGTGCTGGCTTCATCCTTACATAGGGGACACCTGATTCACACCTGTTTGTTCCACAAAATTGATAAACTCACTGACCGAATGCCACACTACTATTATTGTGAACACCCCCTTTTCTACTTTTTTTTTTACTAATAGCCCAATTTCATAGCCTTAAGAGTGTGCATATCATGAATGCTTGGTCTTGTTGGCTTTGTGAGAATCTACTGAACCTACTCGTACCTTGTTTCCCATGTAACAATAAGAAATATATTCAAAACCTGGATTAATTATTATTTATTAGATTATTTATTACAGCGTGAGATCCATTCAGCTCTGAGCCTGAGGCTTGAATGATGCATGACTGCACACCACGGAGAGGTGCAGCTTCCTGTGTTATGATGGAGACAATAGTTCACAATATTTATGTCACCCATGGGAAGGAATGGGCAAATATCTGTACTGTAAGGTCTATTGTGGATACAACTGCTTGTTCAGATGTGCGGAGGCATGCATGCAGCAACGCATGGAGCTTTCGGTTTGATAGCCACTGTTCACATTCACATGCATGTACAGGTCATAGTGGCAGGGTTTTACCGTGCCAGATCTATCTCGAGGTTTCTTCGTATGCACTCAAATGTTTTGGATCCTGTTTTGCTTCCATCTGAAATATGTAAATTGCGGTTGGATGGTCGTCAGATTACACATGGACCGTCGTCGGCTAGGTGTCCCATCTCGGATGGTGCCCGGAGAGTTTTGAACATGTGCGTCACACTCGGGGCCACTGGCAGAGTTTATGAATCGGCACACATCTGAAAACTGTCAGATTTCAGTTCCAAAACGTTCTGACAGCCATCTGCGGAAGTCGACACAGTTGGTCAAAACTGGCCTCCGGCCCAGAGTGTGACGCACATGTTCAAACCTCTGGGAACCATTGAGATAAGACACCTATCCAACAGCGATTCATGTGTAATCTGATGACCATCTGACCGCAATTTACATATTATGACAGTATCAAAACAGCATCTGAAATGACCTGATTGCGGCTGATTGAGCTCTGCTATCAATCGGTCACAGCAAAGCCTGCCGACTGTTCTGCCACATATGTCCACCTCCACTGGACACCAGCCAGGGAGGGTGAAGGAAATGTTGTTATGTAATAACATGTATGTGGCACTGTGCGCACGTCAGAGGCTCGGTGCAGCGCCACAACACAGCTGAATGGCATGTCACCGCTGTAATGTACGTATTACTACACATACACTTCCTAAGTCTGTATCAGGTATGCTATGGAAATGTTTGCCCAGCACATGATGACATAAATAAACATGTAACTCACCTCCAATACCTTGCTTTCCACAGCACAGCGCAGACAGCAGGTCAAGTCCCTTTCACCCCCGGCTGCACTGTGTGCTGGCAACGTTAATGAGATGACAAAAGCATAATCCACCTCTGGCAAAAATAAATTCCATGTGAGCAACGTCCCACAATGATAATCCAACTGCAGTTGTGTTAAGATGCGTATCAAGTAAAATGACAACAAAAAGGAGTTTAAAAAAGAGAAAAGAGAAGGTCCACTGGCTGCATCTGAAAGTTGTGCACATGTGGGAAGTTGGTGCACTTACAGCACAGTTCAACAGCAGTTTACAGAGTCCAGCCGGACAAATAAAATCTAGCAATGCAAGGATACGAGGTCTGTCCATAAAGTATAGGTCCTTTTTATTTTTTCAAAAACTATATGGATTTCATTCATATGTTTTTACGTCAGACATGCTTGAACCCTCGTGCGCATGCGTGAGTTTTTCCACGCCTGTCGGTGACGTCATTCGCCTGTGAGCACTCCTTGTGGGAGGAGTCGTCCAGCCGCTTGTCGGATTCCTTTGTCTGAGAAGTTGCTGAGAGACTGGCGCTTTGTTTGATCAAAATTTTTTCTAAACCTGTGAGGACACTCGAAGTGGACATGGTTCGAAAATTAAGCTGGTTTTCAGTGAAAATTTTAACAGCTGATGAGAGATTTTGAGGTGACACTGTCGCTTTAAGGACTTCCACAGTGCGAGACATCGCACAGCGCTCTCAGGCGGCGTCATCAGCCTGTTTCAAGCTGAAACCTCCACATTTCAGGCTCTATTGATCCAGGACGTCGTGAGAGAACAGAGAAGTTTCAGAAGAAGTCGGTTTCAGCATTTTATCCGGATATTCCAATGTTAAGGAGATTTTTTTAATGAAAGACGTGCGGACGGGTCCGCGCGTCGCTCGCAGCTGCCGCGACGCTCCGCCACAGGAAAAACACCTCCATTGGAAGCCTTAAGGACAAGTTGGAACATGTCCAGCTGTTAAACAATTTCTCATATACTCACTCCACTGAAAGCCATCAAAAGCCGCCTGGATTTTACAAATGGTTATCAACACGGAGGTGTTTTTCCTGTGCCGCCGCTCCGCGCCGGCTGCGTCCCGACGCGCGGACCCGTCCGCACGTCTTTATTAAAAAAATCTCCTTTAACAGTGGAATATCCGGATAAAATGCTGAAACTGACTTCTTCTGAAACTTCTCTGTTCTCTCACGACGTCCTGGATCAATAGAGCCTGAAATGTGGAGGTGTTCAGCTTGAAACAGGCTGATGACGCCTGTTTGTGTGCTCTCTGGATGGACAGCTCCTGTGCCCCACATGCGCATGCGAAGTGGCCGGTACAGCATTTATGAACACACATACACGCAGCTGAGCGAACATTTTGGCCACACACTCGCACACTGCTTTGATCACCTGTTCTACACATGCAGACACTCGTGGCTCGATCAGGCATTGTGAACACACGTGTGCAGCTGATTGGACACACACTCATCACACGGATCACCTGTTCTATGCAAGTACATGCGTGTAGTAGACTGAGGGTCGCTGTATCATCAAGTCAATGAATATCCCATGGAGTTCATTTAACTCAAACCTAACCTGCATGTCTTTGGATGCGGGAGGTCGCCAGAGCACCCAGAGGGAATCCACACAAACACGGGGTAAACATGCAAACTCCACAAAGGCCACAGGTGGTAATCGATCCCGTGACCTTCTTGCTGTGAGGCAACAGTGCTAACCACTAATCCACTGTGCTGTCCTTCATTTAAATCAATCACCTATAAATAGACTCAGAGTGTGTGTGGGATGTTGTAATTTGGTTCCAAGCAGACTCATTCCAAAAACGGAGCAAAACTGACCTCCAAAACACTGTTAACAACTAACAACTATGCAAGAGTTTGTGCTTTTTTGGATGTTATTGGACAAACTGCACACAGGGCAATGTCTGTCTGTCACTGCACACTTGGCAGCGTGGCATCACCCTTTTAAATGTGCTATATACTGTATTTCCTAGAGTATCAGCTGCACCTGTCAAAAATGCATTGTAAAGAGGAAACACACACACACACAACAAAATATAAACGCAACACTTTTGGTTTTGCTCCCATTTTGTATGAGATGAACTCAAAGATCTAAAACTTTTTACACATACACAATATCACCATTTCCCTCAAATATTGTTCAAAAACCAGTCTAAATCTGTGATAGTGAGCACTTCTCCTTTGCTGAGATAATCCATCCCACCTCACAGGTGTGCCATACCAAGATGCTGACTAGACACCATGATTAGTGCACAGGTGTGCCTTAGACTTCCCACAATAAAAGGCCACTCTGAAAGGTGCAGTTTTGTTTTATTGGGGGGGGGGGGGGGATACCAGTCAGTATCTGGTGTGACCACCATTTGCCTCATGCAGTGCAACACATCTCCTTGGTGCGGCGGCACAGGAAAAACACCTCCGTGTTGATAACCATTTGTAAAATCCAGGCGGCTTTTGATGGCTTTCAGTGGAGTGAGTATATGAGAAATTGTTTAACAGCTGGACATGTTCCAACTTGTCCTTAAGGCTTCCAACAGAGGTGTTTTTCCTGTGGCGGAGCAATCCGTCCGCACCTCTTTCATTAAAAAATCTCCTTTAACAGTGGAATATCCGGATAAAATGCTGAAACCGACTTCTTCTGAAACTTCTCTGTTCTCTCACGATGTCCTGGATCAATAGAGCCTGAAATGTGGAGGTTTTCAGCTTGAAACAGGCTGACGATGGCGCCTGAGAGCGCTGCGCGACGTCTCGCACCATGGGAAGTCCTTAAAGCGACAGTATACCTCAAAATCTTTCATCAGCCGTTAAAATTTTCACCGAAAACCAGCTTAATTTTTCGAACCGTGTCCACTTCGATGTGCCTCACAGGTTTAGAAAAAATTTTGATCAAACAAAGCGCCAGTCTCTCAGCAACTTCTCAGACAAAGGAATTCCGACGAGGGGCTAGGACTCCTCCCACAAGGAGTGCTCACAGGCGAATGACGTCACCAAGAGGCGTGGAAAAACTCACGCATGCGCACGAGGGTTCAAGCATGTCTGACGTAAAAACATATGAATGAAATCCATATAGTTTTTGAAAAAAATAAAAAGGACCTATACTTTATTGACAGACCTCGTATATACGAGGTCTATTAGAAAAGTATCCGACCTTATTATTTTTTTCAAAAACCATATGGATTGAATCACGTGTGATTACATCAGACATGCTTGAACCCTCGTGGGCATGCAAGAGTTTTTTCACGCCTGTCGGTTACGTCATTCGCCTGTGGGCAGCCTTTGAGTGAGGAGTCGTCCACCCGCTCATCGATTTTTTTCATTCTTTAGGAATGGCTCAGAGACTGTTGCTTTGTTTGATAAAATTTTTTCAAAACTGTAAGGCACAACTGAGTGGACACCATTCAATAAATTCAGCTGGTTTTCGGTAAAAATTTTAACGGCTGATGAGAGATTTTGGTCTGGTAGTGTCGCTTTAAGGACAGTCCACGGCGCCTGACGGCGATCTCGCTTCGCGGCAGCGTCTCGCCGTTTCAAGTTGAAAACTTCCACATTTCAGGCTCTGTTGACGCAGTAAGTCGTCAGAGAACACCTCCCAGTTCATTTACACAAGGTATTTCCACAATGATCATCCATAGAGACCTAGGACCAAAGATACTCTCCCAGGTGTCTCTTGATCTCAAATGCTGTGGACCTAGAGACTTGAACATCACTAATGAGAAAAGTAAATGTCTCTCCAAGTTCAACACTTTTACCACAAACAGATACATGTCTAATGGCTGAATCCAGGAGGTCAAAAAGCTTGGTTCTTCATCTTGGCACTGTCCCCGATCGCCACGCGATGTTGCAGAGGCGTGTCAGCCAAGACAGTCCCACAACATACAGAAACTTAAGGTACTCAGGACGGATTTCATACACCCCAGGAGCCTTGCCACCGAGGAGCTTTCTAACCACCTCGGTGACTTCAGCCTGGGTAATGGATGAGTCCGCCTCTGAGACCCCAGTCTCTGCTTCCTCTTCTGAAGACGTGACGATGGGATTGAGGAGATTCTCGAAGTACTCCTTCCACCGCCCGACAACATCCCCAGTCAGGGTCAACAGCTCCCCACCCGCACCGTAAACAGTGCTGTGGAGAGCTGCTTCTGCCTCCTGAGGCGTCGGACGGTTTGCCAGAATCTCTTCGAGGCCGACCGATAGTCCTCCTCCATAGCCTCCCCGAACTCCTCCCAGACCCGAGTTTTTGCCTCTGCAACCGCACGGGCTGCGGCACGCTTGGCCTGCCGGTACCTGTCAGCTGCCTCTGGGGTCCCACCTACCAACAAAGATAAGTAGGACTCCTTCTTCAGCTTGACGTCATCCCTTACTTCCGGTGTCCACCACCAGGTTCGGGGATTGCCGCTGCGACAGGCACCAGAGACCTTGCGACCACAGCCACGAGCGGCCGCATCGACAATGGAGGTGGAGAACATGGTCCACTCGGACTCCATGTCTCCAACCTCCCCCGGGATCTGGGAGAAGCTCTCCCGGAGGTAGGAGTTGAAGACCTCGCTGACAGAAGGTTCCGCCAGTCACTCCTAGCAGACCCTCATGATACGTTTGGAGTTATTTATTATAATTATTATTATTATTTTGCCTTCTTCGTGAACTGGGGATTGGTTAAGCCCCTCTCACACATAGCAAGAGTACCTTTTTCAGTTCACATGGTACTCAGGTCAGGTAGCAAGCATTTGTAAGTGTTTTTGTATGCACTTTCACATGTTCATATAAAATTTTTATATTTTTTATGTAGAATTATTTACTAGTGCAGTATATCTAAAATGCTAAATTGCATACATAAAACACATAGTATTCACATAAGAGTCTGAAAATCCATTATGCAATTTATGTGTTCTTTCTGGTATGAAAGGGGCCATAATCAGTTGGATATTTTACATAATATGTCTTACAAGGACAATACAGTGGTCTCTCGTTTATCGCGGAGTTATGTTCTAAAAATAACCCGCAATAGGCGAAATCCGCAAAGAAGGCAGTGTATTTTTTACAATTATTATAGATGTTTTAAGGCTGTAAAAGCCCTCACTACACACTTTATACACTTTTCTCAAACAGGCATTAACATTTTCTCACTTATCTCTCCTGCGTAAACACTCTTTTTTCTTCTGGGTGAGAAGATTATAAACAGACACACGCAGAACACAATGCGCATGCTCTCCCTTTGCTCACTGCGGCTGCAGTTACCGAGACCATGTAGCGGGTGCTGCGGATTTTTCCGCAAGAAGTCTGTCCTTGCGGCCTGCCAGCCAAGCCCCAGCGAGCGTAGTCTGTGGACCTGTTGCCAGAGTTGTCCGCAGCTCCGCACAGCAGACAGGGAGGCAGCGTGAGTAGCCCGCTGCGGTGCTTACTGAGCCTGCAGACTTAGTACGCACATCGGAGGCAGTGAGAGCAATTGCGGTGATGCCGACCAGTGCCGCGACCGGCCCGCCTGATAGGGACACAATGCGCTGTTAAAAAAAAAAAGAAGCATGCAAAATTGCACTAAAAAAATCTGCAAAACTGCAAGGCAGCGAAAGATGAACCGCGTTATAGCGAGGGACCACTGTACTGCTTAATTTATATAAGAAAGACATGATGCTTGCCATATATAAACCGTATTGTTTTGTTTTTTTTCTCATATGGGCAATAAGATCTTAATTATTAATGAACACAATGCAAATTATGAAGAACACAATGCTCAAATGGCTGAGGCTATTTTAGCATTGTCTTATTTTTAGACTTTATGCAGCGTAGAAAGTATTCTAATGACAGTAACTGACTGATTTTCCTTGGGAAAAAGCATCCTGCTTTCCAAGGGCTCTTCATAATTTATTCCTTCGGAAATCTTCTAAATTAGTTCTTGTATGATATTTAAAAGACTGTGCAACGTGAGAATGTAAACACAGAGAATAAGACCATGTGAACAAACAGCCCTGTTGACTGTTTCTATTCTGATGTGAGCAAAATTCAAAAGACGTCCTCACGCTGACCCTGTTCCAGCTACAACCCCGAGCCTTGTGAAATGCCACTTCTCGTGAACTGGCCTGTTCACCTTCCTGTGTCACTGGACTTAGAACACACACACACACACACACACACAACACCCACCACACACACACACACACACACACACACACACACACCACACACACACACACACACGCCTCCATGTTTGTCACACTGTGTAAACTGATTCATCTGTTCTGATTACATTCCAGAAAATGTATGAAACATGGGGAAATTATTTCATGCAGCATTAACAGTCAAAACAGGAATGGATTGAACACAACCATAAAAATAGAATGTAAACAACGGTAGCTTAAGCAAAGTAAAGCAATACTCAGCTATGTGCTGCAGTTACAAATAAATACAAACAAACAGATACACACACACACACATACATAATATATATGTGTATGTGTGTGTGTGCGCATGTGTTTTTAATACATTTGCAAAAAACAAACAAGCAAACAAAAACCCAACTTTTTTTCCATGTTGTTATTAGGGGTGTTGTGAGTATAATTTTGAGGGAAAAATTACTTTAATCCATTTTGGAATAAGGCTTCATTCGGCCCGCTTGTACTCGCGATCTCATTCTTTCGGTCATGAGCCAAATCTCATGACCATAGGTGAGGATCGGAACGTAGATCGATGCGTAAATCGAGAGCTTTGCCCCCCTACTCAGCTCTCTCTTCACCACGACGGTCCGATACAGCGACCGCATCACTGCAGATGCTGCACCGATCCATCTATCGATCTCACGCTCCATCCGTCCCTCACTCGTGAACAAGACCCCGAGATACTTAAATTCCTCCACTTGAGGCAAGGACACTCCATCGACCTGAAGAGGGCAAAGCACCTTTTTCCGGTCGAGAAGCATGGCCTCGGATTTGGAGGTGCTGATTTTCATCCTGGATGCTTCACACTCGGCTGCAAACCGCCCCAGTGCACGCTGAAGGTCCTGATTTGATGAAGCCAACAGAACCACATTGTCCGCAAACAGCAGAGACAAGATTCTGTGGTTCCCAAACAGGACCCCCTCTACACCCTGGCTGCACCTAGAAATTCTGTCCATAAAAATAATGAACAGAACCGGTGACAAAGGGCAGCCCTGGTGGAGGCCAACTTGCACTGGAAACAGGTTTGACTTACTACCGGCAATGCGAACCAAGCTCCTGCTGAGGTCGTACAGGGACCGGATAGCCCTTAGCAAAGGACCCCGGACCCCGTACTCCCGGAGCACTCCCCACAGGGTTCCCTTGAGGGACACGGCCGAACGCCTTCTCCAGATCCACAAAACACATGTGGACTGGTTGGGCAAACTCCCATGAACCCTTGAGCACCTGATGGAGCGTGTAGAGCTGGTCCAGTGTGCCGCGACCAGGACGGAAACCACACTGCTCCTCCTGAATCCGAGGTTTGACCATCGGGAGGAGCTTGGAGTCGAGCCGCTGCTCCTCCACGTCGAAAGGAGTCAGTTGAGGTGGCTCGGGCATCTTTTCCGGATGCCCCCTGGACGCCTCGCTGGAGAGGTGTTCCGGGCACGTCCCACTGGGAGGAGGCCCCGGGGAAGACCCAGGACACGCTGGAGGGACTACATCTCTCGGCTGACTTGGGAACACCTTGGGGTTCCCCCGCAGGAGCTGGGGGAGGTGTGTGTGGATCGGGAGGTCTGGGCGGCTTTGCTTGAGCTGCTGCCCCTGCGTCCCGACTCCGGATAAAGCGGAAGAAAATGGATGGATGGATGGAATAAGGCTGTAACATAACAAAATGTGGAAAAAAGTGCTGTGAATACTTCCCCGATGCACTGCAATCTTGTCTAAATATGCACAGGAGTTTATGACATCATTAACAAACAGCTATGTGCAACCTGAGGTTTACATGCTGATAAAAGGACAATTAAATCACAGTCTGAGAAACCTCAGGGAGCCAATGAAAGACTCATAAATTCACGGTGAATGGAGGTGAATTGCTACAATGGTTGTAGATCAACAATGAATCATTAAATTAATATTTACAAAGTCAAGTTGAAATAAAATGACCACAATGAAGGAAGACAACAGTGTGCGTTTTTGGTCAGGAAACACCACACACCTGGTCCTGACACACACAAAGCATTTCCAGCCCTCCCACAGCAGGGAATAGTCAAAGCTACAAAGATCAGAAGTCACTTATCAAAGGGTGCATGAGGATGTGGTGGTGTGTGCTTTGTCCACCACATGTAACTCTTTTCTCACTACAGTACTGGGACACACACACTAACTGTCCTGTCAATGAAGATCACTTCAGGAAAAGTTGCATTTCTTCTCTCTCCATAAGATTTGGGATTTAGGGACCCATGTCAAATTGGAACCCCCCCAGTCCAATATAGGCAACATCAACCCTAAAAACACAAGGGACATCTGAAAAATTCTTCCTCAATTAAGCTTATTTCAATAACAAGCAAGATATCTAAGTTAAACAGTTGTGAGAACAATCCTTTATTTATTGACTATCACTACACCAAAAGGTTTTTGCCTACAATTTCAAAAAGGGGAGATGGTTCAGGCAACTCATGAAGTCAAGTCCAGGGAACCACCTCAAACACTTTCAGCTGGTAGCTCAGCTGATTTGCTGCTATCAGTTCACTGGCTGGTTAATTTTGACTGCCCTGTTTAAACTGCTTTAACCTGCCCACACACTGCTGCTCTGAAACCAGCCTGCAACCTGCTGTTCAGATCTGGCTTAATCAATGTCAGCTTCATTGTCACCATGAGGTGCTCACTGAAAGAGCTGTTTAGGCTGTTAAAGACAGTCTGTAAAGGATACTTTCAAAGAAGAGAATAGTCCGTAACTTACTCCTCATGCCCTCTTTTTAGAATAGCTTCAAGTGAGTCCAGATTAATGCTGTCACACTTTTTTGGATCAATTTGTTGAATCTGTTTTTCAACACAGATGCTGCCTCCTGAGCGGCGAACAGGATAAAAGAGGACACTGCTCAAAATTCCTTGATAGAAGACATGTAGAGGTTAGAATAGAATAGAATAGAATAGAATAAGGGAGGTGATGGTCTAGTGGTTAAGCGTTGGGCTTGAGACCAGAGGATCCTTGGTTCAAATCCCAGCCGGACCAGAAAATCACTAAGGGCCCTTGGGCAAGGTCCTTAATTCCCTAGTTGCTTCGGTGTGTAGTGGATGTCTTGCATGGCAGCAGCCTGACATCTGGGTGAATGTGACGCATTGATGTGTAAAGCATCTGATGCAGATGGTATAGCGCTATTACCATTACTCTATGACTGCTGGGATAGGCTCCAGCCCCCTGCGACCCTTAATTGGAGTAAGCGGTTGAAGATGAGTGTGTGTGTGTGTGTGTGTGTGTGTGTGTGTGTGGTGTGTGTGTGTGTGTGTGTGTGTGTGTGTGTGTGTGTGTGTGTGTGTGTGTGTGTGTGTGTGTGTGAGAATAGAGTAGAATAGAACAGAGCATTTATTATCTCTGTATACAACGTAATGTGCCCTCTGCATTTAACCATCCTAATTACAGTTAGACACAATCCAACCACTAGGAGCAGTGAGCAACCACACTCTGGCACCCAGGGACCAACTCCAGATGTACAGACACTACCTTGGTCAGGGGCAGAGAAAGGAGCAGACTCTAAATAAGCATGTTTTTGATTGTGGGAGAAAACCGGAGCATCCAGAGGAAAGCCACGCAAACACTGGGAGAACATGCAAACTCCAGACAGAAAGGGTGGGAATTGATCCCATGACCTTCTTGCTGTGAGGCACCAGTGCTAACCACTAAGCAACCGTGCCACCTGCTGATGTCAAAGGATCTCAGTTTTTTCAAGAACACAGTCTTGAGCATTCTTGAATACCACCTCAGCTGCCTTTTTCCAGTTTAATTATTGTCTAGAAAAGCACAGAGATATTTGTAGGTTTCAACAACCTCAACCTTTGATAACAACTGGGCGAGATCTGGCTTCTGTATATAAAGTCAATAATGTATTGTTTTCTTTCCCACATTCAGTTTAAAAGTTTAAATCATACCAGTTGACAGATCACTCAACGTCTCTTTTGTAGATGATGTTGTTACCTCAAGTCAGCAGAGTACAATCTGAAAAACTGTTGAAGTACACAGGTACGCCTGACTGTGCCTGTGGTCAGCTGTACCAAGCATGAATAAAAAGTGTGATAAGACTGTGACCTGTGGAGCTCCTGTGTTGGCTGTGAAATAATATCAGTCTATTTGTTATCAAGTCTGACAGACTGAAGATGAGACCAAAGACTGGTGTGGTATTTTGCAATTTAAAAATATATTTATTTATTAGCTAAAATATGTGGGAACTGCCCCTTGTCACCCATGCTTGTTCATGATGTTCATGGACAGGATTTCAAGGTGCAGTCAGGGACTGGAGGGTGTCCAGTTTGATGACCTCAGAGTGGCATGTCTGCTTTTTGCAGATGATTCTGGTTCTGTTGGCTTCATCAGGTAGCTTACCTGCGATGATCAATGAGCAGGTTTGAGACCGAGTGTGAAGTGACTGAGATGAGGACCAGCACCTCCTAATCTGAGACCATGGTTCTCGGATGGAACAGGGTGGATTGTCCCCATCTGGGTAAGGGGAGAGTATTCCCTTAACTGGAGGAGTTAAGTATCTCAGGGTCTTGTTCACGAGTGGGGGGTGAGTTGGAGCATGAGATGACAGTTGGATTGGTGCCAGGATCTAACATTTTACAGACACCATACTAGACCAGATTTCTCAGACAGAGTGCAGCCTCTTGCAGAGACAGAGAGGATACATACTGGCTTTGTAGAGGAAAATATGTATTTTTACAGCTGACAATGTCTTTTTCAGGAAGTGGTCAAATGAAGTTACTGTGACAACAGAGTTGGATGCATTGGAGTCGTACAACTCTGTTTTTCATCATGTTTCAATTCATCAACAACAGAATGGCACAAAAACTTCATTCAACCACTTCCTGGAAATACAGAGTATCCACCTCTCATTTTCAATCCTTGTTGTACATGATCTTTGCTTCACAGCAAATTGTACAGCCCGAAGAATTGACATGGGTTTGTCTCTCTCTCTCTCTCTCCTCTCTCTCTCTCTCGCTGTCTCACTCTCCCATCTCTCTATGCCTGCCACTTCAACAACAGGATCTCTCCTCTGTCAAGAGTCAAACGTGAAGAGTCACACCGTTGCTAACCCTCACAATATGACCCAAAACGATCCTGACAGCCTGAAAAACACTTTTAGTTTTTATGTAGACCTACAGACATACATACTGTCATGGATTAACCCCCCACCCCCACCCCAAAAACAGGCACACTTAAATTCCACTTATCTTCTATTCTTCTCCATATCCTGATGCTGTGTCCTGAACTTCAAACAAGTCGTCTTCAACACCATCTAGATGCACATAAATGTATGGAGTTGCTAGGCACTTGTGATTGGACTGATTACCTATTTGTGTTAACAAGCAATTGACCAGAGTGTATATACAAACACAGATCAATAATGACACAACAGTGATGCCAGAAACGCGTTACTTAGTACGCGTTACTCTAATCTACCACTTTTTTTCAGTAACGATGTAATCTAATGCGTTAATCTTTCCATATCAGTATCAGATTAAAAAATTTTACTTCATGGTCACTGTGCGTAATTATTATTTTTGCATTGTGGGGTCGATAGCAGCATTAAACTTGGTCCATGGGCAGGGGGTTCGGGGTTCGACTGAACTGCTCACTTTAAGCGAGCTGTGAGCTTTTTATTCGCGGTTTTCTGCAGCAGGTACGACTCTTCCCTCACCTGTCCAAGCGCGGTGACAACAGCACACCTGCACTGAGCTTTACAAAGACATTTTTATGCTTTTTTTTTCTCCTTTATTTAGAATTCTGAGCTGAGCCGCTCAGTATCTGCTGCTAAAAACAGCTGATCCGCATCAACACTACACTATTTTCCACTCAAATGCACCTAAACTCTCTTTCTGAGGACCACATGATGTGAAAACGCAATAAAACTTTACCTGTAATCTGGTCATGTTTTCTGCATAAATAAATGTAATCCATTCTTTGTGCTCAAACGCCAAAGCAGGGGTGAATCCAGATGGAATGGGGGCGTGGGGCAGGGATGTGCCCCCCCAACAACACCCCTAGATTAAAGGTCCAGTTTTGAAGCCGTTTTTTTACTACAACTACTAATACTACTAAAATAGTAAAAATTTCGACAAGTAAAATGTTTAGAGAGAATTCAAATGTTAGAAAGAATTTAATAGTTACATTTATAAACAATGTAGGTTAGAAATTGCAAGTTTTACTGTTACAGTGCTGTCAACAGTTAAAATATGAGGTCAAGAAGAGGTCTTTATTTTTTATAAAACAAGTATTATTTTCAGTGAAGTCAAGAAAGGACTATAAAATGAGTCTGGGCAAAACAGGTATCATTGTCATGTTGAGGTGCAGAGGGTTGTTGTCGGCAGCTGGGGAAAGTAACTAAAAAGTAACTAGTAATCTAACTTAGTTACTTTTCCAACTGAGCAATCAGTAAAGTAACTAAGTTACTCTTAGTTACTTTTCCAACTGAGCAATCAGTAAGTAACTAAGTTACTTTTCAAGGAGTAATCAGTAATCAGTAATTGGATTACTTTTTCAAAGTAACTGTGGCAACACTGATGACAACAGAGACAACAATATTCATCAATCCCTCATTATTTTTTAACCATAATGACAGCAAATAGTTTTCCATCTGTGATTGCACATAAAGTTCACGTCTGATCCCCGCATCACTCAGCAAGTCTCTTAAATCTGCAAATCAGCTTCATCAAAAAGCTGGTTGTATCTAATATAAACATCACACAATCATAGTTGCATGATCACACTCTCTTGGCTTGATAATCCACTCATTACTCCCTCTCTAACTCATCTACTATGCAGAACCACACACCTCCCATACTAATCTTTTTCATCAGCTTCTGGTGCATCTAAATGTCCACTTTTAAAACACAGAATGATCAAGTCATCATGGAAGGTGTCTCCAGCACTGAGGAACAGTGGATCTCTCCATATGTGGTCTGCACGAGTCCTGGCTCATTTTAAATTATTTACTGTATTTATCTAAAGGACAGCTTAGGATTGAAAGTATGTGCAGGAGTCAGGCTTGCTGCATTAATCCACACTGTGGATCCACTGCAATTTTTGACTGGCTTGAATGAATGAATGAATAAGTTTATTTTGGTACAAAGAAAAAAAAAAAACTTTTCAGTTAAAAAAGAAAACAAAACAAAACTGATTTCTCCATTAACCTAAGTAACTGAAAGGATGTAGGTAGAAGAAAAAGCTTATATACACAGACCCTTTTTGCCTCAATAAATTTCACTCCTCACAACAAAAACAAAACGAGCAGAACAAGCAAAACACTGGAAACCACCCAGGCTGACAACCAGTCTGTGCCCACCAAGCAAAATTAACCATTGATCTGCCACAGCCAGGTGGTACGTGGGCGTCTCCTTGGCCATCTCCATCTGTTCAGGTCCTCATTGCTGAGGCAACTGCGTGCTGGATTACAATCAGAGAAACACGTCACATGGGCAAAGTGGCACTGCTGATGTTCCTCATAATGCAAGTGATACTGCTCATCCGAGTCTCTCTCAGTAACTGTTCCTTTGACACAGAATCATTCATGCAGCACCCAAATATATAAAGTCACTGCTTAGCCAAGATAGGTAAAACAGGAAGCACCAGGATTTTCATTCACTTACAAAGCTGTCTGCACCACTAATAGACCATGGGGCATTCCACAGATATATGAAATCCTATCTGAGGTCAAGAGCGCTCTGGAGCAGGTTTTCATCCAGGATGTCTCTGTACATTGTTGTATTCATATTTCTCTCAATCTTGACTACTCCTCTAGTGCCTCTGAAAAAAACATTCCCACAGCATGATACTGCCACCACCATACTTCACTGTAGGGATGGTGCCTGGTTTCTTCCAAATATGATGCCTGGCATTCACATCAAAGAGTTCAATCTTTGTCTCATCAGACCAGAGTATTTTGTTTCTCATGGTCTGAGAGTCCTTCAGCTGCCTTTTGGCAAACTCCGGGCAGGCTGCCATGTCCCTTTTACTAAGGAGTGATTTCCATCTGGCTACTCCACCATACAGGCCTGATTGGTCAATTGCTCCATAGATGGTTGTCCTTCTGGAAGGTTCTCCTCTCTCCACAGAGGAATGCTGGAGCTCTGACAAGAGTGACCATCAGGTTCTTGGTCACCTCCCTGATTAAGATCCTTCTCCCAGTTTGCTCAGTTTAGACGGGCGGCCATCTCTAGGAGGAGTCCTGGTGGATTCAAACTTCTTCCAATTACGGAGGATTGAGGCCACTGTGCTCATTGGGACCTTCAAAGTAGCAGAAATGTTTCTGTGCCCTTCCCCAGATTTGGGCCTCGAGACAATCCTGTCTCAGAGGTCTCCAGACAAGTCCTTTGACTTCATGCTTGGTTTGTGGTCTGACATACACTGTCAACTGTGGGTCCTTATGTATATGTAGACAGGTGTGTGCATTTCAGATTCATGTCCAATCAACTGAATTTACCCTAGGTGTACTTCAATTAAGCTGTAGAAACACTCACAGATGATCAGTGGAAACAGGAGGCATCTGAGCTCAATTCTGACCTTCATGTCAAAGGCTGTGAATACTTATGTACAGGTAATTTCATTCTTTTCTTTTTTTTAGTAAATTTGCAAAAGTCTAAAAAAAAAAAAAACTTTTTTCACATTGTCATTATAGCATATAGTGTGTAGGATTTTGAGGAAAAAAACTGAATTTCATCCATTTTGGAATAAGGCTGTAACATAACAAAATGTAGAACAGGTGAAGCACTGTGAATACTTTCTGGATGCACAGCAACACAGAGAACATATTCTTAAAAAGCTACAGTTTTCTAGAAAGCACATGGGAAACTCAAGATGAGATTTCATCTGTTTAATTAGAAAATCCTTATCTGTGCCACTTCACCACTGAATGACATCTGGAAGGCATCTGGAAGGCATCCCCGATTCACCAGCACTGAGCACATACAGTAACTATGTCTTCAAGGCCACAAGTCCAAAGTCTCCTCCACCCATCCCATGTCCAAGCACAACCCCCAGCCACCCAACCCCACCCCACTACTCCAAAACAAACCACAGGCCCGTCTTCCACCTGGCTCCTGGTGACCAAACTACACCCCATCAAGAGCTGATGCCAAAACCACAAGCCGCTGCCCAGATGCCAAGGGCTTCCCAGGGGTCATATACAGGAATAGTCAGACTCTAAATACATTTTGGTCATGCTGCAACCGACTGGACATGAGGAAGACCACAAGCCACCACACATTTGGTGTTGGGGTGCAATTATGTTGAGTATATCTGTCTGCAGAATTAGTGGATTACAGGAACAAGGGAGGAGTGAACAGAGGTAACAGCCCATCCTACCTCATATTAATTCACCATACCCAATACCCCAGCAGCACGCACATGCCCAGACCCCCGAGAAGAAGACATCCAATGGTTAACTTCCTGTCAGTCCAACAGAATGCCATTAGGTACGACTGTCAGGGAAACCACTCCCCGACTGGCATGCACCAACACTCTGCCAGCTAGACCCATGCCGACAGGCATGTGCCTGACATTGACCATCAAAGACCACATCTCACAACTCCACAGTATATCGGTGAAGGCAATAATTTAAAGGTGCCCAAATGCAGCTATAACATAACCTACAACAACAATATCAGCTCAGACTAATGGAAACAATAAAACTAATTAAAGTAATAACAGCAGTGATGTGGCATTGGGTATTTTACTCCTAATTTCTTTGGGCAAAAGGAAGGCAATCAGTTTCATGTGTAGTTTCAGCTGCACACAACAACCTCCTGCTTTCATAATTCAAGCTTTACTGTGGATGTTTGTAGGCTTGACTGTTGAAGTGTTTTGGTGATGCTAAAGTTTAGGTCTCAGCAGACCCATCAGTCTCTCAAAGAACAGGGTCTTTTCCAACTAAGAGAACAATGTAACGATTTGCTGGAAATCAACAATGCAAGCACTTCTAAGAATCTTTTTTTTTTGGGGTGTGTGTTTGTTTACTTATTTTCCATGAAATGTCAGAAACCTGCTGAAAATCAAATGTGCACACATCCAACAAGTCAATCAAATCATAAAAACCCACATCTGTACCAGATATTTGTGATAATAGTCATCACATCAACTGGTGACTGCTGCCTCTTAATTATATGAGTATTTGTGTCCCAGCTGACATGACACTGTGTGTGTGTGTGTGTGTGTGTGTGTGTGTGTGTGTGTGTGTGTGTGTGTGTGTGTGTGTGTGTGTGTGTGTGTGTGTGTGTGTGTGTGTGTGTGAGCATCAATACAATAAAACACCAATAACAGAGACATGGTACCTGTGCACATACAGTAGTGTTCAGAATAATAGTAGTGCTATGTGCATTAATTTTGTTGGTTTGGAACCAAGATTTTGCTCGTTTACTAGTGTGCTTGGGGTCATTGTCTTGTTGAAACACCCATTTCAAGGGCATGTCCTCTTCAGCATAAAGCAACATGACCTCTTCAAGCATTTTGACATATCCAAACTGATCCATGATACCTGGTATGTGATATATAGGCCCAACACCATAGTAGGAGAAACATGCCCATATCATGATGCTTGCACCACCATGCTTCACTGTCTTCACTGTGAACTGTGGCTTGAATTCAGAGTTTGGGGGTCGTCTCATAAACTGTCTGCGGCCCATGGACCCAAAAAAGAACAGTTTTACTCTCATCAGTCCACAAAATATTCCTCCATTTCTCTTTAGGCCAGTTGATGTGTTCTTTGGCAAATTGTAACCTCTTCTGCACGTCTTTTTTTTTTTAACAGAGGGACTTTGTGAGGAATTCTTGCAAATAAATTAGCTTCACACAGGCGTCTTCTGTCACAGCACTTACAGGTAACTCCAGACTGTCTTTGATCATCCTGGAACTGATCAATGGGTGAGCCTTTTCCATTCTGCTTATTCTTCTATCCATTTTGATGGTTGTTTTCCGTTTTCTTCCACAGGTCTCTGTTTTTTTTTTATCCATTTTAAAGCATTGGAGATCATTGCAGATGAACAGCCTATAATTTTTTGCACCTGCGTATAAGTTTTCCCCTCTCCAATCAACTTTTTAATCAAACTATGCTGTTCTTCTGAATAATGTCTTGAACGTCCCATTTTCCTCAGGCTTTCAAAGAGAAAAGCATGTTCAACAGGTGCTGGCTTCATCCTTACATAGGGGACACCTGATTCACACCTGTTTGTTCCACAAAATTGATAAACTCACTGACCGAATGCCACACTACTATTATTGTGAACACCCCCTTTTCTACTTTTTTTTTTACTAATAGCCCAATTTCATAGCCTTAAGAGTGTGCATATCATGAATGCTTGGTCTTGTTGGCTTTGTGAGAATCTACTGAACCTACTCGTACCTTGTTTCCCATGTAACAATAAGAAATATATTCAAAACCTGGATTAATTATTATTTATTAGATTATTTATTACAGCGTGAGATCCATTCAGCTCTGAGCCTGAGGCTTGAATGATGCATGACTGCACACCACGGAGAGGTGCAGCTTCCTGTGTTATGATGGAGACAATAGTTCACAATATTTATGTCACCCATGGGAAGGAATGGGCAAATATCTGTACTGTAAGGTCTATTGTGGATACAACTGCTTGTTCAGATGTGCGGAGGCATGCATGCAGCAACGCATGGAGCTTTCGGTTTGATAGCCACTGTTCACATTCACATGCATGTACAGGTCATAGTGGCAGGGTTTACCGTGCCAGATCTATCTCGAGGTTTCTTCGTATGCACTCAAATTGTTTTGGATCCTGTTTTGCTTCCATCTGAATATGTAAATTGCGGTTGGATGGTCGTCAGATTACACATGGACCGTCGTCGGCTAGGTGTCCCATCTCGATGGTGCCCGGAGAGTTTTGAACATGTGCGTCACACTCGGGGCCACTGGCAGAGTTTATGAATCGGCACACATCTGAAAACTGTCAGATTTCAGTTCCAAAACGTTCTGACAGCCATCTGCGGAAGTCGACACAGTTGGTCAAAACTGGCCTCCGGCCCAGAGTGTGACGCACATGTTCAAACCTCTGGGAACCATTGAGATAAGACACCTATCCAACAGCGATTCATGTGTAATCTGATGACCATCTGACCGCAATTTACATATTATGACAGTATCAAAACAGCATCTGAAATGACCTGATTGCGGCTGATTGAGCTCTGCTATCAATCGGTCACAGCAAAGCCTGCCGACATGTTCTGCCACATATGTCCACCTCCACTGGACACCAGCCAGGGAGGGTGAAGGAAATGTTGTTATGTAATAACATGTATGTGGCACTGTGCGCACGTCAGAGGCTCGGTGCAGCGCCACAACACAGCTGAATGGCATGTCACCGCTGTAATGTACGTATTACTACACATACACTTCCTAAGTCTGTATCAGGTATGCTATGGAAATGTTTGCCCAGCACATGATGACATAAATAAACATGTAACTCACCTCCAATACCTTGCTTTCCACAGCACAGCGCAGACAGCAGGTCAAGTCCCTTTCACCCCCGGCTGCACTGTGTGCTGGCAACGTTAATGAGATGACAAAAGCATAATCCACCTCTGGCAAAAATAAATTCCATGTGAAGCAACGTCCCACAATGATAATCCAACTGCAGTTGTGTTAAGATGCGTATCAAGTAAAATGACAACAAAAAGGAGTTTAAAAAAAGAGAAAAGAGAAGGTCCACTGGCTGCATCTGAAAGTTGTGCACATGTGGGAAGTTGGTGCACTTACAGCACAGTTCAACAGCAGTTACAGAGTCCAGCCGGACAAATAAAATCTAGCAATGCAAGGATACGAGGTCTGTCCATAAAGTATAGGTCCTTTTTATTTTTTTCAAAAACTATATGGATTTCATTCATATGTTTTTACGTCAGACATGCTTGAACCCTCGTGCGCATGCGTGAGTTTTTCCACGCCTGTCGGTGACGTCATTCGCCTGTGAGCACTCCTTGTGGGAGGAGTCGTCCAGCCGCTTGTCGGAATTCCTTTGTCTGAGAAGTTGCTGAGGAGACTGGCGCTTTGTTTGATCAAAATTTTTTCTAAACCTGTGAGACACATCGAAGTGGACATGGTTCGAAAAATTAAGCTGGTTTTCAGTGAAAATTTTAACAGCTGATGAGAGATTTTGAGGTGACACTGTCGCTTTAAGGACTTCCCACAGTGCGAGACATCGCACAGCGCTCTCAGGCGGCGTCATCAGCCTGTTTCAAGCTGAAAACTTCCACATTTCAGGCTCTATTGATCCAGGACGTCGTGAGAGAACAGAGAAGTTTCAGAAGAAGTCGGTTTCAGCATTTTATCCGGATATTCCACTGTTAAAGGAGATTTTTTTAATGAAAGACGTGCGGACGGGTCCGCGCGTCGGCTCGCAGCTGCCGCGACGCTCCGCCACAGGAAAAACACCTCCATTGGAAGCCTTAAGGACAAGTTGGAACATGTCCAGCTGTTAAACAATTTCTCATATACTCACTCCACTGAAAGCCATCAAAAGCCGCCTGGATTTTACAAATGGTTATCAACACGGAGGTGTTTTTCCTGTGCCGCCGCTCCGCGCCGGCTGCGTCCCGACGCGCGGACCCGTCCGCACGTCTTTTATTAAAAAAATCTCCTTTAACAGTGGAATATCCGGATAAAATGCTGAAACTGACTTCTTCTGAAACTTCTCTGTTCTCTCACGACGTCCTGGATCAATAGAGCCTGAAATGTGGAGGTGTTCAGCTTGAAACAGGCTGATGACGCCTGTTTGTGTGCTCTCTGGATGGACAGCTCCTGTGCCCCACATGCGCATGCGAAGTGGCCGGTACAGCATTTATGAACACACATACACGCAGCTGAGCGAACATTTTGGCCACACACTCGCACACTGCTTTGATCACCTGTTCTACACATGCAGACACTCGTGGCTCGATCAGGCATTGTGAACACACGTGTGCAGCTGATTGGACACACACTCATCACACGGATCACCTGTTCTATGCAAGTACATGCGTGTAGTAGACTGAGGGTCGCTGTATCATCAAGTCAATGAATATCCCATGGAGTTCATTTAACTCAAACCTAACCTGCATGTCTTTGGATGCGGGAGGTCGCCAGAGCACCCAGAGGGAATCCACACAAACACGGGGTAAACATGCAAACTCCACAAAGGCCACAGGTGGTAATCGATCCCGTGACCTTCTTGCTGTGAGGCAACAGTGCTAACCACTAATCCACTGTGCTGTCCTTCATTTAAATCAATCACCTATAAATAGACTCAGAGTGTGTGTGGGATGTTGTAATTTGGTTCCAAGCAGACTCATTCCAAAAACGGAGCAAAACTGACCTCCAAAACACTGTTAACAACTAACAACTATGCAAGAGTTTGTGCTTTTTTGGATGTTATTGGACAAACTGCACACAGGGCAATGTCTGTCTGTCACTGCACACTTGGCAGCGTGGCATCACCCTATTTTAAATGTGCTATATACTGTATTTCCTAGAGTATCAGCTGCACCTGTCAAAAATGCATTGTAAAGAGGAAACACACACACACACAACAAAAATATAAACGCAACACTTTTGGTTTTGCTCCCATTTTGTATGAGATGAACTCAAAGATCTAAAACTTTTTACACATACACAATATCACCATTTCCCTCAAATATTGTTCAAAAACCAGTCTAAATCTGTGATAGTGAGCACTTCTCCTTTGCTGAGATAATCCATCCCACCTCACAGGTGTGCCATACCAAGATGCTGACTAGACACCATGATTAGTGCACAGGTGTGCCTTAGACTTCCCACAATAAAAGGCCACTCTGAAAGGTGCAGTTTTGTTTTATTGGGGGGGGGGGGGGGGGATACCAGTCAGTATCTGGTGTGACCACCATTTGCCTCATGCAGTGCAACACATCTCCTTGGTGCGGCGGCACAGGAAAAACACCTCCGTGTTGATAACCATTTGTAAAATCCAGGCGGCTTTTGATGGCTTTCAGTGGAGTGAGTATATGAGAAATTGTTTAACAGCTGGACATGTTCCAACTTGTCCTTAAGGCTTCCAACAGAGGTGTTTTTCCTGTGGCGGAGCAATCCGTCCGCACCTCTTTCATTAAAAAATCTCCTTTAACAGTGGAATATCCGGATAAAATGCTGAAACCGACTTCTTCTGAAACTTCTCTGTTCTCTCACGATGTCCTGGATCAATAGAGCCTGAAATGTGGAGGTTTTCAGCTTGAAACAGGCTGACGATGGCGCCTGAGAGCGCTGCGCGACGTCTCGCACCATGGGAAGTCCTTAAAGCGACAGTATTACCTCAAAATCTTTCATCAGCCGTTAAAATTTTCACCGAAAACCAGCTTAATTTTTCGAACCGTGTCCACTTCGATGTGCCTCACAGGTTTAGAAAAAATTTTGATCAAACAAAGCGCCAGTCTCTCAGCAACTTCTCAGACAAAGGAATTCCGACGAGGGGCTGGAGGACTCCTCCCACAAGGAGTGCTCACAGGCGAATGACGTCACCAAGAGGCGTGGAAAAACTCACGCATGCGCACGAGGGTTCAAGCATGTCTGACGTAAAAACATATGAATGAAATCCATATAGTTTTTGAAAAAAATAAAAAGGACCTATACTTTATTGACAGACCTCGTATATACGAGGTCTATTAGAAAAGTATCCGACCTTATTATTTTTTTCAAAAACCATATGGATTTGAATCACGTGTGATTACATCAGACATGCTTGAACCCTCGTGGGCATGCAAGAGTTTTTTTCACGCCTGTCGGTTACGTCATTCGCCTGTGGGCAGCCTTTGAGTGAGGAGTCGTCCACCCGCTCATCGATTTTTTCATTCTTTAGGAATGGCTCAGAGACTGTTGCTTTGTTTGATAAAATTTTTTCAAAACTGTAAGGCACAACTGAGTGGACACCATTCAATAAATTCAGCTGGTTTTCGGTAAAAATTTTAACGGCTGATGAGAGATTTTGGTCTGGTAGTGTCGCTTTAAGGACAGTCCACGGCGCCTGACGGCGATCTCCGCTTCGAGGCGGCAGCGTCTCGCCGTTTCAAGTTGAAAACTTCCACATTTCAGGCTCTGTTGACGCAGTAAGTCGTCAGAGAACAGAGAACTTTCAGAAGAAGTCGGCATGAGGAGTTTATTCGGACATTCCATTGTTAACGGTCATTTTGTAATGAAAGAACGTGCGGGCAGAGTCGCATGTCCGGCTGGACCAGACCGCGGGGGGTCGCGGCAGGAAAAACACCTCCGTTGGAAATCTTAACGGGCAAGTTGGAACATGCCCAAGCTGTTAAACAATTTCTCAGTTACTCACTTGTTGAAAGCCATTAAAAGCCGCCTGAATTCTACAAATGGTTTTCAACACGGAGGTGTTTTTCCTGTCGCGGCGCACACAGATTTGCCGAGTCGTCACGGAAACGACTCGGCGAATTTGCGCGTACGTCTTTCATTAAAAAAATGTCCTTAAACAGTGGAATGTCCGCATAAATTCCTCATGCCGGCCTCTTCTGAATCTTCTCTGTTCTCTCACGATGTCCTGGGTGAATTAAGCCTTAAATTAGGATGTTTTCAGCTCGAAACAGGCCGACGACAGCGCCTGGAAGCGCTGCAGGACGTCCCGCTCCGTGGGAAGTCCTTACACCGACAGAAACACCCCATAATCTCTCATCAGCCGTTAAACTTTTCACAGAAAGCCAGCTTAATTTCTCGAATAGTGTCCACTCGGATATTCCTCACAGGTCCAGAAAAAATTTTGATAAAGCAACGCGCGCCGTCTCGAGCAGCGTGTGAAACAAAGGAATTCAGCCGAGAGGGCGGGACCACATCTCACTCAAGGCCTGCCACAGGAAATGACGTCACCGACACGCGTGAAAAAACTCACGCATGCGCACGAGGGTTCAAGCATGATTGGTGTAATCGCATGTCATTCAAATCCATATAGTTACAAAAAAAATAAAAGGGTCAGTTTATTATCTAAGAGACCTCATATATATATATATATATATATATATATATATATATATATATATATTATATATATATATATATATATATATATATATATATATATATATATATATATATATATATATATATATAGGGACTAGAAGGAGAGAGCATATCTCACCCATATTGGCCTCTCTTCATTGGCTTCCTGTTAATTCTAGAATAGAATTTAAAATTCTTCTTCTTACTTATAAGGTTTTGAACAATCAGGTCCCATCTTATCTTAGGGACCTCATAGTACCATATCACCCCAATAGAGCGCTTCGCTCTCAGACTGCAGGCTTACTTGTAGTTCCTAGGGTTTGTAAATTAGAATGGGAGGCAGAGCCTTCAGCTTTCAGGCTCCTCTCCTGTGGAACCAGCTCCCAATTCAGATCAGGGAGACAGACACCCTCTCTACTTTTAAGATTAGGCTTAAAACTTTCTTTTTTGCTAAAGCTTATAGTTAGGGCTGGATCAGGTGACCCTGAACCATCCCTTAGTTATGCTGCTATAGACTTAGACTGCTGGGGGGTTCCCATGATGCACTGAGTGTTTCTTTCTCTTTTTGCTCTGTATGCCACACTCTGCATTTAATCATTAGTGATTGATCTCTGCTCCCCTCCACAGCATGTCTTTTTCCTGGTTCTCTCCCTCAGCCCCAACCAGTCCCAGCAGAAGACTGCCCCTCCCTGAGCCTGGTTCTGCTGGAGGTTTCTTCCTGTTAAAATGGAGTTTTTCCTTCCCACTGTTGCCAAGTGCTTGCTCACAGGGGGTCGTTTTGACCGTTGGGGTTTTTACGTAATTATTGTATGGCCTTGCCTTACAATATAAGGTGCCTTGGGGCAACTGTTTGTTGTGATTTGGCGCTATATAAATAAAATTGATTTGATTTGATATATATATATATATATATATATAGCTGGACTCATTTTGTAACACTGTGTTTGGACAGGAACCCAATGAATGCCATGAAAATTCAGTAAGGCATATCTTCTATTATACTTTCCAATTCTAAGGTAGAGCTCTACTAGTGTATACCAAAGTATATCTAACCATCTAAAAAAGAAGAGTAGAGCCACTTAGGTGCCTGCTCTTGAGAACCAGGGATGGTTGTCCATGTCCACCGTAGTGCCTGTGAAGGTATTGAAATCACTACAAGAAAATAAAATGAGGGCAACATTAAACCAAAACCAAGACAAGCAATATTGGTTTGGGATTTTATCAGCTCTTTGTTTTGTGATTTCTATGCAATGTTATACTGTAGTTTTATTATTGGTGTTTTTTTCCTGTTCAGTGTGTTGTGTGGGCCGCCGAAGAGGAGGTACTGCTGGCTCACCACCACCGGATGGCGCCCTGCTTGGAGTGCGGGCTTCAAGCACAAGAGGGCGCCAGAACCACTGGGAGTGACAGCCGTCAATCATCCTCAACACCAGCTGTCACTCATCATCTCATCATCACCATCACCATAAAAGCCGGGCGGCGACTCCACCTCCTCGCCGAGAAATCTCTTACGATACAAGGTAATCTCTCTGCTGACTTATACGTCGAATAATAATCTGATCTGTTTTGCAGCTGTTCTTTCCTGGTGGTATTCCTTGACTGGATTTTCGGAGCTGCACGTGTGTATGATTGGAGGTGGGGGGCTCTCCCTCCACAAGAATCAGTAATCAAGGTTGCTGGGTGTGAGGATTCACACTCACTACCTTCTGTTTTTTCTGCCAGCAGTACCAGGGCCGACAACGGAGGACAGAGACCACCTGGGGACTCAGGGCTTGGCGGCTTCGGTGTTCTTCAGGCCGTTGGTGGTAGAAGCGGTGTGGGTCCCGGCTCTTCGTTCATCTGAGGTCTCCAATCTTCGAGCCTGCCCGCAATCCTCTTGTGTGTGATTGGCAGTACCTTTGTTTATTTTACGTTGTGTTCTTGTGCAACATTAATTGTTACTCCTTCCCTTATCCATTGTCCGTTCATTAGCGCCCCCTGTTGTGGGTCCGTGTTACGACACCTTCCCAACAGGATTTCTCGGCCATTCGTCATGGATCCCGAGGGGCGTCAACCACAGCTTGAACAGCCAATGGGAGAACAGGGAGCGCAGGCGTCAGCAGGAGGCGTAGTAAGTGATCTGCAGCAAATCCTTACCGCTTTCACTGCTCAGTTACAGCTGGTAACTGAGCAAAATGCAAGCCTCAATCAGAGGATGGAGGCTCTCACCGCCAGAGTGGAAGCACGCGAGTCAAGCGTCGCTGCAGTGTCTCCTCCTGCTGGCCCGGGGCCTAATGTAGATGTTCCACTGGCCGTTCAACTACCCCCCCCCACCGTCCCCTGAAGCTTACATAAGTCCTCCTGAACCGTACGGAGGCTGTGTGGAGACGTGCGCAGACTTCTTGATGCAGTGTTCGCTCGTTTTTGAACAGCGTTCAGTCATGTACGCGGCAGACGCCACCCGGGTGGCTTATGTAATTAATCTGCTTCGAGGTGAGGCACGCGCTTGGGCTACAGCGCTCTGGGAACAGCAGTCATGGCTTCTGACGTCATACGCTGGGTTTATACGGGAATTCAAACAGGTGTTTGATCATCCCAACAGAGGCGAGACCGCCTCGACCGTGCTGCTGTCACTGAGACAGGGGCGTCGGAGCGCGGCCGATTACGCTGTCGACTTCCGCATCGCGGCTGCGAGGTCGGGTTGGAATGACGTCGCGCTCCGCGCCGCCTTCATAAGCGGACTGTCTCCAGTACTGAAGGAGCATTTACTGGCTAAGGACGAACCGCAGACTTTCGACGGGCTTGTCACTCTGGTTATACGCTTAGACAACCGTTTGAATGAACACCGTCGGGAGCAGGCCGGGGGGTGTGGCCGGGCACAAGCCGTCCCTCTCTCTTCCGGGTCTGACGGGGTGACGTCGTCCTCACGCTCCATTGCCGGTGGGCTCCGTGTGGCAACAGCTCCCCCTGCTGACGAAGCTATGGACACGAGCAGGGCTAAAGTGAGATCAGATATTAAACAAAGGAGACTGGCCCGCGGGGAATGTTTTTACTGTGGCTCATGTGAGCACTTGTTAAAAGACTGCCCCAAACGGTCAAACACCAACGCCCGTCCTTAGACACTGGGCTAAGGTGGGCCATAACATGTGCACGGGAAGTTCCCCGCAAATCAGCACGAATCCCAGTGGTAATCCTGAGTGGGGATTTAACCCTTCACGCCCCAGCACTGGTGGACACGGGGTCCGAAGGGAATCTGTTGGATAGCAGATGGGCAAAGGAAGTGGGGCTCCCCCTAGTGGCTCTGCCTTCGCCCTTGAAGGTACGGGCACTAGATGGCACTCTACTTCCCGCTAATCACACACCGGACCCAGCCTGTGACCTTGGTTGTGTCTGGGAATCACCGGGAGGAGATAGTGTTTTACGTGACATCTTCTACCTCCCGAGTGATTTTGGGTTTTTCCTTGGATGGTGAAACACAATCCCCGGATCGATTGGCCGTCTGGGGTCGTGGTGCAGTGGAGCGAAACCTGCCACCGGGAGTGTTTAGGATCCTCGGTTCCCCCCGGAATGACGGCTAAGGAGGAGGTTAAAACCCCTCCCAATCTGACGGCGGTGCCAGGGGAGTACCATGATCTGGCTGACGTCTTCAGCAAAGATCTGGCGCTCGCCCTTCCACCACACCGACCGTACGATTGTGCCATCGATTTGGTTCCGGGCAGTGAGTTCCCGTCCAGTAGGCTGTACAATCTCTCACGTCCGGAACGCGAATCAATGGAAACCTACATCCGGGACTCCTTGGCCGCCGGGTTGATCCGGAACTCCACCTCCCCGATGGGTGCTGGTTTCTTTTTTGTGGGCAAGAAAGACGGCGGACTTCGTCCATGCATCGATTACAGGGGATTGAACGAGATCACGGTTCGCAATCGATACCCATTGCCCCTCTTGGATTCGGTGTTCACACCCCTGCATGGAGCCAAAATATTCACCAAACTCGATCTTAGGAATGCGTACCATCTAGTTCGGATCCGGAAGGGAGATGAATGGAAGACGGCATTTAACACCCCGTTGGGTCATTTTGAGTACCTGGTCATGCCGTTCGGTCTCACTAACGCCCCCGCGACGTTCCAAGCCTTGGTTAATGACGTCCTGCGGGACTTCCTGCACCGGTTTGTCTTCGTGTACCTGGATGATATACTCATCTTTTCCCCGGATCCTGAGACCCATGTCCGGCATGTACGTCAGGTCCTACAGCGGTTGTTAGAAAACCGGCTGTTTGTGAAGGGCGAGAAGTGTGAGTTTCACCGCACTTCTCTGTCCTTCTTGGGGTTTATCATCTCCTCCAACTCCGTCGCCCCGGATCCGGCCAAGGTTGCGGCGGTGAGGGATTGGCCCCAACCAACGAGCCGTAGGAAGCTGCAACAGTTCCTCGGCTTCGCAAACTTCTACAGGAGGTTCATTAAGGGTTACAGTCAGGTCGTTAGCCCCCTGACCTCCACCAAAGTCCCCTTCACCTGGTCGGACCGGTGCGAGGCCGCGTTTAGGGAGTTGAAACACCGGTTTTCATCTGCTCCAGTTCTGGTGCAGCCTGATCCTACTCGCCAGTTTGTAGTAGAGGTGGACGCCTCAGACTCAGGAATAGGAGCCGTGCTGTCCCAGAGCGGGGAGTCCGATAAGGTTCTCCATCCTTGTGCCTACTTTTCCCGCAGGTTGACCCCCGCTGAACGGAACTATGACGTGGGCAATCGAGAACTCCTCGCGGTGAAGGAGGCTCTAGAAGAGTGGAGACACCTGTTGGAGGGGGCTACGGGGCCTTTCACGGTTTTTACGGACCACCGGAACCTGGAGTACATCCGGACCGCCAAGCGGCTGAACCCCAGGCAAGCCCGCTGGTCCCTGTTCTTCGCACGCTTTGACTTCCGGATCACCTACCGCCCCGGGACCAAAAATCAACGATCTGATGCATTGTCCCGGGTGCACGAAGAGGAAGCCAAGGTCGGGTTGTCGGACCCCATCGACACCATCCTTCCCGAGTCCACTGTCGTGGCTACCCTCACCTGGGACGTGGAGGAGATCGTCCGGGAGGCCCAGACTAAGAACCCGGACCCGGGAGACGGTCCGAAGAACAGACTCTACGTCCCACCAGAGGCTAGGGCTGCCGTCTTGGACTTCTGCCACGGATCCAAGCTCTCCTGTCATCCTGGAGTGCGTAGGACCGTGGCAGTAGTCCAGCAGCGCTTCTGGTGGGCGTCACTGGAAGCCGATGTCCGGGACTACGTCCAGGCCTGCACCACCTGTGCCAGGGGCAAGGCGGACCATCGCAAGACCAGGGGTCTCCTCCAACCCCTGCCTGTGCCTCATCGCCCCTGGTCCACATCGGTCTGGACTTCGTCACGGGCCTCCACGCCGTCCCAGGGCAACACCGCCATACTAACGATAGTGGGACCGTTTCTCCAAGGCGGCCCACTTCGTGGCCCTCCCGAAGCTCCCAACGGCCCAGGAGACGGCAGACCTCCTGGTTCACCACGTCGTGCGTCTGCATGGGATACCGTCGGACATCGTCTCGGATCGTGGTCCCCAGTTTTCCTCGCAGGTCTGGAGGAGTTTTTGTAAGGAACTGGGGGCCACCGTGCGTCTCTCGTCCGGGTACCACCCACAGACGAACGGCCAGGCAGAGCGGGCGAACCAGGAACTTGAACAGGCTCTTCGTTGTGTCACCTCCGCTCACCCGGCGGCCTGGAGTAACCATCTGGCCTGGATCGAGTACGCTCACAACAGCCAAGTATCCTCTGCCACCGGCCTCTCCCCCTTTGAAGCGTGTCTGGGCTACCAGCCCCCGTTGTTCCCACTTGTGGAGGGAGAGGTCGGGGTACCCTCGGTCCAGGCCCACCTGCGGAGGTGCCGCCGGGTGTGGGGGGCCGCCCGCTCTGCCCTGTTGCAGGCCCGGACGAGGGCCAAGGCCCATGCAGACCGCCGGCGTTCCCCGGCCCCTACATACCAACCAGGGCAGGAGGTGTGGCTATCCACCAAAGATATCCCGCTCCAGGTGACCTCCCACAAACTCAAGGACCGCTTCATCGGGCCGTTCCCCATCGCCAAGATCCTCAGTCCGGCCGCAGTGAAGCTAACTCTCCCGGCTTCACTGCGGATCCATCCGGTTTTTCATGTTTCCAAACTCAAGTCATACCACACCTCACCGCTCTGCTCCCCCGGACCCGTCCCACCTCCTGCCCGGATCATCGACGGGGAGCCGGCATGGACCGTTCGTCGGCTCCTGGACGTCCGTCGGATGGGTCGGGGCTTTCAGTACTTGGTGGACTGGGAGGGTTACGGACCCGAGGAACGCTCCTGGGTGAAAAGGAGCTTCATCCTGGACCCGGCCCTTCTGGTCGATTTCTACCACCGACACCCGGACAAGCCTGGTCGGGCGCCAGGAGGCGCCCGTTGAGGGGGGGGGTCCTGTTGTGTGGGCCGCCGAAGAGGAGGTACTGCTGGCTCACCACCACCGGATGGCGCCCTGCTTGGAGTGCGGGCTTCAAGCACAAGAGGGCGCCAGAACCACTGGGAGTGACAGCCGTCAATCATCCTCAACACCAGCTGTCACTCATCATCTCATCATCACCATCACCATAAAAGCCGGGCGGCGACTCCACCTCCTCGCCGAGAAATCTCTTACGATACAAGGTAATCTCTCTGCTGACTTATACGTCGAATAATAATCTGATCTGTTTTGCAGCTGTTTTTTCCTGGTGGTATTCCTTGACTGGATTTTCGGAGCTGCACGTGTGTATGATTGGAGGTGGAGGCTCTCCCTCCACAAGAATCAGTAATCAAGGTTGCTGGGTGTGAGGATTCACACTCACTACCTTCTGTTTTTTCTGCCAGCAGTACCAGGGCCGACAACGGAGGACAGAGACCACCTGGGGACTCGGGGCTTGGCGGCTTCGGTGTTCTTCAGGCCGTTGGTGGTAGAAGCGGTGTGGGTCCCGGCTCTTCGTTCATCTGAGGTCTCCTATCTTCGAGCCTGCCCGCAATCCTCTTGTGTGTGATTGGCAGTACCTTTGTTTATTTTACGTTGTGTTCTTGTGCAACATTAAATTGTTACTCCTTCCCTTATCCATTGTCCGTTCATTAGCGCCCCCTGTTGTGGGTCCGTGTTACGACACCTTCCCAACACAGTGCTTAATTCCTGGTAAAGTATAATATAAAATAAATGTTATTATTATTATTAGTAGTAGTAGTAGTAGTAGTAGTAGTAGTAGTAGTAGTAGTGCTACTAATATTAATACTGAAATAATGAATATCAATAATAATAAAGATAACTATAATAATAATAATAATAATAATGGATGTGATTTCTTCTGTATATAAGATGAAATGGAGTGTAAGTTTCAAGACCTCCTATGTAACATGTAAATGTAACATATTGCAGAAAATTCATTCATTCATTTTGTATACCCACTTATTCCATGGAAAGGTGCGCTGACACTTGATGCACGCACGTCCTCATGAGGATCCCACCCATTGTGTTCCCAGCTGGATGCCATGGATTGTTCCACTGGCTGCCACGCGCTGAGAGCTGGATGCTGCGTATATAAATTAATTATTTTGTAGCAGCTTAATGATTTTCTCTGCAAGTTGGCTGCTGAAAACAGCTCTAATCACTTCCTGAATCACAGAGGACCGCTCCAGCTTCAGCCGTTCGCGCTGAACTAGCTGGAGAAAGCATTTGGAGCCATCTAAAAATGTAATTATTTGTCATGTTTACATTTTCATGGCTTGGTAAAACAGTTGCATGTTCTTTCCTTCTTGTGTGCAGCTGTAAAAGTATGTTTATAACAGATTTAACATCTCATATGAGCTGCGCTCTGATGCGGTGCGCTGACGCAACCACTCGCTCTGTTCACTTCTTCTTTACTCCACTTGACGAGCTGCACGTAGTGCTGGTGAGCAGATCGCATCACGTTGTGTGATATTTATGCGTGAAAGATTTTCTGAACATTTCAAAATTCTCTTTGCACAAGTGCACGCACCGACGACCCTCTCGCGTTCAGTCTGCACCTGTTAAAGACGAGTTTACTCTCCTGCATGACACAGGGCGTGCAAGTGCATGCATCAAAGTCATGCAGGTGTCAGTGGGCCTTAAGGGTCACAGGGAGCTGGGGTCTATCCAATTGTCAGGGGGCGAGAGACCACCAGTCTATCACAGGGCTACTCCAGAAAACACAGTAAATACAACCCCAATTCCAGTGAAGTTGGGACATTGTGCTTATTGAGTGTTGTTAAAGTAAAGGTGATGTAACACAGTGGTAAACATACCACTGTCCCAGCTTTTTTGAAATGTGTTGCAGGCATCCATTTCAAAATGAGCAAATATTTGCACAAAACAATAAAGTTTATCAGTTTGAACATTAAATATTTTGTCTTTGTGGTGTATTCAATTGAATATAGTTTGAAGAGGATTTGCAAATCACTCTATTCTGATTTTATTTACATTTTACTAGGGCTGGGCAACGTTAACGCGCTAACGTTGCGTTAATTATTGAGGTCATTATCGCCAACAATTTTGTTCCTCCCCTTAACGCTGCATTTTTTTTTGTTTGTTTGTTTTTTTTTTTTAGCCTTTTATGACTGTTGCTCGCTGCCTTTTATTTTGAAAGCGTCAGTCGGGGGCGAGCTTATGCTGCTGCTTCCTGATAGCTGAGTTCACACAGAAAATGACACGAGGATCGAGAAAAGTACAGGCTATGCAATGCACAACAAAACAAAATGCAGAAAGACGCCGAACTTTTGAATGGACATTTTCGGTACAAAGTTGGACCGGTTTGGACCGATGCAGCTGCATCGGTCAAATTTTTTTTACGCATCGTTCGTCATCAGTAAAAAAAAAATCTTGAATAATCTCGAATAGCTGAACGTGTCCCCTCGGTGAACACAGCTTTTCGGTGGTTTTCATGTCAACCTATAGTCCGTAAATTATACGTATTTTTCCGAGTTTCAGAGTCATACGGACGTACAAAAAGTCGGATATTCAGGGTTTGGTCTGTAATAAACTATTTCTGCAGCGCGGCTCCACTTTGAAACCATGAACTATTGAAGCAATGCTTCGATCCAGTAGCTTCTTGGTTCTTTGATTCACTGCTCTTCAGAAACGGCAAGCCGCTTCTTAACCCCTCGCAAAGCCATTAAAATATCATCAGGCACTTTTGTGTGGATTAAAGTCACTAACTGGGACTCTTGTCTTGTTGCTGTCAAGAAACGAGAATCGTCCTCCGTTCCGTTCACACAGCTCGAAATGCGCGGCTGAGACAGAGTCCGGTCGGAATTAATAACTTCAAAATTAATCGCCGCTTTAAATAAAATGACCCCTCTTTCCAAATGTAATACAGACAAGAAACTACAATCGACTAAAAGGTTTTTTTTCCTCCAAAAATGAAACGTGCTGTATTTTCTTTTCAAATTACATCCTCAAGTGAAGCACAGCAGCTGTAAGAGCTCAGCTCAGATATATGGAAACACATTCATGCCAATGTCTGAAAGGAAATGCTTTTGACAAAAACTACAGATTTTGTTTATTCCTATTTATGTCCAGAGATCAAGGATTCACCATGTAGAGTTCATTATGTACAAAGTTTAAGGATCCAGTGACCAAATTCATATTTATTTACTTTAAGACTCAATAAAATGTTAAATTTCAGTTCAATTTAATTGGCTTATAAAGTGCCAAATCACAACAAAATCTAAATATACTAAAACAAATACATCACAATTGTACACATATCAAAATGTGGTATGTGTACAATTGTGACGTATTTGTTTTAGTACATTTAGTCATGGACATGAATATTGTTATTTTGATATGAAACAGGATAACAAATGACCTGCCAGTGGTTTTATATTTGATTTCATTAGTGTGTTTCAGTTGAAATTTACATTTTCAAATTTATGCAATGTTCATTTACATTTTCAAATAAAACTGTGCTTTTAAGCAGCTTTTGAATTCATTTTTGGGTTTCACATATACCATGCGATTAATCATGATTAATCACAGAAAGTCACTGAGTTAATGCGATTAAGATTTTTTATGTTTGCCCACCCCTACATTTTACACAACGTCCCAACTTAATTGGAATTGGGGTTGTAAACTAACTGACTAATCAGAAGGCATTTTGGAGTTGACAGCTGCACACCTGTATGTCTTGGGCCACTTGGTTTTTGAGTCCATCCCTGATGACAGCAGACCAGGTCTGAACAAAGCCAGATTATATGGTTCATTTTGTAGGTTTTGTTTTACAGATTTGAAGGGTTGGTGCATGCAGGTCACATGTAGTTTGGAGTCACGGTGCAATTTTGTAATGGCACAGTAAGAGCTGAAACCCAAAGCCTGCTTTCACTTCCTGACACATCGCTGTTTGTTCTGCTGTGCATTGAATCAAGTACTTTAAAGTGCATCATGCAGTGCAGCATGAAGTACCACAGGTGACAATAAACAAAGGGCCTTATGTAACCAATTACATTTATTTGATTTTTCAGAAGAAGTTGCTTTGGTGATGTTTGAAGCTGGTGTAAAACAGGTCGTCCACCTTCGATGGAATAATGACTGACAGAAGCGAGTGGCCTTTTCAAGTTTATTGAGTGGGTGAATGTTAAGGCGCAATTTGCATGCTGGTTAAAATACTTCTTTTTTAAAGTACAGTATGACTAAGAGCCAGGAGCTGAGCTGAGCTCTGACAGGATGTGAATAGGACAGAAGGAGGTGGAGAGAAGAACAAAAGACAAATAAAACAACTACGCATTATTGTGAGATTCGAGGAACAGAAAGCATTAAAAGTCATCATTTCTCATCATCATATTGCTTGTCAGTGTTATCGACACAGCATTAAAAAAACCTGCAGATGTTTTCGATTTAAGGGGTCATAATGTGTAAAATCTTACAATTTTAAATACGTTTGGAGTTTCATATTAAATATCTTCAAAATTCCACACTTCTGTGTCTGTGTAAAATACTGTCTAGTATCAGACTCCTACAGCTCTGCCAACATTCCGCCATTTTGCAGAACATTCCCAGTATGTACCCCCGTGTCCCGTGTCCCACATGAGTGTGTGTGGGACGCCCATTAGTCCCACATTTGTGTGGGTCTGGGCATGACCCCATTACACTTCACACCCTTGGCACTCGCGGCCACACTTTGATGTCTCACATTGGCAAATTCAAATATTGGCAAGTACGCTCCTGTGACATACGTGACAGAAGTCCATATTTGAACTCCTGCTGTCTGTCAGACATGAACCCTAAACAAAAAGAACAAACCTGCTGCCAATAACCAAGAGTTGCATGTCATGCTGGTGGCCCAACTGCTCCAGGCATCAGCCCTATGACTTAGTCTGAGGGCTAGACATGGAACACAACCCCCCACCATACACACACACACACACACACACAACTTGACTTCACTATGTTTTGTATGAAAACTTGACATGTCTAAAACATGAAATGAAGAGCTACCAGTGAATAAACTGTTATAATGGCTCTATTTAGGGGGCTATCCGAGTAGCGGCCAGATACCAACTGATATCAACCCATTTTTTTCAATGTACTTCAATGTTTACTTCACCCCCACCCCAGAGGGGGAGTGAAGTAATGTTTTTAGTGGCTCAGTGTGTATTACTGCATTTGGCAATACATACAGTGATGTGGAACTAGCCAACCAAATGAACCAGCTGAATCAGAAATTTCAAAACTGACACCCCCCCCCCCCCATAAAAGATTTTTTTGTTTGTTTGTTTTTTTTCTAAAATTTAAAATAACATCATCATCTCATCTCATTTTCAACCACTAATCCGTGATCAGGTCCCACGGGCAACAGCTCCAGCAGGGGACCCCAGACTTCCCTTTCCCAGGCCACATTGACCACCTCTGACTGGGGGATCCCAAGGCATTCCCAGGCCAGAGATACAATCTCTCCACCTAGTCCTGGGCCTCTCTAGGGAGGCGCCCAGAGGGCAAATGCAATACAGCCCCTCCTCTGTCGATTTTCCGGCCAATCTCATGCTCCATTGTCCCCTCACTCATGAACAAGACCCTGAGGTTCTTGAGCTCCTTCACTTGAATAATAACAACAACAATAATAATTTTCACCTATATTTTCTGAAGGATAATAGTGGATGGATCCATATATGTATAGGTTTAACAAAGGGTGTTTGCACAACCATGTTTTATGAATGTATAGTTAGTATGATTGTACAATTGTAATTAGTCATTCATTTATTCATAAACCACTACTGATATTATAGGCTAGATAACATGTTGAATATATTTGTGCCAAAATGACCACTCACACACACTCATCTTCAACCGCTTAGTCCAATTAAGAGTCACGGGGGGCTGGAGCCTATCCCAGCAGTCATAGAGCATGAGGCGGGGTACACCCAAGACAGGACGCCAGTCTGTTGCAGGGCCACATACAGACAAACAAACACATTCACACACGCACGCACACCTACAGACAATTCAAAGTTTCCAATCCACCTAACCTGTATGTCTTTGAATGTGGGAGGAAGCCGGAGCATGCGGAGAGAACCCACGCAGACACGAGGAAACATGCAAACTCCACACAGAGAGACCACAGGTGGGAATCGAACCCATGACCTTCATGCTGTGAGGCAACAATGCTAACCACTAATCCACCGTGCTGCCTCAAAATGATTAGTAAAGTAAAATAAAAATAAAGAAATAAGAAACAAAGAAAATTTTCACAAAATATCTTATAATTGACATATCCACTACTTGCTTGAATGGTGAAATCTGTTGTCTCTGATTGCCTTTATTTGTTTATTTTTTTAAATTTAATTGTATTTTTTGCCAACTTATAGGTGGTCAATTCTAATAAGTAAGGTATAATCTGAAAGTGTGAAGTTTATTGTACAATACTGGAAAAAATCTGGAAATATTTTATACATGTGGGGGTCATGAATTCATTATTCACAAAAATCAAAAACTGAAGCAGCAATTTAGGTGTAAATGCATGTTGTTTTTAATATCTCAACTTCTAGAAGAGAAATCACAACAACTGAGGTGCCAAAAGAAATGTGCCAATTTTCTGAGAAAGAAAAATTGAGCACAAGTATCCCATGATGCTTTGCAGAAAGAAACAAAACTGACATTTTTTAAGTTTATTTGTTAACATGAACTTGCGGCAAGGGTATGGTCACATAAAGTATAATAGCCATACTTTACAAACACCCTTATTATCTCAATAATTCTTTCACTGTTGTACAATGAATACACTTTGAGATGATACCTTACTTGCTAGAATTTCCACCTGTAAGTTGGCCAAAAAAATAAATAAATTAAATTAAATTAAATATGGTGAAAAATTGGGTTGCTATCGGTTGATGACTGAACTCTACTGGTATAACCCCTAAATAGAGTTACAACACCCTGTTTATCTCACACTGAAAAAAAACTTTAAAAAAGTGTTACAATTGGTAAAACCTGAATGAATTAAGTTGTATGAACTTTAATTTGTAAGTTACAAACTAAAGTTCATACAATTGAATTCATTCAGTTTGTGAATTACAAACTAATGTTCATACAATTTAATTAATTCAGGGTTTACCAATTTTAATGCATTTTTTTTAAGTTGGTTCAACTCGTCTCTTTTTTCAGTGCAGTTTATTCATTGTTACCTCTCCATTTCAGGTCCCAGACATGTTGACAGCTCAGAAAAATATAATGAAGTCACACTGGGAGTAAGGCGGGAGGTGGATGTGGCCCATATCCAGAGGTGGAAAACCTCAGGTTCAGTGAGTAAAAGTCTAACCGCGTAATGCTTCTACCTGTGTAACAAAAACAGGCGATTTCACCAATGAGCTCATCCACTTGCCTGATGCGAGTAGATGAGTTGATTGGAATCAGGTAGATTAGTGGTGGCACAGAACAAATATGCGGTAGGTTTACTAACTGAAGCCGGGGTTTTCCGCTGCTGCCCTCATCCAGCCTACGGACAAAGTCCTTTGCTTTGTTTTTCCTTCAAGAACAGCATCATCAGAAAATTCAACAATAATTTTCACAGTTATGCTGAAAACAAGCCCTGTTACAGACTGGGTCCCTGTCCAGAGTTTACCCCGTCTTGCCCCTGTGACTGCTGGGATTGTCCACCCTGACCCTGAATTGGAGAAAGCGGATATAGAAAATGGATGGATGGATGGATAGATGGATGATGGATGGATGCTGATAACAAACAAGTCAACAAGAAACAGCAATGCCAATAAAGTCATGGACTAGAACAAGTAAAAATATTTCTTCTGCATTTTTGTGGTGTCACGTGCACATCTCAGCAGCAGCAGCATCAAACTGAAACAAGGATGCTTACTATGGACTCGCCGGGCTTGGCTTTGCCGTTTTCCTCCTCCGGGTTCTTGTCATTGGCAGTGATGTGCATGTAGTGATCGTACCGCCTCATGGCACCGGGCTCCTCCTCCTCCTCCTGCTGCTGCTGCCTGCCTGAGTGCTCACAAGCCACAGGAGAAGAACCTGCAAGAGGCAGCAGGGTGATTGTTTAACACAGTGTCTTGAGTAACTTCAAGACACTTAGAAAGTCTGCTTTTATTGAACTGTGTGTGAAAGTGATTCTCTGATCACAATAAATGAGCAATATTTCAAATTGTGATCCACAAATCAAAAAAAAAAAAAAAAAAAAAGGGTGGTGGAGGGAGAACATTTAAACGGTCAGTCTGACTTGCAGCAGATTAGGTTCCAGCAGTTCGCCGACAAATAAGTGTCTCACTGCATGCTGGGATACACTCCACTGACACATCAGCCACAGAAAAACTATGTCCCTCGAAACTGATCCATCCTCACTCGCACTTCACATAATGTCCGAGCTCACATTTGTGACACAGCAGGAAGCAGCCGTCACCATGGATACGGAGAGGTGGCGTGGTCACTCGCTCACATCACCATATTATATTATTACATGCCAGGAAGTACAGACTCAAGCTGACACATATTAGACAACAATAAGTAGAACTAAATCATTTTATCAGTAAAAGAAATCTGCTGTTTTTCTGCAAATCTCCATGAGATTATAAAGATGCCTAAAGAGCCGAGGGTGGCAAAAGCTGCTGGGATCTCTGGGATCAAGACTAATCTCATCCTGGCAGGTGCAGTGCTGTTCTACTGGTGTTGCAAACAATCTCTGTTTCAGTCTGGGAGACAGGGCTATATATATATATATATATATATATATATATATATATATATATATATATATATATATATATATATATATATATATATATATATATATATCAACAAAAATATAAACGCAACACTTTTGGTTTTGCTCCCATTTCGTATGAGATGAACTCAAAGATCTAAAACTTTTTCCACATACACAATATCACCATTTCCCTCAAATACTGTTCACAAACCAGTCTAAATCTGTGATAGTGAGCACTTCTCCTTTGCTGAGATAATCCATCCCACCTCACAGGTGTGCCATACCAAGATGCTGATTAGACACCATGATTAGTGCACAGGTGTGCCTTAGACTGCCCACAATAAAGGCCACTCTGAAAGGTGCAGTTTGTTTTATTGGGGGGGGGATACCAGTCAGTATCTGGTGTGACCACCATTTGCCTCATGTAGTGCAACACATCTCCTTCGCATCATCCGTGAAGAGAACACCTCTCCACGTGCCAAACGCCAGCGAATGTGAGCATTTGCCCACTCAAGTCGGTTACGACGATGAACTGGAGTCAGGTCGAGACCCCGATGAGGACGACGAGCATGCAGATGAGCTTCCCTGAGACGGTTTCTGACAGTTTGTGCAGAAATTCTTTGGTTATGCAAACCGATTGTTTCAGCAGCTGTCCGAGTGGCTGGTCTCAGACGATCTTGGAGGTGAACATGTTGGATGTGGAGGTCCTGGGCTGGTGTGGTTACACGTGGTCTGCGGTTGTGAGGCTGGTTGGATGTACTGCCAATTCTCTGAAACGCCTTTGGAGACGGCTTATGGTAGAGAAATGAACATTCAATACACGAGCAACAGCTCTGGTTGACATTCCTGCTGTCAGCATGCCAATTGCACACTCCCTCAAATCTTGCGACATCTGTGGCATTGTGCTGTGTGATAAAACTGCACCTTTCAGAGTGGCCTTTATTGTGGGCAGTCTAAGGCACACCTGTGCACTAATCATGGTGTCTAATCAGCAACTTAGTATGGCACACCTGTGAGGTGGGATGGATTATCTCAGCAAAGGAGAAGTGCTCACTATCACAGATTTAGACTGGTTTGTGAACAATATTTGAGGGAAATGGTGATATTGTGTATGTGGAAAAAATTTTAGATCTTTGAGTTCATCTCATACAAAATGGGAGCAAAACAAAAGTGTTGCATTTATATTTTTGTTGAGTGTATATATATATATATATTATTTATTTGAATTATATATATATATATATAGTAATGGACTGATGATTTATATTTTTGTTGAGTACACACATACATACATACAAGGCCAATAAAATGTTACCACTTTTTGATCTTTTTTACAGACTTGTAACAGAAGTATCAATTAGCATTTGATACCAAAAGGTTTCCCACTTTGTCTCTTGTTTTCCGCACAGTTCAATAGTTGATGACATGTTCAATCCACGCTCCTCTTCTTTGGATTACAGCTACAACATGCACATTGAAGTTTGTGATGACATTGCCACACATCTGAAGAGGGATGAAAAAGAAATTCGGAGAATCCCTCTTGAGAGGATGTGTAGTATTTGCATTCTGAAGGGTTACCAACTGTGACATAATAGCCATGTGGCACCCTTCCATGAGCATGGTTCAACATGCAGGTGCTACTGATGCCAGCAACTGGAAAAGGTCAAGGACACGCCTACATATCATCTACCTGTGGGAAATTGATGGCTACTTTAGGGAGACAGACAAATGGTGTGCCAGGGTGGTTAGCAAGTTTGAACCTGGTTGTTCTTGTGCAACCCAGTCTCACGGCAAGTTGTGATTCAGCAGCACAAAATAGGCCGGGGTCTGCGGCCCCCAGAAGCCAACGGTTTCTAGATAATCTCAGATGCATTCTGAGCATCCAGAACAGTAATTTTAATGTTTGTACGTAGAAGACCATAAAGTGGACACCATTTGACTTATGCAATTTGAAACCGTGTATATGTGGTAAAATGTATTCATGAATATGAAAGAACAGGCTCTTAATAATTATTAACTATCGCATACTGTATTTTTTTTCTCAAGATTTGTTTTTGCATAAGTTTGAAAAAACAACAGATCATAAGTTTAGAATAAATTACTTATCATGAATTTAATTTTCGAAGCGGTACTAATGACAACACTCATACTGAACATAATTTTGCTTGCATAGACTGATTTTGGAGATCAAGCAATAATTGCAGATGGGCTTTCTGAGGTCCCAGGTAGCTTTTCTGATTTCCTTTTCTAACTTTCAGAAGTTAGTAAATTAGCATATGGTCCATTGATACTTATGTATAGACACTAGTCCCTAGAGGCAACTATTTTTGGTTTCAAATCTGGGCAAATGCAGTCCCAGAAAATTCCAAATGTGACAAACAAGAAACAGGTGTTGGAAACAAGTCAATGCTGCTAAAAATACAAACTTGCAGAAACAAAAATACTATTCTGACATGGTTTGCGCATAAGACTGGCATAGCATGTTTCAAGTACACACATATATATACACAGTGGGAAGAAAAACCCCTGTTAAAAGGGAGTTTTTCCTTCCCACTGTCGCCATGTGCTTGCTCACAGGGGGTCGTTTTGACCGTTGGGGTTTTTCTGTAATTATTGTATGGCTTTTGCCTTACAATATAAAGCGCCTTGGGGCAACTGTTTGTTGTGATTTGGCGCTATATAAATAAAATTGATTTGATTTGATATATGTCAGAAGGTGGTGGGGACATACCATATTCTGTCCCCCCTGGTTGAAAAGGTGGGGGAGACATGTTCCCCTTATCCCCCACCAAAATGTGCCCATGTTTATTTATACCTGTAGATAGATTTGCTTGCAGCCAGTGAGGTAACCATCCAACATCCAATCCACATACAGGAAACACACTGTTACACCACATATTGGACATAAAATTATGTTACCAATAAAATACCGTTAAAATAATGAAAAAATAACTGAATAAAGGTAAAAGTAAAGATAAAAGTGCTCAAGGTTCTGACAAGTCCAGGGTATTTAAAAAGAACAGATCAGGAAAAGACAGTAAAAATCCATGTGCAATAGCTCCTACTGCTTATTCAGTTCAATGTCAGCAGTGGGAGCAATGCTATTTCTGTTTCACTTTGTTCTACACTTTCGGACTGAAAACCTCCGTCCAGAGGAAAGAAGTTAAAATAACTGTTAAAGGGTGGGAGCCATGCTTTACAATAGAAGAAGCAATCTGATGTAAATGCTTCTTATACAGGGATGCTGGATAGAGCTGTGACTCACCAATCAGATTACTGGACAACTTCACTACTTGACTGACGGAATTCCTTTCCTTTAAAGACGTACGTCCAAACCATGCCGCCAAAGAAAAGGGTAAAATTGATTCAACAAAAGCATGGTAAACATAGTCATAATGGTGTGGTCAATACGAAAGTGTGCAAGTTTTCTCAAACAGTACAGGTGCTGATGTCCCTTTTTACATACTAGTTCACAATTAGCTCCAAATTTCAGCTTTGAGTCAATAATAGTCCCAAGGTATTTATAGATTTGCACATATTCTACAGCCTGGCTTTCAATTACAGTGGCCTTGTGTGAAGGAGTACTCCTCCTAAAATCAATGAGCATGTCTTTGGTTTTTGATATAGTTATATAGAGGTAAGACTCCTCACACCGCTTTACAAATTCATCAACAATAGAGCCATGACTAATATCATTATCTTGAGCAGACTCACAATTACAGAATCGTCTGCATACTTCAGTATGGTTCTATTATCATGTCTGCTCTGACACATATTTGTGTAAAAGGATGTAGAGTAAAGGCGACAGCACCAGCCTTTGAGTCGAACATGTGGATGTACACTTCTGATCAGAAAAAAAAACACCATTTACCCTCAATCTCTGAGTCCTGTTTATTAAAAAAATCAAGATTCCAGCCCACCAGATTGTTACTCAAGTCAAAATGATGTTCTAATAACCTTCTGGTCAATACATGGGGCTGTTTTGTATTAAAAAGCAGAGGAAAAAATCTACAAATAAAAGTCTGGCATGAGTCCCATTCCCTTCTAGTGTTTAAAAAGCATACTGAGCAGAGTTATAGTGGCATCCTCCACTCCTTGTGAGGTCTGTATGCAAACTGCATAGTATCCAATGCATGATCAGTTGCTTTACGATCTCAGACATGACCAAATTCTCTAAAAGTTTCATCAAAATTGAAGTCAAAGCAACTGGCCTAAAATCATTCAGGGTTGTGGTGCAGCTAGACTTAGAACAGGAACAACCACAGAGTCTTTCCAGAGCTTAGGGACATGTTGTGTTTGTAGAGATCTGTTAAAAATACAGTAAAATACAGGGCTCAGTTCTTTCGCACAAGACTTAAGTACATGACCACAAATGTTATCAGGGCCATGTTTTTTTGTTTACTTTAAGAGAACAAAAGGCTTTTTCAGCATCCTATGCTGACTGTCCATCAATCTGTATTTCATCTCCTGAATTTCACCACCAAAATTGAGTGTATCAAAGCGACAGTAAAAACAATTAAGAGCATTAGTGAGTTCCTTAAGCCCCTGTCACACATAGCAAGAATGTGGAGGAGCCATTCCAACACGACAAATATTGCCATTATCCAACGCAGTTGGTAAGAAAAGAGGCGTGGCTAGCCATGGTCCAAACACATCCGGAGTACCTCGTCCACACCTGCACAGTGGCATCCAAAGCCTAAGTACATGGCAGATGAATGATACAGATTGCTGTCAGATGGCCATAAAAGGGGTTGCATACTGTCCAATCTCCAAAAGTCTGCAGGTCAGACCAGAGGGCTGTTTTCCTCACGCGCACATCCGTGCATGTGTGGGTGGCACACCTGCACTCCATAATTATTTACTCAGCTGTGTGTGTGCATAACACTGCATGGGCCACGTGTGCCCCGTGCGTGTGCCTGCCACTGGACAAGTGGACAGCTTCGCTCCAAAGTTTTCTGGCAGTTGGGCCATGCAGTCCCTGAGACAGAGCCTTTCCAGGGAACTTTCTTCTTTCTTGTTTGCCCACTTCAGCAGCAGAACGCTACTCTTGACACTGCAATGGTTGGATTATCACATGGAATTCATTTTTTCTTTTGGGGTGAGAGGATTCTAACCGCAGGCTGCTGTCCCATGTTCATGGCACTGTGAAACATCCTGGAGCGCTGCTGGAGGTAAGATGCATCTTTATTAATGCGCTGTAATGACCTGGCACAAGCTCCATGTTATATCTCATACAAAGTTAGAAGGTGAACATTTATTACAACTTGAGTCCCGTCCAGCTCAGAGCCTGACACACGCAATGACACGTTACTGTGCACCATGGAGAGGCAGCTGCTCGTGTTATGATGGAGACAATAGTTCACATTATTTACATCACCCATGGGAATGAATGGATAAATATCTGTACTGTAAGGTCTATCAATGATATAACAGCCTGTTCAGATTTGCAGCACCATGCGTGCAATGCATGAATTACTATCATGCTAAAGCATGCCACATACAGTTCAACAGTTCCTTTGCACTCCAGAGGGAGTGGGGGGGTGGGTATTATTATATGTGGCACTGTGGTCATACCGGCAGGCATACTGTGTCAGATCCATCTGGAGGTTCCCTCGTATGAGCTCAAATCATTTGGATCACGTTTTGCCATCATCAGAATATGCCAAATGTGGTCAGATGGTCCTCAGATAATACATGGATTGCTGTTTGATGGGTGTCCCATCTCAACCGTGCCCAGAGAATTATGAACATGTGCATCACACTCGGGGCCAACGGCCGATTTTGACCAAGTGTGTCAACTTTCGCAGATGACTGACAGAAAGTTTTGGAACCAAAATGCAACACCTTTTGGATGTGCGCTGATTTCATAAGTCTGACGCCACTCTGCTTGATTCTGGCTATGTATGAGGGGGGTATTAGAGTTAAAACCAACCAATAAGATTTAAGATGAAGCAGTCAGAAGTCACAAAAATGAATATAGAGAGGACTTGTGACCTTGCAAGAAGGTCATGTCGGCATCGATTAACAGTTTCTGGTCCCCTCCCCGCCCGGGGTGGTGATGAGGTTTTAGCAGGCTGTTATCGTTAAATAGGTGGCTGGCACAGTTTTGTACACAACACGGTTTTAGTTTTGTCAATAACTCGCCTTCGTTCTGGGGCTGGTGTGATTTGTTGATGCTCGATGGCTTTCACCCCACTAGAGAGGGAGCTGCCATCTTGTCCGCGAATATTGATAGGGTTCTGCAGGGAGGGTAACACTAGGAGTATACAGCAGGTCGCAGAACATGGGATGAATGTGGTGTGGGATCCACCAGTTTAGCGGGGAATTTAGTGCGGACAATCCAAGGTGCTGATAGTGTTTTTTTTTGGGAGGGAGATTTATCACATTGAGACTGTGGGCTGCTCCTGTAGACGTGTTCGTAGAAATTATAGGGGGATATGTTTTTCAAATTAGTACCTATTACTACATTGGATGACATTGGAGTTGAGGATGGCCCACTGGTTGTTCCTGCTGTATTAAATATTTCGTGTCTGATGCCTGCGATCCGTGTGGAGTGTATCAGGCCTAAACCTATTTTAGGTACCTCAGAAATGTTACTTTGAAACCACCTGTAACTCAAATAGTCTAATTGTCAACTCTGCTGAGGTCCTAGTTTGAGTCTTATAAATATCAGATCACTGTCTTCAAAATTTATGTTGAGCAATGATTTAATTGTGGATCACCATTTAGATATGATTTGTTTGTTGTGAAACCTGGCTTAAACCTACAGTTGTTCTTCCCCTAAATGAAGCCTGCCCACCGGCATACACATTTAGTCATGTTTCCCGTGGTATGAAGCAAGGCAGGGGTATTGCTTTTATTATAAGTCTAGGTTTACGTTATTACTGTTGGGGGTCACAGGTATAGATCATTTGAGCATCTGATTCTCCGCTCTGCCCATGGTGCTACATATTGTTTGGGGCAGAAGTATGGACATCAGTTGTGTTATTTTGTCATTGTTTATAGGCCCCCAGGCCCATATCTGAATTCTTGGATGAATTTGGTGAGTTTAATTCTAAATTGTCAACTAGTGGGTGATAACATTTTGATCATTGGTGATTTTAACATTCATATGAATAGGCCCTCTGATCCCCTCTGTAAATCATTTATGGAGATTGTGGATGCATTGGAATTTCAGCAGTGCATTCAGGGCTCGACGCAGATTAGTGGTAATACCCTGGATTTGGTTCTTGTACGTGGTGTTGCTGTCATGAATATTGGTATCCTGTCCCTTGCATCGGTGATCTCTGACCACTCACTTATTAAGTTTACATGTACACTACCGCATTTAGTGGAGCAACAACCTTGCCTATTACTGCGGCGATGCATTAAACCTTCAACTAGGACTGAACTTGAAGCCAGATTGCCTGATCTTTTAGCTTCAACTTTGCAGAATGCTCAATCAGTGGACAGTCTGGTGGATGGTTTGAATTCGGTACTCAAAACTACACTTGATGAGATTGCGCCTCCTTTATTAAGGCCTTGCCTTCCCAAAGTGCAGTCACCTTGGTTTAATGGTTACTTGCGGGACCTCAGACAGAAGGCTAGAGGTCTGGAACAGAAGTGGCGTAGCTCCAAATTAGAGGTCTTCCACTCTGCATGGTATGATGCAGTCGTAGAGTCGTAGAGCATGCACTATGGACTACAAAACAAGCCTGCTATTCGGATTTGTTCAATAAAAATAAGCACAACTCAAAATTTTTGTTTGATACTGTAGCATTTCTTATCCATGGACGGTCACCTGTTAGTCATTCTCCGTTTATAGCTCAGGACTTCTTGGATTACTTTAAGAAGAAAATAAAAGACATTAGATTGAGCATATCTCAACATGACTTGGCTCAATCACTGCACCCTGCTATGGAGGTAGGTGTTATTAATAAGGTGACACCTAGATTTACAGAATTTGATACTATTTCACTAGACGCACTGGCGAAGCTCATGATGTCTACAAAAAGCACAACCTGCATATTTGATCCTATACCAACAAAATTGTTTAAGGACCTATGGCCCATTCTTGGGCCAACTGTGCTGGAAATTGTTAATCTTTCATTAACCTCTGGTTCTGTTCCTAGGTGTTTTAAATCTGCAGTGATTAAACCATTGCTTAAGAAATCTGGTCTTGACCCTGGTGTGCTTTTAGATCTTAGTGCTGCATTTGATACTGTGGATCATTGTGTTTTACTTGATAGGCTGGAAAATTACTTTGGGAGTACTGGAAGTGTTCTTGCTTGGTTGACGTCATACTTATCCAGTCGTTCTTATTGTGTTGTGTATAATAACACTACTTCTGGCCTTGGTGAAATAAAATTTGGGGTTCCACAGGGGTCTGTGTTAGGCCCCTTGCTTTTCTCACTTTATATAGCACCCCTTGGGTATATTCTGCGGCATTACGGGATTGCCTTTCATTGTTATGCTGATCATACTCAATTGTACATGCCAATAACTGCTAGTAATCTTGCCCATATAAAAGCCTTAGAAGATTGCCTTATATCTGTGAGAAGTTGGTTGTCTAGTAAATTCCTACTCTTGAATTCTGATAAGACTGAAATGATGGTTCTTGGTCCAGCCAGACATCTGCATCAATTTGACCAGCTGGCGCTTAATTTTAGTTTGTGTGTTATACATCATACGGACAAAGCGAGAAATCTTGGGGTACTTTTTGACCCTACGTTGTCCTTTGGCCCCCACATTAGAGACATTACAAGGACTGCCTTCTTCCATCTGCGAAACATAGCGAGGATTCGTCCCATCCTGTCTATGGCTGATGCTGAGACTTTGATACATGCATTTATTTCGTCCAGACTGGATTATTGTAATGCTTTATTTTCTGGTCTGCCGCAGTCTAGCATTCGGGGTCTTCAATTAGTGCAGAATGCTGCTGCCAGACCTTTGAAAGTAGAAGGTTTGACCACATTACACCCATTCTGGCATCCCTTCATTGGCTTCTGGTTTCTGCCAGATCAGATTTTAAAAACTTGTTGATTTCTAAAATTGTTCACGGACTGGCACCTTCCTATCTGGCGGACTTGTTTAAGCCCTACGTACCTGCGCAGCCCTTGCATTTGCAGGGCTTCTGTGTGTTCCAAGTGTGAACAAACAGTCTGTGGGGTATAGAGCCTTCTCCTACCGTGGTCCGACTCTTTGGAAAGATCTACCTGCAGTTATTAGGCAGTCTGACACGGTGGAGACTTTTAAATCAAGACTGAAGACTCACTTTTTTAGACTGTCTTATCATTAATCTAATTTGTTTTTATGTTTGCCTTGTAATTTCTTTTTATTCTACTGTGTTTTATCTTTTTATTGTGCCCTCCTTGATTTTAATTTTGATTTTAAATTACTTTGTGTTGTTATGAATTGTGTGAAGCACCATGGGGCGACTCTGTCATGAGATGGCGCTATATAAATTAATAAATTGAAATTGAAAAAGACATGAGTTCTGCGCTTTGTATTCTGGAGGCCTGGTATAGTTTTCATACTTTCCCAAAATGAACCAAGATTATTTGTAGCCATCTTACGCTCCAGTTCTAATTTGAACTTCTGTTTTGCTTTCAAAATTTCAATTTAAAGCTCTTTTTTGGCTTAGCTAAAATTAGATGGTGCTCCCAGTTTAAATGTAAGATTCTTTTCATACAAGCAGGAGTTAACAGATTTGGTAACTCATGGTTTATTGTTGGGATATATTTTTACACGCTTTGAGGAGATGATCATGTCAGTATCGCTCATTAACATACACACATACCCCTCCTCCCTGAGTCTTACCCGTCTTCTCTGCCATTTGGTTGAGATGGAGAGAGGCACTGAACCCATCAATGGACAGATCGGTATCACGGTCATGTTCGTCAGCCACATTTCAGTGAAAGCCAAGACGCAGCAGTTGCTGAAATCCTTCTGGAAATGAACATTTCCCTGTAGTTCGTCCACTTTGTTCCAGAGGGACTGTACACTACCCATGATCACCGCGGGCAGAGGAATCCGGTTGAGCCGCTGCTTCCTCAGGCGTTGTCTGATGCCTCTGCATTTGCTCCGCTTACTTCTCTTGCGCCACTTGACATGACTCGGTTCATTAAAATTCCACAAAATGAAATCGGGCAGCTGTAGCATGAGGTCTGTCACCTGACCCAGGCTATCAGAGATAAGCTGCAGCATCGCATCCCTGGAGTATTGAATCCACACGCCACTCCCCGGCATACTGCGCTGCAAACCTTGCAGGTGAACAGTTGATAAAAAATAAGCCAAAGTGCAACGGCATATAAAATATCCATTCTGGATTCATGGAAACCAAGAACATTAAAATTTATCATAAAATCACTAACAATTAAAACATTAAAAAACACATTAAAACGTTAAAAGCACCCAACAGGTGGACACCAAGCTCTCACTCACTGCCGGTCGCTGCTTGAGCATGTGCCCTTTTTTGTAGTATTTGTGATTGATGGATATGAATGACTTCAAGAGTCAAGATTTCTTGATTGTCATTTCACCTTGTGAAAGGTACAAAGTGGAATGAAATTTCGTTGCCAGTGTCTCCACACAAAAGCGACAATGAAAAAAATAAAATAGCAAATACACTAAAAAACATATATACTGTGGGTGTGCAAATTGCAGGGGGGAAGATGAATATATAAAATAACAGACATATAAATACTATGAATAATGGAATATATCACATGACATATACTATATATACTAAATATCAGGTGTACAATAAATATTATAAATACTGAAATGTGCAATTGAAGAACACAGCCCAGAGGGGAGCCAGGGCTCAGCCGGATGGTGTCGGAAGTGTTGCTTCCCACCCCTACAGACTGTGGCCTGCCAGTGAGAAAGTCCAGAATCCAGTTGCTCATGGGGGTGCTCAGACTGAGTGTGCCTAGTTTGTACACCAGGTGTTGGGGGATTAGGTTGTTGGATGCAGAGCTGAAGTCCATATTCGGACATGGGTGGTTTTGTTTTTCTAAGGTTCCCAGGCTGAGGTGAAGGGCATAGACTACAGTGTCCTCAGTAGAGTGGCTGGAGAGGTTGGTGAACTGCAGTGCGTCAAATAAATACAGATACAGAGTCGTCCACTGTCTTTTCAACTCTTTTCAATTCAAGTACAATGAAAGGTAAGTTCAAGCCTTCAGTGCAAATATACACATGACTAAGGACCTCTTCACACATAGTGCAAATATGTACAAAGGGCGACCTGTCGAGCAGCTCATGTGAACGTACCACGAACATTGCGCTGATGGGCAGGCGTGCACAATGCCAGTGCAACGGCTCATGCACGTAGAACACAGTGCACCAGCTGTACGATGTGGCTTATACATTGTACAGCTGCTGTGAAGAAAAAAATTTAAAATATACATGCTGCTACGGTTTTTGTGCACACGGGAACAGAGCAGCTTTTCACAGCAGCTGCACAATGTGGTTACCATCACACAGCTGCTGTGAAAATAATAAAAAAAAAATTACATGTCACCCACGGGAAGCAAACCCACGCCAAAAGTTTGATTACCAGTCAGAAACTTTAACCACTGAGCTACAATTGCTGTCCTGTAAAAGCTGCAGGAAACTGCCTCATATCAGGAAGGACATGGAAATATTTTAAAAAATAATAAACCGCACACCATAAAAACACTGCATTTGATTGAATCCCTCTTATCAAGGGAGCAATGCAAATATGACCTGTCTGTTCCTCTGTAGATGACCCATGGTCACAGGCGTACAGTCATGAAATGACATGAATGATGAAACAGTTCACTGTTCTCATGTCCACATCTGCTGGTCCAGTGGCGTCCAGCCTGCTGCACGCGCATTTTCTCCCTGACACGTGTGTCTTGTGGACACCATGTCACAGAACAGAGCTCACTTGGGTGGTGTGACAGTCCCAACCAGTCCTCACATTTTTTTGTGTTCCCACCACGAAAAAACTGGGGTTTTTTTTTAACTCACTATTACTAACCCTACTCCTACCCAAAACCATACATTAACCACAACTTAATCCTACTCCTTACTCCACCCTAACCATAACCACCCCAACCCCCCACTGCTTCACTTTTAAGTTCGTGCAGCCATCACGGAATGAATTAGAATGAATTTGTGCTGCCATGACGAAATGAGGCTTTTTTCGTCACAATATCACAAACCAATAGATTAATATATATTTCAGGCTGCTGAATCACGACTTGCCGTGAGACTGGGTTGGTCAGTCAGATCGCCGCTGCGTGTTCTGATCTGACGGTCCGTTTCAACCTGGGAGCAGCCTGTCAATGGGCTGCAGCGTGCACACGTTCACTCGCTGCAGCCCGTAGCCAACCGATATATGTTTTATTTAGTCCACGTGATGACAGCAAGCAGACACACGCGCTTCACAGTGGGCATTTGTTAGTCCATATCCGTCCAAACACAGTACATGTTGTCCAGCTGGGATGTCCACATCAACAGATCTCCACAGCTGCTTCTGTCAGCGGTCACATCTCCTGTCAGTTTATCGCACACACCAAAGCCACACTCGTGGGGCACTTAGACAAATTTCACTGCCAGCATGACAATGATTGTCTGCTGACTGTTGTCGTCTTAATAGTACAAATGGCCACACATTTTCTAAGTGCCATGGGAGCAGTGATAGATGTTCGTGTGTGTCAGCTGGAATTTGGCCGAAACCTGCCACAAGAGGGTTCGATGGGCTGGCAAAGCGCACACTCTGTCTTTCAGCCACTGGTGTGTGCAAATAGATCTAGCAACAGGTGTACGAGGCAGCTACAATTTTACATTTTGCACATGAGTCCTGCTTCATGCGCACTTTATGCGCAAATCGACCAACTTCGCACTATGCGTGAAGGGGCCCCAAACCATGCACAGACTTGAAAGGTCTGGGGAAAATGAAAATAAACATAAAACTTAACACAATCAAAAGGGTAAATCCAGAGTGCAAAATAAAAACAGAAAAAAATTTATAATTACATAGTAGCAAGAAGAGATTACATATAATAAAAGAGAAAAGTATGTACAAAAACTGTGGATATTTCAGTGGCAATGGATATTGCAGATAAATATTGCACAAGAAGAATGGTCCAAAATAACTTCAACCAGAATCCAGACTCTCATTGGAAGCTACAGGAAGCTTTTAGAGGCTGTTATTTCTGCAAAAGGAGGATCTACTAAATATTGATGTATTTTTTCTGTTGGGGTGCCCAAATTTATGCACCTGCCTAATTTTGCTTAAAGAATTATTGCACTCGTCAAACGTCTATAATAACTGTAAAAAATAACACTGACTACTTCGCGGATTTCGCCTATTACAGGCTATTTTTAGAACCTAACTCCTGCAATAAATGAGGGACTACTGTATTTAACTGAAATACTGATCCAGACAACAACCAATGATTTATAAACGAAATTCAGGAAAATTATCAGGGGTGCTCATATGTTTTGCATATATCTATATATATACATGAGGTCTATTAGAAAAGTATCTGACCTTATTTTTTTTTTCAAAAATATATGGATTTGAATCACGTGTGATTGCATCAGACAAGCTTGAACCCTCGTACGCATGCGTGAGTTTTTTCACGCCTGTTGGTTGCGTCATTCGCCTGTGGGCAGGCTTTGAGTGAGCACTGGTCCACCCCTCCCATCGGAATTCCTTTGTCTAAGCAAAACACCTCCGTTGGAAGTCTCACAGGACAAGTTTGAACATACCCAGCTGTTAAACAATTTCTTGGATACTCACTCGACTGAAAGCCATCGAAAACCGCCTGAATGTTACGAATGGTTACCAACACGAAGGTGTTTTTCTGTGGCACCATGCGATGAGCGGCTGCGTGCCGACACGTGAATCCGTCCGCACGTCTTTCATTACAAAATCTCCTTTAACAGTGGAATGTCCGGATAAACTGCTGATCCCGACCTCTTCTGAAACTTCTCTGCTCTCTCACGATGTGCTGGGTCAACAGAGGCTTAAATTTGGAAGTTTTCAGCTCGAAACAGGCTGACAACGGCGGCTCGGGGCACGGTGCACCGTCCGGCGCCGTGGGCTGTCCTTAAAGCGATAGTAACACTCCTTAATCTCTCATCAGCCATTAAAATTTTCACCGAAAACCATCTGAATTTCTCGAATGGTGTCCACTTGGATGTGCCTTACAGTTTCTAAAAAACTTTGAACAAGCAAAGCGCCAGTCTCTCAGGAAGTTCTCAGACAAAGGAATTCCGACGGGAGGGGTGGACCAGTGCTCACTCAAAGCCTGCCCACAGGCAAATGACGCAACCGACAGGCGTGAAAAAACTCACGCATGCGCATGAGGGTTCAAGCTTGTCTGACGCAATCACACATGATTCAAATCCATATAGTTTTTGAAAAAAATAAAAATGTCGGTTTCTTTTCTAATAGACCTCACATATACATATATATATATATATATATATATATATATATATATATATATATATATATATATATATATATATATATATATATACATACATACATACATACATATATATATATATATATATATATATATATACACATACATACATACATACATATATATATATATATATACACACACACACACGTCCTGGTAGGCAGGAGCTTCCGATGAAGTCACACAGTCAAAAATACCATTACAGACATATATATTTACTTGTACTGTACATTGATACTGTGGCATGTAGAATGCACATAGTATGCATCAGCCCTCTGAGGCCTTTATTATGTCCACCAAAGATGTAATAAAAGGCATCAGGGTTTATTTATTTGTCTATCTGTCTTTTAGCAGGATTATGTCAAAACTACTGCACAAATTTTGACAAGGTTTTTACCACGGATAGATATTAGACGATGAAAGACTCCATTAAATTGTGGAGATGATCCGGATCCGGATTCTGGATCACAATTTCACCTTATATAGGCTTTGAAGGATCACATGAGAAAAAAATATATATACTTCATGGATTCTCACCAAATTTGCACCACAGATAGATATTAGGGTATGAAGGACTCCATTGCATTTTGGAGGTGATCCAGATCCGGACTGGCAAACGTCAGAATTCTCGGATTGCTCTTGTGTGTCTGAACTTCATCCTTCTCATGTAGGAAAGCAGTGGGGCATTAAATAATGGGTTCATTGTAAAAAGACAAGTTCTGCAAGCAAGTTAGTCTTATTGGTTGCCAGCAGAAGGCCTGTGTGGGTGTTCCCAGGCTCACCTGCTCTTGGAGTTCATACAGATGTAGGGGGCACTATGCATGGAGGAGCTGGATAAACTGGGATATAGACTGTGCTGCATAATTGCTACAATCAGCCAGTTATGGGGCTATTCCACCGAGTGCTGTTCCTTCCTGTTTAATCCCGAATAAACAAATCAGGGCACGTTTTGAAGCAATCATAGTAACTTCTTATACAACTTTGTCAATCTTGAACAAACTTGGCATACGTAGCATTTACGGACATAATCGGCACCAGATTTGAAATCCTGAGCTAATTTTTGAACTGTTCAGAAATTCATCCTGATTGTCAAAATCGTTGATAGCATCAGAATACAAAACAAAAGTTGAAAGTTACTGATGAACAGCCACATCAAAAATGCTTTCACAAAGGCAAATCAAAAATTCAGACAGATGCTAAAGGATTGTGTGTTCAAAAATGTGCACAAACACCACCACAATCACAAATACCCCTGCATGCTGAGTTATGAACAGTGCTAGTGAGGATTGTGTCTGTCAAGTGTCTGAAATAAATTATAATAAACTGTCAATTTACTGGATTTACCTTCATGAATATGCAATTTGTGGTTTGTCCACCCACCACAAGTGCGCAACATTATGAAAGGAAACATGCAAATAGGTGGTTTGCACAAGCAACACCATTTATCAAGATCAACATTCTTTAAGGACATCTTTTTGCACCATTCTGCTGGTTTAATACACAGAGAACAATGCACACAGGTGTCTGTAGAATGCATTATTATCCACCAGTTTGCTAAACATCATGGAAAAGTAAGAATTAAATATCTGAAATAGTTGGTGAGTGTTTTCTCTTCTTTCTCATTGTTTTCTTTTCTTTAATTGTAAGCATGGGAACATGCTTAGTTGTGTAAGAGTTTGTCTGTAATGAAGGCCAAGGCCACACGCCGCAAGTGAATGTTCTCCTGATACAGAAGGGCTCACAGCAAGAAAATATTTAAAAGAAGGTCACATCTACATTCAAGGCAATTCTGCTTTATGAGAGTGGCGGATACATGGAACAGCATGCCAGGGTACATGGGGAGCAGCACTGAGTGTAAACCAAATAGATCAGACAAACACTTTAATTACATCTGCCAAGGACATAATAAAATCATTGGTGTTATTTATTTATTTACTGTATTTTTGTCTGTCTCTCTTTTAGCAGGATCACATAAACTACTGCAAGGATTTTGACAAAAATTTTCACCACAGATAGATATTAGGGCATGGAAGACTGATCCGGTGTCGCGGACTGAATGGCCACCCCCCCAAAAAAAAATCAGTCCGCCTGCCTTCACTGCACACAGCAGCACATCTGAGAAAGAGTCTCTTCACCCAAAGCAAACAAATGGATTAATGAGATTATTAACCACCAGATGACATGGTAATGCCTCTTAAATCATTCTAAAGTCAGTTTTAAGCAAAAAGGAGGCAAAACTCTGACGCTTTGAAATGACCGACACACGGTGAACGCATCAGCTAGCAGCTCGTGTAGCCACAGCGCTCTGATCACTTCCTCCATCTTTTATGATGAAATAATGCTGAATTTATGGGGAAATGATTGTTGTACAAAAGCTTCAGATATCTGGAGTGCAGTTTAAGCAGAAATGAGGTGTTAATCCGTGAACTGCGGCTAATGATGCATGTGCAGTGAAGGGTGTAGACCAATTTTAGGGGGACTGTTCGGTCTGTGACACCGGATCTGGATTCTGGATCAAGATTTCACTTTATATAAGCTTTGAAGGACTATGTCAAAACTATTTCACAGATTCTCACCAAATTTCCACCACAGATAGATAGATAGCTAGTATTAGGGCATGGAAGGCTCCACTGAATTTTGGAGTTGATCTGGATCCGAATTGATGGAGATCAGACGTCTTGGATTGCTTGTTTCATTTGCATTTATGGTCATTAACATGCACAAAATCCTCATTTAAATACTGCTGTCTACATCAGATTCCTGCCCGTTATCAACTGCACATTTATTCTTAATCAATCACTCACAAAACTGTCTCCATCTCAACAAGAAAATATTTCAGCATTTCATCCCCATGACCTTTAACTGGAAAAGGTGTGTTTTAAGACAAGATAAGATAAGATAAGATAAACTTATTTAACCTGAAGGAAATGCAGGTGTGACAGAATAATTGGCAGCCATAGAGGAAATTACTTAAAACCATGAATTACATTTCTTGAGACCAGTATTTGTTTATATTAATCATTAAGAAATGCACTCTATACGAGGTCTGTTAGAAAAGTATCCGACCTTATTATTTTTTTCAAAAACCATATGGATTTGAATCACGTGCGATTACATCAGACATGCTTGAACCCTTGTGGGCATGCGAGAGTTTTTTTCACGCCTGTCGGTTACGTCATTCGCCTGTGGGCAGTCTCTGAGTGAGGAGTCGCCCACCCTCTCATCGATTTTTCATTGTTTAGGAATGGCTCAGAGACTGCTGCGTTGTTTGATCAAAATTTTTTCAAAACTGTAAGGCACAACTGAGTGGACACCATTCGATAAATTCAGCTGGTTTTCGGTAAAATTTTAACGGCTGATGAGAGATTTTGGTCTGGTAGTGTCGCTTTAAGGACAGCCCACGAGCGCCTGAACGGTGATCTGCGCTTCGAGGCGGCAGCAGTCTCACCATTTCAAGTTGAAAACTTCCACATTTCAGGCTCTGTTGACCCAGTAAGTCGTCAGAGAACAGAGAACTTTCAGAAGAAGTCGGCATGAGGAGTTTATTCGGACATTCCATTGGTAACAGTCATTTGTAATGAAAGAACGTGCGGGGCAGAGTCTCATGTCGGGCTGGACCCGACCGCGGGGGGTCGCGGCAGGAAAACACCTCCGTTGGAAACCTTAACAGACAAGTTGGAACATGCCCAAGCTGTTAAACAATTTCTCAGTTACTCACTTGTTGAAAGCCATCAAAAGCTGCCTGAATTTTACAAATGGTTTTCAACGGCGCTGCGCAACGTCCCGCTACGTGGGAAGTCCTTACAGTGACAGAAACACCCCATAATCTCTCATCAGTCATTAAACTTTTCACCGAAAACCAGCTAAATTTCTGGAATAGTGTACACTCGGATATTCCTCACAGGTCCAGAAAAAATTTTGATAAAGCAACGCGCGCCGTCTCGAGCAGCGTGTGAAACAAAGGAATTCAGCCGAGAGGGCTGAACCACATCTCACTCAAGGCCTGCCCACAGGGAAATGACGTCACCGACACACGTGAAAAAAACTCACGCATGCGCACGAGGGTTCAAGCATGATTGGTGTAATCGCACGTCATTCAAATCCATATAGTTAAAAAAAAAAATTAAAGTGTCGGTTTCTTATCTAATACACCTCGTATGTACTGTTTGTTAAATGTGTCTGGAGGAGGCAGCTCTTAAAAACTGAGTCACCATGCAAGGAGGGAAGTGAACGAAGCAACCACCCAGACAGTTCAGAAGGAGTCATCAGCTTCGGTGGCTGTGTTGAGGTCACAGCTCCAGTCACAGCTTCATGGTGTAGAACAGAGAAGGATTTTCATCCAATAAATAAACTCTAAGCTCCCATGTACTGTAGCTGCAATGTTACATGAACAGAATAAGAATAAATGATGAAAATAATGACTATTTTGGAATTGTAGATAGCTTTGAAAAACTGTGTTTAGTGGTTTGTGTCATGATTTTACTTTCATACAGTGTCAAAAATTGAAGATGATGAATGCAAATAAGAACTTATTGTTTTACAGATTACAGAGTGCTTGTTTTGTAATCAATGAATGAAGCAGTGCACTCTTATTATGTCAATATCTGCAATGAGCGACGCGCCAAAGGACAGACACCGCATCATGTGGACCATAGCTCACATGGGTGACATGACATTCAGATCACCAGCTGAGGCGATATATGTTTTTGTTTTTACGTATTTCCATGTGAGGACAACAAGCACACACCTCACGGTGTAGAGTTGTAATGCCATATCCTTCAAAACATGGTACTGTTCTCCAACTGTGACTTGCGGGTCCAGAGATCTCAACAGCTGCTGCTCTTTGCGGCCACGCCCACCTGTTCGTTCATCCCACAGAACAAAGTGTCACTCTCTGTTTCTGTGTTCTGTGATTATTTATTTTAGTTATTTGTTGTGTATGTAGTTTTTTTATATATATATTTAATTAACCTTTATTTAACCAGGAAAGTCCCAAGAGATTATCAATCTCTTTTTCAAGGGAGTCCTGGCCAAGACAGTGCACAGATCACAACAATTCAGAACATCAGAACATTTAAAACATTTAAAAACCATTTTCAGCCTCAATTTCCTATCCAAATGTTCAACATGTCCTTTAAAGCTAAGACTGTCATCAATTAAAAATGCCTAAATATTTAAAAGATTTAAATCTTTCGATTTCTGCCCTTGAAGAGTGACAACTGGAGGACTTATCTGCAGATTGCTCTTTGTTTTGAAAATAGCATCAACTTGCTCTTACTTGCATTAAAGATCAAGTTGTAGAAACATGTTTTGAACAATGCATTTTGTAATGTAAAGACACTAGCACTAAGCATTTTTGCAAAACTGTAGATAACCATATCATCAGCATATAAATGGTAATTGGTGTCCACAAGATCCTGGCCAGCATTGTTCACACAGATAGTACATAGGAGTGGCCCAAAACAGAGCCTTGGGGCACTCCTTTAGTTAATGAAAGAATATTAGAACAAATATTATCTGATTTAACACATTGGGACATCTCAGTGAGACAATTACAGATCCATCCAACTGCCTTTTTAGATAGTCCAATATTGATCAATCTCTCTGAGTAAAATATGATTTACAGAATCAAAAGCTTTTGACAAATCAATGAAAAGCACTGCACAATGTTGCTTATTATCAAGAGCTGTCAAGATATCATGATCATCATCATAGTTATTGTAGTAATTATATTATACTTGTCCTGGTTGTGTTCTCTGTGTTTTTAATTTAACATGTCGTGTGCACTGAGTCATCATTTCTAATTGTCAGTGAGTGGCTGGGCGATGATCAGCTCAGAGGTGCCTTGCTGTGCTGTGTGCACTCAGACGTGGCTGTCCTGTCCCCATGTGATCTTGTCTGTACATAATTATCAGCATATCATGCAAGTGTGCTCCCCTTCCCCCCGCACGCCGCATTTGTTGCGGGGAGCAATGGGGGAGCGCGACACACAACATAGGCCACATGTGTTGCAGGAGGCGTGATACACACTCACGCACCATGAGTTGAAGGGGGAAGTCGACACACTGGCACGCCACATGTGTGTGGGGGGGAGGGTTTGGCACGCTCACACCCATGTGTGTTGCTTCGTAATGACACACTTGTGGGGCACTTAGGACAGTTTTTACAAACAGCTCGAATGTGGTCATCTGCACTGTACACTCATGCTGGGAGCACTAATAGCCCCACCTTTTATAAGTGTCCAGCGAGTGGTGTTGGATGTTCATGTGTGGCACCTGGAATTTGGCCAACACCTGGCAAGAGAGGGGTCAAATGGGCACTCGCAGGGCACTCGCAGGGCATTCAGTGTCTTTTGTCCGCTGGTGTTCGTGAACGGTTGTGGCAACAGTGGTACGAGGTGTTTTAGGCGGCTCCGATTTTTCAAGAGTGCCATGCAATTCCTCCTTTGTCCACCATTCTGCCACAATAATGTTATGTGTGAAGGGGCCCTTAGACATTCCTCTTTTGAACGAGCTGAATGATTACTTGAATTTTCAACAGGTGGCCAGGTCGGGCTCATTGAAGAATTACACAGGGTTCTGACTTTAAAAAATGCTCGAATCACATTGAAACATCAACCACATTATTTGTCTGAACATAAAGAGTCCAACAAGGTATAGTTGGACTATTTGTGACTGAATAATTTGGAGTTATGGGGTAAAAACAGCAAAATGCGACAAAAGTAAATTTAATTTTGTACATATTGTTTTAACAAGTTTTCAAGGTCTCATGCAGCAGTCTCTTAACATGATATGAAAGGCATAAAAGTTACATTTTGGTCATATAATGTTCAATGTTTGCAATTGTCATCATGTGGATTCGCAGTGTTATTTTGACTGCAGCAACTCTGGTGTGCAAGGGATTATGGGCTATATAATGGGGGCACTTGGGTACTTTAAAATGACATACTGTCGTGAAACTGAAATAAAAAAAAACATGCCAATTTTGACACCCCCTGTAAAGTTACTGTAACTTGTGTGGTGGTTTTTACAATGCATGTGATCGGTGATCCACTTACTGTATATTGAGACGTTCTGATCCTAAAACTGCATTTGAGATTCCACAATATGTTGGTCTATTTACACTCCCATCCAGTAGATGGCAGTGTTCTCTGCAGTTTGTCCAGGGGGTGGGGGGGGTGTTGAGAGCAGATCAGTTGATTTTACCATAATGTCTTTTGGCACGTGTCTGTTTCACACTCAAACCTTCAGGAATTAGTGCATTACTTTAAAACGTATGTGCAATATCATATTTTCACTTTGTAAAAATGACAGAGTTGCTGTTAATTTTGAAAAATTGTTTGGAATTAGTTGGTTTGAAGTGAAACCATAAGTGAAAGGTGCTTTGCACTTCATGCTCCTGCCCCACTGTCTGAGTATCAACATGTTGAAAGTAAATGACAGTGTTTTTCATCTTTGCAATAGCAGCTGCCGGCTGGTCCGCCCCCTTTCTACTGGGGAGGACTGAGCTTCTCCCAGCGGTACAGATGTTTCTGACTGTTAAGCTTTACTCACTATGCCAGCAAAAAATGTTAGCAGACTGAAAGTTAGCAGAACTAAATTTAGTGAAGCTAATTCGTCCGCTGATGGTTTTCAATGTTAGCTGAAAAGCTAATCCGCAATAAAAATGATAGCTTTGCTAATTAGTGGTTAGTGGATTAGTGGAACCACCACGTTTAGTGTGGATATATTAATTTCTCCACCTAGTCTGGTCTTCCCGGGGTCTCTTCCCTGATGGACATGCCTGGAACACCTCCCTAGGAGGTGCCCAGGGGACATCCTTACCAGATGCTCAAACCACCAAGCTGACTCCTCTCAACATGAAGGACAGCGGCTCTACTCCAAGGTCTGCACAGATGACTGAGCTTCTCACCTTATCTCTAAGGGTGACACTATCCACCCTCCTAAGGAAGCCCATTTCGGCCACTTGTACCCGGGATCTAGTTCTTTCAGTCATGACCCAACCCTCATGACCATAGCTTAGAGTAGGAACAAAGACTGACCACCAGATCGAGAGCTTTGCGTTTTGCCTCAGCTCCCTTTTTGTCACAACAGTACAGCAGAGCGAAGGCAACATCGTCTCTCCTGCACGGATTCTCTGGCCAATCTCACATTCTATTGTCCCCTCATTCATGAACAAGACCCTAAATTACTTGAACTCCTTCACTGTCATCTTTGCATTTATTTCTTTAAAAATGGGGAGTGGGATTTGAAAATAAAGAAACTGACACACATACAAATAACACACTTAAATGCATAGAAAATTAATATTCTAAACCTAAAAAAAAAAATTTCAAATTACACATAGTCTTTCCATCAATTTTCTAAACCCACTTACTGCAGTTAAGGATCATGGGGAGCTTGATCGTACCCCAGCAGTCACTGTGCGAGAGTTCCACCCTCGACAGGATGCCCGTCTAACACAAGGCCACATATGGACAGGCAAGTACATTCAAACGCTCACTCACACCTACTGTCACACCTACAGTCACCATCTCACCTAACCTGCATGTCTTTGAAAGTGGGTGGAAACCAGAACACCCAGAGGGAACCAACATAAAGGCAGTGAGACCATGCAAACTCCACGGACAGAGAACTGGGAGGGAAGTGAACCGAGAACCTTCTCCCTGTGAGGCAACAGTGTTAACCACCAAGCCAACGTGATGCCCAATAAACACTCTTAATATGCAAAACAGGAATTCCTGAGTTGCTGATGGTGTAAGGTTTGGACATCAAAAATATTGCAGTGTCAGCAGTAACTCAAAAACTATAAAAGCTATTGTTTGTAACTAATATATATCTATATATATATGTATGTATGTCTTACTGCATATACAATGTCTTGCTGTACAAACCCAATTCCAGTGAAGTTAGGACGTTTGTAAGATGTAAATAAAAACAGAATACAATGATTTACAAATCCTCTTCAACCTATGTTCAATTGAATACAACCACAAAGACAAGAATATTTAATGTTTAAACTGATAGACTTTATGTTTTTTTGTGTAAATATTTGTTCATTTTGAAATGGATGCCTGCAACATGTTTCAAAAAAGCTGGGACAGTGGTATGTTTACCACTGTGTTACATCACATTTCCTTCAAACACCACTCAATAAGCGTTTTGGGAACTGAGGACACTAATTGTGAGTGTCATGATTGGGTATAAAAGAGCATCCCCAAAACTCTCAGCCATTCACAAGCAAAGATGGGGTGAGGATCAGCACTTTGTGAACAACTGCATGAAAATGAACAATGTTTCAATTGCAAGGAATTTAGGGATTCCATCATCTACAATCCATAATATAATCAGAAGATTCAGACAATCTGGAGAACTTTTCTCCAGATTCTTTCTCTTTCGTTAGTGGCAAGGCCGAAAACCAACACTGAATGCACGTGACCTTCGATACCCTCAGGCGGCACTGCATTAAAAAAGACATCATTATGTAAAGGATCTTACCACGTGGGCTCAAAAACTCTTCAGAGAACCACTGTCACTTAACACATTTCGTCGCTACATCTACAAGTGCAAGTTAAAACTCTACCATGCAAAAGGGGAAAGCCATACATCAACAACATCCAGAAATGCCGCTGCCTTCTCTGGGCCCGAGCTCATTTGAAATGGACAGACACAAAGTGGAAAAGTGTGCTGTGGTCTGATGAGTCTACATTTCAAATTGTTTTTGGAAATCATGGACGTTGTGTCCTCCAGGCGAAAGAGGAAAAAGACCATCCAGACTGTTACCAGTGCAAAGTTCAAAAGCCAGCATCTGTGATGCTATGGGGGGGTGTTAGTGCCCATGGCATGGACAACTTACACATCTGTGATGGCACCATCAATGCTGAAAGGTACATCCAGGTTTTGGAGCAACACATGCTGCATCCAAGCAACATCTTTTTCAGAGACGTCCCTGCTTATTTCAGCAAGACATGTCAAGCCACATTCTGCACGTGTTACAACAGCGTGGCTTCATGGTAAAAGAGTGCGGGCCACTAGACTGGGCTGCCTGCAGTCCAGACCCGTCACCCATTGAAATGTGTGTCGCATTATGAAGTACAAAATACAACAATGGAGACCCCGGACTGTTGAACAACTGAAGTCGTACATCAGCAAGAATGGGAAAGAATTCCACCTACAAAGCTTCAACAATTTGTGTCCTCAGTTCCCAAATGCTTATTGAGTGTTGTTAGAAGGAAAGTGATGTAACACAGTTGTAAACATACTACTGTACCAGCTTTTTTGAAACGGTTGCAGGCATCCATTTCAAAATGAGCAAATATTTGCATAAAAACAATACAGTGGTATGTTTGCTCAACTGAATATATGTTGAAGAGGATTTGCAAATCATTGTATTCAGTTTTATTTACATTTTACACAACCTCCCAACTTCATTGGAACTGTCATATATATATATATATATATATATATATATATATATATATATATATATATATACGAGGTCTATTAGAAAAGTATCCGACCTTATTATTTTTTCAAAAACCATATGGATTTGAATCACGTGTGATTACATCAGACATGCTTGAACCCTCGTGGGCATGCGAGAGTTTTTTCACGCCTGTCGGTTACGTCATTCGCCTGTGGGCAGTCTTTGAGTGAGGAGTCGTCCACCCGCTCGTCGATTTTTTTCATTGTTAGGAATGGCTCAGAGACTGTTGCTTTGTTTGATAAAAAATTTTTCAAAACTGTAAGGCACAACTGAGTGGACACCATTCAATAAATTCAGCTGGTTTTCGGTAAAAATTTTAACGGCTGATGAGAGATTTTGGTCTGGTAGTGTCGCTTTAAGGACGGTCCACGGCGCCTGACGGCGATCTCCGCTTCGAGGCGGCAGCGTCTCGCCGTTTCAAGTTGAAAACTTCCACATTTCAGGCTCTGTTGATGCAGTAAGTCGTCAGAGAACAGAGAACTTTCAGAAGAAGTCGGCATGAGGAGTTTATTCGGACATTCCATTGTTAACGGTCATTTTGTAATGAAAGAACGTGCGGGCAGAGTCGCATGTCGGGCTGGACCCGACCGCGGGGGGTCGCGGCAGGAAAAACACCTCCGTTGGAAATCTTAACGGACAAGTTGGAACATGCCCAAGCTGTTAAACAATTTCTCAGTTACTCACTTGTTGAAAGCCATTAAAAGCCGCCTGAATTCTACAAATGGTTTTCAACACGGAGGTGTTTTTCCTGTCGCGGCGCACACAGATTTGCCGAGTCGTCACGGAAACGACTCGGCGAATTTGCGCGTACGTCTTTCATTAAAAAAATGTCCTTAAACAGTGGAATGTCCGCATAAATTCCTCATGCCGGCCTCTTCTGAATCTTCTCTGTTCTCTCACGATGTCCTGGGTGAATTAAGCCTTAAATTAGGACGTTTTCAGCTCGAAACAGGCCGACGACAGCGCCTGGAAGCGCTGTAGGACGTCCCGCTCCGTGGGAAGTCCTTACACCGACAGAAACACCCCATAATCTCTCATCAGCCGTTAAACTTTTCACAGAAAACCAGCTTAATTTCTCGAATAGTGTCCACTCGGATATTCCTCACAGGTCCAGAAAAAAATTTTGATAAAGCAACGCGCGCCGTCTCGAGCAGCGTGTGAAACAAAGGAATTCAGCCGAGAGGGCGGGACCACATCTCACTCAAGGCCTGCCCACAGGGAAATGACGTCACCGACACGCGTGAAAAAACTCACGCATGCGCACGAGGGTTCAAGCATGATTGGTGTAATCGCATGTCATTCAAATTCATATAGTTAAAAAAAAAATAAAAGGGTCGGTTTATTATCTAAGAGACCTCGTATATATATATATACATCCAATCAATCAATCAATCAACTTTTTTCTTATATAGCGCCAAATCACAACAAACAGTTGCCCCAAGGCGCTCCATATTGCAAGGCAAGGCCATACAATAATTATGAAAAACCCCAACGGTCAAAACGACCCCCTATGAGCAAGCACTTGGCAACAGTGGGAAGGAAAAACTCCCTTTTAACAGGAAGAAACCTCCAGCAGAACCAGGCTCAGGGAGGGGCAGTCTTCTGCTGAGACTGGTTGGGGCTGAGGGAAAAAACCAGGAAAAAGACATGCCGTGAAGGGGGGCAGAGATCGATCACTAATGATTAATGCAGAGTGATGCATATGGAGCAAAAAGAGAAAGAAACAGTGCATCATGGGAACCCCCCCACAATCTACGTCTAAAGCAGCATAACCAAGGGATGGTCCAGGGTCACCCGATCCAGCCCTAACTATAAGCCTTAGCGAAAAGGAAAGTTTTAAGCCTAATCTTAAAAGTAGAGAGGGTATCTGTCTCCCTGATCTGAATTGGGAGCTGGTTCCACAGGAGAGGAGCCTGAAAGCTGAAGGCTCTGCCTCCCATTCTACTCTTACAAACCCTAGGAACTACAAGTAAGCCCGCAGTCTGAGAACGACGCGCTCTAATGGGGTAATATGGTACTACGAGGTCCCTAAGATAAGATGGGACCTGATTATTCAAAACCTTATAAGTAAGAAGAAGAATTTTAAATTCTATTCTAGAATTAACAGGAAGCCAATGAAGAGAGGCCAACACGGGTGAGATATGCTCTCTCCTGCTAGTCCCCGTCAGTACTCTAGCTGCAGCATTCTGAACCAACTGAAGGCTTTTTAGGGAACTTTTAGGACAACCTGATAATAATGAATTACAATAGTCCAGCCTAGAGGAAATAAATGCATGAATTAGTTTTTCAGCATCACTCTGAGACAAGACCTTTCTGATTTTAGAGATATTGCGTAAATGCAAAAAGGCAGTCCTACATATTTGTTTAATATGCGCTTTGAATGACATATCCAGTGGTGGGCAAACTCTTATTGAGTGATGTTCGAAGGAAAGGTAATGTAACACAGTGGTAAACATACCACTGTTGCAGATTTTTGAAATGTGTTGCAGGCATCCATTTCAAAATGAGCAAATATTTGCACAAAAACAAAAATGTTTATCAGTTTGAACATTAAACATCTTGTCTTTGTGGTGTAGTCAGTTGAATATAGGTTGAAGAGGATTTGCAAATTTTATTGTTTTTATTTCATTTTACACAACATCCCAACTTCATTGGAATTGGGGTTGTATATATAAAACATTGCTGTACATATGAGGTGCATTAAAAGAGGATCCGACCTTATTCCATCCCACAGTAACAAATAAAGTGTATGAGTTGGTGGGGAACTGTAGGGAAGCTTCTTGCACAGACATTCATTTTTCCTGCCCACGCAACACATTAGTAGCTAGCAGTCATCCTGAGAGTAAACATGTGTATTGAGCACCCTTCAGATTCTCATTTTCTACAACATGATGGAATGACTTGAGCAAAGGTATTGCATCAGATTTTGTGAAAAACTTGCTGATACCTAAGCAGAAAGCATTTAAAAATTCAACAGACTTTTGGAGATGATGTTATGACCATAACACAAATCAAAGAGTGGTGTAACCACTTCAGAAGTGGGCACACATTGGTGGAGAGTGATGCACATTCCAGTAGGCCATCCACAAGCCGAAATGGCCAAGTGATTGACAGAATATAGACTTTGGTCATGGATGACCATTGTGTCACCATCCAAAAACTTGTGGATAACTACAGGTTCATTATGAATTGATGATGAAGCTGCTCACGACATAGCAGAAGCAACTGCATCTGGAAGTCTCACAGGACATGCCAGAAGGCACAAACAGTGACCCCAACTTCCTGAACACAGTCATCACTGGCAATGAATCATGGGTTTATGGGTCCAAAGTGGAAAACAAATCTCAGTCAATGAAAGCATCTAACATCTCCAAGGCAGGTGCACAGCAATGTCAAAGTCACGTTGATTAATTTCTTTTACTCTTGTGGGGTGGGACATCATGAGTATGCACTTGAAAACCACAATATTAATAGTCTTAACAGGAGGTTGTACGTTGCCTTCATGATTTTGTGCACCACAAATGGCCTGATCCGTGGGCAGCAAAATGTTGGCAGCTCTATCATTACAATGCACCCGCCCGTTCTGCTCAGATGATTCAGGCTTTTTCTGGTGAAACACAACACTCCTGTGATTCATCAGGCTCCCTACTCTCCTGACATGGCTCCCTCTGATTTTTGACTGGTCTCCAAGATCAAAATGGCATTAAAAGGGACTCAATTTGAGTCATGAGACATTGACATACAATGGCCCAGCTGGACACCATTCCAAAAGAAGCCTTCCAGAAATGCTTCCAGCAATGACTGAACCAGTGGAAGAAGTGTGTGCAGTCCCAAAAAGATTACTTCTAAGGAGATTAAGATTTCAGACCCAGGTGAGTAATTTTTTCACAGCCAAGGTTGGATACTTTTTGGATGCACCTTGTATAATATCTTTCTGAAAATGTAATGTGTTGCTATCTATACAGTATAAGGTATTGCTGCAGATGTGTTATTTCATAACATCTTACTGCATATATGTGTTCCTGTATACATAAGGTATTGATGATGCACATACCTATAATGTAATGGACATTTTGTGCAATTTAGTGCATTTAACTACACACAATAAGCAACACACATGGTGTTCTGGATGCAGCATAGTGCTGCACCAGTGCATGCTCCCAGACTTCTTCATTTGACTTGACAGATAAAATCCTCATTGCACAGTGTTACGTAACCCAGCATGCAGGTATATTTGTAAGTGCAATGGTGTTTGTGTACATTTTTACAAATGCAAACCTTCAATAAATCAGGTCCTGGATGTAAGTATTTGAACACCATGCGATTTTGCAACTTCTCCCACTTAGAAATCATGGAGGGGTCTGAAATTTTCATTTTAGGTGCATGTCCACTGTGAGAGACATAATCTAAAAAAAAAAAAAAAAATCTAGAAATCACGATGTATGATTTTTTTTTAATAATTTATTTGTATGTTACTGCTGCAAATAAGTATTTGATCCCCTACCAACCAGCAAGAATTCTGGCTCACACAGACCTGTTAATTTTTCTTTAAGAAGCCCTCTTATTCTGCACTCTTAACCTGTATTAACTGCACCTGTTTGAACTTGTTACTTGTATAAAAGACACCTGGTTCACACACTCAATCAATCACACTCCAACCTGTCCACCATAGCCAAGACCAAAGAGCTGTCTAAGGACACCAGGGACAAAACTGTAGACCTGCACAAGGCTGGGATGGACTACAGGACAACAGACAAGCAGCTTGGTAGAAGACAACAACTGTTATGATTATTTATTAGAAAGTGGAAGAAACACAAGATGACTGTCAGTCTCCCTCGGTCTGGGATTCCATGCAAGATCTCACTTTTTGGGGTAAGGATGATTCTGAGAAAGCTCAGAACTACACAGGAGGATCTGGTCAATGACCTGAAGAGAGCTGGGACCACAGACACAAAGATTACATTAGTAACACATGATGCTGTCATGGTTTAAAATCCTGCAGGGCAGCAAGGTCCCCCTGCTCAAGGCAGCACATGTCCAGGCCCATTTGAAGTTCACCAGTGACCATCTGGATGATCCAGAGGAGGCATGGGAGAAGGTCATGTGGTCAGATGAGACCAGAATAGAGCTTTTTGGAATCAACTTCACTTAGCATGTTTAGAGGATGAGAACAACCCCAAGAAAACCATCCCAAATGTGAAGCATGGGGTGGAAACATCATACTCTGGGGGTGCTCTTCTGCAAAGGGGACAGGACGACTGCACCGTATTGAAGGGAGGATTAATGGGGTCATGTATTGCAAGATTTTGGCAAACAACCTCCTTCCCTCAGTAAGAGCATTGAAGATGGGTCATGGCTGGATCTTCCAGCAGGACAATGACCCCAAACACACAGCCAGGGCAACTAAGGAGAGGCTCCGTAAGAAGCATTTCAAGGTCCTGGAGTGGCCTGGCCAGTCTCCAGACCTGAACTCAACAGAAAATCTTTGGAGGGAGCTGAAACTCCAAACCTGAAAGATTTGGAGAAGATCTGTATGGAGGAGTGGACCAAAATCCCTGCTGCAGTGTGTGAAAACCTGGTGAAAAACTACATGAAACGTTTGACCTCTGTAATTGCAAACAAAGGCTACTGTACCAAATATTAACATTGATTTTCACAGGTGTTCAAATACTTATTTGCAGCAGTAACATACAAATAAATTATTAAAAAATCATACATTGTGATTTCCAGATAGGAGAACTAAGTGGGAGAACTTGCAAAATTGCAGGGTGTTCAAATACTTATTTTCCTCACTGTACATACATATATATATATATATATATATATATATATATATATATATATATCAAATCAAAATCAAATCAGTTTTATTTATATAGCGCCAAATCACAACAAACAGTTGCCCCAAGGCGCCTTATATTGTAAGGCAAGGCCATACAATAATTACGGAAAAACCCCAATGGTCAAAACAACCCCCTGTGAGCAAGCACTTGGCACCAGTGGGAAGGAAAAACTCCCTTTTAACAGGAAGAAACCTCCAGCAGAACCAGGCTCAGGGAGGGGCAGTCTTCTGCTGGGACTGGTTGGGGCTGAGGGAGAGAACCAGGAAAAAGACATGCTGTGGAGGGGAGTAGAGATCGATCACTAATGATTAAATGCAGAGTGGTGCATACAGAGCAAAAAGAGAAAGAAACACTCAGTGCATCATGGGAACCCCCCAGCAGTCTAAGTCTATAGCAGCATAACTAAGGGATGGTTCAGGGTCACCTGATCCAGCCCTAACTATAAGCTTCAGCAAAAAGGAAAGTTTTAAGCCTAATCTTAAAAGTAGAGAGGGTGTCTGTCTCCCTGATCTGAATTGGGAGCTGGTTCCACAGGAGAGGAGCCTGAAAGCTGAAGGCTCTGCCTCCCATTCTACTCTTACAAACCCTAGGAACTACAAGTAAGCCTGCAGTCTGAGAGCAAAGCGCTCTATTGGGGTGATATGGTACTATGAGGTCCCTAAGATAAGATGGGACCTGATTATTCAAAACTTTATAAGTAAGAAGAAGAATTTTAAATTCTATTCTAGAATTAATCAATCACAACAAACAGTTGCCCCAAGGTGCTTTATATTGTAAGGTAAGGCCATACAATAAGCACGTAAAAATGGTCAAAACGACCCCCTGTGAGCAAGCACATTAACAGGAAGCCAATGAAGAGAGGCCAATATGGGTGAGATATGCTCTCTCCTTCTAGTCCCCGTTAGTACTCTAGCTGCAGCATTTTGAATTAACTGAAGGCTTTTCAGGGAACTTTTAGGACAACCTGATAATAATGAATTACAATAGTCCAGCCTAGAGGAAATAAATGCATGAATTAGTTTTTCAGCATCACTCTGAGACAAGACCTTTCTAATTTTAGAGATATTGCGTAAATGCAAAAAAGAGATGCACAGAGATGAGTCCACTGTCTGAGGCCATAAGAAGATCATTTGTAACCTTCACTAATGCTGTTTCTGTACTATGATGAATTCTAAAACCTGACTGAAACTCTTCAAATAGACCATTCCTCTGCAGATGATCAGTTAGCTGTTTAACAACTACCCTTTCAAGAATTTTTGAGACAAAAGGAAGGTTGGAGATTGGCCTATAATTAGCTAAGATAGCTGGGTCAAGTGATGGCTTTTTAAGTAATGGTTTAATTACTGCCACCTTAAAAGCCTGTGGTACATAGCCAACTAATAAAGATAGATTGATCATATTTAAGATTGAAGCATTAATTAATGGTAGGGCTTCCTTGAGCAGCCTGGTAGGAATGGGGTCTAATAGACATGTTGATGGTTTGGAGGAAGTAACTAATGAAAATAACTCAGACAGAACAATCGGAGAGAGAGAGTCTAACCAAATACCGGCATCACTGAAAGCAGCCAAAGATAACGATACGTCTTTGGGATGGTTATGAGTAATTTTTTCTCTAATAGTTAAAATTTTATTAGCAAAGAAAGTCATGAAGTCATTACTAGTTAAAGTTAAAGGAATACTTGGCTCAATAGAGCTCTGACTCTTTGTCAGCCTGGCTACAGTGCTGAAAAGAAACCTGGGGTTGTTCTTATTTTCTTCAATTAGTGATGAGTAGTAAGATGTCCTAGCTTTACGGAGGGCTTTTTTTATAGAGCAACAGACTCTTTTTCCAGGCTAAGTGAAGATCTTCTAAATTAGTGAGACGCCATTTCCTCTCCAACTTACGGGTTATCTGCTTTAAGCTGCGAGTTTGTGAGTTAAACCACGGAGTCAGGCACTTCTGATTTAAAGCTCTCTTTTTCAGAGGAGCTACAGCATTCAAAGTTGTCTTCAATGAGGATGTAAAACTATTGACGAGATACTCTATCTCACTTACAGAGTTTAGGTAGCTACTCTGCACTGTGTTGATATATGGCATTAGAGAACGTAAAGAAGGAATCATATCCTTAAACCTAGTTACAGTGCTTTCTGAAAGATGTCTAGTGTAATGAAACTTATTCCCCACTGCTGGGTAGTCCATCAGAGTAAATGTAAATGTTATTAAGAAATGATCAGACAGAAGGGAGTTTTCAGGGAATACTGTTAAGTCTTCAATTTCCATACCATAAGTCAGAACAAGAACTAAGATATGATTAAAGTGGTGGGTGGACTCATTTACATTTTGAGCAAAGCCAATTGAGTCTAATAATAGATTAAATGCAGTGTTGAAGCTGTCATTCTCAGCATCTGTGTGGATGTTAAAATCGGCCACTATATATATATATATATATATATATATATATATATATATATATATATATATATATATATATATATATATATATATATATAAACTGTGGGACCTTATATGTAGACAGGTGTGTGTCTTTCCAAATCATGTCCAATCAACTGAATTAGCCCCAGGTGGTCTTCAATTAAGCTGTAGAAACATCTCAAGGATGATCAGTGAAAACAGGATGCACCTGAGCTCAATTTTAAACTTCATGGCAAAGGCTGTGAATACTTACCTGCATGCAATGTTATTTTTTATTTTTATTAAATTTGCAAAAAAAAAAACAAAACAAAACAAAACAAAACAAAAAAATAACAATGAAACGGGAGCCTGCCAGCTGGAGCATGTGGCATGTTGGTGTGCGGTGTACATTTAAGGTAGATGGTGGGTAAGATGCCAACCACACAGGCAGGGTTAATGTAGTAATTGGTTTCTGATATTCATGTTCATGTTTCTCATTTGGGCACAAAGAACCACGGCTGAGTCGCCACTTCCTATTAAAGGGGCCGTTGTTTTGTCTATACTGGTTCGACTGGCTGCTCAGAAGTGCTGCACTCTCTTCTGGTGCAGTCGTTGCACATACCTGGGACCAGATTTGCATCACTTGATTGATATGCCTGTGTTTTCCTTATCCTAATTTTGGGCATGTTTGCTCTGTTAATCAAGGTTAAAGGTGAACTATAGAAAGTGCAATAATATAGAAGCTTTGGAAAGTGCACTATAAGGTAACTGGTTGGAAACGAAACAGTGAAATGGAAAAGGTGAAATGTGTATTTTGTGACTTGTGAAATTTGTAATTGTGGGAACAAGTTTATAAAACTGTGGGACTTCTTTTAAACTGTGTAAATAAATTTACCTTTTACACCTCTATATCCCGTACCTAGTGTAGCCTTTTGGGATAATTTATGGTTCCTTCCCTGAATTAGTCAGAACTGCTTTCCACACCTGCCGCTGTTGGAAGGATGGAAATCATAATTAAAACCGCTCTGCTTGATCACATCAGGGCATCAGGTAATTCATGTAAAACATGAACGAGAGAACAGTAATCCACACCATTTCATTACGTCCTGGTGTGCGTCTAGGTGGAGGCTAAATCTGCTCTTTATACCAGGAATTACGCATTATACATTGTAGTGTTTTATTAATTTTTCCCTCTGCTGCTGTATGCGCAACTTTCCACGTGCTCCCACTGTTTGTGCACACAAACACGAGTGTGCACGAAACTGTCAACGCGGTATCATGCATGCCTGTCCGACTGTGTGTCCCTCCGACAGCAGGTGTTTTTGCGGTTCCCCATTTCGGTTTTGGTTCATGGATTTTCTTGCGGTTTCTACGTCTTTCGTGTTATGTTTGAAGGGGCCTCAAGTTTTGTTATTTTAGCTGTTTACTTCGACATATTTAAGATACAGTTATATAACCAATATGGGCTTAAAATACAGACTCTCAGCTATAATTTGAGGGTATTCACATTCAATTGGATGAAGGTTTTAGGAATTACAGCTCTTTGATATGTAACCAACTCTTTTCAAAGGTAATTGTACAACTAGGTGAAAAGCTATTTCATGGCCTGTTCCCTCATTAATCCATCATCAATTAACCCTCTGGGGTCTGAGGGCATTTTTTGGACAGTTCACTTGCCTGGCAAAAATGTTTTATTATTGCTGTTAACAGCTCTCCCTGCATCCCGCAATCAAGTTTTATGTCTCTTTTTTCAGGACAACCTGTGCTTTCAGAATATATATGTTTTGTTGTGTTTTATAAGTATAATAAAGGTTTACAATCAAAAATAGGCAAGGAAAAAAATAAAGCGAAAATAATTTTCCACACACATTTATTCAAAACACACAGCAAACTATAATAAACCGCTGTTCTGACACTTTATAAAGGTAATTTGAGATCTTGTGTGAAAGTCTGTACAACAAAAAGGTTCAAACAATAAAACACAAATGCAGATTTTGAACAATATATACAAAATGGTCTATGTGTTTTGTTGTCCATTGATATGGTAAACAGTGCTTTATGCAGAGAAAGCAACAGTTATCCAGTAACATTCACATGCAAACTACTAGTGGAGCAATCCTGATAGTTAACACTCTTTGTTTGAGCATGTGAGATTGTCATCAGAGGCTCTCTGTCTGCTCCTGCTTTCAGTGATCACTGTGTGTAATGGCGCAGGGCACCCTGAGTATGTACTAATAGTATGTACTCATTGGAGCACCCAGGGGGCTATTCATACGGGCCAACTAGTAACATATCACTCCTGAAAATGATCTTTGGCTTTTCATGTGAGGTAAATCTGCCCTATGATTGGATTTTTTGACACTCACATTGCGCACATCATCACACAGCTTCTATGAGGAGTACAAAGATGGCTGATGGCTGGCTCGAAAGTCAGCTGAGTTAACTTTTCAGCAAAAAAAGTAAGTTTCTATCTCATATCATTCAAACGTTATTTATAATTTAGTAAAGCTTGGTCTTAGCCGTTAGGTCTGGAGTTGATTCTCGGTGAAGCATTTGCATTTGGAAGCTGTTGCTGTGAACCCACAACATGGAGCTCTCGAAGTCAGTGAAAACACTGAAAGTGAAGTGAAGGGAAGTGAAACAGACCATCCTTAGGGTAAAACAAAGGATGGAATCCATCAGAGAGATGGGGAAATGGCCAAATCAAGAGTGTAGTCTATTCTGAGAAACAAAAAGAAGAATGCACTAGTGACCTTGGGGCGTCAAAAAGGCTTGGACATCCATGGAAGACAATAATGGTGGATGATCGTAGGATCCTTTCCATGGAGAAGAAAAACCCCTTCACAACACCCATCCAAGTGAAGAACACTCTCCAGGAAATAAGTGTATCAGTATCTAAGTCTAAAAAGAGTTCATGAGGGCAAATACAGAGGGTTCACCACAAGGAGCAAACCATTAATCAGCCTCAAGAATAGTATGGCCAGATTAGACTTTGCCAAAAAAAAAACAAAAAAAAAAACATCCAACTAAGCCAGCACAGTCATGGAAAGGAAATGTAGCAGGTTCTGATTGCATCTGTATGTTATTCATTTAAAACCTGGATGTTAACTTATTGCACTTGACAGGCTGCTGTTTCAGTAGCTGAAATGTCGCTGCCGCCGCCTCCTCATATATAAAATTAAAAAATCATTAATTGTCAATGTCTGGAATATTTAAAGACTTAAGAGGTTATGTTGTGCTTGTTTCATTAAGACCAAATGTTTCCACGTGTAACAGGTGGACCACAATTCTGTGTTTTTTCTGCACTGAGCACAAAGCACATTTTAATTGCACAACACAGTCGATAAGAACAGCCAGCTCCTTCTCTTGAAATACTTTATTCAACTCAGTGTGCCGCTTTCTGAAGTTCTCGCTTCTGCTGCACCGGTTATGCGCATGTTCCACATCTTGTTCTTGTTTTGTATTTTTTAAGCATGACAGCACCACATACAGGCCTGGCATATACACTACAACGTTTTCACGCAGACATTTCTTGAATTGTGCCGTATTTACAGAATACTTTTTGAAAAAATGAGAAAAGGACTGTATTTGTTTCCATGTGTACAAGACCTTAGTCTGTAATTTTAGATAAGATGTCAAACTGAAGTTGCAGGAATTTGAAATTGTATTTGAAAAAGGCAAAATCTTGGAGCTTCTCCCCAAAGGGTGTGGTGGTGGTGATGGGGGGGTACTAGTAATAATTTCAGTTCTAATTAATGCATTCTAATCGATGATTAATCAACTTTTAAATTAATCAACAACTATTTTGATGATTGCTTAAATGTTCTGATTCCAAGCTCTCTTGACTGCAGCTTCTTAAATGTGAATATTTTGTGGTTTATGTAATAAGCTGCTTTCCTCCTCTCCTGTTTTTCTTTGAGCTGCAGACAAAAGGACATCTGAAGGTGTCATCTTGGCCTCTGGATAATACTAATCACCATTTTTTGACATCTTACGGATCTAACAACTACTCGACTCATTGAGAAAATATTTGATTGATTCAACGATTATGAAAATAATTGTTAGTTCCGTCCCGAGCGAAGGGCCGGTCTACTGTTCCACAAACAGGATGGATCCCACATCGCTCCTCCTGAAGCTGAGGTTTGTCTCTGAGTCTTTGTTTCCTCTCTAGCACCCTGGCAGAGACAAAGACGTGTGATTCCTCTACAGCTGGAACACACTGTCTGGCTCAACAACAAAGTATGCAGATTTATGTATTTCTACAAATATTTCATGCCAAGCGGCTGAAGTAAATTTGAACCTGTTTGATTTACTACTCGCAATTGAGTTTGGGAAATTTGCTGTAGTTGCTTTCTTCCTGCCACAGGCAGGTCGTGACTTAGAGACACAACAGGACTGTAATTGTGGAAAAATCTCTGCAGCAACAACTACATCTGGTGCATATATACATGAACATATCAATGCAAATGTGAGCACTTTTGGATCGGCAGTAACAAGACGACAAATGAAATTAAACACAAAGTTGACACTGTTTTTGCTTTGTTTGTCTGTCAAAATGCAGAATATTTCAGTCAACAGTCAGCTGTTTCAACAGAGGACCTAAAACGCAAAGTGCAGAATTTTGCTGCTGGGAACACTGACTTCATGACTTTAACATGAAGTCAATGCCAAGTATTTAAGTTTGTTTGACACTGGATGACTTCAGTATTGTGAAAAGTGCAGTGAAAAAAAAAACTGTAATCCTATATTCAGTGCTTGCACCTGCACAAAGCTTCTCTATGTGAAAATAGCACAAACTAAAACGAGAAAATAATTAACTACTTTGCAGTTCATGTGTTTGCTAAATCAGTTTTGAGAGTTGTTGGATGTGAGGCTAAACACACATCATTACGCATAAAACTACAGAAGCACTGAGGTCGTGCACGCCACAGCAGCGCTACATAAAAATTCCTGACGGCTCCTGAACTCACCAACCTGCAGAACCTAAAGCCCTTACCGGACTCCACGCTGCCCACGGGTGGGTTTGCACCTCCTGACGCTTGGTCGTCTTGCTCCATGTGGACTGAAAATGCGCTCGCTGCTCACGCACAGACCCCTGATCTTCCTCCCTGAGCGGCTCCTCACTCTGTTGCGTGGAAACCGCGGAGACCTACCGCTTCTCCATCACCATCCCACTTAGTCGTAGACAAGAGGTCTGCCTGGCGTGTCAAACCAGCACTGATGAGCCGCCAAGCACGTGACAACCCTTGATGACATCATGAGACATAAAGACATGCATGCCCTTCACGCACCAACGTCGTTTAAATGGGCAACGCGCATCCACGATCGTGCCAAACTGTGGCGCATCGTATTGCGTTCACGGACTGTCGGGACTCTGCCTAATGCTGCCCAAAACACAACTCCAGATTTTAAAGAGCAGCAGATTAGCAGATACCGTTCAGTCATTTGAAGCCAGAAGCACAAATTTATCAATCTGCAAGACGAAAACAAACGAAAAAAATTTTTTTTTTCCAAAAATGTTATGGTCAAAACATTTCACTTGTGATTTGCATTCCCATCTCTGAAAACTATAGCAGTTATTGAATTACTTATCACTTTTTCTGACATTATTGTGACTGAACTTGGGTTCCTTGATAATAATAAGTATCAATTATTATTATTATATTTATTATTATTATGTTGCCCATGGGGATTCACTGGCTCGACATTGGGTAGTGTTTACAAACAGGTAGCTGACATTTTTCAAGGGTGGCAATAAATGATGCAAACTTTCTTTGATTTACTGAACACATCATTTGGGGACAGACAAAAAAAATGTATTTAGAAAGTCATTAGGTCCATTAAGAGTGCAGACAGAGTGTCTCCCACACCCCTGAAACAGTATGAACAGAAAAGACTTTCACTCACTCGCTCACATCATCTTCAACCACTTCCTCCAGTTAAGGGTCATGGGGGGGGTGCTGGAGCCCTAACCCAGCAGTTAGAGGTGGGCAATACGGGAATTTTGGTATTGATCTGATACCAAGTAAATACAGGCCAAGTATCGCCGATATCGATACCGATACAATACTTTTTCATATTTAAGCTTCATAGTTCCAAAGGATCCAGAAAACCTAGGATAGAATTTTGCCAAATATTGTACAAAATACAAGAAAATACTTTATTATTACAATCAACATTTTTGTTAAAAAAAAAAAAAATCAAACTCTCCTGAGGTAGAGGGCTGACAACGACAATACAAGGGTGTGCTGCTCCGTGTTGTGTGACACAGCGCAGCGCTGCTCTTACAGACAGAGAGTAGACTTTGATGAATCTGCGTGCGCAGCAGTCAGTGCGTGCAGGAGAGAAAAAAGCTTGAGTATGGATCTTTTTACACGAGGATTGTTCAATATCAATACCAGTGTTGGATATCGATATTATCGATATTAGGATCGATCTGCCCACCTCTAGCAGCAGTCATAGGGCGTGAGGTAGAGGGTTGACAAACCACAATACAAGGGTGCGTTGCTCCGTGTTGTGTGACACAGTGCAGCGCTGCTCTTACAGACAGAGAGTAGACTTTGATGAATCTGCGTGCGCAGCAGTCAGTGCGTGCGGGAGAGAAAAAACCTTGAGTATCGATCTTTTTACACGAGGATCGTTCAATATCAATACCAGCGTTGTATCAATATTAGGATCGATCTGCCCACCTCTAGCAGCACCCTGAACAGGATGCCAGTCTGTCGCAGGGCCACATATAGACAAACAAACACATTCACACCCGCATGCACACCTACAGAAAATTTAAAGTGTTCCAGTCCACCTAACCTGCATGTCTTTGGATGTGGGAGGAAGCTGGAGCACCGGGGGGAACCCACACAAACAAGGGGAGGAACATGCAAACTCCCACAGAAAGGTCACAGGTGAGAATCGAGCTCATGACCTTCTTACTGCGAGGCAACGGTGCTAACCACTAAACCATTGTGCTTCCCAGAGGAGACTTTATGTTAAATTTACATTTCTGTGAGAAATACCCATTCTTGTAAAGATTTTAATTAAAACTACTGTACTGGTCTTTGTAAGTCTACTAATACTGAATATTTGCATGTGTGGACTGTGTCCTGAAAAAATACAGCTGTCATTTAATTCCCCTGAACACTTATTAGTCCTATCAACTGTCCGTTTTCATGACCTTCATCCACATGTACACAGAGGCCACTTGGCTTTTAATATATAGATTATTATTGTTCAATCAGTGAATAAGAGCTGTTGTCTTTACAGTCTCCTCAGTCACAGCCACTGAAGCTTGTAACTCCTTCAAAGGTTGCCGTGGGTGTTTGTTGGCTTCCCTCACTGCTCTTCTTCATGCACACTCACTCAGTTTTTGAGGTCAACCTGCTCGAGGCATATTTTCCACACTGCACTGTGTCACACACATTTATTGAGTGAAACTGCAGAACAGGGTCTTGCTATTGGTCCTGTGATGTGTGTGTGTGTGTGTGTGTGTGTGTGTGTGTGGTGTGTGTGTGTGTGGTGTGTGTGTTGTGTGTGTGTGTGTGTGTGTGTGTGTGTGTGTGTGTGTGTGTGTGTGTGTGTGTGTGTGTAGGAGGAGGACAGCAATATTCATCAAACTTGGTGGGAATATCATTTGGGCAAACATCTCAAGATGATAAACTTTTGGAGAGGATCAGACAAAGGTCTAGGTCAAAATTGAACAAAACATCATCCAGTCTCACAAGTTGTTTTGGTAAGATCCAACACATGTTTTCTGCTATATCTCCACAACCCATACAATAACAACCATATAGGTCGTTATTGTAAATAAGATTTTTTTTTCTTCATAACTTACTTGGTTAAATAAAATAAATAGGCAAGAAAGATGATCTAAAGTGTATATTGATCAGCGACATGTTTGTGATTCATCATGTCACTGTTTAAGCAGTGACATGATGAAGTTAGAGCGCACAGGGTTTGGATCATCCCTCTGATACCATTTAATTCTCACTGCTAAAGTTTCATTAGCAGTGCAGTCTCAGTTTTTCTCTATTTTTTTCTGTATTTCGAAAAGAAGTGGTAAAGTAAGATGTCATGAAGGAAAGAGAAATGTTCTGAGGTCTGAAGACCAACGGCCACGTCACAAACAGTGACGTAGCGATTCTTAACAAAAGAGGGGCAATGGTGTTAATTTATTGTGGAGTAATGAATACCACACAGCCCCAAACGATTGCTGGTTATCAGCACCCGTGTTTCCGATGAGACCCGAACGCAGCGTGGTTCTCCAGCTCGAGCATCACTGCGCCAGCTGTGCCAGCCACTCGCGCTGGGGTCTTCAGAGCGCACGAGCACAGTGACACAATCTCGACTCGTTATTTTATGATGAACTGATCCTGCGCCTCAGAGTCAGGAATGAAATGTCTGTGAAAACTGGAGTGTGCCAGAGAGCTGCGTATTGTCCGCTCTCACGACGCGCTCCTGCCGGCCGAGCGCACACCGTGCGTAAAATACCCAATGACGCGTTCGCGCTCAAACTGATGATTACATCGGTGCCAATATTCACAGTTGCTAATTGGCGAACTATTTTGCCAAAACCGCAACCCGTCTAATCTGACACCGGCAAGAAAACAGAGGAATTAGTGACAGGTCATAGCTGGAGGGGAGAAAGCGCGCACAGCTGCGGATTACGCGACACGCAAAGGAAACAGAAGAGAGAAACAAGTGCCAAATGCAACTTTTGCGCTAATTTAAAGGAAAGTCTTGTGTTTGGAGGTGTATTTACCTTTGGTCCCAAGTGATCCGTCTGGACGGAGATGAAAAAATGCGCAGGTGCCGCTCAGGTAGAACTTCCTCCTCACCTGTGCGCAGACGGGGCGGAGGAGGAAGTGTCTCTACAGGTAAGATGTCTCCTCCCACGCTGCGAGTCTATACACTATGAGCTCCAGACCTGGAGTCAGGGACAAAAGCACTGCCTGATAATTGTGGAGTGGGAACCTAAATTTGCTCTATAGGTTCTAATTTGTCGTTTTGTTTGAATTTTGGTGAGTTGCGCAGAGTCTGCTCAGGTGAGACACACATTCTCCAGCAGACGTGTAGGGACACGCACGACACTGCAGAGTAGATTTCCATAAATAAATGCTCCCAGCCTTGAACTCAAAGCAACCCGGAGAAAAGACTCTGAAGTCTGAAATGTTGTCAAACACTTCTGGTTGACACCACAGAGGTTATCGAACAACAAAAAGACTCCCTGAGTGTTTTCCTAAACAACAACACTGTATTTACATATTCAAAGTGTCTGTTCACATCACATCCGGAAAACTCGCACATTTACACACACACACACACACACCACACACACACACACACACACACACACCACACACACACACACACACACACACACACACACACACACACACACACACACACACAGTACTAACCCAACATCAGTGTGGGTGGGGGACAAACTAATTAGCAAATAACACTGTACTCAGAGATTTTGACACAAATGACGGAAATGACAGCACAGCATAATTGACAACCTAGACAGGGAGCAAACAACAAGCATACACAGAGTTGAATAAATCTGACCAAATGTTTAGTTATGGACACTGTAAGCATCACCAAAAAAAAAACCAAAGTTTCGTGTTTGTATATGAAATACAAACAAACAAAAAAAGAGTTCCAGTGTTTCATTATACACATGAAATACGAGGTCTATTAGAAAGTATCCAACCTTATTATTTTTTCAAAAACCATAGGATTTGAATCACGTGTGATTACATCAGACATGCTTGAACCCTCGTGGGCATGCAAGAGTTTTTTCACGCCTGTCGGTTACGTCATTCGCCTGTGGGCAGTCTCTGAGTGAGGAGTCGCCCACCCTCTCGTCAGTTTTTTCATTGTTTAGGAATGGCTCAGAGACTGCTGCTTTGTTTGATCAAAATTTTTTCAAAAACTGTAAGGCACAACTGAGTGGACACCATTCGATAAATTCAGCTGGTGTTCGGTAAAAATTTTAACGGCTGATGAGAGATTTTGGTCTGGTAGTGTCGCCGTAAGGACGGCCCACGGCGCCTGATGGTGATCTGCGCTTCGACTGCGGCAGCGTCTCGCAGTTTCAAGTTGAAAACTTCCACATTTCAGGCTCTGTTGACCCAGGAAGTCGTCAGAGAACAGAGAACTTTCAGAAGAAGTCGGCATGAGGAGTTTATCCGGACATTCCACTGTTAAAGGACATTTTGTAATGAAAGAACGTGCGGGCAGAGTCGCATGTCGGGCCGGACCTGACCGCGGGGGGTCGCGACAGGAAAAACACCTCCATTGGAAACCTTAACGGGCAAGTTGGAACATGCCCAAGCTGTTAAACAATTTCTCAGTTACTCACTTGTTGAAAGCCATCAAAAGCCGCCTGAATTTACAAATGGCTTTCAACACGGAGGTGTTTTTCCTGTCGCGGCGCACACACATTCGCCGAGTCGTCACGGAAACGACTCGGCGAATTTGCGCGCACATCTTTCATTAAAAAATGTCCTTAAACAGTGGAATGTCCGCATAAAGTCCTCATGCCGGCCTCTTCTGAATCTTCTCTGTTCTCTCTCGACGTCCTGGGTGAATTAAGCCTTAAATTAGGATGTTTTCAGGTCGAAACAGGCCGACGATGGCGCCTGGAAGCGCTGCATGACGTCCTGCTCTGTGGGAAGTCCTTACAGAAACACCCATAATCTCTCATCAGCTGTTAAACTTTTCACCGAAAATCAGCTTAATTTCTTGAATAGTGTCCACTCGGATATTCCTCACAGGTCCAGAAAAAATGTTGATAAAGCAACGCGAGCAGCGTGTGAAACAAAGGAATTCAGCCAAGAGGGCGGGACCACATCTCACTCAAGGCCTGCCCACAGGGAAATGACGTCACCGACACATGTGAAAAAACTCATGCATGCGCACGAGGGTTCAAGCATGATTGGTGTAATCGCACGTCATTCAAATCCATATAGTTAAAAAAAAATAATAAAAGGGTCGGTTTATTATCTAATAGACCTCGTAAACAGCAGAGTTCCAATGTTTCAGGTATGTACATGAAATAATGACTGAAGACACAGTGCCAGTCTTTCGGGTCTATACATAATAATAATAATAATAATAATAATAATAATAATAATTATAATAAAAACACACACAGAGTTCCAGTGTTGCAGTTATGCAATTAAAATAAACACCAATGTCAGAGTTCCAATGTTTTAGCTGTGGACATAAAATAAACTCCAAAGATTGTGTAAAGGATCTTACTGCGTGGGCTCAGGAACACTTCAGAAAACCATTGTCAGTTAACACAGTTCATCGCTACATCTACAAGTGCAAGTTAAAACTCTACCATGCAAAGCGAAAGCCATACATCAACAACATCCAGAAATACCGCTGCCTTCTCAGGGCACGAGCTCATTTGAAATGGACAAAGTGGAAAAGTGTGATGTGGTCTGATGAGTCCACATTTCAAATTGTTTTTGGAAATCATGGACATTGTGTCCACCAGACAAAAGGAGGACACAAGGCAAAGTTCAAAAGCCAGCATCTGTGATGGTATGGCGGGCTTGTTAGTGCTCATGGCATGGGCAACTTACACATCTGTGATGGCACCATCAATGCTGAAAGGTACATCCAGGTTTGGAGCAACACATGCTGCCATCCTCCAAGCACCGTCTTTTTCAGGGACGTCCCTACTTATTTCAGCAAGACAATGTCAAGCCACATTCTGCACGTTACAACAGCGTGGCTTCGTAGTAAAAGAGTGCGGGTACTAGACTGGCCTGCCTGCAGTCCAGACCTGTTGCCCACTGAAAATGTGTGATGCATTATGAAGCGCAAAATACGACAACAGAGACCCTGAACTGTTGAACAACTGAAGTCATACATCAAGCAAGTATGGGAAAGAATTCCACCTACAAAGCTTCAATAATTAGTGTCCTCAGTTCCCAAACACTTATTAAGTGTTGTTAGAAGAAAGGTGATGTAACACAGTGGTAAACATACCACTGTCCCAGCTTTTTTGAAAGGTGTTGCAGGCGTCCATTTCAAAATGAGCAAATATTTGCACAAAAACAATAAAGTTTTTCAGTTTGAACATTAAATATCTTGTCGTTGTCATGTATTCAATTCAATATAGGTTGCAGAGGATCTGCAAATCATTGTATTCTGTTTTTATTTACATTTTACACAACATCCCAACTTAATTGGAATTGGGGTTGTATTTTGGCTGCTAGACCCTATCCACATGGCTGCACTGTGCAACAGCGTATCACAGAGACGTGCTGATGTGAGGTGCCTGTGATCACGGTGTACCATCCAGAATGAGCATGAGCATATCACACATACAGTGGGGTAAAAAAATTATTTATTCAGTCCCTGATTGTGCAAGTTCTCCTACTTAGAAAGATGAGAGAGGTCTGTAATTTTCATCATTGGTACACTTCAACTATGAGAGACAAAATGAGAAAAAGAAATTCCAGGAAATCATATTGTAGGATTTTTAAAGAATTTATTTGTAAATTATGGTGGAAAATAAGTATTTGTCACCCACAAACAAGCAAGATTTCTGGCTCTCACAGACCTGTAACTTCTTCTTTAAGAAGCTCTTCTGTCTTCCACCTGTTACCTGTATTAATGGCATCTGTTGGAACTCGTTATCTTTATAAAACACACCTGTCCACAGCCTGAAAACACTCAGACTCCAAACTCAACCATGGCCAAGACCAAAGAGCTGTCGAAGGACACCAGGAAGAAAATTGTAGATGTGCACCAGGCTGGGATCTACAATAGTCAAGCAGGTTGGTGTGAATAAATCAACTGTGGGAGCAATTGTAAGAAAACGGAAGACATACAAGACCATTGATAATCTTCCTCAATCTGGGGCTCCACGCAAGATCTCATCCCGTGGGGTTCAAATGATCATGAACGGTGAAAATAAATCCTAGAACTACACGGAGGGACCTGATGAATGACCTGCAGAGAGCTGGGACCAAAGTAACAAAGGCTACACACTACGCAGAGAGGGACTCAAATCCTCAGTGCCAAGCGTGTCCCCCTGCTTAAGTCAGTACATGTCCAGGCCCGTATGAAGTTTGCCAGAGAGCATATGGATGATCCAGAAGATGACTGGGAGAATATCGTGGTCAGATGAAACCAAAATAGAACATTTTGGTAAAAAACTCAACTCGTCATGTTTGGAGGAAAAAGAATGCTGAGTTGTATTCCAAGAACACCATATCTACTGTGACGTATGGGGGTGGAAACATCATGCTTTGGGGCTGTTTTTCTTCAAAGGGGACAGGACGACTGATCCATGTTACGGGAAGAATGAACGGGGGCACGTATCATGAGATTTTAAGCCAAAACCTCCTTCCATCAGTGAGAGCATTGAAGACACAACGTGGCTGGGTCTTCCAGCATGACAATAATCCCAAACACTCTGCTCAGGCAACAAAGGAGTGGCTTCGTATTAAGCATTTCAAGGTCCTGGAGAGGCCAAGCCAGTCTCCAGACCTCAACCCCATAGAAAATTTGTTGATACTTACTGGACTGGTAAGCATTGAAAGCCGAGATAGACATGTCCAAACTTGTCCTCTGACACGCCGAAACGGAGGTGTTCCTTTGTCTCACTTCCAAAGCGAATCGGTCGTGACGCGCGAAGCCTCCGCGCGGCTTTCCATGACAAAATCTCTTGTTAAAAGTGAAATCTGCCGGAAAATGGCTGATGTCCAGCTCTTGTGATAACCAGAGAAAGAGCACACGACGGTCTCATATCCACAGAGCCATCAGCTCAGAAATGGTCCAGTGGCTTGTGCCGCGTCATCGCAGCTCGCAGCGCAGCGCGCTGAGCGTCCTTAAAGGGGTCCTTAAAGCTGTACTACCAGACCTTATTCTCTGTGAAGCCCGTAAAATTTTCACCGAAAGCCAGATAAATTTTTCGAATAGTTTCCAGGTGCCAGTCTCTAACAGCTTCTGAAAAAATTCTGATGGAAAAAAACCCCATATCATTCCACCATTTCCAGACAATGAAAATCGACGACGGGGCGGGACCACTCCTCCATAAGGCGTGCTCACAGGCGATGACGTCACCGACAGGCGTGGAAAAACTCACGCATGCGCACAGGGTTCAAGCTTGTCTGACGTGAAAACATATGAATCAAATCCATATAGTTTAAAAAAAAAAAAAAGGTACGATACTTTATGGACAGACCTTGTATACAGTGTATTTACTAAAGTAAGAGCAATAAGAGAATGGCAGTTTAAGTTATCTGCAGTACTAAAAGTGAAGGTGAAGGACATAAATGATCATTAGGTACAGGTTTTATGTGTCTTGTGAATCAAGAGTCACACGACACCTGAGGACACACAATGTGAAAGTACGGTTACACACAAGTATCATTACTACTACTACTTTTTGAATGTCTGCATTCGTGCAGCTTCACTTGAATCATCAGCATGTATTCATAAATACAACTGTTTAAAAGTCAGGTGTCAGTGTGCAGGAGCCGTTCGTGCTCGGGGGTCGTCACCTGGTGAAGCGGCGGCTTTGGTGTGAAAACTGACAAAGTTTTGCAGTATTTCACATGTAATACAAAAATATGTTGGGACTGCAGGATCAGAATGTGATGGTATTCTTTGACATTCAATGATAATTAATTTGTCTGTGTGAGGCGTCTAGTACCCGCTCGATCGTGCTTCTTTTGCAACCTGCTCACTTTGTGTTTGTCTGCACACACAGTGTCAAATCAAAAACCAAGGAGACTGTTTGCAAAATATTTCCAGAGTGGGTGTGGTCACAAAGGACACAGATGACTTTAACTGAAGCTGCCCCAGAGCGGCAGGTAAGAGAACATGATCAGGTCTGCTGGAGGGGAGATGAGCTCAGTCTATTGTGTCGAACACTAATTCCAAGTCTTTGGCAGCTCTGGGTGTTTTACACACCACACCCAAACCCTCCGTAAGAGTCGCCACACAGGTCAGCAGAGTGGTCTCTCACTGAAAAACACACACATCCACACACAGACTACCTAAGGTGATTTCCAAATGGGTAAAATTTTTTAAAAGAGAACAGATCCTCTCATAATCGGTATGTTTTTGGCAGCTGTGCACGTTGTCCTGCATGAACATATTTAACAAAAGTCTCGTAGTCACCACAGGTACATTTTTAGCGGCCAGTGGGCCAGAGTGTCGTCACACTAGCTGTGGTTTCCATTCCACATTTGTGCAAAAAGTTAAGCTAAGCAAAAGTTAAGTTATAAATAATTTGACAAACTAAATATAAGTTTTATTTTTTGGTAGAAATCATCACTTTTACAGCCAGGTTTCTTCAGCTAAGTCATGGGATGGATACATGAACATTTCCACATCACTTAATATGTCTTGGAATTCGTACATCAGTCATTAAATACAAACAGTATGTGACTTTATGATAAATCTGTTTGCAGGGGGCAGTTCTCATAAACTCAGTCAATGCACAAGAAGGAGACTAGTGAGGGAAGCCACCAAGACCGTTATACAATTCTGAAGGACTTTTGACTGTCAGTGTGACAATCAGGCACAGTTTCTGTAACAGTATATCTTTCCCCCCTGGATATCAGACTTGCCATGCAGAGGGTGGCAACATATCCTGGGACAAACCCCCCCCCAGAGAGAAAGATAAACTGGGACACCGGATCACCTACAAAATTCAATGGAGTCTTCCATGCCCTAATATTTATCTGTTGTGTAAATTTGGTGAGAATCTATGAAGTAGTTTTGACGTAATCTTTGCACAGCCTATATAAAGGGGAATCTTGATCCAGAATCCAGATCCGGATCCAGATCACTTCCGAAATTCAATGAATTCTTCCAATCCCTAATATGTATCTATATTGAAAATTTCACCAGTCTGTGCAGTAGTTTTTGACATAATCCTGCTAACAGTAATCCTTCAAAGCCTATTTAAAGTGAAACTTGATCCAGAATGCGGATCCGAATCACCTCCAAAATGTAATGGTTTCTTCCATGGCCTAATATGTATCTGTGGTGAATATTTTGTCAAAATCCATGCAGCAGTTTTGGCGTAATCCTGCTAAAAGACAGTCAGACAAATAAATAAACGCCACTGAGTTTATTATTAATAATAATAACAATAAAAAAGAAAATGAAAAATACTTCTGGAAGAAGTAAAAAGAGTTAAATAGGCAAAACTATGTTCACTGTTGAATAAATATAACGTGGTGGAATGGGACTGCAAAAGCATGTGATTGGTGTGCATACAGTACCTTAAGTGCAGGGGATGACAATCTGTACTTTGTGTTTGGTCTCTGGCATTATTTATAAGTTTAGCTGCAGATGGAAGAAGCTGTTTTGTTTTGTGTCTTGAGGTTTTAGGTCCTGATGGGCCTCAGCCATCTGCCAGAGTGGAGGGAGACAAAAAGTTTGTGTTGTGGGTGAGAGGGATCGGCCACTATCTTTCTTGCTCACCTCAGGTCCCTGGGCCCAAGCGGTTGAGGGCCCAAAGAAAAGGATTTTCATTCAGGAAAACTGATTGAGTCTAGGCTTGATCTCCCAAACTGTCTGGCAAACTTCAGCAGAAATCAGTCATTTCTTCATAAGGAAATCGTTGTGTGCCACTACACCGTGAACCCACTGCTGCCGACAGAACAGATGAAGCTGCATCACACACAGCCAAGAGCAACCATTAACTTTACCTCCTCTCCTAACCACCTCTCACATGAACCATCATTTGCCCTAATCTGTTGTGTTTTTACTGAGCTGATATTATTTTTTCCCAAAGCATGGTTTGTGCATTTTTTCATTGGTTACCATGGGAACTAAAATCCTTTTTCTCACCTGTCAGGCTTAGCAGGAATTGGAAATCAAATTAAGAAGGCTCACACAGGCTTTTTGCAGGTGATAATGTTATTTTACAGTCCAGATAACTGGGATGAATAAGCCATAGAGCAGAAAACAGCATCAAACCAACAGAGTGGAAACTGTGTGACAGCTAGTGACCAAACAGATAACAGAGTAATTGCCATGCCCACTCATGTAAAGTGCCACACCCACTCACTCGAGCAAAGTGCCATGCAAACTCAAACTATATATGAATATGCACAGTATTTTACTATGTAATAGGCAAAAATCAGTACACAAACCTGTAGGGTGTTTTAATACTCAGTGTGCTTTTACCTCTGTGTCTACTACGCTACATGATCCCACGACTCAGGCTGGAGCCTGGTGACCAGAGAAGCTTTTTGTAGAAAAATTCAAGAAGTTAGTAGACATACATAAAAATGGTAGCAGCTGGTACATCTGGAGGTTTAAAAAAGTCTGCAGCTCACTCACTCATCTTCAACCACGTACTCCCAATTAAGGTCACAGGGGGGCTGGAGACTATCCAGCAGTCATAGGGAATGAGGCGGTGTACACCCTGGAAGGGCACCAGTATGTTATAGGGCCACATATATAGCCAAACAAACACACTGACACCGTATGTACACCTACAGACAATTTAAAGTTTTGGCCAACCAAAAATCCATGAGGCTTTGGTATCACTTCATCTAGGCAGGATTCTGACTTAGAGGTGTTCAGTCATAACCCCACAGATGGTAGCTCCACATTATTGTCTCCTCAGCCCATCGCATACACCAAATGTCTGAATCTGTGGTTCCTGTCATACTGAGCAGGATCACTATTGAAACAACACATTATCAGTAGTTTGTCCAGGTCTCCCTTGCAAAAGAGATCTCGATCTCAATGGGACTAACCTGGTTAAATTGAAAGGGTTCCAATCCACCTAACCTGTGTGTCTTTGGATGTAGGAGGGAATCTGGAGCACCCTTAGAAAACCCACACAAACATGGGGAGAACATGCAAACTCCACACAGAAAGGCCATAGGTGGACATTCTGCAGCTGAAAAACAGAATTTTTTTTGCAGCACATTGGGAATGCACATCTGTAAACATCCAGGTCAAAGGACAGGCAAAATCAGTGTTGGACCTCTGGTCACCAGATTGTGTGTTACTTCGTATGGCCGTTCCTTGGCATCCATCCATCCATTTTCTATACCGACTTAACTTATACATATGCCCCATGACCTGTATTCCAATTGTGGGTTGCAGGGGCGCTGGAGTCTACTTACCATAAGGAATTCTGAAAGTTACATCAAATTATAAAGGCACATAAGTTACATCAAATCATTAAAGCACACAATGGTTACATCAAATAATAAAGGCAGAGAAATGCCATCAAATCATAAAGGCACACATAAGTGACATCAATCATTAAAGCACACATAGCTATATCAAATTATAAAGGCACAGAAATTACATCAAATCATTAAAGCACACAATGGTTACATCAAATATAAAGGCAGAGAAATGCCGTCAAATCATAAAGGCACACATAAGTGACATCAAATCATAAAGGCACACATAAGTGACATCAGATCATAAAGGCACACATAAGTGACATCAGATCATTAAAGCACACATAAGCTATATCAATTATAAAGGCACAGAAATTACATCAAATCATTAAAGCACACATACGTGGCATCAAATTATAAGGCAGAGAAATGCTGTCAAATCATAAAGGCACACATAAGTGACATCAAATCATAAAGGCACACATAAGTGACATCAGATCATAAAGGCACACATAAGTGACATCAGATCATTAAAGCCACATAAGCTATATCAAATTATAAAGGCACAGAAATTACATCAGATCATTAAAGCACACATAAGCTATATCAAATTATAAAGGCACACATAAGTGACATCAAATCATTAATTCCTCTTCTAAAAATTCATTGAAAGAGGATACCCTAGAAAGACTCTGGATGAGGCGTTTGCACGAGTCATTGAGCTAAATAGAATGACCTTCTGTACAATACCAACACACACACAAAAAAAAAACAGAAAACCTTTTATTGTGTGTTTTAACACCACCTATTCACCACTTGGCCGCACTATTTGTGATGTGGTTAAAAACATTGGCATATTTTGTCTGCTGATGACATTGGGAAAGACATTTTCAGTACACTGCCACTTTTCTCCTTTTCCAGGGAAAAAAATATCCAGGATTGTCTTGTTTCAATCAATCAATCAATCAATCAATTTTTTATATAGCGCCAAATCACAACAAACAGTTGCCCCAAGGCGCTTTATATTGTAAGGCAAGGCCATACAATAATTATGTAAAACCCCAACGGTCAAAACGACCCCCTGTGAGCAAGCACTTGGCTACAGTGGGAAGGAAAAACTCCCTTTTAACAGGAAGAAACCTCCAGCAGAACCAGGCTCAGGGAGGGGCAGTCTTCTGCTGGGACTGGTTGGGGCTGAGGGAGAGAACCAGGAAAAAGACATACTGTGGAGGGGAGCAGAGATCGATCACTAATGATTAAATGCAGAGTGGTGCATACAGAGCAAAAAGAGAAAGAAACAATGCATCATGGGAACCCCCCAGCAGTCTACGTCTATAGCAGCATAACTAAGGGATGGTTCAGGGTCACCTGATCCAGCCCTAACTATAAGCTTTAGCAAAAAGGAAAGTTTTAAGCCTAATCTTAAAAGTAGAGAGGGTGTCTGTCTCCCTGATCTGAATTGGGAGCTGGTTCCACAGGAGAGGAGCCTGAAAGCTGAAGGCTCTGCCTCCCATTCTACTCTTACCAAACCTAAGAACTACAAGTAAGCCTGCAGTCTGAGAGCGAAGCGCTCTATTGGGGTGATATGGTACTACGAGGTCCCTAAGATAAGATGGGACCTGATTATTCAAAACCTTATAAGTAAGAAAATTTTAAATTCTATTCTAGAATTACAGGAAGCCAATGAAGAGAGGCCAATATGGGTGAGATATGCTCTCTCCTTCTAGTCCCCGTCAGTACTCTAGCTGCAGCATTTTGAATTAACTGAAGGCTTTTTAGGGAACTTTTAGGACAACCTGATAATAATGATTACAATAGTCCAGCCTAGAGGAAATAAATGCATGAATTAGTTTTTCAGCATCACTCTGAGACAAGACCTTTCTGATTTTAGAGATATTGCGTAAATGCAAAAAAGCAGTCCTGCATATTTGTTTAATATGCGCTTTGAATGACATATCCTGATCAAAAATGACTCCAAGATTTCTCACAGTATTACTAGAGCTCAGGGTAATGCCATCCAGAGTAAGGAATCTGGTTAGACACCATGTTTCTAAGATTTGTGGGGGCCAAGTACAATAACTTCAGTTTTATCTGAGTTTAAAAGCAGGAAATTAGAGGTCATCCATGTCTTTATGTCTGTAAGACAATCCTGCACTTTAGCTAATTGGTGTGTGTCCTCTGGCTTCATGGATAGATAAGCTGGGTATCATCTGCATAACAATGAAAATTTAAGCAATACCGTCTAATAATACTGCCTAAGGGAAGCATGTATAAAGTGAATAAAATTGGTCCTAGCACAGAAACCTTGTGGAACTCCATAATTAACTTTAGTCTGTGAAGAATATTCCCCATTTACATTGTAATCTATTAGACAAATATGATTCAAACCACCGCAACGCAGTGCCTTTAATACCTATGGCATGCTCTAATCTCTGTAATAAAATTTATGGTCAACAGTATCAAAAGCAGCACTGAGGTCTAACAGAACAAGCACAGAGATGATCCACTGTCCGAGGCCATAAGAAGATCATTTGTAACCTTCACTAATGCTGTTTCTGTTGTTCATGCAGACACTTATAGAGGGGGCCAGCCGTACGGAACGTTTGGATAATGCCACTGGTTTTTTTTCCATGTTGCAATTGTGCTGCCTGCTCTAACACTAAAAAAAGTTAGTGTTTTTTTTAGCTTTGTTGCAAAAAAGGAATATAGGATCAGAAAATTTATTACATGTAGATCAACTAATGTTGTTTACCTTTTGGTGTGCACTAAATGTGGTATTCAGTAAAAACTCTGTATCCAAATGAAAACTCTGTATCCAAATGGAATGAATGAAGAGTTGGATATGTCCTGTTTTTTGTAATCTATTGTGCTTTGTAATGTTTGTAAATAGCAGTTTTTTTGTAACAGATTTTAATCTGTGATTGGTATGTGGCTAACTGGCCACTAATTGATGACATCTGATGAACTCTGCAAAAGAACGGCTCCAATGTCACACCCGGTTTGCACTGAGGAAAGTCCAGGGGGACTGAAACGTTTGCACTTTTCTTTTCTTTTCTTTCCTGCACCCTTCTGGGTAAGGCTCCTTTAAGTAAAAAAATATGATCTGAAAAAAACTCTGAATTTGTCATTCTGTGTGCGAGTCCCTCCTGCAAACAGTTTATGTCCTGCTTGACTACCGCACCAGAACCAAACAGGACTTGTGTAAAGAGCGCAACTCATTTTTTGTTAAACTCATCAAATCATTAAAGCACACATACGTTACATCAAATTATAAAGGCACAGAAATGACATCAAATCATTAAAGCACACATACGTTACATCAAATTATATTAATTATAGTCCCTCCAGCGTGTCCTGGGTCTTCCTCGAGGTCTCCTCCCAATGGGATGTGCCCGGAACACCTCTCCAGCGAGCCGCCCGGGGGCATCCAGAAAGATCCCCGAGCCACCTCAGCTGGCTCCTTTCGATGTGGAGGAGCAGTGGCTCAACTCCGAGCTCTTCCCGAGTGACCGATATCCTCACCCTATCTCTAAGGGAGCGCCCACCCAACCTGCGGAGGAAACTCATCTCAGCCGCTTGTACTCGCAATCTCATTCTTCGGTCATGAGCCAAATCTCATGACCATAGGTGAGGGTTGGAATGTAGATCGATTGATAATCGAGAGCTTTGCTCCCCTGCTTAGCTCTCTCTTCACCACGACGGTCCGATACAGTGACCGCATCACTGCAGACACTGCATCGATCCGTCTGTCGATGTCACACTCCAACCGTCCCTCACCGTGAACAAGACCTCAAGATACTTAAACTCCTCCACTTGAGGCAAGGACACTCCACCGACCTGAAGAGGGCAAAGCACCTTTTTCCGGCCGAGAACCATGGCCGCGGATTTGGAGGTGCAGATTTTCATCCCGGATGCTTCACACTCGGCTGCAAACCGCCCCAGTGCACGCTGAAGGTTCTGATTTGATGAAGCCAACAGAACCACATCATCCGCAAACAGCAGAGACGAAATTCTGTGGTTCCCAAACCAGGCCCCCTCTACACTCTGGCTGCACCTAGAAATTCTGTCCATAAAGGTAATGAACAGAACCGGTGACAAAGGGCAGCCCTGGTGGAGGCCAATGTTCACTGGAAACAGGTTTGACTTACTACCGGCAATGCGACCCAAGCTCTGCTGCGGTCGTACATGGACCGGATAACCCTTAGCAAAGGTCCCCGGACCCCATACTCCCGGAACACCCCCCACAGGGTTCGACACAGTCGAACGCCTTCTCCAGATCCACAAAGCCATGTGGACTGTTGGGAGCGAACTCCCATGAACCCTCGAGCACCCGATGGGAGGGTGTAGAGCTGGTCCAATGTGCAGCGACCATCCATCCATCTGCATCAGAGGAAAAGCCATCAGATGGAAAAGCGGTACCTGCATCCAAAGCTCTTTACAATTATGCCTCACACATTCCACAGTCAGAGTGCTGCCATACAAGGCGCTCACTACACACTGGGAGGCAGTAAGGGCCCTTACTGCATTTCCAGTCAGGCGGAGGATTTAGAACCCATGATCTTCTGGACTCTAGACCAACACCTTAACCACTAGACCACCACCTCCCATCACACCCTCCGGTCCCCCCTTCTTAAACAGAGGGACCACCACCCCCGATCTGCCAAGGCACTGTCCCCGGACCGCCACGCGATGTTGCAGAGGCATGTCAAACAAGACAGTCCCAAAAATCTAGAGACTAGAGACTTAAGGTACTCAGGATGGATTTCATCCACCACAGGAGCCTTGTTCATATCGTTCATTCACAAGAATTTGTTCGTAGTGATTTGCACCAAGTATCACAAAATCTTCATAGACACTTGTAGATAGATGCATGAAATGCTAAAAAAAATAAAAAGAAAACACAGTGAGGAAAATAAGTATTTGAACACCCTGCAATTTTGCAAGTTCTTCCCACTTAGAAATCAAGGAGGGGTCTGAGAATTTTCATTCTTAGGAGCATGTCCACTGTGAGAGACATAATCTAAAAAAAAAAAAAAAAACAATCATCCGGAAATCACAATGTATGATTTTTTAAATAATTTATTGCATGTTACTGCTGCAAATAAATATTTGAACACCTGTGAAAAATCAAGGTTAATATTTGGTACATAGCCTTTGTTTGCATTACAGGTCAATACGTTTCCTGTAGTTTTTCATCAGGTTTGCACACACTGCAGCAGGGATTTTGGTCCACTCCCCATACAGATCTTCTCTAGATCTTTCAGGTTTGGAGTTTCAGCTCCCTCCAAGATTTTCTATTGAGTTCAGGTCTGGGATACTGCCAGGCCACTCCAGGACCTTGAAATACTTCTTACGGAGCCCCTCCTTAGTTGCCCGGCTGTGTGTTTGGGGTCATTGTCATGCGGAAGACCCAGCCATGATCCATCTTTCAGTGCTCTTACTGAGGGAAGGAGGTTTGTTTGGCCAAAATCGCGCAATACATGACCTCATCCATCCTCCCTTCAATACGGTGCAGTCATCCTGTCCCCTTTGTCAGAAGAACACCACCAGAGTATGACGGACATGCTGCTGCTTGAGCAGGGGGACCTTGCTGCCCTGCAGGATTTTAACCATGACAGCATCATTGTTACTAATGTAATCTTTGTGACTGTGGTCCCAGCTCTCTTCAGGTCATTGACCAGGTCCTCCTGTGTAGTTCTGAGCTTTCTCAGAATCATCCTTACCCCACAAAGTGAGATCTTGCATGGAATCCCAGAGCTGAGGAGATTGACAGTCATCTTGTGTTTCTTTCACTTTCTAATAAATAATCATAACAGTTTGTTGTCTTCTACCAAGGTGCTTGCCTGTTGTCCCTGTAGTCCATCCCAGCCTTGTGCAGGTCTACAGTTTTGTCCCTGAAATCTGGTTGTGTGTGGTTGTTGTTTGCCCTTACCTGTGGCCGAACACCACACTGGACACCCAACACTGTTAGATCTAATGATTTTTATCTCCACATTTGTGGTTCGCTCAGGTTTTGGAAACCTACAGACAATAAATCCTGCATGTGAACCAGGCTTTAGGTTACATTATACATCATATACAGTGGGGAAAAATAAGTATTTGACCCCCTCTCAGTTTTGCAGGTTTTCCCAGCTACAAAAGAATGGAGAGGTCTGTAATTTTTATCGTAGGTACACTTCAACTGTGAGAGACACAATCTAAAAAAAAAAAAAAATCCAGAAATCACATTGTATGATTTTTAAATTATTAATTGCATTTTATTGCATGAAATAAGTATTTGACCCCCTAGAAAACAAGAGCTTAACAATTGGTACAGAAACATTTGTCTGCCATTACAGAGGTCAGACTTTCCTGTAGTTTTTTCAACAAGTTTTCACACACTGCAACAGGGATTTGGTCCACCTCCTCCATAAGATCTTCTCCAAATCTTTCAGGTTTGGAGTTTCAGGCGCCCTCCAAAGTTTTTCTATTGAGTTCAGTCCTGGAGACTGGCCAGGCCACTCCAGGACCTTGAAATGCTTCTTAGTGGAGCCCCCTCCTTAGTTGCCCTGGCTGTGTGTTTGGGGTCATTGTCATGCTGGAAGACCCAGCCATGACCATCTTCAATGCTCTTACTGAGGGAAGGAGGTTGTTTGCCAAAATTTCGCAATACATGACTCCATCCATCCTCCCTTCATACGTGCAGTCGTCCTGTCCCCTTTGCAGAAGAGCACCCCCAGAGTATGATGTTTCAACCCCCATGCTTCACACGGTTGGGATGGTTTTCTTGGGGTTGTTCTCATCCTCTAAACATGGTACGAGGAGTTGATTCCAAAAAGCTCTATTTTGGTCTCATCTGACCACATGACCTTCTCTCATATCTCGCCATAGTTCTGAGCTTTCTCAGATCATCCTTCCCCACAAAGTGAGATCTTGCAATGGAATCCCAGACCGAGGGAGAATTGACAGTCATCTTGTTTTCTTCCACTTTCTAATAAATATATAACAGTTGTTGTCTCCTTCTACAAGGTGCTTGCCTGTTGTCCTGTAGTCCATCCCAACCTTGTGCAGGTCTACAGATTTGTCCCTGGTGTCCTTCTACAGCTCTTTGGTCTTGGCTATGGTGGCCAGGTTGGAGTGTGATTGATTGAGTGTGTGAACAGGTGTCTTTTATACAGGTTCAAACAGGTGCAGTTAATACAGGTAAAGAGTGCAGAATAAGAGGGCTTCTTAAAGAAAAATTAACAGGTCTGTGTGAGCCAGAATTCTTGCTGGTTGGTAGGTGTTCAAATACTTATTTGCAGCAGTAACATACAAATGAATTATTAAAAAATCATACATTGTGATTTCTGGATTTTTTTTTTTTTTTTTTTTAGATTATGTCTCTCACAGTGGACATGCACCTAAGATGAAAATTTCAGACCCCTCCATGATTTCTAAGTGAGAGAACTTGCAAAACCGCAGGGTGTTCAAATACTTATTTTCCTCACTGTATATATGACCATTTAGAGCACAGTTTAGTCCTTATATGTACAGAGTCTATTTGCTTGTTTAAGTTTGTTTGCCAAAGCTATAAACTCCTGTTGGTACCTGTGGATCAGTTTTCAAAATATTGTACAATGGTTATTTAACAGGGATGATACATGGTAAATGGACTGCATTTATATAGCACACTTCAATCTGCATCAAAAGCTCAAAGCGCTTTACAATTATGCCTCACATTCACCCATTCACACAGACATATGCAAGGCTGCCATGCAAGGCACTCACTACACATTGGGAGCCCAAAGCTTAATCACTAGACCATCACCTCCTTGCCACAAAGTATGGGTAAATGCCCCTTATAGTACAGCCTTGCCCCTGGTCAGGCTGTAGTATATATATAATAAATAATACAATGCAACAATATGATCAATAATACAAGGAATGCAATGAATAAGTATCATAAATAACAAACAGTGCAGTTGTAAAGTACAGATTAAGACACAAATTCAACTTAACTTAAACATTGTTAATGTGCCACTGTATTGAAAATGACTTGGAAGAAATTAATTAATTAATGTGTGGCATGCTAAACTTTGGGGGGATTTTTACTGCAAACAAAAGTCTGCTCCTACGAGTGTTGAACTTTCAAACTAAACCTCTTTAATTCTGGTGGGATTTTATTTCTGATGGTACGAAATTCCATAAGTGTGTATTTTGTGTATCCTGTAAATATACACATAGGTTAACAGACGTTAACCAGACTGGACAAAAGACAGAATGACTGTTAACTCGGGTTTTGGTGGTTGTGTGTTCTGGGTTCTTATTCTGTCTCTAAAGCATTCTTAACTACATATTCATGGCTAAATATTGTAAAACACTTAAATGTGTGCTATTACATTGTGTGTGAACTCCTGCTTGTGCGCTTTGGGATGTTGGGTATCTGTAGATCTCATCATATCAGGTTGTTTAGGAACAAAGTGTGATTAAACACTCAAGTCAGAGAGAAAGGTTGTAACTTCTCACACAGAGGGCTTGTATGCTTGTTATGTTATATGCAAAGGCAGCTGAGTATATAAAGGTAAATCACTGAGGCATCGCTAGAAAACATAAACCCAAATAAAATTTTTAGTTCCAGGTCCAAATTCACCCAAATCAGATATCTGTCCGGACTCCATGGACAACACATCCTTTTGAGACAATGTTCTCTTGGAGGTTAAAAGTTCTCTGTTCTAAACCAACTATACCAGGCCAATACAGGACTCCAGTTTAATTATTAACTATAATAAACCTAATGAGGGATACTCATAACTGACAGTTATGATGAGCAATTGTTATTGTATAAAGGTATCCATCTTCCTCTACAGTTATCCGAGAGACTTCAGAGGACTTCAGATGAACCTGTTCATTGATGTTTCTTTATGTGCTAATCAAGTCTCTTGACAAAGTATCTTTGTCTCCCAGGTGAAAGAAAAAGGTCCGTACTTATACCAGGTTCCAGGTGACAAGGAGGCTGCAAAGGTGAATGGAAAGGCAAAATGGGGTTACATGAGACAAGGCCATCCGTCAGAAAAGAGGGATCCCAGAGAGTAATGGAGGCTGGCAGTCTTCACCCTACTGCTGAGCAAGGTTGGGTAGGATTACTTTGAAAGAATACATGTGGATTACATGTACATACACTCAAAAAAATATAAATGCAACACTTTTGGTTTTGCTCCCATTTTGTATGAGATGAACTCAAAGATCTAAAACTTTTTCCACATACACAATATCACCATTTCCCTCAAATATTGTTCACAAACCAGTCTAAATCTGATAGTGAGCACTTCTCCTTTGCTGAGATAATCCATCCCACCTCACAGGTGTGCCATATCAAGATGCTGATTAGGACACCATGATTAGTGCACAGGTGTGCCTTAGACTGTCCACAATAAAAGGCTACTCTGAAAGGTGCAGTTTTGTTTTATTGGGGGAGATACCAGTCAGTATCTGGTGTGACCACCATTTGCCTCATGCAGTGCAACACATCTCCTTCGCATAGAGTTGATCAATTGTGGCCTGTAGAATGTTGGTCCACTTCTCTTCAATGGCTGTGCAAAGTTGCTGGATATTGGCAGGAACTGGTACACGCTGTCGTATATGCCGGTCCAGAGCATCCCAAACATGCTCAATGGGTGACATGTCCGGTGAGTATGCCGGCCATGCAAGAACTGGGACATTTTTCAGCTTCCAAGAATTGTGTACAGATCCTTGCAACATGGGGCCGTGCATTATCCTGCTGCAACATGAGGTAATGTTCTTGGATGTATGGCACAACAATGGGCCTCAGGATCTTGTCACGGTATCTCTGTGCATTCAAAATGCCATCAATAAATGCACCTGTGTTCTTCATCCATAACAGACACCTGTCGATACCATAACCCACCGCCACCATGGGCCACTCGATCCACAACATTGACATCAGAAAACCGCTCACCCACACGACGCCACACACGCTGGTCTGCCATCTGCCCTGGACAGTGTGAACCGGGATTCATCCGTGAAGAGAACACCTCTCCAATGTGCCAAACGCCAGCGAATGTGAGCATTTGCCCACTCAAGTCGGTTACGACGACGAACTGGAGTCAGGTTGAGACCCCGATGAGGACGACGAGCATGCAGATGAGCTTCCCTGAGACGGTTTCTGACAGTTTGTGCAGAATTCTTTGGTTATGCAAACCGATTGTTTCAGCAGCTGTCCGAGTGGCTGGTCTCAGACGATCTTGGAGGGGAACATGCTGCATGTGGAGGTCCTGGGCTGGTGTGGTTACACGTGGTCTGCGGTTGTGAGGCTGGTTGGATGTACTGCCAAATTCTCTGAAACGCCTTTGGAGACGGCTTATGGTAGAGAAATGAACATTCAATACACGAGCAACAGCTCTGGTTGACATTCCTGCTGTCAGCATGCCAATTGCACGCTCCCTCAAATCTTGCGACATCTGTGGCATTGTGCTGTGTGATAAAACTGCACCTTTCAGAGTGGCCTTTATTGTGGGCAGTCTAAGGCACACCTGTGCACTAATCATGATGTCTAATCAGCATCTTGATATGGCACACCTGTGAGGTGGGATGGATTATCTCAGCAAAGGAGAAGTGCTCACTATCACAGATTTAGACTGGTTTGTGAACAATATTTGAGGGAAATGGTGATATTGTGTATGTGGAAAAAATTTTAGGATCTTTGAAGTTCATCTCATACAAAATGGGAGCAAAACCAAAAGTTTTGCGTTTATATTTTTGTTGAGTGTATGTACATACATTTGGATTACTTGTAATCTGATTACCTTTGGATTACATTTCAAAGTAATCCTACCACACCTTGCTACTGATGTGGGTCTAAGGTGGTCCAGAGTGAGTAAACGAACACTCGCACAAATGGACCCTGATATAGGAGTGGCAGGCACACTAGTTACTGACTGTTACATTGCTGACCAAAGTTTAAGGTTGAAGATAAATGATGGTGGGGAACATAAAAGGCTCTGACAAGGTGTTACCACTCTCTTCTGGTGAGGTAAAGGTAGAACTGGATCTGGAGGAAGACGACCCCACCAGATTCTATTCAGCCTTGGCATTACAAAAGACAAACAACTGATTGTGATTTAATCATTTATCCTTAAGACTTATTCATAAATCAATAATAGTGATTCATTCCATGTGAGATTCCATGATGAATGAAACTGCATGATAAACAATCACTTCTCAGCATGTCTATCTATGATCATTAGAAAAGACCTTAATGTATTTCTACACTTCTGCTAAACTCTGTATTGTCCCTTCTTTTCACCGAGGGCAGTGAAGAGATGATGGCAACAACATCCGCTTGGGCCTCAACCCATTGTCTGACTATCGACCTTCCTATGCAGTCCCACGCTCCTTGTCCCACTCACTTCCGGTGCCTGTCGACCCCTCACACCTGCCACTTCACGTAACAATATTTTAATGATGACCAAAAACTACCAGTTTAAAACCAGTTTTGTTGGTCCACACAACACTTACTCCTTATGAGGGATCCTCGCCCCATTTACAAGGCAGATGAGGGTGAATACTATTGATGATGGTGGAAATGACTTTGGTACTGATCAATGTATTTTGTGCATCACCATTGCTCAAAGAAATCCCAAAGCTCCAACTTTTTCAATTACTGATAACTGACTCAACCATCTGAGCCACAGTCATCTCAAGTCACATGAACTTGACAAAACATCTGTTGACAAACCTGGAGTCTTACTGCCAAACTCAATATATCATTGTGTAAATCGATATGTGAACCGAGGAGTTGGTGATTCAAACCTTATTTCTGTATGTAAATGACCTTGGTCAATAACATGGAGGTGAAAAAGTGAAAGAGGCTCTCTGTGGAGCATTTGGAGAATCTGTTATAAGATGAGAAACCACAATGTAGAAACTTTATTTTATGAAATTTTAAATGAAGTAGAATTTATAGTAACATTTACTACCAGAATAAAAGAGACATTTGTCCTGTAAATAAACAGAGAATTTCTATGTAGAAAACTGTTACCAAAGCTTTGATCAAGTAAATTTCACATCACATTTTTTCACTATACACTTATAAACTTAACACAACAGACAGCTGTTTTCATGGAAAGCAAATTTATTCTATTACTAGACTCAAACAACTCCACAAAGGCAAAGCCCCAGGGGTTGATGAGATTCATCCACAAATGCTGAAGGCTCTGGGGGTGGAGGTACTGTCTTGGATGAGACGTCTCTTCAACATTGTGTTGAGGTCTGGGACAGTGCCTAAGGAGCGGCAAACTGGGGTGGTGGTCTCCATATTTGAAAAGGGGGACCAGAGAGTGTGTGCCAATTACAGGGGCATCACACATCTCAGCCTCCCTAGTAAAGTCTACTCCAGGGTGCTGGAAAGGAGGGTTCGGCAGATAGTCAAACCTTAGATGAAGCGGAATACCGTGGGTTCCATCCTGGCTGTGGAACAACTGACCAGCTCTTCACTCTCACAAGGATCCTGGAGGGTGCCTGGATGTATGCCCATCCAGTCTGCATGTGGACTTGGAGAAGGCGTATGATTAGGTACCCTGGAGATACTGTGGGAGGTGCTGCTGGAGTATAGAGTGAGGGGGCTCCTTCTCAGGTCCATCCAATCTCTGTACTCAGGAAGCGAGAGCTGTGTTCAGGTTCTCGGCAATAAGTCTGACTCATTTCTGGTGGAGGTTGGCCTACTCCAGGGCTGCACCTTGTCACCAATCCTGTTTGTGATATTTATGGACCAGAATATCAAGGTGTAGCCAGGGGAGGAGGGTCTTCACTTTGGTGGGTCAGGGTCTCATCACTGCTTTTTGCAGATGAAGCGTGTGCTGTTGGCTTAATCAGCCTGTGACCTCCAGTACTCACTGGGTCGGTCCGCAGCTGAGTGTGAAGTGGCTGGGATGAGGATCAGCACCTCTAACTCTGAAGCCATGGTTCTCAGCAAGAAACCGGCTGATTGCATGTTCCAGGTAGGGAATGAGGTCTTACCCCAAGTGAAGGACTTCTAATACCTCAGGGCCTTCTTCAGGAGTGAGGGGACAATGGAACATGAAAATGGCGGAGAATCAGCACAGAAGGCACAGTATTGCATTTGCTGTACCATACTGTTGTGGCAAAAAGGAAGCTGAGCCAAAAGACAAAGCTCTCAATCTACTGTTCAGTCTTCATTCCTACTCTCAACTATGGTCATGAGGGTTGGGTCATGACCAACAGAGCTAGATCATGGGTACAAGCAGCTGAAATGGCCTTCCTCAGGAGGGTGGCTGGTGTCTCCCTTAAAGATAACATGAGAAGCTCAGTCATCTGTGGGGAGCTCAGAGTAGAGCCACTGCTCCTTCACATCGAAAGGAGCCATCTGAGGTGGTTCGAGCATCTGGTAAGGATGCCTCCTGGGCATCTCCCTAGGGAGGTGTTCCTGTCACATCCAGCTGGGAGGAGACTTTGAGGAAGACCCAGGACTAGATGGAGACATTATATCTCCACACTGGACTGGGAACACATCAGTATCCTTCAGTCAGAGGTGGTTAATGTGGCCTGGGAAAGGGACGTTTGGGGTCTCTTGCTGGAACTGTTGCCCCTACGACCCGGTCCTGGAAAAGCAGTTGAAGATGAGTGAGTGAGGTAAGTGAGCAGAGTCTGAAAATGTTCTAATTTTTATTTTTCAACAGCTGTATTTGGATTTACACAAAATGTGTGAATATGGACCTGTGTGAAAATAATACAGAACTTTGGTAAATGGACGACATTTATATATATATATATATATATATATATATAGATAGATAGATAGATAGATAGATAGATAGATAGATAGATAGATAGATAGATAGATAGATAGATAGATAGATAGATAGATAGATAGATAGATAGATAGATAGATAGATAGATAGATAGATAGATAGATAGATATAGCACATTTCCATCTATATCAGAAACTAAAAGTAATTTATATTGATGCGTTGCATTCACCCATACCAGGGCACTGCCACGCAAGGCACTCACTACACACCAGGAGCAACCTGGGGATTAAGAACTTCACCAAGAGCCCTTCGTAATTTTCCGGCTAGACCAGGGTTTGAACCAAGGATCCTCTGGTCTCAAGCCCATTGCTTAACCACTAGACCATTACCTCCCCTCAACTTTAATTGACAGCCTCATGAGTGAAGGTGAGCAGCTTCTCTGTTGAGGAGATGATTCATCCACACGTAACCAAAATATTTTTGTTATTCAGCAATCCTTAGATAAACTACATGTTTTAGTTTTTTAAAACGCTTATAGCAAATAAAAACAGCCCTCAGCCTGTTGTTGGCTTCACCCTCCCACAATTTGGAGTTAATTAATCCTTAATGAGCCAGTAATCCTTCATTTGCTTCTTCTATCTTGTTACCATGGTGTGGAACTTTATTTTAAAAAGGTAAAGACAGGCACCACTCTGACTGGTTGGCGCCATATTCAGGTGACAAAATTAACACAGTGCTGGTGTTTCCCACTGCTTAACTAGCAAACAGTGCTGGGACATCGCCAAATAAACTTGCACCTTCGGCACAAATCCGTTTTGGATCTGCCGTTATAGATCTGCATGTAAGGCAAGTTAGGACAGCAGCACCACTGGCTTCTGAGATGCTCAGGTCACCTACATGCTGGATCATGCATAGAGAAGCTGCCACATGGCTAAATTATCGAAGCTGATGCTGCCTCACAATACAAACAGTATGGATCAAATTGTAATCCGAAGTTTCAAAAGTTATTTTGTTTTCCACTTTGAGAATCTTTGATATTCCCACTGTGTAAACCACAGTAATATAGTTACAGCCATGTATGGAAGAACACAGTGCAACACATGAGGAGTTCCCCTTCCTAGTCTCATGGTGGCATAAAAATATTCACATTGTCATTGTCACTATCGATGCCATCACTGCAAGATGAAGACTCAGTCATCATCGTGCTCTTCCAGAGAGTCATTATCATTATTCCCAATATCGCTTCCATCATGTTTCTTCAAAAATGTTAACCTATTGAACAGGAAGAGTGGATTGCAAAACATCATTTTCGACAGTCCTCATCACCCAGTTCTGCATACCAAAAGTGACCCGTCCAGTGGGTCACTTTTGGTATGCAGAACTGGCGCTGTGGGGTTGTCAGGGTCTGACGGTGGGTTTGGTTTTCTGCTTTGTTTCTGGTTAGCTTTGCCTTTTTCCTCTTTGTTCATGTATGCTTTTCTTTATGTTCCTTTTCTTGTTGGGGTGTGTCTGCTGCTTTCCTGCACTCTGTCTCTGGCCACGCCCTGTTTCTGGTCCTTTCCATGTACACCTGCCCTGGATTTACTGATTAGCTCCCAGGAGTATATATGCTCACTGCTTGTGTCTGTTCCTCGCCAGATTGATGCGCCCTGTGCCTTCTTACAGCTCTTGGTTTCGTGTTTTCTAGTCCTGCCTGCTTCTGTGTTTTCCACCTCCTGCCCGCCTGTTACGACCTCGCCTAAGCCGGATCATTGTACTGCTGCTGTGTATTTTGGACTGCCTTCCCATGTACTGACCACTGCTTTCCTCCTCACTCCTGTTCTGATTTGGGGTTGTATATTCACCTGAGGCCTCATGTACAAAAACATCAGTATTTCCTCCTGAAATATGGTGTACAGCAACTGGAGTCAGCACAAAAAAACTCAGATGTATCAAAGTGTGCATACGCATGGATCCAAGCATGTTCCTGTTGTCCATCCCACTGAACGTGAAATTGAGCGCACATGCAGAAGTACCAAACGTCTCCATGTCCACACCCCTATTTAAATATGCAAATGTATTTAAATAGGCCCTGGTACCCGGGGATTCCCCTTTCTGTCTAGAATGATCAGGGTAAGAAAAGGAATTTAACTGAGTGTGAGCTACAGATGAAGTGAAGTAAATAAAGTAAATGTAGTGTAGATCCGCAAGTGTGCAATAATTCTTTAAAAAAAATTAGGTGCATAAATTTGGGCACCACAAACAGAAAAAATACATCAATATTTAGTAGATCTTCCTTTTGCAGAAATAACAGCCTGTAAATGCTGTCTATGGCTTCCAATGAGAGTCAGGATTCTGGTTGAAGGTATATCAGACCATTCTTCCTTCACAAAACATCTCGGGTTTATTGGTTTCCGAGCATGGACAGCCACTTAAAATCACACCACAGATGTTCAATAATATTCAGGTCGGGGGACTGAGACGGCCATTCCAGAAGGTTGTACTTGTTCCTCTGCCTAAATGCCTTAGTAGATTTTGGCAGTATTGAGGGTTGTTGTCTTGTTGAAAGATGCAGCCCCGGTGCAACTTCAACTTTCTCACTGATTCTTGAACATTGTTCTCAAGAATCTGGCAAGCTTCTGGGGAAAACCTGGTCTTGTTAGGAGAGACGGCATCCATCCCACTTTGGATGGATGCAGCTCTCATTTCGGAAGAAATCTGGCCAATTTTTCTTTAAATCCTCCAAACCGTGACTATCCAGGTTGGGACCAGGAAGCAGAGTTGTAGTCTTACACACCTCTCTGCAGCTTCTCTCCCGCCTGCCATCCCCTCATTACCCCATCCCCGTAGAGACGGTGCTTGCTCCCAGACCACCATAACCAGCAAAAATCTATTTAAGCATAAAAATCAAAAAGAAAAAAATAATAGAGCACCTTCAACTGCACAACAGACTAAAACAGTTACATGGGTCTATTAAACATTAGGTTTCTCTCTTCTAAGTCCCTGTTAGTAATGATATAATAGTGATCAACATATTGATTTATTCTGCCTTACAGAACCTGGTTACAGCAGGATGATATGTTAGTTTAATGAGTCAACACCCCCGAGTCACCTAACTGCCAGAATGCTCGTAGCACGGCCGAGGCGGAGGATTAGACAGCAATCTTCCATTCCAGCTTATTAATTAATCAAAAACCCAGACGAGCTTTAATCATTTGAAAGCTTGACTCTTAGTCGTGTCCATCCAAATTCCATCTCCTTGTTCAAAGTGCTCTGTATAGTTGAACGATGCACAGAGACACCTATCTGCAGCAAGATCATGTTGTAGGTCTTTGGAGCAGGTCTATGGGTTGCTATGACTGTCTCACCACCTTCCGATTCAGCTTATCTGAGAGTTTTTCTTGGCCTGCCACTTCGCCTTAACTAGTACTGTGGCTGTGGTCTTTCCTTTCCTCACTGTGTTCCTCACAGTGGAAACTGACAGCTGAAAGCTCTGAGATAGCTTTTGTATCCTTCCCCTAAACCATGATGTGAACAATCTTTTGAGAGTTGTTTAGAGGCTCCCATGTTGCCACTCTTAGAAAGAGATGCAAAGAGGAGAAACATTTGGAAATGCTACCTTAATACCCTTTCTCATGAGTTGATTCACCTGTGTAAGGAGTCAAGGGTCAATGAGCTTACCAACAATTTGTGTTCCATTAATTAATGCTAAATGTATTCAAATCAATAAAATGAAAGGGTGCCCAAAGTTTATGCACCTGCCTCATTTTGTAAAATAATTATTGCACACATTTCTGTAAATACTAGAAACTTCATTTCACTTCTCAAATATCAGTGTGTTTGTCTGCTGTATGATATAGTTAACTGAAATTTCTGATCCAGACAACCAAATTATTTATAAAGGAAAATCATGAAAATCATCAGGGTGCCCAAACCTTTAATACAACTGTAGTTGATTTTGTACAGCGGATTTTTCGCTGACATCCAATAAATTGTCCTGTCTGATTGCAATGTATTTCCATTAAACTCTTCGCATGTGGGACCTGAGACATTTACGTGATTAAAAGTCCAACCGTTTATATTTTTCACACCGTGCTCAGATTCAGAGCCGCAGCCTGACATGTTTAAATCCTCAGACACAGCAAAAGGCTGTGATTTCACACTTTGCTGCCTTCAATCTTCTTCTCTCATCATATGTTAATTGTTTTACAGTGTGATTACATTTTGATAATGGATCAAATACATTTGCAGAAAAAAAATTATAGAGGAAATTTTGACCGGTCATTAATGAGGTGCATGGCCCGATGCAAAATTGCCATAGATGTCCGGCACCTCCTGACTGTAACTAATCCGTTACATACATATAGCTCACATCAGATAAATGTCCTGTCTGATCGCAGTGTATTTCATAAAAAAAAACCCAGCTGGACATGCAGAGGTACAAAATTAAAGTTCAGCTCTGACACTCGCCCGATTTGTGGAAAGTGGGATCGAGTTGTTTTGTGATTAAAAGTCTGACCATTTATTTTCCAAAGCACCACTGCTGCTGAATATATTCTAATACCATCGTGCAGCTAATGAGGGAGGATGATGTTCCTGTGGGAAGGTGCTGGAGACTCCAACGGAACTGCAGAATCTATAAAGTGTCCAGCTTGTGACTCTGACCACAGACATATTGTAGCGTCCCAAAGGATTCCAGTGATGGTGCTGCAGACTACTGTCTGCTCAGTTTCCATGTTTGCTGGCTTAGCTTCAAGATCAGACTGTTTGTTGTATGGCTGGGGGGCCTGGCTGCCTTTTTGTTTCTGTCTTTTGGTTTTCCTTCCAGGTGGCTTGCATTGGGACTGAGGTGGCTGTGTAGCTGAGGTTATCAGGACTCACCCTGATCACCTGCGGCTCGTCAGGACTCACAGCTGTGGTGCATCTATATGGATTGGAACATGGTGGCATTTAAGACTGGAGTATACAGTGTGTATTTGACAGAGACTCGACCTGTGACCAGACGGGTGAGATCGTCGTCTCGGGAGCCATCTCATCATCAGTGGATGCCAGAGAACGTCCAGGTTTGATGCACGGTCTGTGAAAGAGGAGGGGGTGAGGTCTCACGCTCGTCAGCACACTTCCTGAGGTACGTTTAGATTTTGTGACTAACGTTTATACAGTCAGTAAATGTGGTGTCCCTCACACCTTATGATATTGAGCTGGTACGTTAGTCATGTATCGGCTTCCACTGCAGTGGAGTTTTGTGAACTGGATGTTCCATGCCTGCAGGTTGGGAAGCTGATTAGTAATTAAGCCAGGAAGTGTTTGCTGTTTATGTCACCTTTGAGTGGTCTCTTCTGTGTGTAGAGTGTGGACTCACATAATGGTTCCTTCTTTCACAGACTCGTTTTGTGCTGGGCCACCTGGGGGGTGTCGGCGGGGTCCTTGGTCCGAACGGCTTCTGGCTCCGGACCTTTAGCGCTGCTGGGAGCGCACCGTATCACCACCACGCCAGACCGCACACTCTTTGTTGTTTTGTATCACATCACTGTTATGTAGTAATTCAGTATCCTTTGTACCGTGCTCTGCTTATGCTTACTGGGTCCTTCAAAACGCTGGTCGGTTCTCCGAGCTGCGTCCGACACATAACAATGTTTGATGGAGTCTGCACACAAGCTGGGCTGAGGCCTGCATGATTGGACACAACTGGTGACCTGAATGAATGTGTCAATTCTGTCCATGACCAACCCTGAAATTTGCCAGAGATTTCATTTGGAGTCACCAGTGTCCACAGGAGGATCTGTTTTCATTTCATGAGAGCACTGTGAATAATAATTTAGAGAAATCATAGTGTAAACCAGTGAATGTTCAATGGAAATGATCTATTGCTATGAACAGACCTATTATTCTGATTTGATCAATAAAAAACAAGCATAGCTCCAAGTTTTTTTTGATACGGTAGCATTTCTCATTCATGGACCCGCCACCTGTTAGTCGTATCTCCTTTCTCAGCACAGGACTTCCTGGATTATTTAGAGAAGAAAATGGAAGATATTAGGTCAATCATATCTCAGCATAGCTTGGTCCGTCACTGCAACCACGCCTTGCGGTGGGGGCTATCATTGAGGGCGTTACCTTGATTTACGGAATTTAATAGTGCTGACAAAACTTGCGCTAAACTTCGGTATCTGTTCCAAAATGTTTTAAATCTGCAGTGGTTAAACCATTATTTAAGAAATCCAATCTTGACCCTGGTGTATTAAAAATTACAGGCTGATATCCAAATCTGTCATTCTGCTCTAAAATTCTGGAAAAGGTGGTTTCACAGCAGCTCATGGACCACTTTACTGAGAATAATCTTTTTGAGCCACTGCAGTCTGCTTTAGAAAATATCACTCCACAGAGACAGTGCTTATTGAAGTAGTGAATGATCTTCTGTGAGCAATGGACTCGGATACTACTACAGTATTGGTGCTGTTGGATCTCATTGCTGTGTTGATACCTTGATCATCATATTTTACATGATAGGTTGGAGAATTGCTTCGAGATTACTGGTACTGCCCTTGTGTGGTTGATGGCTACCTGTCCGGTTGTTGTCCACTGTGTTTTGTGCAATGGCACAACCTTTGATCTTAGGGGCATGATGTTTGGGGTTCCACAGGGATCCATTTTAGGGCCCCCTGTTTTTTTCCCGTTTATATAGCACTCCTTGGGAATATATTGCGGTGTTTTGGGTAATTGCGTTTCATTGCTATGCTGATACTTAATTACACATGCCGATATCTGCTGGTAATCTCACATAAAATCTTTAGAAGACTGTCTTGCAGCAGTGACAATTTGGATGTCTAGTAACTTTGTACTTTTAAACTCTGATAAGACTGAAATGATGGTACTTGGTCCAGTAAGACATTGGCATCAATTTGATCAGCTAGCACTTAGCTTGGGTTCGTGTGTTATACATCATACGGACAAAGTGAGGAACCTTGGGGTAATTTCCTACATTGTCCTTTATTTGTCATTAGTGACACTACGAGGACTGCTTTCTTCCATCTGCAAAATATCGCGAAGATTCGTCCCATCCTATCTATGGCTGATGCTGAGACTCTGATTCATGCTTTTATCTCTTCCAGATTGGACTATTGCAATGCTCTGTTTTCTGGTTTACCTCAGTCCAGCATAGGGGTCTCCAATTGCTGCTGCCAGACTTTTGACAGGAAGCAGAAGGTTTGACCACACTACACCAGTTTTGGCATCCCTTCATTGGCTTCTGGTCTCTCTGAGATCAGACTTTAAGGTGTTACTGGTCTAAAATAATTGTTCACGGACTGGCACATCCTTATCTGGCTGACCTGGTTGAGCCCTATGTAAAGGTTAGAGCCCTGCGTTCACAGGGTGCAGGTCTGCTGTGTGTCCCCACGGTGAATAAAAAGTTGACGCATTACAGAGCATTTTCTTACCATGCCACAGCTCTGTGGAACGATCTGCCCGCACTCTTTTTACTTGTCACCATTTGGTGCTATATAAATTAATAAATTTGATTTTGATTTGTGACACAGTTTGTCAGGTGTCAAAATGAGCAAATATTTGCACATAAACAATAAAGTTTACCAGTTTGAACAATAAATATCTTGTCTTTGTGGTGTATTCAACTGATATAGGTTGAAGAGGATTTGCAAATCATTGTATTCTGTTTTTATTTACATTTTACACAACGTCCCAACTTCAACGTCCTATTACATTTTTTTTGCTGGTAAAGTAAGACTGGCTGCTTGCTGTTGATGTCATCATTAAGCGCAAGACGTAATTGGCCAGTTGACTCAGGGAGCATTGTGTGTATTTTGTTCAGGTTCACTTTGAACATTACACTGTTACTGTCCGCTTGACACAAACAAAACAGACTAATTTTAACATTTTATTTCTTTGTGGCTGACAGTATAATTTAATTGGCAAGAGTCAGTGGGGGAGAGGAGCTCTCATGGTGCAGCTATGTGTACAGAGGGACTTTTCTTCATCGTCCAGACACTTTTTTGGATTTTAAAAAAAGGACGCTTTATTTCTTCAGATGAAATCCCACTGAAACTAACAGGTAAGAATTTATAATTTCTAACGTGTCTTTTACTCTGCCAATCAATGCATTAATGGATGTATTTCAGTTGTTTAAGCCACAGGGTTCAAAATGTGTGAAAAAAGCAGAAGCTTTTTCATTCGTGTATATAATACCGAGATAAACTAGGAGAATGGGGCCGGAGAATGCCGGCGGTCTGCATGAGCCTTAGCCCTCATCCGGGCCTTCAACAGGGCAGAACGGGTGGTGCGCCACACCCGACGGCATCGTCGCACGTGGGCCTGGACCGAGGGGCACACCGACCTCTCCCTCCACCACAGGAAACAATGGGGGCTGGTACCCCAGACACACCTCAAATGGGGAGAGGCCGGTGGCAGAGGACACCTGGCTGTTATGCACGTACTCGATCCAGGCCAGATGTTCACTCCAGGCCATCGGGTGCGCGGATGTCACACAGCGTAAAGTCTGTTCCAGTTCTTGGTTGGCCCGTTCTGCCTGTCCGTTAGTCTGCGGGTGATACCCGGACGAGAGGCTCACGGTGGCCCCCGGTTCTCTGCAGAAACTCCTCCAGACTTGGGAGGAGAACTGGGGACCACGATCGGAGATGATGTCTGTAGGTATCCCATGCAGACGCACGACATGGTGGACCAGGAGGTCTGCTGTCTCCTGGGCCGTAGGGAGCCTCGGGAGGGCCATGAAGTGGGCCGCCTTGGAGAACCAGTCCACTATCGTGAGGATGGTTGTCATGCCCTGGGACGGCGGGAGGCCGATGTGGGACCAGGGGCGATGGGGCACAGGTAATGGCTGGAGGAGTCCCTGTGCCCATTGATGGTCAGCTTTGCCCTGGCGCAGGTGGTACAAGCCAGGACATAGTCCCGGACGTCGGCTTCCATGGACGCCCACCAGAAGCGCTGCTGGACCACCGCCACGGTCGTTCGCACCCCTGGATGGCAGGAGAGCTTGGAACCGTGGCAGAAGTCCAGGACTGCAGCTCTGGCTTCTGGTGGGACGTAGAGGCGGTTCTTCGGTCCTTTTCCTGGGTCCGGGTTCCGTGCCAGTGCCTCCCGGATGGTCTTCTCCATGTCCCAGGTGAGGGTGGCCAGGATAGTGGACTCAGGAATGATGGATTCCGGCGTATCCGACAGCTCTGTTTTGACTTCGTCTTCGTGGACCCGGGACAGGGCATCCGATCTTTGGTTCTTGGTCCCGGGGTGATAGGTGATCCGGAAGTCAAAACGCCCGAAGAACAGTGACCAGCGGGCTTGCCAGGGGGTTCAGCCGCTTGGCGGTCCTGATGTACTCCAGGTTCCGGTGGTCCGTGAAAACCGTAAATGGCACCACAGCTCCCTCCAACAAATGTCCCCACTCCTCGAGAGCCTCTTTCACTGCGAGGAGTTCCCGATTGCCCACGTCATAGTTCCGCTCCGCCGGGGTCAACCTGCGTGAAAAATGATCTCCTTTTTATTCAATTTTTTTCTATGCATTTTTTAATTATTTTTGTTTTTATCTTGTCTGTGAAGCTTTAAATGGACTGCATTTACATAGTGTTTTTCCATCTGCATCAGACGCTCAACGTGCTTTACACACTAATGCCACACATTCGCCCCAATGTGAGGGTGCTGCCATACAAGGTGCTCACTACACACCGGGAGCAACTAGGGGATTAAAGACCTTGCCCAAGGGCCCTTAGTGAGTTTCTGGTCACGCTGGGATTTAAATCGAGGATCCTCTGGTCTCAAGCCCAACATCTTAACCACTAGACCATCACCTCCCCTTTGTGACATTTCTTCTTGAAAAAACAAAAACATTACTTCCTGGCTGACCCACTACATAAATGCACATGTTGGACAGATTAGTTTTCACATTAAGAACAACAACAAAAAAAAGACTTTAAAAATGCTAAAATTCTTGTGTGAAGTAGCCTGGTTTTTAAAATATGATTTGATGTAATAAAACAATAAAACATAAAATCCCAAGGGGGTTGAATGCTTTTGCAGTGCTTTGTATTTTAGGTAAAAGTTTTAATTGGGGAGGTGATGGTCTCATGGTTAAGCAGTGGGTTTCAGACCAGAGGATCCTCGGTTCAAACCCCAGTCAGTCTGTGTGAATGGGTGAATGCGAGTCATCATTGTAAAGCACTTTGAGCTTTGGATATATAAATGCAGTCCATTTACCATTATTTCATCCACTGAAGTTTCTCAGAACTTCTCAAACCCTGCACTTAACAGACTGAAGAAAACCCCAGACGTAATATATATAAGAAGTGTCTTTGAGTCCTGCTCTCACCGTGATGTCTCAGCTTTGTGGGACAGAAAGCATTGACTGTGGGAAGCTGTAAGAGCATATCCAACCTGTGGGAGGCTGCTGAGGTATTAATATTCATTCAATATTTATTTTTAATGCAGTTTGTCTGAACTCACCATCTGGTCCACTGGTGCTTCTTAACTAAGCCTCATCGACGTCAGTGCACAAGATGCATGACAGGAAATTTAACCAGTCCAGTGAGAGTTCAAATGAGACAATATCTCAAAGAAAACACTCACTCATCTTCAACCACTTACTCCAATTAAGGGTCACAGGGGACTTGAGCCTGTCCCAGCAGTCACAGGGCGTGAGGTGGGGTACACCCTGGACAGGACGCCAGTCTGTCGCAGGGCCACATACAGACAAACAAACACATTCACACACACCTGCGGTCAATTTAAAGTTTCCAGTCCACCTAACCTGCATGTCTTTGGATGTGAGAAGAAGCTGGAACACCCGCAGGGAACCCTCACAAACACGGGGAGGACATGCAAACTCCACATAGAAAGACCACAGGTGGGAACTGAACCCATGACCTTCTTACTGTGAGGCAACTAGTGCTAAACACTAAGTCAACATGCTGCCTTGAGTAAACAAACAAACAAACAAAAGAGGTTTGTGTAAAATTCTTTGCAAACTACTTCTAACCCAAGTCTTTGTTTAATGGTTTCTAGTTTAATGGTTATATGTGTACAACCCAGTCTTTCACTTTTTTTCATAATACCATCACAAAATGCCTTTTTTGTGATGGTGTCACAAAATTATTTTGTGATGTATAAAGAAGTCTGGGGTGACACAGGGGTGCAGAGGTGGTGCTGGGGTTAGGGTTATAGTTAGAATTAAAAACAGGGACTGAAACGTGACCGCGTCACAAAAATGAGAAGAATTTCATGACGGAATCACAAAAAAAAAGAGAGACTGGGCTGATCTGTACACTTACCCCATGAAACTGAGATTGACCAGTCTGACATTCGTCTTGCCGGATAGAGCTGATAATTTCCAGCCCAAAAGCTGTTCAAAACCCACTAACATACACAAACACCAGCCCAAAATATTAGGTCGATATTTTTTTCAGTAATTTAACTAGATTGCTTAAAATGGTGTGTCATAAAAAGCAATGCAACTAAAGCAGACTAATAAGACATCTTCCTTGTTGGGACCCACAACAGGGGGCGCAAATAAACGGACAATGGAGGAAGTCAAATAACAATGCTTTACTGTTGTGAAACACGCACAACAAACACAACCGATTACAATGTCAAAGAATAAGCCGAATTCCAACGGTGTCGTGTGGGCAGGCTCGAAGATAGGAGACGTCTGTCCAAGTCGAACTGGAACCACCCGATTTCCTCCGCCACCGAACCCCGGGAATACTGGAGCCGCCAAGTCCCGAACTCCCAGGTGGCCACTGCCTCCGCTCGTCGGATCCGGTACTGCTGGCGAGGAACAGAAACAGTCAGATGTGGGTGCGTCTGCACCCAGCAGCACGTAGGGTGGAAACACCACCTCCACCTCTCGTCAGAAAAATACTGTAGTGTAAGAATGTGAGTACTTATCCAATAAAGTCCAATACAGTCTCCAGCTGTCCTACACACAAGCAACAAAGTATTACTGTCAAGACACAATTGGCTGAGTACGTTACCTCCTTGGTAGGTTTTTTCTCTCCCGCACACACTGACTGCTGCGCACGCAGATTCATCAAAGTCTACTCTCTGTCTGTAAGAGCAGCGCTGCTCTGTGTCACACAACACAGAACAGTGCACCCTTGTATTGTGGTTTGTCAGCCCTCTACCTCAGGAGATTTTGTTTTAAGTTGTGTTGAGTGATTTTTTTTAAACAAAAATGTTGATTGTGATAATAAAGTATTTTGTTGTCATGTACAATGTTTGGCGAAATTCGATCCTAGGTCTTTTGGATCCTTTGCATCTATGAAGCTTAAATATAAAAAAGTATTTGTATCGGTATCGATATTGGCGATACTGGGCCTGTATTTACTTGGTATCGGATCAATACCAAAATTCCCGGTATCGCCCACCTCTAGCTTGGGCACACATGCACGCAAACACACACACAGTTCTACACATAGACGTTACATTAATAAAGATTTTAAATAATTTGCATGTACAGTGACTGACAATCCATCCATCTATTTCCGATTCCTACCTACTCAAGTTAAGGGCCACAAGGGGGGCTAGGGCCTATCCTAGCATTGATGGGGTGGAGTACACCCTAGACAGGACACCAGTCTATTGCAGGGCCACATATAGACCGACAAACACATTCACACGCACGCCTATGAAGAAGTTACAACTTGTAGCTTACAGATTGTTTAATGTTAAAATTAAAGTTCCTGTGCTTAAAACAGGTGTTACACGTAATAACTTCGAGGTAATTAAATATCCTTCCAACTACATATTATCTTTACTAAGATGGTGTGACTTACCTTGGTCCTCATAAGGAGGACATTTCAATATTAAAGATTAATAAATCTTAATATTCAAATTAATTACTTTTTTTTGGTCGGCCAATTTGAATTTTGATCCTAATAATTATTAAATATTTACTCTTGCTACATCTTCTGGTGCCTGCGTGTGAGGCACAATTAATCCCAAAGTTTAATTAAAATTATTTAAATTCATTACACTTGTGCTGAAGAGTGTGACACACTTTTCATGGGATTATCGATTCATATTCTTTATATAATATTTTCAGCAAACAGATCAGCAAGCAATGAGTCTATGAACACGCCGCCCAGCAAAAATGCTGAATGCTGCACACAATTTCTGCCTGCTCTGGTCAGTGAAATTGCTCTGCTCCAATAGAGAAAGAAATCTGCATTGTATTTTATTGGCATCGTGGCATTTTATTGGCATATTGCATTGTATTGGCATCAAAGTAACTATGCAGCCAAATCCACTTTATATTGTAGTAGAAGCCAATTCAATGTATTTATATAGCACCAAATGACAGCATACAGTGCGTCCGGAAATATGTGAAAATAGCTATGCACCTATACTCCCCATTCAACCAGATGGAGCTTGAGAGGTGCTGCAAAGAGGAATGGACAAAACAGCACAAAAGATAGGTGCACCAAGCTTGTGGCATCATATTCAAGAAGACTTGAGGCTGTAATTGCTGCCAAAGGTACAACCCCAATTCCAATGAAGTTGGGACGTTGTGTAAAATGTAAATAAAAACAGAATACAATGATTTGTAAATCCTCTTCAACCAATATTGAATTGAATACGCCACAAAGACAAGATATTTAATGTTCAAACTGATAAACTTTATTGTTTTTGTGCAAATATTTGCTCATTTTGAAATGGATGCCTGCAACACGTTTCAAAAAAGCTGGGACAGTGGTATGTTTACCACTGTGTTACATCACCTTTCCTTCTAACAACACTCAATAAGCATTTGGGAACTGAGGACAGGAGCATCCCCAAAAGTCTCAGCCATTCACAAGCAAAGATGGGGCGAGGATCACCACTTTGTGAACAACTGCATGAAAAAATAGTCCAACAGTTTACGAACAATGTTTCTCAATGTTCAGTTGCAAGGAATTTAGGGATTCCATCTTCTACAGTCCATAATATAATCAGAAAATTCAGAGAATCTGGTGAACTTTCAACATGTAAGCGGCAAGGCAGAAAACCAACATTGAATGCCCGTGACAGTTGATCCCTCACTGCTTTAACAACTGACATCATTGTGTAAAGGATCTTACCATGTGGCCACAGGAACACTTCAGGAAACCATTGTCAGTTAACACAGTTTGTCGCTACATCTACAAGTGCAAGTTAAAACTCTACCATGCAAAGTGAAAGCTATACATCAACAACATCCAGAAACACCGCTGCCTTCTCTGGGCCCGAGCTCATTTGAAATGGACAGACACATAGTGGAAAAGTGTGGGAAGGAAGACAGGAGCATAGGCGGTGGACAAAAGAGGAAAACAACATCCAGATTGTTACCAGCGCAAAGTTCTAAAGCCAGCATCTGTGATGGTATGTGGGTGTGTTAGTGCCCATAGCATGGGCAACTTACACATCTGTGATGGCACCATCAATGCTGAAAGATGCATCCAGGTTTTGGGGCAACACATGCTGCCATCCAAGCAACGTCTTTTTCAGGGACGTCCCTGCTTATTTCAGCGAGACAATACCAAGACACATTCTGCACGTGTTACAACAGCGTGGCTTCGTAGTAAAAGAGTAGGGGTACTAGACTGGCCTGCCTGCAGTCCAGACCTGTCGCCAATTGAAAATATGTGGCGCATTATGAAGCGCAAAATACGACAACGGAGACCCCGGACTGTTGAACAACTGAAGTCATACATCAAGCAAGAATGGGAAAGAATTCCACCTACAAAGCTTCAACAATTAGTGTCCTCAGTTCCCAAATGCTTATTGAGTGTTGTTAGAAGGAAAGGTGATGTAACACAGTGGTAAATATACCACTGTCCCAGCTTTTTTGAAATGTGTTGCAGGCATCCATTTCAAAATGAGCAAATAATTGCACAAAAACAATGAAGTTTATCAGTTTGAACATTAAATATCTTGTCTTTGTGGTGTATTCAACTGAATATAGGTTGAAGAGGATTTGCAAATCATTGTATTCTGTTTTTATTTACATTTTATACAATGTCCCAACTTCATTGGAATTGTGGTTGTACATCAACAAAGATCTGAGAAATGACAAACTGACAAAGTGAGGAACCTTGGGGTAGTTTTTGATCCTATGTTGTCCTTTGACCTCCACATTAGACATATTATGTGGACTGCTTTCTTCCATCTGTGAAATATAGCGAGGCTTCATCCCATCCTGTCTATGGCTGATGCAGAGACCCTGATCCATGTATTTGTTTCCTCTAGATTTAACTATTGCACTGTTCTATTTTCTGGTTTACTGCAGTCCAATATTAGGTGTCTCCAATTGGTTCAAAATGCTGCTGCCAGACTCTTGACAGTAAGTAGAAATTTTGACCACATTACACCAACTGAGGCATCTCTTCGCAAGCTTCTGTCTTTGTGAGGTCAGATTTTAAGGTTCTCTTAATAACCAATAAAAGTATTCATGAAAATCTCCCTGTTTAGTTGACCTAATTAAACCTTATGTACCGGCCCAGGTTCTGTGTTCTCAGGGTGCAGGACTACTTTGTGTCCCTAGGGTGAATAAAATCTCTGCGGGCCACAGAGCCTTCTCTTGTTGTGCACCTGTTTTATGGTATGATCTAAATGAGATAAAATAGTCTGATTCTGTAAAGACATTCAAGTCCAAACTTAAGACGCATCTATTCTCCCTTTTGCATGGCTACCATACTGGCATATTATGGTACTATGCTTCCTATCCCTTTAAAGTCAATTTGTTTGCAACAGAACAGATCTCTGCCTCAACTTAGGGTTGGTGGCAAGTGATCACCTTATTCATTTCGCTGTTTTACTGTCAACTTAGTGCTGATGAATTCTACGTTAGGTGTAGTTGTGATTTGGTGCTGTGTAAATGAAATAAATTAAATTAAATAAAACAAGGTCCTGACCAATGGGTGTGAATACTTACATGTGATTTCTTTTTTTTTTTTTATTGTTAATAAATTTGCAAAAAAATTCAAAAATCCTTTTTTGCATGTTGTCATTATGGGGTGTTGTGAGTAGAATTTTGAAGGAAAAAATGAATTTACTCAATTTTGAAATAGGTCTGTAACATAACATAATGTTTAAAAAAAAAAAGTGAAGCACTGTGAAAAAGTCACCCCAATGCACTTCACAAGGGTAAGATCTAATCTTACCAACCCTACTAAGCAAGCACATAGGCAACAGCGCCAAGGAAAAACTCTCTCCGGCCTTTTTTTGAAGAACAAACCTCAAGTAGGCCAAACTCAGAGGGTGACCAACTGTTTCAGCCATTCTAACAATAACATAGATCACATAAACAAAAGACAGCATAGAATTATCAACCATGAAAAACAAGCTCTAAATAAAAGTTTGGTTTTAGGTCACTGTAATTCAAGATGCAATAGTGAAATGAAAACCAAAGCATCTGTAAAATTAAACTAAAAGATGCATATTACCCCTGTCTCCACAAATTACATTCCATTATTCACTTTTGTTCAAAACTTTCCAGATTGATCCACAATGTCACCATTGCACACGTTTTCATGCTCAGATTGGGCAGATGGCTGTTGTTTTAGACATATACAAAATTTTGCACAAGACATTTAGCATCAAAAATCTGCAATGGAAGACCAGCTGTAGTCTCCCTTCGGTAACTGTTTGTTTGGCACAAAGTCATTCCAGTAATTCCAGAGGATCTTAAAAGGCAAGCTGGCTAGAGTCTTAGTATCCTGAGGAGCTCCATCTCAAAAATGTGACTTCTGCCAGTGACCATATGCCACATCATGCAGTGTTCATCACCTCCAGCTTCAAATACACTGCTGAATATCTCTCCTCATTTCTCGTTCACTTCCTCTAAAATAAAGGCTTTATATAGATAGATAGATAGATAGATAGATAGATAGATAGATAGATAGATAGATAGATAGATAGATAGATAGATAGATAGATAGATAGATAGATAGATAGATAGATAGATAGATAGATAGATAGATAGATAGATAGATAGATAGATAGATAGATAGATAGATAGATAGATAGATAGATAGATAGATAGATAGATAGATAGATAGATAGATAGATGGCTGTTGAACAGTTTTTGCACATTTTATGCTTTGAGTGGTGTGTGTAAAAAATATATTCTCACCCCAGCTGAAGCCTTGTAGGTTTTCATGAGTTTTGGACCTTAGGTGTTAAATAATTGGCATCTTACACTTCCTGTGGGCTAATACAGAAATTCCACAAGCATCAGATATTTCACATGGCACTGGAAAGTACACGAGACTCCAGAATCCTGATCATAGATTTCATGAAAATATACATCCAATATCATCGTGACTCGTTACCCAAACACGTTCAATAAAAGCACTGAATCAAAATCAGAGCAACAGAATGTAAAGGAAGCAGCAATATGGCAAAATGTCTTGTAACCCTTCAAGAAGGAAAGCAGGAAAAACAATAAAGACACTTACTTGCAAACCCCAGGCTTCAGTTTGTTGAAAGACACCTGAAAGGCTGAAGGTAACATTTTACATTCCTTCAGGCTTGTTATGGACATCTTGGTGGCTTCCATCATGTACCTCCTGTACACATACAGATTTACTGTATCATGCTTATTAATTTTAATTGAACTGGAAAGTTGGCAGGCCAGAGCCTTCTCTTATATTACTACCATATCAGTGTAGTATGGAATTGTGCTTCCTCTCCTTTTAAATTCATATTATTAGCAACAGAACAGGTGTCAGCCTCTCTACATCTAAATCCTGAGTCTGTTAGTGAAGCACAGTTTTAGCTGTCAGAGACCACCTTAGTAATCTCTCTGCTTCTCTGTTGATTTACTGCTGATGAATTAATACCTCAGGTGCAGTTATTTGCAACCAACTGATTCTGCTCTTTTTCTCCCTGTCCGAGGCATTGACAACACCAACGACAGATGCTGGCCCTGCTACCGAGGGCACCAGAATGACTGTTGAGCAATGATTGGAAGTCGTACCTCTTGGAACCTACCAATGCTGAACATGGACATCCATGGATTAAAGACCCAAGATGGACTTCTTTTACTTTCAGTTAAGGTCCCTGTTTTTGTTGCTCTTCTGTTTTTTTTTTCTGTTTATGTTTTCTATTTTGCCTGGTTGTTAAGAAATTGTTGTACAATCTATAAAAACCTTGTAATTGCTAGAGTGGCCTAAGCAGTGGGTCACCCCTCTGAGTTGAGGTTTCTTCCTCATTATCACCAGAGGGAGGTTTTTTTTTTTTTTGCCACTGTCACCTGTGTGCTTGGTGGGGATGGGGGGTTGGTAAGGTTAGAACTTACACATGTGAATCGCCTAGAGTGAGAATTTTCAGCATATACATTGCACCAGAGTATAAGTTGCAGAGCCTCCCAAACTAGTTTAAAAAAGTGACTTATACTCTGGAAAATATGGTAAATTGTATTTGTTTATGACTTCATTTCTACTTTAGTATTTATTCTGTTTATGTTCATCTTTGGGATTGTTCTTGGAAAAAAAAGGTGTTTTCCATTTCATATAGTTATTGTTTTGATGGTATTTTCATTCAGTCATTCATTCATCTAAACCAAACGTTCATATACAACACACAATGAAGGTACAAGGGTTGTTTGAAAAGTTTTGAGCCTGACAGAAAAAGTAAGGTTTAAGACCTTCTATGAGAACTGTATTAAGGCACTGCATGTGGATTATGTTGAAAAACTCAGCCACGTGTGCAGCCAGTACATTCTGAGTGCCGGTCCCAAGACAAATGAGGGGGGTTGTGACAGGAAGGGCATCTGATGTAAAAAGTGCCTAAATTAAAGCCACAGATAACAATTTGAATTTTCATACCGGATCAGTCAAGCCCCGGGTTAACAACAACTGCCACCAGTGCTGTTGGCCAACAGGATGCTGTCGATGCCTTTGGATGGAGGGCAGGGGCTGAGTGGAAATGGAGGAGGTGGTCTTGCAGGAAGAAAAAGCTCAAGACAATTCACATCAGAGAGCTGCCCTCTCAAGAATACCTCTCACTTCAGTCTGCACATAGCAATGTGTAGACGAGCATGCACGAAACCATTGCCACAGATTTGTGCACGCCTGTCCGAATGTGCGTCCCTCCCACCAGCAGGTGGAATGTTTTGTGGTTCCCCATTTCCTTTTTGGTGCGCAGATTGTCTTCCAGTTTCTGCGTCTTTCATGTTATGTGTGAAGGGGCCCTTAGCTTATGTTACATTCACATGTGGGTGGATGTTAATGGTAGAATAGCCACATAAAATTTAATTATTCTGTGTATTTAATCTATTTTAAGACAAATATTAATGCTGTTGCTTGTGTACATGTTTTTCTTTAATTTTTTTTAATTGTGTTATTTTTAATCTTGTATTTGATGTTATAGAGGATTACATTGGAAAAAAAGTCTTTTTATATTTTAATGTCTTATTGTACAGGTACGAATTTTATCAAGTAAATCCATCCATCCAAGAGGCATCACCCCCTTGTGAGATCGGGACTTTTTGCAAAAATGAAATTCTGAGGTGTAATTACTATTCATTTTGTATGACGTTTACCCTTTAATGGTCAGCTCAACTGGTCATTAAATTATATTGAAATCAACTACATTCTATTGATAAGTGTGAGGTAGTTCAAATCAATATTCTTTTGTGGAAGATGCAAATATTAACACACAATATAACACAACAATGTAACATAACAATATAACAACAATTGTTTAATCATTCCAAGTAACAATGTCACAGCCAACAATAAAATATCAACTTCAGTGCAATTAATTAATTTTGTCTACATATGCACCATTTGTCCCCCACTGTCACTGTCAAAGGTGCAAGGGTGCAGGGTCGCAGCCCGGGTTTTGGACTTCTGGTAACAACATTCATCTCCTATGCTGGAAAATGTGAGTTTGCGTCCTGAGGGGAGTGAGTGGGAGGAGTCAACAACACAGCGCAGTAAAGCAGAGTACAAGCCGCTACACTTTCTTGTGTAATTTTTCTTTCATTTAAATATTTTTTGTACTTGTTACTTTTTCAAATCAAACCAAGTCAAGTGCCTCATTTGTCCAGCAGAGAATACTAGTGCAATACTACACACTCACTGTAAGTTAGTAAGTCCCTTCGGCTGCTCCCTTGTTTTGCACTTGGGGTCGCCACAGCAAATCCAAGGTGGATCTGCATGTTGAATTGGCACAGGTTTTACGCCGGATGCCCTTCCTGACGCAACTCCACATTACATGGAGAAATGTGGTAGGGGTGGGATTTGAACCCAGAACCTTCCGAACTGAAACCAAGCGCATTAACCACTTGGCCACCACCCCTGCCACTACACACTCACTGATTGGCTGAAAATGTGTACTTGATAATAATTGATTGAGTTGGATAATAAGAATTCATGATGTTTGTAAAGCATTTTACCTTGAAACAGTGTCTGTATTGAAAAATAACACCAGTTTGTAGAATATTGTCAGGTCATAATAATAACAATAATGGTACCACATTTGTTTTCTAAGGCTCAGTGCTAAAAAAGAAAAGTGCTTCTCCTAGGATTTGTTTCTATAATACTAAATAGCAAACAATTATCTTATAATTTAGGATGATAAAAACACTCACTGTCAGCAGGAGGAGGTTTTCATTGTTTCTACTGTGTGCAATAAATCAGCCAACTTTAGGCAGAAATAACAAAAATAAACATCTCCCTCCATGAAAATGAGATGTTTTGGTCCATTTTGCCTGAAATGGCGCTACAGTGCCAGTGATGTCACAGCATATTTCAGAAAAGTTCAGGGATTTTCAATTAAAAGCACTCAGCATAGCCCACAAATATAGCAGTAGGTTTTCTCTCTTCGCCACTTGATATATGTTTGGGTTTTTGTTTTTAATCCCCAGATTTATGCTTTTCACATAAACAGCCCTGAAAAAAAATGTAAAAAAAAAAAAACACTGTCCAGTTCAAAATGGAACATGTTCACCCATCTGTGCAGGGTTGTAGGAACCACTGGCTTAAGTGTTTTCATTTGCCAGAAAATATTCACTGACCTTGTCATTGCAGATAAAAGCAACAATCTTTGCAGAATTAATAGATGCCCTGATTGCAGCGCTTGAGAAGCGAAATATCTGTGTTTGCAATTCTGCTGGATGAAGACTAAGATACAGACTTCCTGGACTCAACCAACAGAAATGTATCACTATGTAGCGAAAGTGTTGAACTTGAAAAGACACGTACATTCACTGCTGCTATACAAGTACAATGCTGATGGAACCTCAATTTACCTGAGTGATTCTTCCCAAGGGATCAATAAAGTTCTATCTAATCTAATCTAAGGATACATACTCCCATAGCAAATGCATTGCAGCAGGAAGCCATGTTTGTTAAGAAATTTCAAATAGCATAGAATGCCATTTTAAGAATATTTCTTTTGCAAAACTACAATTATAGAATAATAAAAAAAAAAAACTTTTAAGTAACTTCCCAGCAATGTAATGAGAAATTTCTTTTTCCATAAAAATGTTACACTAAAAAACAAACAACAACAAAAACCCACAAGATTCTAAATGGACACATTGTTTTACTTCCCTCATATTCAACAACATGTCTAGTTTTAAGGTGGTAGTCGCTCTCATTGCAGTCACAATGAGAGCGACTTGGCTCTCATTCACGGATCACGGTTGGCTGTTGTCATCAAAATCCCTCCTGTTGGGCAAATTTCTATCATCTATATCATTGACTGTTTATGCCGCCCACCTCTATACTCTAAGAAATAAAATGTTGAATTTAATTTATGAAGTTAAGGTAACTTTTTCCACATAACATTATCAATTAAGTGCAAAACAATACTCTAGTTGAAATTAAGTAAATTAAATGAAACATTATTACTTAAATCCCTAAAATAAACAGTTGCAAGTATATTGAAAATAATAGTATTAATTTAATTTAAAACCCTGTGTTTCATTTCTTAGAGTGTATGTCGTACCTCAGACCTGTTTTTTGCAAAAAGGCATTTTTGGGAGAAATGTGCCATCTTTGCATCTGATAACACCTGCTTTTGGTACAGAAGAAAAATGGGCACAGTCTATCAAAAGACATCTTTCAGGTGGAAAAAAAAAGAGTATAGTTGAACAAATTTAAAAAAGCATTACAACTGGTAAAACCTGACTGAATTAAGTTGTTAAGTTGTCTAACTTGCTAACTTGAGTTCAAACAACTAAATTCATTCAGGTTTTATCAATGGTAATGCTTTTTTAAGTTGGTTCTTTTTTCAGTGCAGTTATACTTGCACTGCATCGTGTGCTTCTTGGCACACAGTGGAAGATACGGGCCTTTATCTTCTAAGCTGTGAGTATCTTTATAAAGTTCTTTTCCTTCTTGCTGCTGCAGAGTTATGAATGTCCAGCTGCTCTGTTGTGATAGATGACTGGACTATCCTAATATTGGTCTGGGATGCCATTTTTAGCCTCGGTGTGAACAAGACCGAGGTCACACAGCCTGCTCACACCAGAACCCCATGTAAAAATAACTCCATTAACCGTTTCCCATGCGCCATCTTCTCTGCTTCCTGTTGCCCCCCCCACTCCTACACACACACACACACACACACCGTCATGACAGGGCTGAAAGTAAAACAGTGTGGTTTGGATGCAGCTGACAGTGAGATTAGGGGGATTTTCTCACAGTCTTCATGCCGAAGGTCAACACACTCATCAACATGTGTATTTAAGGCAGAACATAATGTCATGACACTCCGATCTTACAGCAGCTTCTGCTGTTTGTTTTTTTTTGTTTGGTTGGTTTTTTTTAAGTTAAAGATGAAGGTTACATACAGACTATCAGGCTGTCTATTTGTGTCAACACCAAATGACAGCCTGAAGGGAAAGTTACTGCACATAATACAAAAGACAACTTAAATTTGTGTGTCAGTCAAACATTAGTTGGGCTCTTCAGCTGGGTTCTTGTATTTTGCCTGAAGACAGGATTAGTTAACACTTTAAATCAGTTACTGAACTTTAACAAATTTGTCCTTTTTCACATACATTTCTAATCGATACATAATACATATGGAGACGCGTATTTTTTCATCCGGGACATGATACTAAACTGCTTCAAGGGCTGATAATTCCTCTGGTCGTGGCACCACAGCTACCGGAAAAACCTTCACAGAACTCGATACCAGAAAAGAAGATCGCTCGATTCAGCATTCCATGGAAGGAACTACTGCTGCCTTCATTTGTCAGATGCCACACGTTATGACGGGGATATAAGCATGCCAAGTGGATCCTCAACCCTATAAAAGGAGAACTCATCAGAGAAGGCCAAGAGTACCATTTTCGTTGAGTGATGTGATTCCGGCTATGATTTCCTTTCCAGATTGTTGCATTTTCTCGTGTTTTTGTGCTCCGTTGTCAGTCTCTCACTGCGTGTTTCTGCCGGTGTGGTGGGCGTGGCACTCTGTCCCTTTTTTGAGAGAGAAGCATCAACTGAGAATGTGGCACCATTTTGGGGCCAATTGTGCTGAACTACTGAATGAACGTTTTATGTTATTGTTGTTTTTAATCAATTAACCACTTACAGCAACACATACAGGTACAATCAAAATAAATATAAAATAGTTAAGCTATCAAATTTACCTGAATTTACAATTTATGATGATTTATTTAATTTATTTAAAGCCTGATTTATGCTTCTGCAACTCTATAACTCTGTATCATGCAATGACATGCGTGACAGTTTTCTCTGTCATTGGATTATGCTGTATTCTGGGCTAATTTGACCCCCATCAACAAGCTTTTCTTTCTACAATCATCACCTCCAAATCAAATGTATGATGAACATTTTCCTATTTTTCCGACTCCGTTTTTGTAAATTTGCAGACTTTTCTGATCCATTTGTAATCAGCGTGCACTTTGCAAAAGTATTCAAATATGAGAGGAAAGAGTGAAAGCAGAAAAGTGCCAAATCACAGCCTTTAGTGCACGTCATGTCAAGTCTGAGCACAGTTTGAAAACAAATAAATGGATGTTTTTTTTAATCACAGAAATGAATCCAGTCTCACATGCTCTGGGTTTTTAATGTAAATACATTGTGATCGGACGGGATATTTTATCCAATGTGAGCGAAAAATCCGCTCTTCAAAATCTGTTATATACAGTCTTTATTACATGGAAAACAATACAAAAACACTGGGATTTTTTTTTGTCCAATGACTGTGAATATCTGGTTTATACAATGATGGTTTCAGTGAGTTTTACTGTACATGGGACTGAACAATAATTTCCCTCTCAAAGCTTTGATGATGAAGTCGCTTCCATCCCACATAGCTGACTTTATTTTCCCAAAGTTTTCTGTTCGGATCTGAAGGGAACCTATACATCTTGAAGCCCTTGTTGTGTCTATTTGTACATCCTGTTGTGTGCTGGGGTGTTTGGCTGGCTTGGTTTTTGTTTTCTGTTTCTCCCACCAGGTGGTATGCATTCAGGACTGAGTGGCTGAGCATTAGGACCTCACCCTGAACACCTGAGGCTTGTTTTCATGTGCAGGTCATCAGGACTCACAGCTGTGGTGTATTCTGTCTTGATCAGAGATTGCTGCATTTAAACCTTGAATGCACAGTGTGTGATTGCCAGAGACTCGACCTTGTGAGCAGACGTGTGAGATCAATCAATCAATCAATCAATTTTTTTTATATAGCGCCAAATCACAACAAACAGTTGCCCCAAGGCGCTTTATATTGTAAGGCAAGGCCATACAATAATTATGTAAAACCCCAACGGTCAAAACGACCCCCTGTGAGCAAGCACTTGGCTACAGTGGGAAGGAAAAACTCCCTTTTAACAGGAAGAAACCTCCAGCAGAACCAGGCTCAGGGAGGGGCAGCCTTCTGCTGGGACTGGTTGGGGCTGAGGGAGAGAACCAGGAAAAGACATGCTGTGGAGGGGAGCAGAGATTGATCACTAATGATTAAATGCAGAGTGGTGCATACAGAGCAAAAAGAGAAAGAAACAGTGCATCATGGGAACCCCCCAGCAGTCTACGTCTATAGCAGCATAACTAAGGGATGGTTCAGGGTCACCTGATCCAGCCCTAACTATAAGCTTTAGCAAAAAGAAAAGTTTTAAGCCTAATCTTAAAAGTAGAGAGGGTGTCTGTCTCCCTGATCTGAATTGGGAGCTGGTTCCACAGGAGAGGAGCCTGAAAGCTGAAGGCTCTGCCTCCCATTCTACTCTTACAAACCCTAGGAACTACAAGTAAGCCTGCAGTCTGAGAGCGAAGCGCTCTATTGGGGTGATATGGTACTACGAGGTCCCTAAGATAAGATGGGACCTGATTATTCAAAACCTTATAAGTAAGAAGAAGAATTTTAAATTCTATTCTAGAATTAACAGGAAGCCAATGAAGAGAGGCCAATATGGGTGAGATATGCTCTCTCCTTCTAGTCCCCGTCAGTACTCTAGCTGCAGCATTTTGAATTAACTGAAGGCTTTTTAGGGAACTTTTAGGACAACCTGATAATAATGAATTACAATAGTCCAGCCTAGAGGAAATAAATGCATGAATTAGTTTTTCAGCATCACTCTGAGACAAGACCTTTCTGATTTTAGAGATATTGCGTAAATGCAAAAAAGCAGTCCTACATATTTGTTTAATATGCGCTTTGAATGACATATCCTGATCAAAAACAACTCCAAGATTTCTCACAGTATTACTAGAGGTCAGGGTAATGCCATCCAGAGTAAGGATCTGGTTAGGCACCATGTTTCTAAGATTTGTGGGGCCAAGTACAATAACTTCAGTTTTATCTGAGTTTAAAAGCAGGAAATTAGAGGTCATCCATGTCTTTATGTCTGTAAGACAATCCTGCAATTTAGCTAATTGGTGTGTGTCCTCTGGCTTCATGGATAGATAAAGCTGGGTATCATCTGCGTAACAATGAAAATTTAAGCAATACCGTCTAATAATACTGCCTAAGGGAAGCATGTATAAAGTGAATAAAATTGGTCCTAGCACAGAACCTTGTGGAACTCCATAATTAACTTTAGTCTGTGAAGAAGATTCCCCATTTACATGAACAAATTGTAATCTATTAGACAAATATGATTCAAACCACCGCAGCGCCGTGCCTTTAATACCTATGGCATGCTCTAATCTCTGTAATAAAATTTTATGGTCAACAGTATCAAAAGCAGCACTGAGGTCTAACAGAACAAGCACAGAGATGAGTCCACTGTCCGAGGCCATAAGAAGATCATTTGTAACCTTCACTAATGCTGTTTCTGTACTATGATGAATTCTAAAACCTGACTGAAACTCTTCAAATAGACCATTCCTCTGCAGATGATCAGTTAGCTGTTTTACAACTACCCTTTCAAGAATTTTTGAGAGAAAAGGAAGGTTGGAGATTGGCCTATAATTAGCTAAGATAGCTGGGTCAAGTGATGGCTTTTTAAGTAATGGTTTAATTACTGCCACCTTAAAAGCCTGTGGTACATAGCCAACTAACAAAGATAGATTGATCATATTTAAGATCGAAGCATTAAATAATGGTAGGGCTTCCTTGAGCAGCCTGGTAGGAATGGGGTCTAATAAACATGTTGATGGTTTGGATGAAGTAACTAATGAAAATAACTCAGACAGAACAATCGGAGAGAAAGAGTCTAACCAAATACCGGCATCACTGAAAGCAGCCAAAGATAACGATACGTCTTTGGGATGGTTATGAGTAATTTTTTCTCTAATAGTTAAAATTTTGTTAGCAAAGAAAGTCATGAAGTCATTACTAGTTAAAGTTAATGGAATACTCAGCTCAATAGAGCTCTGACTCTTTGTCAGCCTGGCTACAGTGCTGAAAAGAAACCAGGGGTTGTTCTTATTTTCTTCAATTAGTGATGAGTAGAAAGATGTCCTAGCTTTACGGAGGGCTTTTTTTATAGAGCAACAGACTCTTTTTCCAGGCTAAGTGAAGATCTTCTAAATTAGTGAGACGCCATTTCCTCTCCAACTTACGGGTTATCTGCTTTAAGCTACGAGTTTGTGAGTTATACCACGGAGTCAGGCACTTCTGATTTAAAGCTCTCTTTTTTAGAGGAGCTACAGCATCCAAAGTTATCTTCAATGAGGATGTAAAACTATTGACGAGATACTCTATCTCACTTACAGAGTTTAGGTAGCTACTCTGCACTGTGTTGGTATATGGCATTAGAGAACATAAAGAAGGAATCATATCCTTAAACCTAGTTACAGCGCTTTCTGAAAGACTTCTAGTGTAATGAAACTTATTCCCCACTGCTGGGTAGTCCATCAGAGTAAATGTAAATGTTATTAAGAAATGATCAGACAGAAGGGAGTTTTCAGGGAATACTGTTAAGTCTTCAATTTCCATACCATAAGTCAGAACAAGATCTAAGATATGATTAAAGTGGTGGGTGGACTCATTTACATTTTGAGCAAAGCCAATAGAGTCTAATAATAGATTAAATGCAGCTGTCATTCTCAGCATCTGTGTGGATGTTAAAATCGCCCACTATAATTATCTTATCTGAGCTAAGCACTAAGTCAGACAAAAGGTCTGAAAATTCACAGAGAAACTCACAGTAACGACCAGGTAGACGATAGATAATAACAAATAAAACTGGTTTTGGGACTTCCAATTTGGATGGACAAGACTAAGAGTCAAGCTTTCAAATGAATTAAAGCTCTGTCTGGGTTTTTGATTAATTAATAAGCTGGAATGGAAGATTGCTGCTAATCCTCCGCCCCGGCCCGTGCTACGAGCATTCTGACAGTTAGTGTGACTCGGGGGTGTTGACTCATTTAAACTAACATATTCATCCTGCTGTAACCAGGTTTCTGTAAGGCAGAATAAATCAATATGTTGATCAATTATTATATCATTTACCAACAGGGACTTAGAAGAGAGAGACCTAATGTTTAATAGACCACATTTAACTGTTTTAGTCTGTGGTGCAGTTGAAGGTGCTATATTATTTTTTCTTTTTGAATTTTTATGCTTAAATAGATTTTTGCTGGTTATTGGTAGTCTGGGAGCAGGCACCGTCTCTACGGGGATGGGGTAATGAGGGGATGGCAGGGGGAGAGAAGCTGCAGAGAGGTGTGTAAGACTACAACTCTGCTTCCTGGTCCCAACCCTGGATAGTCACGGTTTGGAGGATTTAAGAAAATTGGCCAGATTCTAGAAATGAGAGCTGCTCCATCCAAAGTGGGATGGATGCCGTCTCTCCTAACAAGACCAGGTTTTCCCCAGAAGCTTTGCCAATTATCTATGAAGCCCACCTCATTTTTTGGACACCACTCAGACAGCCAGCAATTCAAGGAGAACATGCGGCTAAACATGTCACTCCCGGTCTGATTGGGGAGGGGCCCAGAGAAACTACAGAGTCCGACATTGTTTTTGCAAAGTTACACACCGATTTAATGTTAATTTTAGTGACCTCCGATTGGCGTAACCAGGTGTCATTACTGCCGACGTGAATTACATCTTACCAAATTTATGCTTAGCCTTAGCCAGCAGTTTCAAATTTCCTTCAATGTCGCCTGCTCTGGCCCCCGGAAGACAATTGACTATGGTTGCTGGTGTCGCTAACTTCACATTTCGCAAAACAGAGTCGCCAGTAACCAGAGTTTGATCCTCGGCGGGTGTGTCGTCGAGTGGGGAAAAACGGTTAGAGATGTGAACGGGTTGGCGGTGTACACAGGGCTTCTGTTTAGGGCTACGCTTCCTCCTCACAGTCACCCAGTCAGCCTGCTTTCCCGGCTGCTCGGGATCTGCCAGGGGTAACTAACGGCGGCTAAGCTACCTTGGTCCGCACCGACTACAGGGGCCTGGCTAGCTGTAGAATTTTCCACGGTGCGGAGCCGAGTCTCCAATTCGCCCAGCCTGGCCTCCAAAGCTACGAATAAGCTACACTTATTACAAGTACCGTTACTGCTAAAGGAGGCCGAGGAATAACTAAACATTTCACACCCAGAGCAGAAAAGTGCGGGAGAGACAGGAGAAGCCGCCATGCTAAATCGGCTAAGATCGACGTCAGGAGAACAATATCACCATCAAGGATGCAGAGACCGCTCCAGGTTTGACACCACAGTCTGTGAAGGAGGATTGGGTGAGGTCTCACGCTCTTCAGCACACTTCCTGAGGTAATTTGGTTTTGGTGACTTTTATGAAGTAATGACAGTGGATTTGGTGTCCCTCACACCTTGTGTTATTGAGCTGTCACGTTATGCTAATTGCCCAATCAGCTTCTGCTGCAGTGGAGATTTGAACTGAGTTGTTCCGTGCCTGCAGGGTGAGAAGCTGATGTATAGATTTAAGCCAGGAAGTGTTTGCTGATTGCGTGCACCTTTGAGTTGTGTCTCTCTGTGTGGAGTTGGACTCACCTCCATGTTTTCTTTCTTCACAGACTTGGTTTGTTGCGGCCACCTGGGGGGTGTCGGCGGGGTCCCTGGGTCCGAACTGCTGTGGCTCCGGACCGTTTGCGCTGTTGAGAGCGCGCCGTGTTTCCACCTCACCAGACCGCGGACTTTTTAGTTGTTTAGCACTTCACTCACTGTTATGTTTATTAAATTCTGTTACCTTTTGAACCGTGCTCTGCTTATTTTATGCTGGGTCCTTCAAACGCTGGGTCGGTGCTCCGACCGCGTCTGAAACATAACACATCCAAATGCACAACAACCCAGCATTTTCAGAGAATAAATAAATAAAATAGCTGGATGTACATGCAGAAAGATTAACAGCAAATGCTATTTGGCCCCAAGATCCATGAGTCACGTGACTGTTGTTTTTTTTTTTGGGGGGGGGGGGGGGGGGGGGCATTGTGTCGCTACTCTCTGAATAAAGGCACTCTACTCTGCTCTCTTTGTCCCAGTTGTGTGATTTGCACACCTGTTACATGCCTCATCCTAGCAGCCAATTCTTTAGCTTATCTCACATAATATGTACCTCAAATTCTTCTTTTCTACTGCCAGGCTGTTAGGTTTTGTTCCCCAGCCCTTGGCTTGTGGTTCCTGCTCTGTTCATTTGAAATGGACTGCATTTATAAAGCACTTTTCCATCTGCATCAGACGCTCAAAGCGCTTTACAAATAATGCCTCACATTCACCCTGATGTGAGGGTGCTGCCACACAAGGTGCTCACTACACACCGGGAGCAACTAGGGAATTAAGGACCTTGCCCAAGAGCCCTTAGTGATTTTCCAGTCAGGCTGGGATTTGAGCCAAGGATTCTCTGGTCTCAAGCCCAAGGCTTTAACCACTACACCATCACCTCCCCTAACCTCCCCATCTTCTCCTCACATCCCCTGTTCTCAGGCTTTTATCTTCTCAGCCCACCTCCCTTCCATCCTCTGTGATCAATACGTGATCAGAGCTTCTTTTCTCTTCATCATTTTAAGCAATTATTCAATTTTGGATCTAACTCCCCGCTGCTTCCCATTCAATCATGACACAGCAACCACCAGCCTCTGTGTCAGCCTTCAACCCCGTCTTCATCTGTCTTCACGCCAATCTCCATTTCAGCCTTCATGCCTGTCTAGATATCAGACGTCACACCAGTCTAAACATCAACCTTCATTCCAGTCTCCATATCAGACTTAATACCAGTCTCAGTGCCAGCCTTCAGGTCTCTCTACATCAGGTTTAACCCACATCTCAATCTCTACAACAGCCTTTATGATAGTTTCCACATCAGTATTCACACCAGCATGTTTCAGTATGTCAATATGACGAATTTTGAAAAAAAAATATTATCTCTGTTTAGAACTGAGGAGGCTTAAGCAGATGAGTTTAGTTGGCAGCTACATTTGTGCATGATGGCGCCTGTAGTTAGTGCACTCACCTCCCAGACAAAGTATCTCTGGTTCAAAGCCAACCAGCCTCTGTTTGTCTTGTTTGGCTGAAGATGCATTACAAAAAAAAAAAAAGAAAAAAGAAAACAAAACAAAACCAAAGTGGATCCCAAAACAAAATCTACTGCGGCAACCCCAAGCAAAATGGAAGGTAGTCAGTGAAATCTCTTTAAGTGTGGTAAAGGCATTTGAATTGTTTTAGCATAATTTTTACAGAAATCGTCTGGTAAGCACAGCTGCATAATGTCATTTAAGTGTGACGGTACTGTAAAGAGCTGTTTTGTGTTACAGTAGCCACAGTGTAGAATCGCACTACTGAATAACAGTAGGGTAAGTAAGACCCTTCGGCTGCTCCCTTGTTTTTCACTCGGGGTCGCCACAGCAAATCCAAGGTGGATCTGCATGTTGAATTGGCAGAGGTTTTACACCGGATGCCCTTCCTGACGCAACTCCACATTACATGGAGAAATGTGGCAGGGGTGGGATTTGAACCTGGAGTCTCCTGAACTGAAACCAACCACTTGGTTGGGCATTAACCACTTGGCCACCACCCCTACTGAATAACAATATAAAGCTGGCAAATCAAGCTGCCAAAAGTTTGGTAGCATGATGGCTTAGTGGTTAGCACTGTGGTTAGCCTCACAGCAAGAAGGTCGTAAGCTCTCTTCCTGCCTCATCTGCATGTTCTCCCTGTGTCTGTGTGGCTTTCCTCCCACACTCAAAAACATGCTTATTTAGAGTCTGCACCTTTCTCTGCCCCTGACCAAGGCAGCATCTCTACATCTGGAGTTGGTCCCCGGGCACCAGACTGTGGCTGCTCACTGCTCCTAGTGGTTGGATTGTGTCTAACTTTAATTAAACTTGGTTACATGCAGAGGACAAATTTCATTGCATGCATATACAATGACAGTAAAGGCCTAATTATTATTATTATTATTATTATTATTTAAGGAGTTTTTACAGTGGAGATGTATTTTGTAAATTGCAGGGAACATCTCTCCAGAAATTTTTCTGGAGAGATTTTAAAACTATAAGCTTTTTGCTAAAGCTTATAGTTAGGGCTGGATCAGGTGGCCCTGAACCATCCCTTAGTTATGCTGCTATAGACTTAGACTGCTGGGGGGTTCCCATGATGCACTGAGTATTTCTTTCTCTTTTTGCTCTGTATGCACCACTCTGCATTTAATCATTAGTGATCGATCTCTGCTCCCCTCCACAGCATGTCTTTTTCCTGGTTCTCTCCCTCAGCCCCAACCAGTCCCAGCAGAAGACTGCCCCTCCCTGAGCCTGGTTCTGCTGGAGGTTTCTTCCTGTTAATAGGGAGTTTTTCCTTCCCACTGTCGCCAAGTGCTTGCTCACAGGGGGTCGTTTTGACCATTGGGGTTTTTACGTAATTATTGTATGGCCTTGCCTTACAATATAAAGCGCCTTGGGGCAACTGTTTGTTGTGATTTGGCGCTATATAAATAAAATTGATTGATTGATTGAAACTTGCGTGAAAGTGGTATCTTCCATGCTGAGGAGGATTGTGTTGGTTGTCAAAAATAAAGACTATTTTTAGCCATAAAATTATGAAAAATAAGTCATGTTTACAGTGACAGCTACTGTGCTGCAAGCTGCTATTTGTCCTGTCTCAGCATGTTATTAGATATCTCTGAAATAGGCTTGCTGGGCAGTTATTTCTACTAATGAACCATCTAAGAAGCTGGTGCCTCAGTATTTCCATTGAGTGAAATTTTTTTTGCGTCAATTCATGTGTATGTTTGCACGGTTTATCAGGTATCGATAGCTTGGTGATATTAACCCCACTGATTGTGTCATGGACAGCATGGCATCTTAGTTCTTAGTAGTTAGCACTGTTGACTCACAGCAAGAAGGTCCCATGTTCTCATCCCTCTTGGTCCTTTCTGTGTGGAGTTTGTATGTTCTCCCAGTGTTTGCGTGAGTTCCCTCCAGATGCTTCGGCTTCCTCCCACTTCAGTTGATGCAATTAGTGAGTGTTCTCCCATTTACCTGAATCCACATGCAAATTTTCAGGAAGTATTATAATTTACACCCAACCATTGCAATTACTTTCAAGGAAATCATATCTTTTGTCTTCAGCCAATCCTTCAAACAAGTTAACCAGTAAGTATTTTTTACCCAAGGCTAAAATATGACCATTGGGTATTGCAAAGACTTTGCGTCTGTCCACCTGTCTGTGGTCAGCATAAGTCCAGTCCTATTAGAACCAGGGTCTTCAAATTCACAGGGAACATACTTGGGACACAGACCTTGGACAAATTCAAAGAAGGCTATCTATCTATCTATCTATCTATCTATCTATCTATCTATCTATCTATCTATCTATCTATCTATCTATCTATCTATCTATCTATCTATCTATCTATCTATCGTTTTTCTCTAAATGACCGGTTTCCATGCAGAATATGCCTTCAATCAAACTGCCTGAGGTAATGTTCTCAACCTAGTCAGCAGGTACAAGTACTTGGGATTATATCCAATTGGATGACCCTGGTTTACAAAACTCTTATTGATCTGGTTCTGACCTCTTTATCCAGTTTACTTCAGAGATCTGAAAGCCGTTATGTTCTGCACTCAAATGACATGTTATGCTGAAGCGGGAAAGAATGCCTTTAGTTTTTAAGCTCCCTTTGATTGGAACGTTCTCAAATCCGAACTGAAACTGTCTAGACTGACTTCCTTGAACACATACTGGTCTACTTTACGAGACTGCGAATGAGATTCTTTTGCACAATGTCTATGTTTCTAAATTTAAATCTGTTTGAGACTTTGCAATGCAGTGACTTGGAATTTGCAATATTATCATAACCAAGATGATTGTATTTTATTTATCACCAACGTTCTCATGTTGATGTCAGTCTGTCCATTATGACGTGTATTGCCGCATTTCTTGGCCAGGTCATCCTTGTAAAAGAGGTTTTGATCTAAATGGATTTATACCTGGTTAAATAAAGGTTATTATTATCTATAATGCCAGTTTATGTGTGGATGTATAAGTGATTGTTTTCCCTACAGCAGTAATGGATGTTACTCAGAGCACATTATCAATATATCTTGACATTTCTGACAGCCATTCGTGTGATATGGAGTAGATGTTTTTGGTCACTACTTTTGGTGCCACTTTTATTCAACTGTGGTCTGGGATGTGGCTGAGCACAAACAGGACGGGCAGGTTTTGGAGGATTGTAAGCAGGTGAGGGCGAGTGTGGTGAGACGAATCATCAAAACACACGTTACACTGCCCCACCTACTAGACAGGTACTGAAAATTACCTGTCACAACAGGCGCCTCACAGTGTGCGTTTGTCACTCTACACAACATTCACAAATGTGTCTGTGACTCATCGCTGCCATCATGTGGTGGGGTACTGTGACACTGCCAGTTTTCATCTGTGCTTCCACAGATTCTGTAATTGTGTAAATCAGCAACACAAGTTTGATTATCGATTGGACAAATCAAACAATTTATTAAAAAAATTCACTCCGTGTTTATTTAGCTGTATGATTAAGGAGTAGGATATAAGATGGAAGTGAGAAAATGTGTCTCCTCCACTGGTACCCATTAAACCATGTCCATACTGTCACTGGAAAATAAATCAGTCAAAAACCAACTTTAAGAGCAAACTGCTCCCACTAGTAGAGGTGGGCGATACCGGGAATTTTGGTATTGATCCGATACCAAGTAAATACAGGCCCAGTATCACCGATATTGATACTGATACCAATACTTTTTCATATTTAAGCTTCATAAATCCAAAGGATCCAAAAGACCTAGGATAGAATTTCGCCAAACATTGTACGTGACAACAAAATACTTTATTATCACAATCAACAATTTTGTTTAAAAAAATATCACTCAACACAACTTAAAACAAAATCTCCTGAGGTAGAGGGCTGACAAACCACAATACAAGGGTGCGCTGCTCCGTGTTGTGTGACATAGTGCAGCGCTGCTCTTACAGACAGAGATAGACTTTGATGAATCTGCGTGCACAGCAGTCAGTGCGGGTGGGAAAGAAAAAAGCTTGAGTATCGATCTTTTACATGAGGATATTCAATATCAATACCAGCGTTGGTATCGATATTATCGATATTAGGATCGATCCGCCCACCTCTACCACGAGCTTCATGCATTTCTGTTACTACCTGCAGGGGCTGTCAAATGAAAATGCATGAAAAAACCCACCATGGGTGTTGTTGGTTTTTATGTGACATGAACTTAATTCTAGCCTGGGTCCCACCGAATAATAAGCCATGAATAATGAGCCACGCATGGGTGTGTCAGCGATTACTCAATGAATGGCCCACGTTTCATCTATCACGTATCCGCTATGAGGGTGCCTCTATGTGCCTCTCTGTACTCTGCATGTGCCACGTAGCAGCCTCTAGTGAGCCACGGCCGACTTGTCATTAGAGCCTCAAATGGCTGGCAGCAGCCACACTAAGCCACGTAGCACCGTGATAGCGCCATGATAACACAATGTTGGCGCATGTTTAGGCATGATGGGTTTGGTCCAAACCTCCAGCCCTCCCACACCTGGTACCTTTTAAGTGTGGGTTTTCAATTCACAGATTCACAGCAGCATTTAAAGATGTCACATTTTTTAAATGCAGTCCAAAAATAGATGCTCCAGTACAGTTCTGTGGTTGTGCGCTGTGCACCAGGCTGCTGTCCACCTCTAATGCACCAGACAGACCAGCTAGAACCAAACCAAGGGTTCCTGGACAGCTGAATCTGTGCTCCTCGCTGGCTCTGCGGCTCGCTGGCTTTATTTTGTCCCTGGCTTTGAACACACACACCATGATCCCACTTTAAACTTTATGTTTGTCCATTTATTTCTGCAGAATCGCTCTTTTGCACGCGCGCTGCTGTTCTCCATTTCTGGACAACCACCTCTGTTCTCCTTCTCACTGGCTTCCTTTCCATCCGTGGCTTGCTGACTTTATTTTTCCCACTGTCATTTTCACACCGTGATCCCACTTTAAACTTTGTGTTCATCCATTTATTTCTGCAAAATCACTCTTTTGCACAAGGTGCTCTTCTGCATACAGAATGAGGTGGCCGCTTTAATTATATACACCTGTGGATCACTTTCTCTCTCTCTCTCTCTCTCTCTCTATATATATATATATATTTTTTTTTTCTTTATTTCTTCCACAGCTTACTGCACCTCTAATCGCTTGTGGAATCACAGAGGACTGTTCCATCTGGACGTTTTTTTTTCTCTCTTTCCTGCTCCATGTGGAATGTATTTTGAATAGCTTAAGGTAACTATTTTTAATGTTTTTATAGCTTCATAAAACAGTTCCTAGCTGTAAAAGTATGTCTATAGTTGATTTAATATCTTGTTAATGGATCACATGATGCAGTGACTCATCATGCTCCAACGGAGCATTTTGGCAGAACGCCAGCTCACAAAAGAGTGATTTTTTTCAGTCAATAATGCTCAAACACAAAGTTAAAATTTGGATGACTACGTGAAAGTGGATGTGTGTATAAAGCCGCAGAAAAAAGCAAAAGCAGAGCAGAGGTGTGCAGCTACAACAGAATGAGAGCGTGCAAAGACAGATTTTGAAGACATAACACCAAAGTTAAAAGTTGCATTAACATGTAGCTTTGACAATATAAAATCAAGTTTCATGGGTGAACACAATCAAATCATGTAGTTTTAAACATATGCAACAACTTAAAATCTAACTTGCTCAGTGAACATATAAAATTATGTAAAGTATTTACACCCAAGTAAAATACACTACATTAGCCAGAAACAATTTTGCTGAGTGACCGGAAATATAAAAATTATTTTTTTTTGGAACAAGTGTTTTATTATTCACAACTTCGTTTAAAGCTTACAACGTATAATGTTCACTTATATAACACGAACAGAGCACACACACACACGAAAAAAAAAAACGAATAAAAATCAGAACAGAGAAACCTTGGCAAATTTGTACATTTCAAATTGTTACTTTTGGTATCTAATGTATAGTATTTATAGTGTTGGAAAGAATATACATTCCTTCTTTTTCTGCTCTACTCCACCTCACAATCTGTATTTAATCCAGTCATAGTATGTTATCAGTGGTTTCCATCTCTTTCTAAATAGGTCCATAGTGAGATTAATCTTGCTGTTATTTTCTCCATTTTGTAAACATCCAACATCCTATCTTTCCAATGATTTGTTGTAGGTGGATCAGGTTTATACCAAAATATAGTTATCATTTTCTTAGCCACCAGTATCATTATCTTGAAAAGATAGTTTTTCTTTAGCTAGTAAGTTCCCCGGGAGCAATCCAAAAACAAAAACAAGGGGGTTTCAGTCAATATAGATTTGTAGAATATTTGAAATTAATTCCTTGATTCCCTCCCAAAATATTTAAGTTTTAGACAATCCCAGAAAATATGAGTGTGATCGCCAATTTGTCCACAGTTTCTCCAGCATAAGTTTGTTTTTGATTTGTTTAAATTTGAAAGTGGTAGCAGGTGTCTTAAAATATTGAATGTTTATTTTCCATAAAAACTCTTTCCATGTTGGGCTATTTGTCAGTTTGTGTCCACCTTCACAAATTTGTTCCCATTCTTGATCTTCAATTATTATTATTATAATAATAATAGCGCCTTGGGGCAACTGTTTGTTGTGATTTGGCGCTATATAAGAAAAAGTTGATTGATTGATTGATTGATTATGTTCACTTTTCTTTTATCTCTAAAGAGTTCTCCGACATATTTCTTTGTAGACTTTTGTATAGATTTGATATCATTTTAATCATATTGTTTATGCTTGAGTGTATTAATGAATAGCATTTCCAATGTGTAGGTTGTTTATTAAGAAGAGACCATTATTTATGGATGCCTACAACACATTTCAAAAAGCTGGACAGTGGATAGTTTACCACTGTGTTACATCACCTTTCCTTCTAACAACACTCAATAAGCATTTGGGAACTGAGGACACAAATTGTTGAAGCTTTGTAGGTGGAATTCTTTCTCATTCTTGCTTGATGTACGACTTCAGTTGCTCAACAGTCCACGGTCTCTGTTGTCGTATTTTGCGCTTCATAATGCGCCACACATTTTCAATGGGCGACAGGTATGGACTGCAGGCAGGCCAGTCTAGTACGAAGCCACACTGTTGTAATGTGCAGAATGTGGCTTGGCATTGTCTTGCTGAAATAAGCAGGGACGTCCCTGAAAAAGACGTTGCTTGGATGGCAGCATGTGTTGCTCCAAACCTGGATGTACGAGGTCTGTTAGAAAAGTATCTGACCTTTTTATTTTTTTCAAAAACCATATGGATTTGAATCACTGATGATTCAAATGTTTGCATCAGCCAAGCTTGAACCTTCGTGCGCATGTGTGAGTTTTTTCACGCCTTTCGGTTGCGTCATTCGCCTGTGAGCAGGCTTTGTGTGAGCAGTGGTCCACCCCTCTCGTCCTTTTTTTATTGCGAATAAATCTCTGAATGATTTGGAGCTTTGCTGCATCAAATTTTTTCCAGAAACTGTGAGAGACCTCCAGGTGGATACTGTTTGGAAAATTAATATGGCTTTCAGGGACGATTTCATGGGGATTACACAGATTAAGGAGTGATCCAGATGGTTTAAAGACCGCCCGCAACTGCTGAGAGCACGGCGCGCTCCCAGCCCCCATCGACAGGCTGACACCCCGCTGGAACAACCAGATCATTTCCAACGTGAAGGTTTTGTTGATCCGGGACCTCGTCTGACTTTCACAAAAAGGCTGAAGATGTGGACATCAGTACTTTTTCGGTACATTCCACCGTTACAGGAGTTTTTTTCATGGAAAGAAAAGCGGAAGGACGCGCCACGGAGCCGTTCATTATGCAGGACAAAACCACCTCAGTGTTGGTCTCACAGGACGGCTTAAAGGTGGATTTCAGACGGATTCCGGTTGCTTTTCAGTCGTGTGATTATCCGATTGTGATTGTGCATGAGCTGGACCTGCCCCAACATGTCCTGTGAGGCTTCATCACGGGGTTGCTTTGTGCCATGCAGCTCCACCGTGACGCGTGGAATTCCTCCGCACGTCTGTCTCAATGTGCGAAAAAATGCTGATGTCCACGTTTTTTCACAATTCCTGTGCTAGTCAGACGACATACCGGATCAAGACAGCGTCCAGTTTAGAAATGAACAGCACATTCCACTGTTACAGGAGTTTTTGTCATGGAAAGATGAGCGGAGGGACGCGCCATGGAACCGTTCATTACGTGGGACAAAACCACATCGGTGTTGGTCTCACAGGATGGCTTAAAGGTAGATTTCAGACGGCTGTCGTTTGCTTTTCAGTCATGTGATTATCCGATTGTGATTGTGCATGAGCTGGACCCTGCCCCAACATGTCCTGGAAGGCTTCATCACAGCGTTGCTTTGCGCCATGCGGCTCCACCGCAACTCAAAAAACTCTCATATGATGATGTCATAGATGAGTTTACTACAAGGAAAACAAAGAGTCAAGTTGTACCAGGTGACATGAGGGTGAGGAGATGGTTTTTAGGTTTCTAGCTGCAAGGTTTCTAATTTGTTCTACATGTTCATAACTGTTTTTATTGACTTGTTTGACATTTTTATTCAATTAAAAATCCAGATTGATTTAGTTTCTTGTGTGAGTGTGTATGTAAATGTGGAATTTACTGTGTGTGTGTGTGGGGGGGGCATTAAAATCTTGCCTAGGGCACCAGAAATACTTCTTAGGGTTGGTAAGGTTAGAATTTACTTGTGTGAAGTGGCTTGAGGAAACTGTTATGATTTGGCGCTATATAAATGAAAATAAATTGAAATTGAAATTAGACATTCCTCTTTTGAAAAAACATTTGACTACTTGAATTTTCAGTTGGCGGTCAGGTAGGGGTCAATTGAAGAATTACACAGGGGTCAAAATAAAAAGTTGCTCCAATCATATTGAAAACTATTCCACATTATTTACCTGGTCATAAAGATTCCAAAAGGTATAGTTTGGACTATCTGTGACTGAATTCTATAGAGTTATGAGATAAAAACAGCAAAAAAGGTGAGAAAGGTCAGTTTCAGTCTGTACAGGGGACAAAAGATAAAGTTGCTCCAATTTTGGTAAATGTGATGTAAATTATTAGTTTAGCTATAACAGGTTTTAAAAAGGAATAGTTTGCACCATCTGCCATGCTTAGTTATCACGTTACGGGGTAACAGCAGTTCACATGTCATATCCAATGGACATTGACCTTGTTTGACCTTTACTTTGGAGACCAAACATTCAACAGTCAAAACTATTCCATTTATTAATCCTACTAGCTCATCCAATAATTTGGATTGTTTTTTTTTACCAAAATTAGAGCAACTTTAGACCCCTGTACAAACTGAAATTGACCTTTGTAACCATTCTTGCTGTTTTTACGCCATAACTCCATTAAATTCAGTCACAGATAGTCCAAACTATACCTCTTCTGGAATCTTTGTGATCAGACTAAATAATGTGGTGTAGTTTTCAATTTGATTGGACCATTTATAAATTTTGACCCCTGTGTAATTCTTCAATTGACTGTTACCTGGCTGCCGGCTGAAAATTTAAGTTGCCAGTGGGTTTTTCTTTTTTATTCTTTTTTCTTTTTTTTTTATTTTTTATTTTTACACAAACACAAAACAATACAACCAGAACGTCATCAGCATATAAAGTGATTTTATGCTGTCTTTGTCCTAGACTCTAGGCCGTAAATGTTCCTTCCGGGCTCTCACCGCCTCCGCTAGCGGTTCTACTGCCAGGGCAAAAAGTAAGGGGGAGAGGGGGCAGCCCTGCCTAGTCCTCCACAAAACACAAAAGTTTGGGGACCGCAACCCATTAGTAAGAACTGCTGAACAGGGATTGCTATACAGAAGCCTAATCCAACTTATAAAATTTTCACTTAAACCAAATTGCCGCAAAGTAAAAAACAAATAGGAACATTCAACGCGGTCGAATGCCTTTTCGGCATCGAGCGAGACCACTATGCCAGGTACTGATTTTTGATTAAAAAAATGGATTATATTCAACAGTCTGCGCACATTGTTATGCGAACTACGACCCTTAATGAAACCTGTTTGATCTTTTTTAATTAGAGAGGAAGTACACGTTCGAGACGCCTCGCAAGAATTTTGGAAAGGAGTTTCAAATCCACGTTCAGTAAAGAAATTGGCCTATAAGAGGCGCAGTCTTGAGGCGCTTTACCCATTTTCAATATATTTGCCTCTCTTAAAGAGCTAGGTAGCAGGCCTTTCTTAAAAGAGTAATTATACATATTAAGCAATGGGTCAACTAGTATATCTCGAAATTCTTTATAGAATTCAGCACCAAGGCCATCTGGCCCAGCTACTTTGCCTGCCTGCAACTCTTTTATGACATCCAGCACCTCCTCTTTCGATATGGGACAATCCAAGTTTAACTTCTGGTCTTCAGTCAATTTAGGAAGATTAAGAGAGGAAAAAAAGGCATCCATTAACTCAGGAGCATTGATATGTATTTGAGATTTGTAAAGATTTTCATAGAATTTTTTAAAGACGTCATTAATTGTGGCAGTATCAAAAAATTGTTTTCCATTTGCATCTTTAACTGAAGAAATAACCTGGGAGTCTGATTTCTTCCTTGTCAAATATGCCAAGTATTTCCCCGGCTTGTCACCGTGTTCATATAACCTTTGCCTTGCGAATCTAATTTTAGTCTCTGCTTCCTTTGTCAATAGACAATCCAGTGATGAACGGAGAGCAGCGATTTCTTTAGGTTTATATGGGGAGGATTTTTTAAGGTATTCCTCTTCCGCACATTTCAGTTTACTTTCTAAAATCGTCCTCTGTTCAGCCTGTCTACACCTTTTATTCTTTGTATATGAAGTAATGAGCCCTCTTGAATAAGCCTTTGATGTCTCCCAAAGTAATGACAAATTATCTGTGGAAGGTATATTAATTAATAAAAACTGTTTGAATTCTTCAGTAAAGTAAGTTATGAATTTGTGATCATACAAAATGGAGGAATCGAAATGCCAATGTCTATTCTGAGGGGACAAGCTCCCGATATTACAATTAATGAAGACTGCAGCGTGGTCAGATATGACTATGTTACCGATCGAGCTGGACAAGATTGATGGTAATATATGGTTCAGAACAAAAAAATAATCTATTCTCGTATAACACGAGTGCACTCTGGAGAAAAAAGTGAATTCTTTGTCTACTAAATGTTGTGTCCTCCACACATCTACGTAGTCCAGCTCCTCACATAAAGTGGAGAGAGCTTTGGCTTGGGGTAGAAGATATGATTTACCCTGAGGAGATTTATCCATAATTGGGTTTAGATGACAATTGAAATCACCTCCAACAAAATAATTCCTGACGTTTAGTTCTACCAGCTTTGTAAAAGCAGATACCAGAAAGTCCCCAGGGTGACCTGGTGGATGATAGATATTCATAAAAGCAACTTCTTCTCCATATAAAACACCTTTCACAATCACATATCGACCACCTGTATCTTTTATGCAATCAAGAAGTGTAAATGGTAAGTTTTTCCTAAATTAAAATGTGCCTCTGCTCCTTGATGTAAACGATGAAAAAAAGACATATCCAAAACCTCCCTGGGCTAGTTTAGAATGTTCTATAGAGTCCAAATGTGTCTCCTGTAGTAGGGCTATGTGAACCTGTTCCCTCTTGAGATAATTCAAGACCTTTCTCCGCTTAACAGAAATGTGAATGCCATTTATATTCCAAGTATACTCAACAAAAATATAAATGCAACACTTTTGGTTTTGCTCCCATTTTGTATGAGATGAACTCAAAGATCTAAAACGTTTTCCACATACACAATATCACCATTTCCCTCAAATATTGTTCACAAACCAGTCGAAATCTGTGATAGTGAGCACTTCTCCTTTGCTGAGATAATCCATCCCACCTCACAGGTGTGCCATATCAAGATGCTGATTAGACACCATGATTAGTGCACAGGTGTGCCTTAGACTGCCCACAATAAAAGGCCACTCTGAAAGGTGCAGTTTTGTTTTATTGGGGGGGGGGGATACCAGTCAGTATCTGGTGTGACCACCATTTGCCTCATGCAGTGCAACACATCTCCTTCGCATCATCCGTGAAGAGAACACCTCTCCATGCCAAACGCCAGCGAATGTGAGCATTTGCCCACTCAAGTCGGTTACGACGACGAACTGGAGTCAGGTCGAGACCCCGATGAGGACGACGAGCATGCAGATGAGCTTCCCTGAGACGGTTTCTGACAGTTTGTGCAGAAATTCTTTGGTTATGCAAACCGATTGTTTCAGCAGCTGTCCGAGTGGCTGGTCTCAGATGATCTTGGAGGTGAACATGCTGGATGTGGAGGTCCTGGGCTGGTGTGGTTACACGTGGTCTGCGGTTGTGAGGCTGGTTGGATGTACTGCCAAATTCTCTGAAACGACTTTGGAGACGGCTTATGGTAGAGACATGAACATTCAATGCACGAGCAACAGCTCTGGTTGACATTCCTGCTGTCAGCATGCCAATTGCACGCTCCCTCAAATCTTGCGACATCTGTGGCATTGTGCTGTGTGACAAAACTGCACCTTTCAGAGTGGCCTTTTATTGTGGGCAGTCTAAGGCACACCTGTGCACTAATCATGGTGTCTAATCAGGATCTTGGTATGGCACACCTGTGAGGTGGGATGGATTATCTCAGCAAAGGAGAAGTGCTCACTATCACAGATTTATACTGGTTTGTGAACAATATTTGAGAGAAATGGTGATATTGTGTATGTGGATAAAGTTTTAGATCTTTGAGTTCATCTCATACAAAATGGGAGCAAAACCAAAAGTGTTGCGTTTATATTTTTGTTGAGTGTACATACATTTAAAGTTGACATACTAGTATTATATGCAAATAAACAAGATGAGCTCTAGGCCCACTTCCAATATTTAGCCATGGCAAGAAAACAAACAAACAAAAAAACAAAAAAAAGAAGAGCTGGGGTGGCACACAACAAATGTCTAAAACAAGACAAACAAACAAAGCCTAACATTGGCAAATTAAATAAACCAACACTGTTCTACTCCTAAAATGGAGAAGTTAAGTGTAAAGGTTTTCTAACAGCAAAAGAGAAACACCTAGTCAAAGAAGAAGAAGAAAAAAAAACACCGTAAAGGTGGCTGCAACACCAGTAACGACCCACAAATAGAAACTTCAAAATGAGAGGGGATGTAATAAAATGTCATCAGCATACAGTTATTCACAGCATGACGTACGGCATCTAAAGTCCACAAGAGAGCGGGAGCAAATCCAGTCCGACGTTTACTCACCATCCACAACAGGGGTTACGTCCAGTGACTCAATAAAGTCTTTCACATCAGAAACCTCCTTGAAAATCTTAGTCAAACCAGTGGGTTTTTCAAAAGAGTAATGTCTAAGGGGTATCTGTGCCAAATTTGGTGCTTGTATCACCACTTGAAGGTTTGTTTCAGTTATCTGCTGCACTGCTGACAGTGTTTGACAGGGGTGAGCATCTACAAATTCCAAAACGATTCAAGGGCTGCAATACGATTCAAGAACAATATTGTTTATTATGGTACAATTCGATGTCAGTGAGTTGTACTTGCAGATGTCGGTAAATGGACATACAGATGGATTGGCAGCATATCACAGACTGGAAAGAGGTCCAACAAGATTGGGTCTAAAAAAATACTTTGGGAAAGCATGAGACAAATGAAATTTCACTCTTCTAAAGAACTGATGACACTCTGGAATGCACTGTGGTTAAAGACAGAGCAAAAGGACGCTGATCCTGAGACAGGCAGGGGACAATGTCTCATGTCCTGCCTGTGTTTCCCCTTTCCTCTTTGGTATTCCTTTACCTTTTTTCCTTTGTGTTTTGTCTCCCCCTGGTGTCAGTTTAAGGTTGTCTCTGATGGCAGCAAGGGTGTGTCTCATATGAACGAATGAATGAATGAACTCAGCCAAGCTGCAATCATCTGTCTCTATGCACCTGTCAATCATTGTGATGTAGAGTGCCAGAGGTATGCCGGCCTGAGATCATCTGAAACCCTTTTTCTTCATGTTCACTTCACTATCCACAACAAACAGATTGTCATAATAGATAATACTATATCTCCACTCATAAAGACAACATATACAGTTGTACTCAACCCAAGCAGCATGCCTCACCTGTGAACTGTTGCTTGTAATCAGTGTGAGTGTGTGTGTGTTGTGTATAAAAGGTCAGTGAGTTTTCTCGGCTCCTGACAGACCCTTGCATCTTTCATCCTGTGCTGCACTGATGTTTCTGGTTTCTGAGCCATAGGGAAAGCAATTGTCAAAGGTAACTGGACTGTATAAAACAGGAAAGTTATAAAAAATATAAAAAGATATCCAAGGGACTGAGAATGCCAATCAGCAGTGTTCAAACTCTAATTAAGAAGTGGAAAATGAGGGATTCTGTTGGAACCAAACCAGAAAAATTGTTCGGGATGCAAAGAAAACCCCACAAATAACTTTAGCTGAAATGCAGGACTCTCTGAAAAAGTGGTGTTGCTGTGTCAAGATACACAATAAGGCTGGCACTTGAACAAAAATGGGCTGCATAGTCGAGTTGCCAAAAGAAAGCCATAACTACGCAAATGCCATAAAGTATCCCACTTACAATATGCCAAACATCATGCACAGCCTTCAGCCCTTTGACCTCTCAACAGGTTCAGCACTTTCATGGTATACAAATACACTTTAGATGGTCGAGTCCAGGAAGTCATGAAGATCCAGGATCCAGGACAATCATATATCCAGACTGATTCCTCATTCAGCTTCTCAAGTGAATCCTTTGATTCCACAAAGATCACAGCATCTTGTGTGAAGTCAAGGTCACCAAATCTTTCCTCACTGGCCACTGGTCTCCAGAAACCTACTTTACACCCAGTAGGCGATCAGATCAAGGCTAGAATACTCTCAGAAACAAGTTTTCATTCCAATAGATTCAGTCTATTTGAAAATAACACTGGTTGTGCATTAAAATACAAATGTGTCTAATTTGAAAAGTTCAATACATTTAAGCTGCACACATGGGAAAAAACTGGAGTCGAACTTGGAAAAATTACAATGAGAAATCAATGAAAATGGCACGCATGCATGGTGTCAGCTTTATATTATATATTACATTAGACGTGCCAATTCGTGCACATTGATGTGTATTGTCAACCTGCCTTTCAGTTTCCTTACATCTCTGACTTGTATTGAGAGCATCAGCAGAGACAGAATGGCTTCCTGCGCTGTTGTTGGGATTCAACACAACATCACATGTGCTGACCATAATATAATTAATTATTACGTCCGCCAAGGAAAAAATAAAATCATCGGTGTTTATTTATTTATTTGTCTGTCTGTCTGTTAGCAACATTACATCAAAACTACGGCATGGATATTGATGAACGTTTCCCCACAGATATTAGACCAAGGAACACGCCATTAAATTTTGAAGGTGATCCAGATCTGGATCCGGATTCTGGATCAAGTTTCACTTCATGTAGGCTTTGAAGGATTATTGTTAGCAGGATTACATCAAAACTACTGCACGGATTTTGATGAAATTTTCAACACAGATACATTTTCATGGAACACTCCATTAAATTTTGGAGGTGATCTGGATCTGGATTCTGGATCAAGATTTCATTTTATATACCTTTTGAAGGATTACTTCAAAACTACTTTATGTATTCTCACCAAATTTGCATCACAGATAGATATTAGGGCATGGAAGACTCCATTGAATTTTGGAGGTGATCTGGATCCGGACCCAGATTCTGGATAAAGATTTCCCTTTATATAGGATTTGAAGGATTACTTCAAAACTATTTGACGGATTCTCACCACATTTGCACCACAGATAGCTATTAGGCCATGGAAGACTCCACTGAATTTTGGAGGTGATCTGGATCCAGATTCTGGATCATGATTTCAATTTGTTCTCTTCACTTTGTCTGATTTTGTGGATTATGTCAAAACTACTTAAATTTTCACCAAATTTTGACCACACATTGGTGTTAGGCCATGGAAGACTCCATTAAATTTTGGAGGTGATCTGGCAGTCGCTATGTTGTTTACACACTGCTAGGATGTGAAAGATGAGCAGTGATTTATTGAGACGGGTTCCGCATTTTTCTCGTATTTATATCTTGCTGCCGTGCATACTTTTTGAGTTTAACTCTGTGAAATATACATTTGTATATTTTTAACAAAATTATTGCGTAAATATTACTTAGACCAACTTTACTGGAACGGAATGTAAAGAAGGATTTTTCATCTGAATGCATTAAACAGCGTTAGAGCCAGAATACATTATCAGCATGCACAGTAGCTGTTTTGGTTGGCTGCAATGCCAAATAACCAAAAGGGAAGGTAGATGTTTAGGTTATGGTTAGGGGAAGGGGTCAAAAAAATGTGACTTATTTCATGATGGAAGCACCAAAAAAGCATGAGACTGGGCTGGTTTTGTTGTGGTTAGAGGTCGGACTGTTACAGGTGATGGACTCAAACGCTATAGGGAGCAAGAACCAGAACAGGTTGTGAACAAAAAGAGCTTTATTTACAATAGTAAATAACTGAGGTGCTGAACTGGAGGGAGCCTGCTGAGCCGAGATCGGACCCACATATAGTGGTGGAGGTTCGGGAGCCGCAGTGCACACAGGGGCCAGACTTGGGAGTCTAAGAATGAGTTGGAGTCCTGGAGTATATGGAGCTAGAACTGGGGCCAGGTGGGAGGCAGAGAGCCGAGGATGAGGAACTAGGAGGACGGAGGAAAACAGAGGTGAGAGATTGCACTCATAACACTGGAAGCCCTCAACACAACAATTCACTGTAGGCTTAAGTCAGAAGCATTCACAGTTCATGAATTGTCCTCAGAGGTCAGAAGTCAGCTGCTGCGCTCTTGTGATGCAGTTCCAATTAAGCTGGACTTGACTTTAGAAATGACTTGGAAAGTTTAGTGGTTCTGCATCAGAGCTCATACAGTTCTTGGAAAACAGTTCTTGGAATTAGTTCTTGGAAACAGTTCTTGGTACTAGTTCTTGAAAACAGTTGAATACAGTTCGTGAAAACAGTTCTTGGTCATGCACAGTCACAAACAGGAGCAGCATGAGAACAGGAACTCATAGACATGCAGGAACTTAGCTGAATGTGGCAGAGCTATGCGCTCTGAGGCTGAGAGCAGATGAGTTCCAAGGTGACGTCGTGCAGAAAAGTGGCATGGGAGCCAGGAGCTTGCAGCATGGAAGCCACGCAGGTAAGAGTCTGGATACACCAAAAGATCAACGAGCTCTAATACATGAATTAGAGGTGGCCAGGTTACCTTGAGATGAGCTGCGGAAAGCTCAGACGTTAGAGTGCATGGAAGTGTCGGCGTAGACAGGGTCATGGATTTCTCATGGAAGGCCCACCGAGTATCATGGAAAGTCACGGAGAGTCACGGAAGACTCGCGCGGGTCAGGGTCACCAAAGGCTCTGGCAAAGACTGAGCTCAGAGCTGGGGTTTAAGTAGCTGGCTCCTGATCAGGAGCTCATGAGCGTCAGCTGCGAGGAGAAAATGAGCAGCGGGTGTTCCTCGGCTCTGCAGCACACCACCTGGAGGGAAAATAGACAAACTACACACAAGAGGTTAAAAAGGGCAAGGACAAAGGCACACCATGACAAGTTTACTGATGATGTGACTGCTGATGGATGTAGCATAATTAATTCTGAATTAGGTATGGGACATCCGCTGGCAAACCTTTAACATAACATTTGCATGGAACAGTAAAGGGCAAGATGTCATGAAACAGTCAGGCTCTGTTATGTATTTTTAATAATAAAAGTGCTATGTGCTTCTTGAAATTTTTGACAATATTTTTGTTTAAAAACATCAATTGTGTTTGTACTTGTGTTATAATCCCTGAAGGAGTCTTCCCAAGGGATTAATAAAATTCTAAATAAGGTTCTATCTAATCTAATCTAATGTGATTGTGCCATCATAAAATACTGTATGTAATAGAGATGTTATTTCTACCTGGTTCTTTTATGTAAAATTCTGCCCCTTACCAAAAACCAAACCATTGTATTCCTCATTTTGCGTTTATTAAAGGCCACGTTAGAAACCAGGCCTGGGACCCTCACAGATAGTGTCCATCTTGTGAAAGGCCCCTAAAATGAGTCATACAACACTTTTTATACCTTGTGGGTGTTAACATGGGTGTGATTTAGTCTCACATTTCTAATGTTACTGACTCTCACCAACAGGGGGTGGTCTCCCCTGGACACATGATAGAGTAAAACCTAACATATTTCTCAGAACTTCCAAACAGATAACACAAATACTTAATAGCTAACATAAAACAAAGAATTAGCACAGATATGATCTAACAGAGATATAAATTGTGAAATACTTGTGCAACTAGGAACTGTTTCTGACCATTTACATATTTTAATTTATATATAATAAATTTACAAATTTTATGATGTAAGCCGACATTGAGCTTCCTCTCTTTGACAGACCAGCAGCTGCCACTGCTCTGGTGGTTGTGGTGATGGGGGTTATGGATTCCACAAAAGCAGTTGCGGTGGTGGCCTAACCAATTCCCGACTCCTGCAAACAGCACCAATGGTTCCTGGGGTGTGCAAGTTTCTATCGATGTTTCCAATGTGACCTATGTACCATTGTCACATCTCTCCACTGAATAACCTCCATTAATGTCAAGCTGTTATGGACCTCTGTTAAACAGTAAGCCTTCCAGGAGCTTAAGGCCCGGTTCACCACTGTCCCCATGCTGACAATGCTTGATCCATACCTCCAGTTCATGTTGGAGCTTGATTTCTCCAATGTGGGGATGGAGTGCAATTATGGTATGGTAAATTGGAAGCTTCATGGAGTTCCAGGGCTCACAGTCAAGCTAGCCTTGAAGCCCTTTCTGGTTTGGCCCACCTTGTCTGTGAGTATGATGATACCTGTTCTGCTTGTGTTCCAAATGATCCCCATTCTGTGTATGGATTTTATACCCAAACCATTATACCTACATGTCAAACTGATTCCAGAAATGGCCAAGAAGGGGCAGGTTTTCTTTGCAACCATCCACTCCACTGGGAAATTTAACACATTGATATCACTCTAAGTGAGCAAATGTGATGAGTTCATGAATGAAATCACCTGGTGGAGTCGGTGGTTGCAAAGAAAACTTGGACACTCAATCAATCAATCAATCAATTTTTTTATATAGCGCCAAATCACAACAAACAGTTGCCCCAAGGCGCTTTATATTGTAAGGCAAGGCCATACAATAATTATGTAAAACCCCAACGGTCAAAACGACCCCCTGTGAGCAAGCACTTGGCTACAGTGGGAAGGAAAAACTCCCTTTTAACAGGAAGAAACCTCCAGCAGAACCAGGCTCAGGGAGGGGCAGTCTTCTGCTGGGACTGGTTGGGGCTGAGGGAGAGAACCAGGAAAAAGACATGCTGTGGAGGGGAGCAGAGATCGATCACTAATGATTAAATGCAGAGTGGTGCATACAGAGCAAAAGAGAAAGAAACACTCAGTGCATCATGGGAACCCCCCAGCAGTCTACGTCTATAGCAGCATAACTAAGGGATGGTTCAGGGTCACCTGATCCAGCCCTAACTATAAGCTTTAGCAAAAAGGAAAGTTTTAAGCCTAATCTTAAAAGTAGAGAGGGTGTCTGTCTCCCTGATCTGAATTGGGAGCTGGTTTCACAGGAGAGGAGCCTGAAAGCTGAAGGCTCTGCCTCCCATTCTACTCTTACAAACCCTAGGAACTACAAGTAAGCCTGCAGTCTGAGAGCGAAGTGCTCTATTGGGGTGATATGGTACTACGAGGTCCCTAAGATAAGATGGGACCTGATTATTCAAAACCTTATAAGTAAGAAGAAGAATTTTAAATTCTATTCTAGAATTAACAGGAAGCCAATGAAGAGAGGCCAATATGGGTGAGATATGCTCTCTCCTTCTAGTCCCCGTCAGTACTCTAGCTGCAGCATTTTGAATTAACTGAAGGCTTTTTAGGGAACTTTTAGGACAACCTGATAATAATGAATTACAATAGTCCAGCCTAGAGGAAATAAATGCATGAATTAGTTTTTTCAGCATCACTCTGAGACAAGACCTTTCTGATTTTAGAGATATTGCGTAAATGCAAAAAAGCAGTCCTACATATTTGTTTAATATGCGCTTTGAATGACATATCCTGATCAAAAATGACTCCAAGATTTCTCACAGTATTACTAGAGGTCAGGGTAATGCCATCCAGAGTAAGGATCTGGTTAGACACCATGTTTCTAAGATTTGTGGGGCCAAGTACAATAACTTCAGTTTTATCTGAGTTTAAAAGCAGGAAATTAGAGGTCATCCATGTCTTTATGTCTGTAAGACAATCCTGCAGTTTAGCTAATTGGTGTGTGTCCTCTGGCTTCATGGATAGATAAAGCTGGGTATCATCTGCGTAACAATGAAAATTTAAGCAATACCGTCTAATAATACTGCCTAAGGGAAGCATGTATAAAGTGAATAAAATTGGTCCTAGCACAGAACCTTGGCAACCTTGACACTCTTGGCAATTTCTGGAATCGGGTTGACACATATGTTGGAAAGTATAGGTAACATCAGTTTGACCTCTGTGAGGCTGAAGTCCATTGCTGCAAGGATCACTGGACATACCATAAGGTGTTGACTGGCACTGCCATGCAGCCTTTTCGAACCTAACATATCACAGATCACAGACATGACACAAAACTAAAGTCATTTCAAATGGCAACTTTCTGGCTTTAAGAAACACTATAAGAAATCAGGAAAAAAATTGTGGCAGTCAGTAATGGTTACTTTTTAGACCAAGCAGAGGGAAAAAAATATGGACTCACTCAATTCTGATGAATAAATTATGGAATCACCCTGTAAATTTTCATCCCCAAAAGTAACACCTGCATCAAATCAGATCTGCTCGTTAGTCTGCATCTATAAAGGAGTGATCACACCTTGGAGAGCTGTTGCACCAAGTGGACTGACATGAATCATGGCTCCAACACGAGAGATGTCAATTGAAACAAAGGAGAGGATTATCAAACTCTTAAAAGAGGGTAAATCACGCAATGTTGCAAAAGATGTTGGTTGTTCACAGTCAGCTGTGTCTAAACTCTGGACCAAATACAAACAACATGGGAAAGTTGTTAAAGGCAAACATACTGGTAGATCAAGGAAGACATCAAAGCATCAAGACAGAAAACTTAAAGCAATATGTCTCAAAAATCGAAAATGCACAACAAAACAAATGAGGAACGAATGGGAGGAAACTGGAGTCAACGTCTGTAACCGAACTGTAAGAAACCACCTAAAGGAAGTGGGATTTACATACAGAAAAGCTAAACGAAAGCCATCATTAACACCTAAACAGAAAAAAACAAGGTTACAATGGGCTAAGAAAAAGCAGTCGTGGACTGTGGATGACTGGATGAAAGTCATATTCAGTGATGAATCTTGAATCTGCATTGGGCAAGGTGATGATGCTGGAACTTTTGTTTGGTGCCGTTCCAATGAGATTTATAAAGATGACTGCCTGAAGAGAACATGTAAATTTCCACAGTCATTGATGATATGGGGCTGCATGTCAGGTAAAGGCACTGGGGAGATGGCTGTCATTACATCATCAATAAATGCACAAGTTTACGTTGATATTTTGGACACTTTTCTTATCCCATCAATTGAAAGGATGTTTGGGGATGATGAAATCATTTTTCAAGATGATAATGCATCTTGCCATAGAGCAAAAACTGTGAAAACATTCCTTGCAAAAAGACACATAGGGTCAATGTCATGGCCTGCAAATAGTCCGGATCGTAATCCAATTGAAAATCTTTGGTGGAAGTTAAAGAAAATGGTCCATGACAAGGCTCCAACCTGCAAAGCTGATCTGGCAACAACAATCAGAGAAAGTTGGAGCCAGATTGATGAAGAGTAGTGTTTGTCACTCATTAAGTCCATGCCTCAGAGACTGCAAGCTGTTATAAAAGCCAGAGGTGGTGCAACAAAATACTAGTGATATGTTGGAGCGTTCTTTTGTTTTTCATGATTCCATAATTTTTTCCTCAGAACTGAGTGATTCCATATTTTTTTCCCCTCTGCTTGGTCTAAAAAAAGCAGAAAAAATATATATATTTTCATTTATATCGCGCCAAATCACAACAGAGTTGCCTCAAAGTGCTTCACACAGGTAAGGTCTAACCTTACCAACCCCCAGAGCAACAGTGGTAAGGAAAAATTCCCTCTGAGGAAGAAACTTCAAGCAGACCAGACTCAAAGGGGTGACCCTCTGCTTGGGCCATGCTACAAACATAAATTACAGAACAATTCACAGAACAATTCACGGACGAATATACAATGAATGCTATTGGCACACAGGACAGGAGGATCGCCAACAGGAATACAACTCCCATCTCTGGATGGAGCTGCACCTTAAACAGAGAAAAAACAGAATCAGGCATCAGAAAGACAAAAAATACTGTATAATTTGCCAGCATTAAACAACAAGAAAAACAGAGAAATACTAAGGTGATCGCCGGCCACTAGCCCTAAACTTCACTAAAAGACCCAGAATTTAGGTAAAGTTGAGGCTGCAGCCCGCTCCAATTACTAATAAATGAATTAAAAGAGTAAAAAGCGTAAAACAAAACTGTACCAGTATGCTAGCCATATGAAAGGGAAAATAAGTGTGTCTTAAGTCTGGACTTGAAAATCTCCACAGAATCTGACTGTTTTATTGATGCAGGGAGATCATTCCACAGAACAGGGGCATGATAAGAGAAAGCTCTGTGACCCGCAGACTTCTTATTCACCTTAGGGACACAAAGTAGTCCTGCACCCTGAGAACGTAAAGCCCGGGCTGGTACGTAAGGTTTAATTAGGTCAGCTAGGTAGGGAGGTGCCACCCCATGAATAATTTTATAGGTTAGTAGCAGAACCTTAAAATCTGATCTCACTGGGACAGGAAGCCAGTGAAAGGATGCCAAAATGGGTGTAATGTGGTCGAACTTTCTGCTTCGTGTCAAAAGTCTGGCTGCAGCATTTTGAACCAGTTGGAGACCCCTAATGCTAGACTGCAGTAAACCAGAAAATAGAACATTGCAGTCGTCCAATCTAGAAGTGATAAATGCATGGATCAGGGTCTCATTTACTTCATTTATATAGTGCCAAATCACAACAAAGTTGCTTCAAGGTGCTTCACACAAGTAAGGCCTAGCCTTACCAACCCCTAGAGCAAGCACAAAGGCAACAGTGGTTAGGAAAAACTCCTTCTGATGATTTGAGGAAGAGACCACACGCAGACCAGACTCAAAGGGGTGACCCACCGCTTGGGCTACGCTACCGACACAATTAGCAATACAAATATACAGGACATTTTGGAAATCCATGCTGGTCCACAGAGCGGAAGGCTTGCAGAAGAAGACACCCACTCCCACCTCTGGATGGAGCTGCACCCCAGACACAGGCGGCAGAAAGACAACAAATACAGTATAATTTGTCAGCATTAAGCAACAAGAAAAACAGAAGAAATATAAGGTGATCATCGGCCACTAGCTCTAAGTGGTGTTTCTGAGTAGACTTTCTACACCCAAAGCGATCAAAGGGAATAATGTGATTATTAACCATCAGATGACAAAGTAAAACCTCTTAAATCATTCTAAAGTCACTTTTAAGCAGAAAGGAGGCAGTTTTAAGCAGTAACGAGGCAATAATCTGTGAATCACTACTGACTCTCAGAAATAACACATGCACAGCAAAGGTGGGGGAGCGATTTTTTTGGGGGGACTGTTCGGTTTGTGACAATAAAAAAATGAATAGTCAACTACTGCACGGAAGAATTAACAACATCTTGTGGAGGAATCTTAAATAATACAGATTTTTGTACTTATCCTGAATTTTGTTGGTATGACGACACTTTAAGCCAATTTCCTCCTCACAGTTTGAGAAATAAGTGCCCTGGAGTTTTACGATATTCGCTGATTCAATTTAATGAATACAAATCCAAAATTCCCATGATCTGACTTCTTTAGCTCCTGATCTAAGTTCTTCAAAGGCAAAAAGAAACGGAATAACCTGGTTGTGACGTCACGTGTGCGGAGGAAGAGACGGGGCGTGTCCTGACCGGTATCGGCAGTCTCTGCGCGCTTCCGTGTCACTTCCGTGTTCTGGCGTCCGTCGGAGAGTTTTGTGTGCGTCTACGACAGAAACTTTATGTGACGACGCTCTAAATGATCGTATTCAGTGTGTAGTAACTTAATTTATCTCCGAGTTCGGAGTTAGCGGCTGAACTGATGGCGGACGGTCGAGGAGCAGAGAAAGAAGAGGAGCAGGGCGCTGTGGGAGGAGAAGGTCGGAAAACACGCAACAAACTACTTCACAACTACCGACAAAACCTCACAAACAAACGCCTCCCGACGAATAACCCCACTGCATTGATAAAAGTTTCACCAAAACTTAACTGCGTCAGTTATTCCACTTCTTTTCACCACAGAACACTTAAAAATAAATAAATAATGTCGGTAGAAGTTGTAGAATGTGTGAAGTTCGGTTCGGCTTCTGGCGAAGATTCCAGCGCCGAATTCCTTAAGTCTGATTCCTTTTATTCCCACTTCGGGGAATGTTTAGGAAAATGTCTCTTCACCTTCCATCAGCACGCGTTATCAAGTTAAAACGAGTTGAAACGCAAGTTTTTGTCTTTGCCCTGAAAACTAATTTGCCTGACACCAAGTTCATAAGTAATTGGACAAACGAGTGCGCCATGAATTATGGGTAATCTGCTGCTGGATCTCTGACAATAACTTAAAGGCAAAATCATGATATAACATTCTAATATGGAACTGATTGAGCAGTGGTCTCCCTTTTCCTAATCTGTTTAACCATTTTCTAATATGGAACTGATTGAGCAGTGGTCTCCCTTTTCCTAATCTGTTTAACCATTATAATATCACAGTTAAAGCCACCTCTGAGTTTTTACAAGATTTTGTGGGATTTAAATCCTCAATAGGATTTGATTCCAGTAATTTCCACATAAATTCAGCATTATTTCATAATAAAAGATGGAGGAAGCAATAGAAGGGTTTGCTGCTGTTGTTTACATCCACCTTTCCTGCGCATGCACACATAGAGCTGTAGGCAAAAAAACTCCAGACTCCAAGCAGATGCGGTGAGAAAACAAACGGGAAGATGACTTCAGACTACTTGTCAACTCTTGATCCCGAAGATACACAGTGATATTGTAAGAAATTAAATCTTACAGACAGTGACCATGAAGGTTTTCAAGTTTTTGGAGGCGTACAATTATTTTATCAGTGGTTACGTGAGGGAGTGCCATGATCAGCCTGCTGCTGCAGACGATGTTTGCCTGAGCTCTTTCTACTGTCTGGTCCCTTCTCTGTGAGTGCAGCAGCAGGACGTGCTTTGAAGTTGAGGAACTTTTTAAAGCAGTCCAAAAAGACACTCGTGCACAGTCCGGCTGGTGTGAGCATCCGTGCGTCCGGCTGTAGCAGTTCTGCAAGGTTGAAAAAAATGATGGAGAAAAACAATGAGCCAAAGGTTTCTCTTTGACCAAACAAAAAGCCACCACAAGGAAGTGGCTGCTTTAATAATACACTTGAGCTCAAAAGTTTACATACCCTGGCGGGTATGTAAACTTTTGAGTTTGGAACTTTTTGTTTTTTTTGGCCATTTTTCAGAGAATATGAATGATAACACAAAAACTTTTTTTCACTCATGGTTAGTGGTTGGGTGAAGCCATTTATTGTCAAACAACCAGGTTTATTCTTTTTAAATCATAATGACAACACAAACTACCCAAATGACCCTGATCAAAAGTTTACATACCCCCGTTCTTAATAACATGTATTGCCCCCTTTAACATCAATGACAGCTTGGAGTCTTTTGTGGTAGTTTTGGACGAGGCTCTCTGGTGGTGAAGCTGCCACTGAATATGTCTTGGACTTTATGTACATTAATTACAAAGAAATACAAACAATATGGCACTCTATGGTAAATCTGCATGGAATAGACAGTTCTCAAAAACTGAGTGACTGTGCAAGAAGGAGAAGAGTGAGGAAAGCCACCAAGACAACCCAGGAGAAGTTATGGGCTTATGTGGCTGTGATTGGAGAAATTGTGCACAGTGCAAGCTGTGCATTTTGCATCACTACTCTTAGCTTTAGGGGTGCCGGAAAAAATCGATTCACGTCCAAATCGCGGTTCTTATTTATTGCGATTCTGAATTGATCCAAAATGTCCAAGAATCGATTTTTAAGAAGCGTTTTTTTTTTTTTTTTTTTTTTACATTTTCTTGCTTACTCGCTGCGTGTACCGTTTGTCAGGCAATGGCCTCCGTACTACAGTGTCCCCGTGAGGGGAGGGTTCGGCGTGCTTCAAACATTCGTGAGCTGCACCTTCGCATGGCGGATGAAGAGCTGCTTCAGCCAGCACCGTCTTTGCTGAAGGCAAATGTTTGGGCGCATTTTGGATTTTATTATTTGCTGCGTAAGAAGGAGCTTGACATGACTTATGCAGTGTGCAAAATGAAAGTCAAGTACTTCGGAAACATTTCAAATCCGCAGGCCCACATGCTACGCCATCACCCGGAGCTAAAAGAAGTGGAGCAGCGGTATCTGCCGACTACTGACCAGCGCTTCGCTAAACTGCCAGCCAACGAGCGAAGCAGATAAGTAAATTTGCATCTAGAATCACTTGATTAACCTTGTAAAGATTGCATTTTCTTAAACATAAACATTTTTTAAGTAATATAACTATTTCTCAGAGCTCTTTCAATCGAAAATCGATTCTGAATCGAAGTCACCCCAAGAATCGGAATCAAATTGAATTGTGAGTTGTACGATTCACATCCCTACTTAGCTTCATAGTGGAGTAGAGCAGAGAAGGATTTTCTTTCACCAAAGCAGATCAAATCCAGGCTTGCATCTCAGATGTACCTTCTGGCAGTTTGTAGCTAAACTTTCAGGTCTTCTTTTTAAGAAAATCCTCCTCTATACCACTTCATGAAGATGGATAACTGGTGATACAAAATGCATATGCAATTTGTAGGGGGGGACTGTTCAGTCTGCAACATCGGCTACAGAAAGCAACACTGCGTAGCCGTTTAACGACTATGCCTTTATAATGTAATGTTATAATGTAATATAATAGCCAAAGTAAGTCCTCTTACACTCAGGGAAGAATATCCACTTCAGTTTTTTTTTTTTTTTTTTTTTAGCTGTTGCTTGATGTGCAGATACAGTGGACCAAATACGGGTCCATCCTCAAGCACACGTCACAGTCCATAATTACAGTTACACATTTTTCACATTATTTTATGTACAGTTCAGTCAGCTCAGTGCTAGTTGCCCTCTTGTAACTAACAAGGCTATTCAAACAGGGTGCTATTCTATTACAATCACTCACTGTCCAAAAAAGTCCAAAAACTGGATAAAATCTGACTTGCCTCCTAACAGGCTCGCTTATAAAGTACAAACCTGGCAACCCACCCAAAAACGAAAGAAAAGGTGCTCCTGCTTTGGCTTCAAATTTTTGCCCCGATGGAGCACAATCCAGCCTTTGGTGGATTCTGCTTTTGTACTCAGTCATGATTACAGTCACCTGTCAGTGATGAAAGTTTTCTGGAAATTCCCGGAAATCCGATTTAAACGTTTCTGGGTTATTTTTGATAGCATACATTAGAATCCATTAATTCTCCACACCCAAGCAGTAGGTGGCAGTAATGCACCATTTTGGTTTGTAAACCATCAGTAAACTCGGAAGAAGAAGGGTCATTTTTGTTTTCCTGGCGTGCATCGGATTTAGTCTATGGTCTGTATTTGCAAAACACCACAGTGGAGATTAAGTATCACGTTTTCAGGTCCTGATGAGCGAATGCGAGACGTCGTTGCAGATTTTAAAATGAGATCTGCGTCATGTTGAAACTACAAAGGAAATGGATGAAATGTTGTTCTGCTGCAGGAAAACAGTTTAAACTTTATCATGAATAAATTCAAATGGGGCTGGTTCGACCAAAGGGGCTAAAACGCTGACCCAACTTTTTTTTAGTCATTATTTATCTGGAAACATTAACAGTCTCGGTACGTCGTTGATTTTATTATATCATGGTTTTGATGGAATTCTTTGTCAGTTGATGTTATTCAAGTTAATTCACACAAATCAGGCTGTCTTTGGGATGAATTTACTTCAAACTGTCTCCATGCAAACGTGATTTGATAGCCTGCTAAATCTGCATTTTATCTGTTACATGGGTGTGAAATATTCATGTGGAGGAAAATATAAAAATTTAACACTCTCGTAGAAGTCAGATATTGATGTGAAAAACGTTTGTGCATCATTTTGCAACACTGCGGTTGTGAGTATCCCAGCAATGCTGACATCAGTTGTGGATGGAAAAATCCCTTTTTGCGTTTCCCATTTACAGAAGTGAATAAGAATCTAAACCCAAATCAGTGTTCCTGAGAACTAAAAGTTATATTGGTGACTTCACTTAATGAACAGTAGATGCAGCTTTAGAGACACTATCGGTTGTTATAAAAGCGCAAATTGCTGAAGTCAAATTCTTTGATAAATGTAGAGAGAGAACAGTAACTGTCCAATGTGAGTATGTGGTTTTCCTTAATAGTAATAAAACCGTATTCTAATGTATTCGATGTGACAGACTGTGGATTATACACTCAACAAAAATATAAACGCAACACTTTTGGTTTTGCTCCCATTTTGTATGAGATGAACTCAAAGATCTAAAACTTTTTCCACATACACAATATCACTGTTTCCCTCAAATATTGTTCACAAACCAGTCTAAATCTATGATAGTGAGCACTTCTCCTTTGCTGAGATAATCCATCCCACCTCACAGGTGTGCCATATCAGGATGCTGATTAGACACCATGATTAGTGCACAGGTGTGCCTTAGACTTCCCACAATAAAAGGCCACTCTGAAAGGTGCAGTTTCAAGAATTACAGTGTTTTTGTATTTTCTACCCCATGTGAACTTTTTTGTGATTTGGGGTTGTGTTTATGGAAATATGTATGTTTAAATATGACAGACACAAAACAATACTGACAAAACAGCAGTATAGAGTTGGTTGTGTGACATTATGCAGCACTTTTTCTTTGGAGAAACTGTTAGGAATTGATTTGATTATAGGGGACTAAGTTCACCTGCATTGATGTTATGGGTCTAAATTGTTATTTATTTATTTATTTTATTTAGGTCTAACACATGAGTAAAGGCACTTAAACATGGCTAGCGTTTGACCATGTCAAACATTCTGTATAAGACATGGTCCAGATGTCCTTTAGTCATTGAATTGAATGTTTGTGTTACTGTAACTTCAGTGTAATGCCACGTTCACACCGGACGCCACGCAACGCCACAAATCCGCATCCCTCACCTGGCGATGGACGTGCCACCATCGCCTGGTGTGTCGCTTTGCTTTTGCTGCGAAAATTCGCCCCAATGTGTCATCAAATAGGAGGAGCTTCCATTCCGCTCGCCGTCAAGTCAACATGTTGATCACACGGAGCGAGTTGTTGTGCTCTTTTTGTTGTGGAAAGCTGACAAACGTCGCCAGCAGCACCATCCCTGGGTTCACAACATCCTCAATGAGATGTTCCCAATTCGGGGAGTTTCATTATTTGCTGCAGGAGCTGCGTCTGGATGACGGCCGCTTTCAGCGGTGCTTCTGCCTCTCTAGGACCCAGTTTGAGGACCTCCTGTCCCGTTTGCACGCGCACATGTGAACAATAAAAAAAAACAAAAAAAAAAAACTGGCTGCTGCCACTGCTGCAGTGCTGCTGCTCACTCTCCCCTCAAACGATGTGATAATTGTGTTATAAACCAGTCATTTCTTTTATTATACATCTGTGTAGTTAATAAATAAAATAATCTTCACGGACGATTCGTTCATGCACGCATGTGAAAAAAAAAAACTGGCTGCTGCCGCTTCTGCTCGCTCGCCCCTCAAACTCTGTGATAATTGTGTTATAAACCAGTCATCATTTGTTTTATTATATATCTGTGTAGTTAATAAATAAAATAATCTTCACGGACGATTCGTTCATGCGCGCACATTAAAAAAAAAATTGGCTGCTGCCGCTGCTGCAGTGCTGCTACTCGCTCTCCCCTCAAACTCTGTGATAATTGTGTTATAAACCAGTCATTTGTTTTATTATACATCTGTGTAGTTAATAAATAATCTTCATGGACGATTCGTTCATGCGTGCACGTGGAAAAAAAAAAAAAAACTGGGTGCTGCCGCTGCTGCTCGCTCTCCCCTCAAACTCGGTCATAATTGTAAAATAAAGGACAAAAGGGACATAAGTCCTGCTCACAGGCTGGCTGCCAGAGACAGGACATGTCCATATCAAGTATAAACTCCAGACATCTCCACGTCACTACATACCCAGTACCTGATTGGTAATCGCGACGCGACAAAATGAAAAAGTTCAGATTTTTCAACTTGGGGAGGAGGGCAACGCGAAGTGATATTGCGCCACAAATGCGGCAGTCGCTCAAAATCGCTTCATTTGCATCCTTAGTGTCTCATTGTGTGGCTTGGACTTTTGTGTTGCCACAATCTGTCCTTCCATAGGGATTACATGGCAACCTGTTGCCTCCGTTGCTCGCGTGTCATCCGGTGTGAACGCGGCATAAGATATCATGAAACATTGCCACCAAGCTAGGGAACCAGGGACAAAAATTGTTCATGGATTTCTGGTAGTTGTTTCTAAATATTGACCAAAATAAAATTGTATAAATCTGTAGCCAAGTCCATGTGGTGCTTGATGATACAAGCAGTGAAGTCACCTTTAGTTACAGTTGTTTGCTTTTGTGCATGTATAGTAAGTGCATCCAAAACAGTATGAAGCATTTATGGCATTCCTGATGACGTTAGCATGCTCCCTCATAAACAGGATCATAAAAGTGCACATTTTAGTTTCAGGGACAACAAAGGATTCCACCTTGGCTCCACCTTGTGTTGTCCAATCCTGAAAAACAAAACCAGCATGAGATCTGACGCCAGACGCAGACAGTGCACAGGGCGATGAGTCAGTGGGGGAATTGCCGCTGACCTCATTGTGAAGATGATGTCACTCACAGACTGAAAGTGAAACTCGAAGGGGGTTGGGGTATTGCTCAGTATTTGAATGAGCCCATTCAAATGATTTTTGTGTGTGTTCTGTGGTTAACAGTGCAGTTAGTATTTGTATGGTATCATAGGAAATGCATGGTTAATAACCTGACAGAGGAGCTGTGGTGCAGCTTTCAGTCACAGGACAAAGACAGCGTGGCTCAGACACACACCTGACCTGCAGGTTTTCCTTCAGTAGCAGTAGGATACTCTTTGGAGCTGCAGAGCCCCACAGTGCTCAGTGTGACATCTTATTTGTGTCATTCAGCACAAACTCCTCCCCTCAGATTGTCATGAAATTTTGAATATATGTGAGTTTTGACCCCCAAACCTCAAATCTAAGCGTTGAGGTCAACTGGACGAAGGGTTTCTGAGATGGTGACTTTTATTTATTTATTTTTGTACATTTTGAGGAAGAAAAAGACACATTTTCCTTTTAAAACAAAGACCTTTCTCTACCCACTCCACCCTGCCTGCACTCTCTTCTTCACCTCTTTACCACACTAGTGCAGGCAGGGTGGAGTGGGTGGAGAAAGGTGGCAGGAGTGATTTGTAACTGAAGAATATCAGCAAGCGTGAAGGGCAAAGTTTACGAGACAGTAGTGAGACCAGCTATGTTGTAAGGTTTAGAGACAGTGGCACGAAGAAAAACACAGGAGGCAGAATTGGAGGTGGCGGAGCTGAAGATGTTGAGATTCTCTTTGGGAGTGACGAGAATGGACAAGATTAGGAATGAACATATCGGTGGGACAGCTCAGGTTGGACGGTTTGGAGACAAAGTCAGAGAGGCGAGATTGAGATGGTTTGGACATGTGCAGAGGAGGGACCCAGGGTATATAGGGAGAAGGATGCTGAGGATGGAGCCACCAGGCAGGAGGAGAAGAGGGAGGCCAAAGAGGAGGTTTATGGATGTGTTGAGGGAGGACATGCAGGTGGTTGGTGTGACAGAGGAAGATACAGAGGACGGGGTGAGATGGAAACGATTGATCTCCTGTGGCGCCCCCTAACGGGAACAGCCAAAAGACAAAGAAGAAGAATCAGCTACAGAATGCATTTTGTCTGCACATGTGTAGTGTAGGCCTAATTAATTTTGCATAATTTTTAAGAATAAAAATGGATTCATCTCATCTCAGCCACCTGATATTCATCACTCACAGGTGACAGCAGGTGTCTGTTCATTTTGGCCAAAGGAAGACAAAACACAGAAGAGCTTAGTTGTTTGGAATTATAGTAAAATTCACCAAACATCGTATAACTCGGGTATTCACACTCACCAGACAAAAGCAAATGTCCCACTGCTTTTGTATAGTTTCCATGTAATAAACACCACATATACCGGACAAAACATCCCCTCCAGTCGCAATGCATTTCCATTAAAGAACCCTCACATTTATCGGACAGTGCAGTCTGGACGTGCCCAGTAACAGAGGTACAAAATAAAGTTCAGCACTGACACTTGCCGATGCAAGGAAAGTGGGTACCATATTTCTGTCATTAAAAGGACAGCGTCTATTTTTTCAAACCATGTTCAGACCCGGCACCTAAATGAGGCAGACCGTAATTCAAGGCCAGTGATTATTAACAAAATGCTGCTTGCACTGTAATATGTTGTTTCACACACATCCCTGGGTGTACTGTACAGTCTGGATGTGCCCAGTCGCAACAGAGGTATGAAATGAAGTTCGGCACTGACACTCGCCAATTTGAGGAAAGTGGTACCGTATTTCCTTGATTTTCAAACCATGTTCAGACCCGGGACCTAAAGCCCCTTTCACACTGGGGCTGATCCCAGTTGTGTCGTGCGTCGTTATGACGCCGCTGCATGGAAGCAACCTAGTGCCGAGACGATGCAGCTCAGCGCCACAACAGTGCGAGGGGCGCAAACAAAAATAAAACATGTTTACATTTTTTTTGCGTCCTCTGCTCGACGCAGAATTAAGTGGTTTCAGCACAAGTCAGAGCAATTTATGATTCCTGCTGTGTTCCATTGTTCTCTGTGTGGAGCTGTCTGGTGAAGAGAGGCACTGTGAAGCAGCTGCAGCTTCTTCTCTCACAAATGTGAGAGAAGAAGAGAAGACTCCCCTCAGCTCCAACCTCCCCTCAGCCCCAACCAGTCCCAGCAGAAGACTGCCCCTCCCTGAGCCTGGTTCTGCTGGAGGTTTCTTCCTTGTTAAAAGGGAGTTTTTCCTTCCCACTGTCGCCAATTGCTTGCTCATAGGGGGTCGTTTTGACCGTTGGGGTTTTTCTGTAATTATTGTATGGCTTTTGCCTTACAATATAAAGTGCCTTGGAACAACTGTTTGTTGTGATTTGGCGCTACATAAATAAAATTGATTTGATTTGAAATGTGTTTAAATAAAATCCATCAAAGTCCTGCTCACAGACTGATTGCCAGAGACATCCAGTAAAAAGTCCGGACATCTCCAGTCCACTCACGGATGATTCGTTCACACGCGCGCATGTGAACAGTTAAAAGAAAGAAAAAAACTGTCTGGCTGCAGGCAGTTAGTTCCTTGTTCTTCCCTCAAACTCTCTCATCACTGTTAAAAACTCAAAACTTTCCTTTTTGAAAAAGCTTATAGTTAAGGCTGGATCAGGTGACCCTGAACCATCCCTTAGTTATGCTGCTATAGACTTCGACTGTTGGGGGGTTTCCCATGATGCACCCAGTGTTTCTTTTTATTCACCTCTTTTTGCTCTGTATGCACCACTCTGCTTTTAATCATTGGTGATTGATCTCTCTTCCACAGCATGTCTTTTTCCTGATTCTCTCCCCTCAGCCCCAACCAGTCCCAGCAGAAGACTGCCCCTCCCTGAGCCTGGTTCTGCTGGAGGTTTCTTCCTGTTAAAAGGGAGTTTTTCCTTCGCCAAGTGCTTGCTCATAGGGGGTCGTTTGACTGTTGGGGTTTTTCTGTAATTATTGTATGGCTTTTGCTTTACAATATAAAGCGCCTTGGGGCAACTGTTTGTTGTGATTTGGCGCTATATAAATAAAATTGATTTGATTTGTTAAAAAAAAGACAAAAAAGGACAGTCAAAGGACAAAAAAAAAGTCCTGCTCACAGACTGATTGCCAGAGACAGGACATGTCAACATCAACTATAACTCCAGACATATCCACATTTACTCACGGACGGTTCATACGCGTGCATGCATCTCGCGGTCTATCTCCAGTTGGAGCTGTTCTCGCCTGCACTCGCGCGCTGAATGAGCTGGAGAAAGCATTTGGAGCCGTCTAAAAAGGTAATTATTTGTCATGTTTACATTGTCATGGCTTGGTAAAACAGTTGCATGTTCATTCCTTCTTGGGTGCAGCTGTAAAAGTATGTTTATGACAGCTTTAACATCTCATTATAATTGCTCAGATGAGCTGCACTCTGATATGGTGCGCTGATGCAACCACTCACACTGCAGTAGTGTTCAGAATAATAGTAGTGCTATGTGACTAAAAAGATTAATCCAGGTTTTGAGTATATTTCTTATTGTTACATGGGAAACAAGGTACCAGTAGATTCAGCAGAGTCTCACAAATCCAACAAGACCAAGCATTCATGATATGCACACAGTTAAGGCTATGAAATTGGGCTATTAGTAAAAAAAAAGTAGAAAAGGGAGTGTTCACAATAATAGTAGTGTGGCATTCAGTCAGTGAGTTTGTCAATTTTGTGGAACAAACAGGTGTGAATCAGGTGTCCCCTATTTAAGGATGAGGCCAGCACCTGTTGAACATGCTTTTCTCTTTGAAAGCCTGAGGAAAATTGGACGTTCAGGACATTGTTCAGAAGAACAGCGTAGTTTGATTAAAAAGTTGATTGGAGAGGGGAAAACTTATACGCAGGTGCAAAAAATTATAGGCTGTTCATCTACAATGATCTCCAATGCTTTAAAATGGACAAAAAAAAAAAAACAGAGACGTGTGGAAGAAAATGGAAAACAACCATCAAAATGGATAGAATAACCAGAATGGCAAAGGCTCACCCATTGATCAGCTCCAGGATGATCAAAGACAGTCTGGAGTTACCTGTAAGAGCTGTGACAGTTAGAAGATGCCTGTGTGAAGCTAATTTATTTGCAAGAACCCCCCACAAAGTACCTTCGTTAAATAAAAGACGTGCAGAAGAGGTTACAATTTGCCAAAGAACACATCAACTGGCCTAAAGAGAAATGGAGGAATATTTTGTGGACTGATGAGAGTAAAATTGTTCTTTTTGGGTCCAAGGGCCACAGACAGTTTGTGAGATGACCCCCACACTCGGAATTCAAGCCACAGTTCACAGTGAAGACAGTGAAGCATGGTGGTGCAAGCAACATGATATGGGCATGTTTCTCCTACTATGGTGTTGGGCCTATATATTGCATACCAAGTATCATGGATCAGTTTGGATAAGTCAGAATACTTGAAGAGGTCATGTTGCCTTATGCTGAAGAGGACATGCCCTTCAAATAGGTGTTTCAAAAGACAGTGACCCCAAGCACACTAGTAAACAAGCAAAATCTTGGTTCCAAACCAACAAAATTAATGCCTTGCAGATGTGAAGAAATCATGAAAAATTGTGGTTATACAACTAAATACTAGTTTAATGATTCACAGGATTGGTAAAAAGCAGTTTGAACATAATAGTTTTGAGTTTGTGGCGTCAACAGCAGATGCTACTATTATTGTGAACACCCCCTTTTCTACTTTTTTTTTTACTAATAGCCCAATTTTATAGCCTTAAGAGTGTGCATATCATGAATGCTTGGTCTTGTTGGATTTGTGAGACTCTACTGAATCTACTGGTACCTTGGTTCCCATGTAACAATAAGAAATATACTCAAAACCTGGATTAATCGTTTTAGTCACATAGCACTACTATTATTCTGAACACTACTGTACTTCTTTACTTGACAAGCTGCACATAGTGTTGGTGAGTAGATTGCACAATGTTGCAAGACATTTATGCATGAAAGATTTTTTTGGAACATTTCAAAATTCTCTTTGCACAATTGCATTCAGTCTATACCTGTTAAAGATGAGTTTATGCTTGTGCATGACACAGGGTGTGCAAGTGCGTGCATCAAAGTCGTGCAAGTGTCAGGGGGCCTGTAGTTGCATGTAGTGAGGTACTGAGTTTCCGGGATCAGGTGGGTTTTGTGGGGGAGCATCCCATTGTCTTCTCATTTATCACTGTTGGACTATCAGTTGCCGTTTCAGGGAGTGTGTGCTATCAGAGTGGTTGGGTGACATAAGCAGATACTGTCAAAATCTTTCACAGTACTTCTTTTTTGACAAGCTTTCCAGTCTTGTAACTGGTACCTTTAGGTGTTATTCTGCTCCACTTTATGCATCAGACCTGTTCATTGAAGACCATCTAACATTGAGGTGACTTTAGTGTTTGGACAAATGAATGATTCTTTAACATGGTATTGAACTGGCACCGCAGTTAATGTGATACATGAAAACACTCATTTGTCTCTACCACATCAAAATTTGATTTAGCTTTGTAGCATTTGGTGTGTAAACCTGACTGGATTATTATTATTTTTTTTGTTGTTTAAGGAAGTTTTTTGATAAAATAGAAACACACAATGAGTTTGTTTGTGGTAGAGATTGCTGAGAGAACTTGGTTCCAGGTGTTTGCAGTAGACAACTGAGCTGTGCTGACTCCTGAAGCATAAGTCCTATATAGACCCTGAGGTCCATTGGTGCTGGTGTTTATCCCCGGATACTGAAGCAGATCAGAGTCTTATGACTCCCCTTAGACGGGACACTAGAACATCACAGGTTTCTTACTGCTACCAAGCCTAGTATCCATTTACAGCTCAGTGGACTGGTACAGTGCATATGGCGCATCTACAAACAGGTGGCATGAAAGGGAATAGGAAAGGGAAGTCTGTATGGTCACATAGACTAACAAAGACACACACACACATGCAACCTTACAACACAACAATAATGATAATGGTAAAATTAATGTTTTGCTGCCTGTAACCTGAAAATTATAATGATCAGTGTCATCACTATTTCAGATGTTATTGATGATCCCATCCTAGAAGAAGGAGCAGTGGTCCTCAGAGGGTAAGTTAATTAAAGAAACATATTTTTGCCTCTTTGGTTTGTTTGTTTGCTTGTGAAGAACCTGGAGAACCACAATTTTTCATATCGTTGTGCAACTTTTACTGAAAATATTTTCCATGTGGTTTCATGCAACAAAGGCCACGGACTGTGACTTTACTGTGAATTTTGTCATAGTGGTCGAAGGTACTGTTGTGGCCAGATGTTTACATGCACTCATCATGGACACGAATGTCATGGTAATTTTAGGCTTTAATGATGTTTTTGAAATTTTCTTTGGCCAGGGTGGAATACAGCATACATCATTAATGATTTAAAAAAAAAAAAAAAAAAAAAAAAAAATATATATATATATATATATATATATATATATATATGTGTGTGTGTGAGAATTGGATGCACAAGTTGGAACTCATTTTGGAGCTTCTCTAATCCACACAGTGTCAAAATTATACATACAGGCTCAAATAGAATAGAATAATTCTTTATTGTCCACCGAGGTGGAAAATTGTCTTCATTTCACCAGCACAAGAAACAGACAACACTAAAATACAAAAATACAAACATCATCATACATAAAAACATATAATAGACAATAAAAACAAAAAATATATAGTAAAATACATAGGAATAAAAGAAGTAAAATAAAATCTATTAAATAAAACATAGAAGTAGAGCAGTTCAGGTTATATCTGTGGGTCGGTCACTTTGTTGAGTTCATAATGGCGATGGCATTTGGTATAAAGGATTTTTTTTTAAAAGAACCTTTGGCCAGAGGGGCCAGACTTCAGGAGCTCAAACTGACAGGACAGAGGATGAGCTGTCTGCCGGGACGCTCTTTGCCTTGAGGCTTCATTTAAAGCTGTAGTACATACGCCAGACCTGTATATGGCGCTGTAATGCTCCCACAAAAAAAAACAGAAGAAAACCATAGCGCTAATCAATGTAGCAGGTGATGCTACAAGTTTACAAAGCCACACGCTGAGTAAAATAAAGACTTTTAAGAGAAAGGGTCCACGCGGATCGTCTGAAACGGACTTATTCTGCATTTAAAGTGAAGCAGTGTGTTTTTTATATATATATATATATATATATATATATATATATATATATATATATATATATATATATATATATATATATATATATATATATATATATATATATATATATATATATATATATATATATATATATATATATATATATATTAGATTGTCCACAATAAAAGGCCACTCTGAAAGGTGCAGTTTTATCACACAGCACAATGCCACAGATGTTGCAAGATTTGAGGGAGCGTGCAATTGGCATGCTGACAGCAGGAATGTCAACCAGAGCTGTTGCTCGTGTATTGAATGTTCATTTCTCTACCATAAGCCGTCTCCAAAGGCGTTTCAGAGAATTGGCAGTACATCCAACCAGCCTCACAACCGCAGACCACGTGTAACCACACCAGCCCAGCACCTCCACATCCAGCATGTTCACCTCCAAGATCGTCTGAGACCAGCCACTCGGACAGCTGCTGAAACAATCGGTTTGCATAACCAAAGAATTTCTGCACAAACTGTCAGAAACCGTCTCAGGGAAGCTCATCTGCATGCTCGTCGTCCTCATCGGGGTCTCGACCTGACTCCAGTTCGTCGTCGTAACCGACTTGAGTGGGCAAATGCTCACATTCGCTGGCGTTTGGCACGTTGGAGAGGTGTTCTCTTCACGGATGAATCCCGGTTCACACTGTCCAGGGCAGATGGCAGACAGCGTGTGTGGCGTCGTGTGGGTGAGCGGTTTTCTGATGTCAATGTTGTGGATCGAGTGGCCCATGGTGGCGGTGGGGTTATGGTATGGGCAGGCGTCTGTTATGGACGAAGAACACAGGTGCATTTTATTGATGGCATTTTGAATGCACAGAGATACCGTGACGAGATCCTGAGGCCCATTGTTGTGCCATACATCCAAGAACATCACCTCATGTTGCAGCAGGATAATGCACGGCCCCATGTTGCAAGGATCTGTACACAATTCTTGGAAGCTGAAAATGTCCCAGTTCTTGCATGGCCGGCATACTCACCGGACATGTCACCCATTGAGCATGTTTGGGATGCTCTGGACCAGCGTATACGACAGCGTGTACCAGTTCCTGCCAATATCCAGCAACTTAGCACAGCCATTGAAGAGGAGTGGACCAACATTCCACAGGCCACAATTGACAACCTGATCAACTCTATGTGAAGGAGATGTGTTGCACTGCATGAGGCAAATGGTGGTCACACCAGACACTGACTGGTATCCCCCCCCAATAAAACAAAACTGCACCTTTCAGAGTGGCCTTTTATTGTGGGCAGTCTAAGGCACACCTGTGCACTAATCATGGTGTCTAATCAGCATCTTGGTATGGCACACCTGTGAGGTGGGATGGATTATCTCAGCAAAGGAGAAGTGCTCACTGTCACAGATTTAGACTGGTTTGTGAACAATATTTGAGGGAAATGGTGATATTGTGTATGTGGAAAAAGTTTTAGATCTTTGAGTTCATCTCATACAAAATGGGAGCAAAACCAAAAGTGTTGCGTTTATATTTTTGAGTGTATATATATATATATATATATATATATATATATATATGTATTTTTTTTTTTTAAACACGGTTTGCTCCACTGGCTGCTCTCCACCTCTGCAGATGAAGCGAATGAATGTGCACTTTAAGTGAATCATGTTTAATGATTAAAAAAGCCTTTATTCAGATTTGGTAAGACTTTTTATCAACAGGCAGCTTTTGTGGAAACATTGCAGTCCACAGCCATTTTTCAAAGGCTGTCTTATTCGCCAAGTATCCACAGAAAACAAGGAATTTGACTTTGGCTTGAGATGCTCTCTGTACGGCATGTATAAATATACACTAAACACTGAATAAATCACAGTAATAAAAAGTGCAACTGAAATGTGCAGTAGGAAAAAAAAGTATGTCCTGTCTGCAGACTGAAGATTTCACAGACTGTCTGCTTATGGTTTGGCAAAGCTCTAAAACTCTTAATGTGAAAAAATAAACAATTACCTGGGAAAACAAAGAGAGGAAACATCCTAAACTTAAAAATCTGCATGATGGCACAGCAACATTGTGCCATTGCTTAGGGAGAGCCCTGCCACTACTGATATTGTTTAAAAACACAAAAGTACTTTTTTATCCGATTACTCGATTAGTCAATAAAATAATTGATAGCAAAAAATATTTGATAGCTGCAGCCCTAATATATATATATATATATATATATATATATATATATATATATATATATATACACACACACACACTGGTGCTAAATGCTCTATGTGTCTTTTAACATAACAAGGCCTATTAAATCCTGACCTGGACTGACCAATAGTCAGAACAATGGGAAAGTCCAAGGAACTGAAAATCCAAGAAGGATAATTATAGATTTACACACATTGGGAAGGTCTCTTGTAGCCATTTCTAATCAATTGCAGATTCCAGGATCATCATTTCAAACAATTGTACATAAGAACAAGTTAGTCGGATGTGTCATCACCAGTGTCTTTGTCGTCAGGGAAGCAAGTTTTACATCGCCATGGACTGAGTGCAGAGCAAGAAGGTAGCCCCTGTTCCAAAATTGTCAGATGAGGCAAAAATTGAGCTATTTGTTAATAAGAAAGCAAATCAAATCGTGGCAAGTACCGTGGCCTTTCCTTTCTGTCTGCTGCTGAAAAGATACTGGTACACATCATTCCCAGCCACCTGATCTCTGCTGTCTTCAAAGAAAACCTGCCCAAGGCTCACAGTGGCTTCCGCCCACTTTGCAGCACTGTGGACATTTTTTTTAAAGGTCCAATAAAAATGTAAGGAACAGAACCTAGATCTACATGTGACCTTCATTGATCTGACCAAGGATAGGCATCTGACACATTGGAAATCAGAAAGGGTTTGAAACTAGTGTATTTTGGCTGTGGCGCACTTTAACCTCTTCTTTACCTGTGTTCTCAATCAGTGAGCTTGTGTAGTTGAAGTACAGAGCAGATGGGTTGGGCCTTACCATCTGCTTTGACCAAACAAAATTCCTGTACCAGTCCACCCGGCTGTCTGCTGGTCCTTGCCACTACATTTCCATTGAGGAAACCGAACTGAAGACTGTAGAGGAGTTCCCATACCTCAGTATTACCACCTCCAGATTGTTCCCTCAACAAGGAGATCAACATCAAGATCTGCAAAGGAATCCAAGCGCTCAGTAGGGCTGTCACAATTATTACAATATTCGTCAATTGCGACTATTTTTCATATTCACGATTATTTTTCATATTCGTGATTACCGTGAATGATTTATTTTATCCACAAAGCGTAAAACGACTCAGAATCTGACGTCATTGTGCTGCAGCCTCGCTCTCGTCTTAAGGCGGGACAATAACAAGGAGGCTGACAGGAGGAGGAGGAGGAGGCCGATTAAAACAGTGCCGTCTTCTTCAAAAGCCGTCTAAAATGCGGAGCTGTTGGTGTGTCTGTGCTTGTGTGTGCGCGCGCGTGCGGAGTTAACAGGCTGCAGACTGCGAGGGAGGGGGTGGGTGAGGGAGATTCCTGAATGCAGGCGCGACACGTTCAGTGCGCAGCGAGCGCTGAGCAGAGAGAGGATTTTAACCCGAGTGAACATGTTAGCAAAACGAAAACGTGAAGCTGCCTTTACTTCTCTCTGAACTTTCTCTAAAGGTGTGATTCTGCCGTTACCGTCCTGTTCACACCATGTGCGCGTCGTATGCTGAATTTATGAGATCATGAGATGAAATAAACGGTCAAATATCTTTAAAAACATATTTAAAAAATGAGAATATATGAATGAACTGAACCACAAAAAAAAAAAAAAAACCCTGACATGGAGAAGCTGTGGTGATGTTCAGATGCACAGATCACAAAAAGCAGGTGAGACCTCTGAACTTTAACAGCTGTTACTTTCCAAAGGTATTTATTTGTTCAATATGGGCTTAATGTAGTGTTTAAGCACAAAACGTGACTGATAAGGAGAAACAATTTCAGAAATGCAACAGAAACAACCACAATTCAGAAAAAGTTGGGACTGTATGTAAAATGAAGATAAAAATAAAAATGTTCCACCATTCCCAGTTTCTCCACTCACAGAATCCAAACGGTCTTCCAGAGTTGTGTAATTATACTACAATAGTAGAATATAAAGAAGGGAAAAAAGAAAAAAAAAAATAGACAATATATTCGTCAATCGCAATTATTTGTCTGACAATTAATCGTCTCCAGAAATTCCTAGTCGTGACAGCCCTAGCGCTCAGTACATTGCGATCTTGAGTACTGAGCCAGCACAGTATACTGCTATCAACCAAATTGAAACTGCATGAGGCTGTTCTTATCTCTTACCATCTTATCTCTTACCATCTATATGGTTGTGAGACCTGGACTTTGTATCCAAAACTGATCAAACTGCTGGAGTGTTTCCATGTGCACTGCTTGCACAAAATCCTCTTCATATAATGGCAGGACAACATCAGAAGCATTGAGATCTTTGACAGGGCTGAAACCACAAGTGTAGAAGTAAATCGTCTTAAAGGCTCAACCTTGATGGTTTGGACATGTGATTTGAATAGATGACTGCAGAATCCCCAAGTACCTACTTTACAGTGAACTCTGCCTTTTCAAAAGAAACACAGAGAGAAAGAAACAAAAATTTCAAAGACCAGTTGAAGGTAAACATTGCACATGCTGGCATCCTCACTAAACAGAAGAGCATGCACCGAACTGGGTGAGCTGGTGTAGTACTCTGGTGCAACACATGGTAAATGGACTGCATTTATATAACGCTTTTCCATCTGCATCAGACGCTCAAAGCGCTTTACAATAATGCCTCGCATTCACGCCGATGTTAGGGTGCTGCCATACAAGGCGCTCACTACACACTGGGAGCAACTAGGGGATTAAGGACCTTGCCCAAGGCCCCTTAGTGATTTTCCAGTCAGGCAGGGATTTGAACCAAGGATCCTCTGGTCGCAAGCCCAACACTTAACCACTAGACCATCACCTCCCCTTACACATGTATGTAAACTTTAAAAGCGATACCACCAAAGTATCACTGAGGCCTGTGAGAGAAATAAGATAACATCAGTAGCTAATAAACCCAGGCACACTGTGGATGGTCACGCAGATCAAAACTGGTACTCCAAAGTAGGGGGTCGACCAGTTATTGACTTGGCCGGTTATCGGCACCGATGTTGCAGATATTGGTATCGGCCATTTATAAGGGCCGATATGACAGCTTATTTTTGCAGCACTGCATGTAGCAACTCACTGGTTGCCAGATCCCGCCTTCACGCGCTCTGCCTATCCCATCAGTCATAGGACGTGAGGTGTGGTACACCCTAGACAGGGCGCCAGTCTGTAACAGGACCACATAGAGACAGACAAATGAGAACAATGTACAAAAATATCAAATTAAAGAACAGAGGAGGAAAAAAATTAAATGGATTCATGTTTTATTGTTGCACAATCAGTGTTCATCTGCATCAGATGGTGTCCAACATGTTGTCCAGCACACATTTGTCAGTCTACCTTATTTTTGGAATTTAAAAGTCCTTATGTTCAGTAATGGCACACACTGTGGTGTCCACATGTGCTGCTGACGTCCTGTCCATTGTTAAACACACCCCAATGAAATGGTGTATTCAAAAGCTGAGTTCCACATGCAGAAGAAAACTGCATATTGAGACTTGACCCACCACTAATTGCCAAAAATAAATGTTTCTGGGATTCTCCTCTGATATACCCCAGGAATAGCATATTCAAAATAGAGAACAATAGAAGGGGTGGAAGGGCCCAAAATATGCCAGATATGTTCATTAGGTGTGCGCATGAAAGGAACCAGTCAAACAACTGGGAATACAAATATAAATTCAGTGTTAGAAATACTAACTTGAAATTGGGTGTCCTTTTGGATAATTAGCTGATTATGTAATCATAATTAAGCTAATTAAATATCACCATTATTGAAAAGAACCCCTGTTTTACCATATTGCTTAGAACTTTGGAGAAATACATATAAGTGTCAAATTCAGGCGGTGTTCAAATAACACATGTAAGAATCGTAAAGAGGTTGTAATTATGCATATATGGCTTAAACAAAAAGAACACCTCATACCAGATAAGACAAAGCTGGAGCGAGATAATCTCAGTCACCGAAACACTTTTTGAAGCTCTATGGTCTTTCATTCAACAACTTCAGTCGTAACTTCTGGATCCATTGCATTAGAGTAGCCAGAACCTTTGCAGTCTCCTCAAACAAATGTAGACTCAAGGCCATGCCTGCGACAAGTGCATTTCAAAGTACTGTGTCCAGTTTTATGGTTCAATTTCAATTTAATCAGTTTATAAAGCGCCAGATCACAACAAAAGCCATCTCAAGGCACCTCACACAGAACAATTCAACATAAAAATGAAATAATTAAAAATAAAAAAAAAATAAAATACATAATTAAAAACAGAAGAAAAAGAATAAAACGGATAAAAAAAATATTCATAAGAAAGTGAATCACTTCTACAGAATGGTGTTTTTGCATCCCCTCTGCAGGCTGACAATTTTTGGATGCACAATGGACTCTCAAAGGATGCTGTCCTGTGTAAGGGAACCTTTAGTAGTAGCACTGATGTAAAATACATGTCTGTAGTAAGCAGCAGAGTCACCCTGATGTCAGTATGTATGTTTTTAACCACTTCTGCTCGGTTTCTAATAAGCTTGTAGTGTATCACAATGCACCTCATGGTCAGACATCCCACGCCGAGTGAAGCTGAAGTATTCATGTGCTAGTCACACTCATAACTCAGAAAAGGACACACACACAGACTGAGCGCAATGTTATGTTGTCCTAAAGGTCATAGTGTGGAAACCTTGTACCGTATATGACTACACATATCAATTTTGGAATCAATCAGACAGATGTTCTTGACATTGTTCAGCAATGATATAATTTACAGAGTTCAAAGTGTTTGAAGTGGCTCTGTTGTATAACTCATGACTGATAGATGGGTCAAAGGTTCATAGGTTGAGGAAACCTAGCATGTGACATCTCTTTTTGGGTTTATCTGTCAGGTATGTCATTGGGCGTATAAATACAGAGGACCCAGACCGATACGTGACATCTGAAGACCTAGGAGGAAGGCCAAATGAACAACAAGAACCTCAAGTGAAACAAGTGGTGGAACAGCTGCTCAAGATCGCAGAAGACCTGAACCGAAGTGTTGAACTCCAGCAGTAAGTGTTTGCTCACACTCCTGTTTCTCTGACTCTGATGTGCACCGGTGATCTCTAACCATGTGTTATATGGTCTGATTGATATATCTGATTGCAGCGTCAATTTCCTTTTGTAAGCTAATCAGCCAAGATGTGGTTCTCAAACTGGTCCTCAAAGACCACCGAACCTACACATTTTCCATCTCTTCCTGCACTACCATGACCTGATTAACTTATTCATGTGTCTGTTAGTACGTGATTGGTTGCACAGAAATAATTAATCCGAAATGTCAAGGATAAAATGCACACACAGTTGTCACTCAGCTCATTCAGTTCATTGAGTGTGCGCCATAACATGGACCACCGAGGCAGAGTATTGTGTCTGCTAAAGAGGACTCTCATTTATCTTGACAGTGCTATAGAAGCAAAGTTATTATTATTATTATTATTATTACCCTCTCACCAGACAGTGTAGCCATTTGATGTGATAAACACAGGTCTTCTTATTATTTTCTTTTCTTTTTAATTACTTATTATTATATTAATTATTATGGTGTTGACAAAAGCTACTTTTTTATTTAGTGCTATAGTTCTTTAAAAAATACATAAAGGGAAAGAAAAATTATATTTGAAGAGTTTAGATGCAAAGTCCAAACGCAGAAATTTTTACTTGAGAACAGCATGCTGATTAGGTCACAATTAGTATCCAAAATACAAAAGAATTTGAACACATTTACATTTTTACAGATGTATACGTATGTATAACATTTTGCAGCCCCACCCCCCAAACAAACAAAAAAAAAAAACAGTGACTTTAGTGACTTTACACCTCTGAGTTGCATTTTATTTTTTGGTCGTTGGAAATGTGCTGTGCTTTTTTGCGTCAATCCATCCAGTAACCATGCAACCATGACATCTACCAGAAATATCCTGTTGCTGCCATTATTAAACAAATGGAATTGGCTATGAAACCGGTAACCACCTAAATAGTCTCTGGGACTATGTAGCCGATCATCGGGCATGCAGCCTATATGATGGCATATGGCTATTTAGCCGGGAGACTTAATAGAGGTAATGTATGGGATGTTATTATTTCAAATTGTCAGTTGGTGCACATTTGTAAGAGAAGTCACTCAAAATTGTCAAATATTACTGGATTATTATTCATTGTATTATTTGGATATTATATGGTCCATATTTTGAGTGAAATGTACATAATGGTCAAATCCCACACTTGGGTAACAATGGTAAGTGTGTGTGGTGTTAAGAAGGGACAGTGGGTACTCCTATATTTTTACTTTTATCTCCTCCCCATGATCATTAATCATTTCATACATGGAGATATGAAAAGGTATTATCAAGTAATGATGTGGTGTATTGATAATGGTCCATTGGGATGTAATATCCAAATAATATAATGAATAATAATCCAGTAATATTTTAAGTAACTTTCCTTATAAATATGCACCAACGCACAATTTGCAATGATAACATCCCATACATTACCTCGAATACGTTTACCGGTTAAATCGCCATACACTGACATATAGGCTGCATGACCGGTAACCAGCTAAATAGTATTTAGCTGGTTACCTGTTACATAGCCACTTCCTAAACAAATAGTTTTTAGTAAAGACATTTTACAATCAGAACATTTCTAATAATTCTGAACAGAAATGAACAGTGAAGTAAAATCAATAATCTGCTTCAGCTGGAACTCCAGTCAAGGTGGTCCATCAAACTTCAATGTAACACATATGCTAGTCCTTTTATACTTTGATCAGAGTTCCCATCAGCAAGATCCACTTCAGTGTCATTGTTTACTGATGAATTGTAATCAGATTTTAAACATGCAAAATGTGTAGGAATGAAAGTTGTGTTTGCCACATTCCTGCTTTATGTCAGTCCAGTTACACGAGTCTGCTTTGAGCACCATAAGTATGTTAGAGATGGAACAAGATCTGTTTGTACTTTCTTGTCAGGCTGATCAATGCAGTTCAACCCAACTGTGCTCAGGACATCTTCATGAAAGTGGCCAGGAGCATCTTTGCTGATGGTATCAACTGGGGTCGAGTCGTGGCTCTCTTTCATCTGGCCTACAGACTCATATACAGGGTAACCCATTGATTACTTGTTTTAGTGATCATCACAGAGACCACTGATCTCAAGAAAGGTCAAATAGTTCTCAAATTAGGAAGTTAAATGCTTCCTCTCACTCTCTCTGTTAAATTGAAACTATTTGGTAGGGATGTTCATAGTTGTGTAAGATGTTGTGCAAGAGCTGTTATGGTGTTTTATGTTTGTTTCATTTAGGATGATCCTCTTGTTTGCTGTTTGTTTCACATATCGTCCACAGCTTCATAGGTCTTACAAGATTTTAGACTTGTACGGTGGTTTTTCAGCACATATTTCAGCTATGTTTCTTAGTTAACCTACTTTTTGCATTATCTTGAGGACTTTTTCCATCAAAGTGAAACTTAAAATACAAAGTCATCACACTGAGACCTCAGTGGAAGCATTACACATACGTTTGCTTACTGCTGTCTGCAGTGGAGGAACATATAGCAGATTTGGCCACAACATGATGTATATGCAAAGCTGCTGGCTTTCATTTGTGTCAGTTTAGGTTTTTTGTGAGTAAGAGCACAGTTGGAATATCGTATGTGGCTTGCATGGACAAATAGTACTTCGCAGAACATTATTACATAATGGAGAAAAAGAGGAAAGGGGTGCTATCAGAGTGCAAAATAACTTTAAAAGTGGCATATATGGAACAACAAGTGTCACATTTTGAGGGAAACTCCTCTCTATGCGAGTCGTTCTGTCTTATTGCTGATTCTGTTTAAATGTATTTGACCGCATTTGCTGAAATACCAAGTCTCTGCCATTGCCGTTCGAAATATGCTCCTGTAGTGGAGGTCACACAAACTGGACATGTGTCTAAGCACCACAAGCACCTCTAAGTTTTCCAGACAATTCTAAATTGCAAATGTCTGTGTTCTTTTTATGAGTAGAGCAGCTGGTCAGACAGTTCCTTCTGTCTAATTCAGCCAGTCAGTCAGAGCATTGGTTTGGATGGAGAGGTCAGTGTCTGCAGGGGCAACAGAACCGGTCATCCATAAGGAAAATTATGTGCTGTCTGTTCAGCTTCCTTGTGGATACAAGCTGCCAATGGGTGTTGCCCATTGGTCTAGTCCCCAGCGGTGTAGGTTTATGTTGAAGTGACCAATGCCTATGCAAAAAGGGCTTGACATTGCCATTTGCCCACTGGCCCGGTGGCAATTTGGCCCACTTTTGGGCCACTACGGGTCAGTATAATTGATAAAATCATGGCCCACTCAGCCACTACAAATATTTGCAAAATTCTGTTGTTTTTGTAATTTGTTCCAGCGGCAAAGTCAAATTTCTTCAATGAGTCTGCCATGTTTGTTTTTGTCTCGCGCCACACTCCTGCAGAGTTTCGCACATGCTCCGTGTTCATGGTTTAACATCATGGTTTAGGGGACGGATACAAATAGCTATCTCAGAGATTTCAGCTGTCAGTTTCCACTGTGATGAACATAGTGAGGAAATGGAAGACCACAGGCACAGTACTAGTTAAGGCCCGAAGTGGCAGGCCAAGAAAAATCTCAGATAAGCTATAAAGTGAAGGATGGTGAGAACAGTCATAATCAACCTGCAGACCTACTCCAAAGACCTACAACATGATCTTGCTGCAGATAGTGTCTCTGTGCATCGTTCAGCTATACAGCGCACTTTGCACAAAGTGATGCTGTATGATGCTGTAATGCAGAAGAAGGGTTTTCTGCATACATGCCACAAACAGTCACTTGAGGTATGCTAAAGCACATTTGGGCAAGCCAGCTTCATTTTGGAATAAGGTGCTGTGGAGTTATGAAACTAAAATTATTTAGACATAAGGGGTGATATGCATGGCTGAAAAAGAACACAGCATTCCAAGAAAAACATTTGCTACCTACAGTAAAATTTGGAGGTGGTTCCATCATGCTGTGGGGCTGTGTGGTCAGTGCAGGTACTGGGAATCCTGTTCAAGTTGAGGGTCACATGGATTCCAGTCAATATCAGCAGATTCTTCAGAACACTGTTCAAGAATCAGTGACAAAGTTGACGTTGCGCCAGGGCTGGATCTTTCAACAAGACAACGACCCTAAACACTGCTCAAAATCTACTAAGGCATTCATGCAGAGGAACAAGTACAACGTTCTGGAATGGCCATCTCAGTCCCCAGACCTGAATATTATTGAAAATCTGTGATGTGATTTTAAGCGGGCTGTCCATGCTTGAAAACCAACAAACCTGACTGAACTGGAGATGTTTTGTAAAGAGGAATGATCCAAAATACCTTCAGCCAGAATCCAGACTCTCATTGGAAGCTATAGGAAGCGTTTAGAGGCTGTTATTTCAGCAAAAGGAGGGTCTACTAAATATTGATGGGTTTTTTTTTTTCTGTTGGGGTGTTCAAATTTATGCACCTGCCTGATTTTATTTAAAGAATTATTGCACACTTTCTGTAAATCCTATAAACTTCATTTCTCTTCTCAAATATCACTGTGTTCGTCTGCTATATCATACATTTAGCTGAAATTGCTGAACAACCAATGATTTATAAAGGAAAATCATGGAAATCATCAGGAGTGCCCAAACTTTGACTTACAAGTGTGTGTGTGTATTGTGATTGTGTACAGTGGTGATGGCCGAGTGGCTAGTGCACTTGGTTTCAGTACAGAATGTTCCTGCAGAAGGTTTGTATATTGCAAACACAGGCCGTGCAGGCTGCCATACCAACACACACAACAGGAAAAATAAGGTTGTCATTAGTATCAGGACTGTGACTGTGCACCGGTTAACCATTTAGAATTAATATGATGTTCTCAGCTTGGCTGATAAATAAATACATATTTTACTTTTGAAACTCACCTCCTGTAAAGATGTCCTCCTGTCTCACTTGTCTCAGTGCTCATCACAATGACAGCTGGCTGTGTTTTTCTGTATCCGGGGTACGCGCTCACTGGCTCGCCCCGTGGTTTATATACTTAATGAAGTAAAATATTATCAGGATTCCAGTGGCCTCCAAAAGGTTTTTTCGTTTAGAACCCATGAGCTCTGCTTAACAATCTTTCACATCAGTCCCGCTCGAAATGGCCGCTACACTTTGGAGAAGCTCACAACAGGTGGATCCTTCAGTTTCACCGTGCTTACCCACAGCCCGAGCCCTTCCTTATTTTTCAGCGGTAGCGCATGATAGCTAACATTATTTCTTCTGTATCCCTCATTACTACAGCCGGGAGCCACGCAAAAACACCTATTTTTTTGCTAAAAAGCTCTCTGACTGTTTTGTTGCGAGCACGTAAAATCCACGGGGGGAGACGACAGCGCGCTATCTTGGTGTACATATAGTGATGTCATAAACTGTCTGACCAATCACATGCGTTCTGTATAAATTTTTATTTTATCAATTTATTAATCATCAAAAACAACCAAAAAAGAAAGGTGGGAAATATATGCTTTTAGTATGTTTTAGCATATAAGATGACAATTAAATTTAGGCTAGTCCTCCTTTAAAACTAGACCTGAAAGTTCAGCTACAATTTGCCAGAAGGTGTATAAGATGAAAGCCTAGGTTTGATGTTTTGATGAAAGAATTAAGTACTTTTATTTTTTATAGATTTTATAGCCTTACTTTTATAGACTTAAAGAGAAAAGACAGCATTCTCTCTCTGTCTGTCTCTGTCTCTCTCTCTGTCTGTCTCTCTTCAATTTTCAATTTCAATGAAGCTTTACGAGGTCTGTTAGAAAACTATCCGACCTTTTTAATTTTTTTTAAAAACTATATGGATTTGAATCATGTGCGCTTGCATCAGCCAAGCTTGAACCTTCGTGCGAAATGGCTGAGCGGTTGGAGCAGCGCTGAATCAAATTTTTCCAGAAACTATGAGAGACAGCCAGGTGGAAACAATTCGGAAGATTCAGACGGCTTTCGGTGAGGATACTCTGGGCATCACACAGATTAAGGACCATTACAACCGGATTAAAGACGGCCCACAGTGACGGAGGGGGCGCCGCGTTCTGAGCGGCCATCGACAGGCTGAAACGACCAGATCATTTCCAAAGTGAAGGCTGTGTTGATCCGGGATGTCGTCTGACTACCAGAGAAATTGCAGAAGAGTTGGACATCAGCACATTTGTGGCAGATTCCACTGTTACAAGAGATTTTGTAATGAAAGACGTGCAGAGGAATTCGCGCGTCGGGACGGAGCCGCAGTGGCGCGCAACAAAAAGCACGTCCATGTTGGAAACCATTTGGAAGATTCAGACGGCTTTCGGTGGCTTTTCAGTCGAGTGAGTATCCGCGGAATTGTGTAACAGCTGGGCATGTCACAACTTGTCCTGTGAGACTTCCAACACGGACGTGCTTTTTGTTGCGCGCCATTGCGGCTCCGTCCCGATGCGCGAATTCCTCTGCACGTCTTTCATTACAAAATCTCCTGTAACAGTGGAATGTGCCGCAGAAGTGCTGATGTCCAACTCTTCTGCAATTTCTCTGGTAGTCAGACGACATCCCGGATCAACACAGAGTTCACTTTGAAAATGATCTGGTTGTTTTAGCCTATCGATGGCCGCTCGGAGCGTCCTCCGCCGCTGTGGGCCATCCTTAATCTGTGTGACGCCCAGAGTATCCTCACCGAAAGCCGTCTGAATCTTCCGAATGGTTTCCACCTGGCTGTCTCTCACAGTTTCTGGAAAAATTGGATTCAGCGCTGCTCCAATCGCTCAACCATTTTTCTGACAATAAAAATCCGACGAGGGGGGTGGACCAGTGCTCACTCAAAGCCTGCCTACAGGCGAATGACGCAACCGACAGGTGTGAAAAAAAACACGCATGCGCACGAAGGTTCAAGCTTGGCTGATGCAAGCGCACATGATTCAAATCCATGTAGTTTTTTAAAAGAATAAAAAGGTCGGATAGTTTTCTAACAGACCTCGTATTGATATGGGAGACATGTTTACATTGTCAAAGCATGTGTTAAGAGTAAAAATTAAGGAACAGTTCAAGATTTTAAAGATTTTCCTTTAACATTGTGCTCGAGCATACATAACGTCAGTAACTGTGACATTATCTAAAGTTGTTCTCGTGTGTGTTGTCTCGTCTCCAAGGCACTGACCACCAACCATTTAGAAAACATCCAAATTGTCATCAGCTGGGTCCTGCAGGTCATCAAAGATCAACTCTACAACTGGATCATACAGCAGGGAGGCTGGGTGAGTGAAGTAGTACACAGAGAGGTCTTTTAATAAATAGGGTTGGGTGTCTCATCTGACCTCCTGATTACAGGTAACATGACTATTGTATACGTTTTCAAGTATTTTGTTTTACACAAACAAATGGACACAGAAAATGTGTGGTGGAGTAAAAGGTTTTAACAAAGATAAATGATGCGGCCAGATTCAGCAGCTGAAATGGTGCTGGGTGTCAGTACACACATCTGTTGAGACACTTGCGCGTGTGACGCGTGTGTAGTCTGTTTCAGGCGTGAGGCGTTACATATGTAGCAAAATCTCGTCTGAGTTTTCTTGTTTGGACCTGATTTTACTAGTTAGTTTGGGGTTTTGTGTGTATCTTTATGCACGTGCACACGTGTGAGAGATTCCACAGCTCTCACTATGTAACAAACCCATCTGGAATCCATTTTAAGAGTTCAGACCCAAACAGTTTTGCAAAAATGCATTTTAAATCTTATTTCTTACCAAGAAAAACTCCAGTAGATGTGCACACCACAGCCTGTGCAGTTACATAACATGAGCAGTGGTGGGCACAGCTAACCAAAAAGTTAGCTTCGATAACTGGTAATCAGCTAACTGAAAAGTTAACTTTTTTAGCACAAAGCCGATAAACTGCCTAAAAACTTATTGGAAGCTACAGATAACCGATAACTTTCAATTTTGCCTCAAACACGCTCTCAGCTACTAAGAAGCTGATTTTGAGTTTAAACACCGCCAAAGCTTCTAACAGAACCAATGGTGATCACAAACCCAAACAGCCAATGAGCCAACGTTTCTGTCTTTGTGCGCTCTGCCACCTGCTGTAGGAAAGTGTCATTTATGCTGACAGGATACAGTGGTCCAGCGATGAGGCAGAGGTCTTGAAATGGAAAGCAGGTTTGAATTATGGTTTTGCTTTAAAAATAAAATTATTCCGGATAGAATAACTACATTAATGTCAACTCTTAAAATGTACAAAGTGATATATAACACATCTGTTAATTTTAAAATAATGCACTAATTCTGAAGTTTTGAACATTAACACACAGAAGCCCAAAGGGATTATGGGTAAACTAAGCCTCCGCTCATACTGATTGGTTGATTCATTCATTCTAAGTAAAAACCAACACAAGTGAATCATTGTAACATGTTGGTGTTTACAAATAAATGTGCTTTTGTAAAATGTCATTTCTTTAATTTGTATAAAAAATGAAAGAAATTTTCAAGATCCCGCTAGACAGCGCCTAAGTGCACACGTGATGACATCACAACTCTATCCAGTTAGGGAGACAAGGTTTCTTGCAATAACAAGAACTGTCAAAAAATGTTCTCGTGTGCGGTTGGATTTGTGTGGCAATAGGAATTGCTGTTGGAATTCTTGAATAGCCATGTCAGTAGCACAAAGAAATCAAATAATCACGAAAACACACGGTGCGGTGTCATAATGCATCAGTCGCTGTTGCTATGTGAGGCATCATAACATCCAATCGGTTAGTGCAGGGGTGTCCAAACTACGGCCCGCGGGCCAACTGCGGCCCGCGGTTCAGTTTTTATTGGCCCGCAGCAAATTCTGAAAATATAATTAAATATGGCCCACACAAGAAGCTTGAGGTCAACTTTGTTGCACTTCTCAGTCACTTCTCCATCTAGCCAGCCACAGAAACGAAATTAAGCGAAGAAAACTTTTACAGCACCGAAGAAGAAGAACACAAAATATTAAGTGAATGTAGAAGATTTCAAACACGGTGGGAAAACGAGTATTTTTTCAAAGAAATCAACGGAAAGTGTGTCTGTTTGATTTGTAACGAAGATGTTGCTGTGATGAAAGAGTATAATGTCCGTCGGCACTATGAGACCAAACATCAGAGCTACACATCGTACACCGGTGCCGAACGAACACAGAAAGTCAAGCAAATGGCAGCTAGCCTGCAAGCTCAACAGCAGTTTTTTTTTCGTGCTAACAAAATACAGGAAAACGCCACAACAGCAAGTTATGAAGTCGCTAAACTTATTGCCCAGCACGGCAAACCGTTTTCAGACGGTGATTTCATAAAGCAGTGCCTCATCAAAGTCACAGAAATAATGTGCCCAGAAAAAGTGCCGGATTTCAACAATGTGAGCTTATCCAGAAATACAGTGGTGCGGAGAATCGAGGACTTGTCCGCTAACTTCAAACTTCTGCTGAGAGATAAAGCTTGTGCTTTTGATTTTTACTCGATAGCATGCGATGAGAGCACAGATGCCACAGACACCGCGCAACTGTTAATTTTTTTGCGGGGAGTAGATGATCATTTTTGCTGTACGGAGGAGCTGCTTGATATGATGAGCCTAAAAGGCACAACGACAGGAAAAGATATTTTTGAAGCTGTGTCAGAGGCAGTTAAAAAGATGGGGCTTAAATGGGACAAGCTCTGTGGAGTAACAACTGATGGAGCTCCGGCCATGGCGGGTGAGCGCAAAGGAATGGCATCGATAGTGTGCGCCAAGGTAAAAGAGAGCGGAGGTGAGGCTGTTAGGATGCACTGTATAATCCACCAAGAAGCACTGTGTGCCAAGACTGTCCAGCTGGGTGATGTGATGAACACTGTTGTAAAAACTGTCAACATAATTCGAGCTAGAGGACTGTACCACAGAGAATTTCAGGCTTTCCTATCTGATGTGGATGCTGAATACGGGGATGTACTCTACCACTCTGATGTGCGCTGGCTCAGCCGCGGCTTTGTGCTGCACCGGTTTTATTCGCTGAGATCAGAAATCGACCAGTTTTTAAAAGAGAAGGGCCAACCTCTTCATGAACTAAGTGACCCTCTGTGGCTGGCAGACCTGGCATTTTTAGTTGATCTTACACATCATCTGAATTCACTGAACAAGAACCTACAAGGCAGAGAACAGCTGGTGCCACACCTGTATGCGCACATGAAAGCCTTCTGCGTAAAGCTCCGCCTGTTTGCGACACAACTACGAGGCTTTAATGCTGCACACTTCCCTGCGCTGTCTGAAATCAAGTCTGCTTTTCCAAAGGCCGACCTTTCTGCTAAAAAGGAGAAATATGTGTCTGTGATTGCATCTCTCATGACAGAATTCAACCAGCGTTTCCAAGATTTTTCTGTCATTGAAAAACAAATCAAGCTGTTCTCGACCCCCTTCCTGGTGGAAGCAGAAGAAGTGGAAGAGAGTCTGCAGTTAGAACTGATTGAAATGCAATGTGATGATTCTCTGAAGAGTCAACATCAGCTTCTCTCCCTCCCTGAATTCTATCAGAGTTTGGATAATGCCAAGTTTCCTCTGATGAGACACCACGCAAAAAGAATGATGAGCCTGTTCGGCTCAACATACATATGTGAACAAACATTTTCTCTGTTAAATCAGAACAAAAGCAGACTGAGAACCAGAATGACTGATAGCCTTCTCTGTGAAGTCCTTTGTGTCTCAACCACCAAACTTTCTCCTGACATGTCAGCCATCCTTCAATCCAAAGGACAGCATCACTGCTCCCACTGACTGCAATGTTCTTCACGTTATAGGTGAGTTAGAAATACACACAGTATTCATGTGTCAATATGTCACCTAGTGTGTGGCCTGGCCCTTTGTTTATTTTTCTGTATTTGGCCCTCACTAAAAAAAGTTTGGACACCCCTGGGTTAGTGGCTCAGTGCGGTGTCATAGCTGATCAATCAGTCACTCCATGAGGTGTCATAACATCCAATTGGTTAGTGGCTCGGTGTGGTGTCATAACAGATCAATCAGTCGCTCTGTGAGGCGTCATAACATGCAATTGGTTAGTGGCTCGGTGCGGTGTCGTAACTGATCAATCAGTTGCTCCATGAGGCATCATATAACATCCAGCCTGGTTCACATGGCAAGATAATTAGGCCAATATCGGACCCGATCTTCCCCTTCCGACAATCTTAAGGACGCCCCGACAATCGTGATGACGCTAAATATAATCTTATCAGATATTGCATCAGTTGCTGTCGCTATGTGAGGCGTCATAACATCCAATCAGTTAGCTGCTCGGTGCGGTGTCATAACTGATGAATCAGTCGCTCCGTGAGGCGTCATAACATCCAATCGGTTAGTGGCTCAGTGCGGTGTCATAACTGATCAATCAGTCGCTCCATGAGGTGTCATAACATCCAATCAGTTAGCTGCTCGGTGCGGTGTCATAACTGATGAATCAGTCGCTCCGTGAGGCGTCATAACATCCAATCGGTTAGTGGCTCAGTGCGGTGTCATAACTGATCAATCAGTCGCTCTGTGAGGCGTCATAACATCCAATCGGTTAGTGGCTCGGTGTGGTGTCATAACAGATCAATCAGTCGCTCTGTGAGGTGTCATAACATCCAATCGGTTAGTGGCTCGGTGTGGTGTCATAACAGATCAATCAGTCGCTCTGTGAGGCGTCATAACATGCAATTGGTTAGTGGCTCGGTGCAGTGTCGTAACAGATCAATCAGTCGCTCCGTGAGGCGTCATAACATCCAATCGGTTAGTGGCTCAGTGCGGTGTCATAACTGATCAATCAGTCGCTCCATGAGGTGTCATAACATCCAATCGGTTAGTGGCTCAGTGCGGTGTCATAGCTGATCAATCAGTCGCTCTGTGAGGCGTCATAACATCCAATCGGTTAGTGCTCGGTGTGGTGTCATAACAGATCAATCAGTCGCTCTGTGAGGTGTCATAACATCCAATCGGTTAGTGGCTCGGTGTGGTGTCATAACAGATCAATCAGTCGCTCTGTGAGGCATCATAACATGCAATTGGTTAGTGGCTCAGTGCGGTGTCATAGCTGATCAATCAGTCGCTCTGTGAGGCGTCATAACATGCAATTGGTTAGTGGCTCGGTGCAGTGTCGTAACTGATCAATCAGTTGCTCCATGAGGCGTCATATAACATCCATCCTGGTTCACACGGCAAGATAATTAGGCCAGTATCGGACCCGATCTTCCCCTTCCGACAATCTTAAGGACGCCCCGACAATTGTGATGATGCTAAATATAATCTTATCAGATATTGCATCAGTCGCTGTCGCTATGTGAGGCGTCATAACATCCAATCGGTTAGCTGCTCGGTGCGGTGTCATAACTGATGAATCAGTCGCTCCATGAGGCGTGTTAACATGCAGTCAGTTAGTGGCTCGGTGCGGTGTCATAACTGATCAATCAGTCGCTCCGTGAGGTGTCATAACATCCAGCCTGGTTCACATGGCAAGATAATTAGGCCAATATCGGACCCCATCTTCCCCTTCCGACAATCTTAAGGATGCCCCGACAATCGTGATGATGCTAAATATAATCTTATCAGATATTCCTGCTGTGTGTGGTGTGTTAAGAACGATGTGAGGAGCTAAATGTGACATGCAGCCAATCAGAAAACGAGGTGTCTGACCTGGGAATGTTCTTGTCTGTTTGTGTGTGTTGTTTTTACCGTGTGGCCGACACCACACACTGTACAACTAAACCTGTCAGATCTATGATTTTTTTTTTATCTCCACGTGTGTGGTCTCTCAGGTTATGGAAACCTACAGATAATTTTAAAATCCTGTGTTCTGTCGAGATGAGGTGCGCCGTCGAGATGAGGTGTGTGGCACCTCCGCTCGACAGATAAGTCTGTCGAAATGAGGTGCGTCGTCGAGATGAGGTTCCTCGCGTAACTGCATATGTGTGCACTGAAAAAATTACTTGACGAAGTTCGCTTATTTTGATGGGCAAGTAAATGTATAAATTGCTCATCCGAACGTAGTAATGTATAAAATCTACTCACTATAAAACGATAAGTATTTTTAACCTGGAATTAGCTTATTTCGACAGGCAAAATATACATATACTTACATTTATGCTCCTAACATAAAATACAGAAAATGTTTTACTTACTAGGCTATAAATACACTGAATACAATAAAAAAAAAAAAAAAAAACTTTGATGGAAAAAACAAGAACAAAAAAAAAATGCACATGCGCAGTTGCATGTCGAGAGAGTTACATCATCTCCCCATGTGCAGTTGCGCGAAGCACCTCATCTCGACGGGTGACGTCTTCAAGTCCGGGGTAGAGCGATGTGCGCATGCATGCGCAGTAGCGTGACACACCTCATCTCGATGTTCACCTCATCTCGACGGGACACCTGCAGTCGACAACACTGTGATATAACTGGTCGCCAGTAGATTGCAGTGTTCTATGCATTTTGATGCCAGTTATATCACGGCCTGAATCACAATTTAACAGACCTTTCGGCTTTGAGAAGCAACCCGGACTGCTTCTGGCATTTTTACATAAAACAAACACAATAACAACGTCTGTAAACCCAGAGAATATATTCACAACAGTTTTAGGCATAATATACAAAGAGTTTAATGCTGTTGTCCGTGTGGAGCCTGATCAGAGTGTCTCAGATGCATTTCTCCTGTTGTGGACTTTTACCCAGAATGTACTGCGCACACACCATGTCCACACTAAAACCTTTGAAATTAGTCCAATACTTTAAAACTAAACTATATATCTGATATTTTCACTTTATAAAACTTCAGACGTGATGTTAATTGAAATAACTTGTCCGAAATTGGTTTGGTAAAAATTGTAACCATAAGTTAAAACTGTATGCCTCTGGATGACTTGTGTGATATTGCCAGCGTATCACTATGGGGTCAAAAGAAATGAGCTTTTTTTCTTTTCTATGACCAGTTCTCTTTTGCCTGCAAAGGATAGAGCGGTTTCTTATAGAACTGTCTCTGTTTGTAGAGGATAGAACTGTGCATCTAGTACAAAAAGCTACATCTACAAAAATGTTGGCAGACTAAAAATTATCGGACCAAAACTTACTGGAAGATAATTGGTCCGATGATGGTTTTCAAAGTTATCTGAAAAGCTAATCCGATAATGAAAACATTATCTTTGATAATTAACAGATTAGCGGAACTGTGCCCACCACTGAACATGAGTTCCTGTCCGTTGTTAAACTTGCCCTCAGGCAGGTCCTGTTACAAAATGAGTTCCACATACAGAAAAAAAGTGTTTTTTGACAGATGAGACTCCAGAAAATACATATACTTGTGTGAAGTGCCTTGAGGCAAGTTTGTTGTGATTTGGCGCTATATAAATGAAAATAAATTGAATTGAAATTGAATTTACAGTATGTATTTATTCAAATGAAGAAAATAATTTAAATTATCAACTAAATAATTGTCCTTTTTGAGTCTGTATAGGTAGTGCTTTGTGTAATGTCTGTGGTGGTGTTGCAGGTTGTGGGCTCAGTGTTGGATTGTTGAGGTTGTAATATGTATTATAAAACACCTAAATAGATCCTTGTCATTTGATTGCTGGTTTGAATGTCATGTGATTTTGATAACGATATTGATCACCATTTGCCATATTTTCCATTTACTGTGCCATTTTGGTTCCATACGTTATGCACTACTGCACGCTGCGACAACCTTGACATGGCGACGCCGCTTAGTTTAAAAACAAATATGGCAGAGTTTGTTTTGGTCACAGACGACGATTTGAACGAGCTTATTGACAGTGCTCATTCTTCTAACACAAGTGCCCCCTCGCCCCAATAAAAAAAAAAAAAAAGACAAATCCAGTACACTGTAAGCTGTCTGGAGGCATTTGCTGGGACATTGCTAGCTGAAGTAGAAGTGCTGTCAGATGAAGAGCTCAACAAATTTCTGCCGCGATTTTTCGCTGGACTGAGGAAAGCAGACGGCAGTCTGTACACAAACAATTTAGAATTGGATTGTTTTTGAACTATCTGACTGTTGAGAACAATTTTGGATTGCTATTTAAAGTTTGTGTTGGACTGTTTGGAACCTCTTGACCTTAAAGGATCAATGATGCACACCACAATGTAAGCCCCTTTTCTCTTATTTATAAATTAATAAAATATCAAATGATGAGGATCTCTTTTAGGTGTTATATAAAACAAATAATGAATGTTTTTTTCCATTTGTTTAATGGAAAGAATATTTCTTGAGGTGAAAGATGGAATGCTCCATTCAACAAGGCTCAGCCAAACATTAGACAGTGGAACAACAATGGAACATTTCATCTTTCACCTCATGAAATATTCTTAATATTGCATTCATTATTTGTATACTATTCCACAGTTCTTCTCAAAGGGCAGCAGACATCGACTTGTGTAGAGAAACAAAGACCTGCTGGTCCTAACTTGGCTCTCTCACTCTTCGTAGGAGGGCGTTGTACGGAGTTTTTCTCACTGGCGGACAGCAGCCGTTGTGGCATCGGTGGTGCTGGTAGCGACCTTCGTTTACTACAGGAGGCTGCGTTGAGTCCAGTGGATGTCACTGGTCTGCCTTCAGGATAAACACAGCCAGACAGTTTTCTTTTATTCACGATAACCACTTCCCACCATCTTCCTAAATGAGTGGAGGTGAAGAGCTTGTATGTAGAGGAGGAGAACTTCCTGTCATCTCAGGTTCCTGAGAAGGGAAAAAAGCAGTTCCAGCCAACTATCTCTCCACCTTCACCTGCTGCCTTTACCTTCTGTGGAGTTCAAAGACTCAAGGACTTGAAGGTGACGTAGTCTGACATGATCTCAGGTGCCCCCTGTTGGTGTTTGCCAGCAGCATTAGTTGTTTACCTTTAATTTAGTCTGAAATAATAAACTGTAGATGTCTTCAAATATGGCCATAATGCCAGATGCCCGGCCCGGTCCAGCTGTCAGGTTCACACATTAGTCTGTATTGGTTCTGGTTGGGTTTTTGCTTAAATGTGGATTTTTATACAGAATGTCCACTACCTGTTATTTTCTTTGTCACTGCAGACACCGCCTCTTATGGCTTTAACTGTTCAAAAGTTTTTATTTTATGACATCATAAATAAAAAGCAATCAGTTTATATTTTTAACTTTGTAAAAAAAGAGCTCATTAATCGCAGTGAAAATACATTTATGAAATCTAAACATATCAAACATGTATGGTTTGATATTTTATTATATAAAATATCAAACCATACATGTGTTCAGATTCTTGAACTGAAATAATCACTTTTACAGATGGATACCAGAAAAAAAAAAGCGTCATATTTTACCCCTTTAGTGCCCGCCCTCAAATGAGTCTGTGCTGCCAAATTTGATTCTGGTTCAGTTAATCATGAAGAATTGTTAAGGGAGTGACGGTGTCGTGGTGAATCTCTCTAAAACAGGCTACTTTAGAAACCAAGTGAGGGAAGTCACCAAGACACCCGTGATACCTCTGAAAGGGTTACATGTTTCAGTGGCTGTGATTAGAGACGCAGTTTGATGCTTCATCAGTCGCAGCCACTGAAGCATTTAACACTTTCACAGCCATCATGGATGTCTTGGTGGCTTCCCTCACTCAGTCACAGCCAAATAGTTGTTAAAAAGAAAATGAGAAGTGTGTGAGAGAGACATGAGGCTGCATGGGCTAACAACCCCCCCCCCCCCCCCCCCCCCCCCCTTAGAACACATCAGGTGGCATTAAAGGCGAGCAGAGCATGCACAATCTGTCTAATTTTAATTTTATTCTTGTGGCCATTACAGTAGAATCACAGCCGTTTGTAGCAGCAGAAATTAAACTGTAACAGGGCAACGCAGTAACTCTGCAGTATTAATCACACAAATGATAAATTCAACAGCATTAATGTGGACACAGGAAACGCTGGTTCTGATTAAAGAATCATCATTTAGTGAAGGCAGAGGTTAATTTTCCGCTGAGAGTTTGTCACTGACCGTCGTCAGGGTCAGCCAACGTCTACTTTGTCCACTCTGCTGCATCAAGACACAACTTTCATCATCCTCATTGAAATGAATCACACATCTGATTCGTCGTCCATTGGACATATTTGAATGCAGTAAAATATTTTTTTTTAATTTGTATCAGTGAAAAATGAGTTATTGATTTGATGTCACAAAACAATATTTTATTCTGGGTTTTGTGTGTGTGTGTGTGTGTGTGTGTGTGTGTGTGTGTGTGTGTGTGTGTGTGTGTGTGTGTGTGTGTGTGTGTGTGTGTGTGTGTGTGTGTGTGTGTGTGTTACTTTTTTGGGGCATTGTATAAAATTCTTGAACAGGCTAAGAGCTTTTATTTTTTCTTCTTTGACTTGTAGAAGATGTCACAACATGGCCATATGTGTTATTATGGATGTGTTTTTAGTAGAGCCCGACCGATATAGATTTTTTGAGGCCGATGCCGATAACTAGATACTATTATTTTTTTAAATGAATAAAATGTTCTTTTTTGGACCCTTAACAAAAAAGGTATGAGCTAAAAGCTGAAGCTTTGTCCTCATATTGATTAACTTTATAACAGAAGAATTTTCAAGTAAAAAAAAAAAAATGCAATTGGAGCAGTTAGAGGGCTATTCAAACGGGCCAACTAATAAGATATCACTCCTGAAAATGATCTTTGCCATATCATGTGAGGTAAATCTGCCCTACGATTGGATTTTGGAAAACCATGTGATGGAGAACCAATTCCAATTGGACACTCACATTGCGCACATCGTCACACATCTTCTATGAGGAGTACCAAGATGGCCAACGGAGTTAACTTTTCAGCAAAAAAAAAAAAAAAAGTTTCTATCTCATATCATTAAAAAGTTATTTACAATTTAGTAAAGCTTGGTCCCAGCCGTCGTATGCGACGGCATCGGCCCCAGAGGGTTAATGTAGAACGGCAGTAATTCCCAGAACCCTTCCGGACGACCAGTGAATCTGAATGTTTCAACCTCTTAGCAGTAAACAAAACTTTTTCATGCTAGAAATAAGGTCTACATAACGTGGGCTTAATAAAAAGCGTGACAGACGCAATGAAGCACATTTGACACATTACTACATAAACTGAGTTAATCAAACTAAGTTGAACTGAAACAGGAGAAATGTGGGGTGAATGTAATTGCAAAGTTATTACAAACAACATCCTTATAAACTTACTTGTATGCTTTTGTCAGCTGATTAGTGCAGTGTGAAGGCAAACTGCTGGGGCCGGTGATGAACACATTTATGCAGGGGTGTAAGCAGATCTTAGTTGAATTGAGTCAGAGCTCCATCTACTGGACAAATGGTGCAAGGACATTTTACATTGCCGACAAACATTATTTCAGTAACTGTTCTGTTTGAGAAATTATCCGCATTCTATCGGCAAAATTTCGGCCGATAGTGAGTACTTTGAAAAGGGCTTATATCGTCCGATAATATCGGCCAGCCGATATATCGGTCGGGCTCTAGTTTTTAGTCTACGCCAGCTTCATTATTTACATTTTGTTAGCTCTAGCAGTACTTTGAAGGTTTTTTCCTTCGGCGTGGCCGCACATTCGGCTTCAGTATCACCTGTGCAAACCACTAAATGCCCAAGTACCAAGAGGTAGGAGGGCTGCTGCTGCAAAAATGTTCCAGACAAGTGAAGGTTTTAGAATGCATGAACACAAAACACAAAAATGGAAGCGATTGTACGGTGCACAAGACGGTACGGTGCCACCAAGACATCTGTGACAACTGAAAGCATCTCAAACCCACAAATTAAAGTTGTCACTCTGCACTCTGAGCTCATAGTGTTTGCTTAGTGAGTTTGGAAATGAAAGAAACTGGCAAACTGATTTCAAGCTATGCGTGACTACAAAGCTCCACACAGAGACACAATAAGAAGGGACTATGTTCTTAGCAGTCCTGTCCATAGGTCTGTGTAGATGTCGTGAACACTGTAGTCTCTCCAGCGGTTTTTACGTATGCATATAAGGAAGATATCTTAAGAACTCCTCATCCGATTGACCAAACTGCTCTCTGTGCTGTCTGCGCACTTTTGAACTGATTTTAAAACCTAACCAAAGGCAACCAGAAAGTAACCCTTTGTGCTCTTGCTTGATTTAGTGTATTTCTGAGTGAAAACAGTCTGTCTTACTGCCAACCACACCTGCTCCTAATCCATCATCAGTCTATCAGCAGGTGGCCGTCAGGTCTACGGAACATTATGTAACCAAAACAATGTAACCAGATTTTAAATCAGTAGGGACATGTGACCATGTCTCACATCTAAAAACGCTAACGTCCTGGAGTGATGGATTTGTACTGTTTCTCGGTTGTTTCTTGTAACTTAATTTTTTTTTCCTTCCTCACAACTGAATGTTTGAGCATGCCCAATATGTGGAAATTGGTCACCGTATACATTGTTATTGGATAACCATCTTGTCTGTGTGTGTATGTTTAAAACCTTAATTTTAGTATTCGAGTGTGAGCAGGAGATGTGACTTAGTAGCTGTTGTTGCATTAGTCTGAACTTTGCCGTTTGTGATGTTTAGCAGGTTTGTCTCATCTCGCATTCATGTTTAATGTTCTCAGCTGGCAAATTTAATGTCCACTGTTGAGAGACGCTGACGGTATACACGGTCCTGCACTGGAGTACAGGCAACCCTGTTTTTGAAGTACAAAATTTCAAATATGTTGTCGGGGTGGGGGGGAGATTACAAAGTGTCCAGCTTTGTATCATCAGATTTTTTAATGAGGGGATGAAGGGGATGGATACATGAACACTTCCAAGTAGCTAAATATGTCTTGCACTAAATTTCCATCCATTTAAAAGAAAATACAAACCATAAGATATGTATGTCTGAAGGAGGCAGTTCTCAAAAGTGATTCGAGGAGAGTAGTGAGGGAAGCCACCAAGACAACCCTGAATGAGCTGTGATTGGAGGGACTTCAGTACAAAGTGTGTCTGTTACATCACCCGATGTAGAGCTTCATGTTCGAGTGGAACACAAGAGGACAAAAAAGTTGGATCAGTTCTAGGCTCAAGTCTCCCATGTGCCTTCTGGCAAACCGGTTGAAATTTCACATCTTAGTAAGTTTTGTCATTTTAAGTATTCTTTAATTTGTATTCCTGGTGGTATTAAATTGTGTACTTTGAGTTTCGGGGAGCCGGTCATTGTGAGCAGGACCATCTGCGGTAGAACGGTTTGACGCTGTCGTGTTTGGGATGCAGCGAGCTGTAGGTGTAGAGAAACTAACGAGTGTGACCGCAATACATTTATAAGCAGTTTTGTCCGTATTTGTGTGGACAGTCTGAGCTCATTCATGTAAACGCAGCAATAACTTCACAGTGCACAACTCCGCAGGCATTGCCAGCCCGTTCAGTTTTCTACATTATTTTAACTGTCTCACTTTCCACCAGTCATCTGTAGCTGGAACATATGGTTGGAGCTTTAAACATCTACAAAGTATGTGCTGCTGCAACAAATCGTTTTAATTTTTTTTTTAATTACCTGTCATTTTGGGTACAAGGTTTTGTGATATTTATGCATCAAAGGTGTTTAGTTGAAAGTACAAGAAAATAAACTACTTTATAGGGACGATGGACGTGATTTCTATAAATTTTTTGTGTGATCAGATGTATGTTTGAGTCTGGGGATGGTTTGTAGTTTACAGAAAAAATTAAGGAGAAACCTTTAAGAGGGAAATCACTCTGCCTGCTGGTTGGTATTTTAACTGTGATCTGATCTTTTTTTATATTGACATGTTATTAAAGCTGATTTTATGAATAAATTTTGACTACATTGACTGGTCACGTGTGTTTATTTTGAGAATTTTTCACCTTTTTTTTTAACCTGTCATATGATCTCAGACCGAGTTAAAAAAACAAACTTCCTCTGTCCAAGTAAAATCATGTTTAATCCACGAGAGGTCGCTGTGCTGTACACATAAAGGCATTCACAGATCATGTCTAAGACCAGCATCTTTTTTTTATCACCTCTGACAGTTTAAGAAATGTATGAACTAAAATCTATGCTCTATTATTTAGTGAAAATGGCATTTAAAGTCTTAAACTTTGTCAGTCAAACTTATTTTTAATCACATAATTTAAAGAAGGTGGCACCTGGAGAGTGCAAACCGCCACCAAGGACACAAATTCTGGAAAAAATGACCTGCTCAAAGGAACACTTTCAAAGTGCTTCAAATCTCAATGGTGGTGGGGGATGTTATGCTGGCTGTCTTTCCTGACATGGACTAGGTAATGTGTTGGGGACGAATGGACCGAAACATAATGTCCTGGAGGTGTTCTGTTGGATTTAGATCAGGTGAGCATGGGGGATCAGTCACTGGTATCTGTTCCTTCATCCTCCAGGAACTTACACACTCTTGCCGCATTGCCCTGCACCAGGAGGAACCCAGGACCCGCTGCACCAGCATAAGGTCTGACAATAGGTGCAAGGATTTCATCTCAATACCTAATAGCAGTCAGCGTTTTGTGTAGCCTGTAGAGGTCTGTCCAGCCTTCCAGGCACCCACCACCAAACCAAACCGGTCGTGCTAAATGATGTTCCAGGCAGCATAACGTTGTCCGTGGCCTCTCCAGACTCTTTCACGTCTGTCACATGGGCTCAGGTTGAACCTGCTCTCATCTCTGAAAAGGACGGCGCCACTGGTGGACCTGCCAATGCTGGTGTTCTATGGCATTCGAGCTCCATGGTGCCAGCTAGTGAGAACGGCCCACTACAGGACGCTGGGCCCTCAGACCACCCCCTATGATTTTTTTTTTTTTTTTTTTTGGTCCGAGACATTCACACCAGTGGCCTGCTGGGAATTTGTAGCGCTGCAGCAGTGTTCATCCTGTTCCTCCTTGCACAAAGGAACAGATACCCATCCTGTTGATTGGTTAAGGACCTTCTACCGCCCTGTCTAGCTGTCCTATAGTAACTGGCTGTCTCTTGGAATCTCCTCTGTGAGCTTGGGGCTGTGCTGGGAGACACAGCAAAACTTCTGCCAATGGCACGTATTGCTGTGCCATCCTGGAGGAGTAGGACTACCTGTCTGACCTGTGTAAGCTCCATGTACGGCACCATGCTACCAGCAGAGACCCTGACCCTATCGAAATGCAAACTAGTGAAAAATCAATCAGAAAAGTTGAGGGTGGTAAAAATGTCAATGGCCTCCACCTATAAAACTGTTCCAGCTGCTCCCATTTCAAGGAAGCCACTGTGCCACTCCACTCATGGTGGAGTGGCACAGAGAATGGTTTTGTTTAAAAGATGTGAAATTTCAGCTACAGGTTCTGTTTTCTTATGAACAGATTCTTCTCTGTTCCACTCCACCATGAAATTGAGAATAGTGATGTGACAGACTGGTGCACCGTAAAGAATTTCTCCAGTCACAGCCACAAGCCTATAACTTCTTCAGCTGCCTCTGTGTCTTGGTAGCTTCCCTCACTCGTCTCCTTTTTTTGCATTTTGTATTTCTAATGATTGGTGTAAATTAAGTTCAACACATTCAGTTAATTGGAAGTGTTTATGTAGCCATCCCCTGAGTTGTCTCAAGAAAACTGGCTATAAAAGTGATGATTCTTATAAAAATGATACTTGCACTTTTTACTAAATGCGATGATCATTTTTCATACATATTACTTTTACATTCATTTTCAGAGCCCATTACAGGCTCTGAAAATGAGGCAGTGTGTACAAAAATAACTAATTCCAAAATGCTAAATGTGATATTTTGGTTCGTCCCCTTGAGCTAAAACAAAGTCAGCACTACAAATACATCTTGATTGTATCTTTTTGACTTTATGCTGGCAGTGTACAGGATTTTTTTTTAAAAGTCACTGTCCATGTACTTATGGACCTGACTGTATATATCAGAAGAGAATCAGACTTCAGTGAAACACGTGAGATTGAGGTGTTTTCAGTGGTGGTGCCAGGAAATTTTTGTTGGGGGGGCTCCACAAAATGTCATTGAAATGAACAATATATAGTAAATTGCTTTATAAATACCAAGGTGATACCTCTAAAATGTGGTATCAATGCGCACACACACAACATTTAGAATGATTGCATTCATCACTTGTTATGCAATATTGAGAAATTCTCAGCGTAAAACTGCAGTTGAGATCCACAAATATGTCAGTCGCTATTCACATTTTTGGCAGATTTATTGGGGGGGGCTTAAGCCCCCCCTTGGCACTACCACTGGGTGTTTTTAATGGCTGATGTCAGTGTGGTGTATTTTGTTGCCATATCGTTGACATTTTATCCATTATATAATTTTTTTTTCCAAGAACAGAAATGGCGCAGTTGTTGCACAATCTGCACTTTAAAATGAATGATATTGCATTGAAATTAATTGTAGTTACTGAATGTTGAATCTTATACAGCTACTTCAAAAAAAAAAAAAAATCACTCTGTGTCAAAGATGAAAGTTTTTTACTTTATATGTATAAATGCAGACATAAACTGCTCTATTTTGTTCACCAAATAAATCCAACAGTACTTTGTTAGTAGTCAAGAAAACCTTTGCAAGGTGAGTTTACTGAAGAATATTTTTGTAAATGAATCCAGATCCTCCAGCAGGTCTTTTTAAATTCTCTTCCCTCACATCATCTCTGCGTCCAAACATTCTTCTTGTGTTCAATGAACACTGTATCAAAATGTCTGTTTTTTTTTCCCTCCATCCTGCAGAGGGTCCAAGTATTGTTTTTCCATTTTATCATTCCTCCACTCATACGCTGCTCACCCTCGTCCAGTCAAACAGCTTGCTGGAGCAGCATTCTGGAGCAGGAAAAACTGTTCCAGGTTTGCAGCACGCTCCATGTGCAGTTCATCCCTGGCTTGAGCTGAACAGGTTCTGGTCTAGTAGAGCTGTAGATCTGCCACATGCAGACCGGAGTGCATGGTTTCATGCCTCAGACAAAGAACCAGGGTCCAAATGGTTCCAGGTGTGTCTGGTGCTGCTGCTGTCTCATCTCTTGTTAAAACTTGGACTTTGAATGATCTGCGAGAGTTTTCCAAAGGAGTCCAACATGTCCACAGCTTCTTCATTATACACCTGTGCTGTGGTTGGCTCAGGCTGCTGTTGGACCTCCAGTCCAGGGGTTGAACCCAGATCCAAGGTGCTGATCCTGGGGAGGAACTGTGCCAGAGCTGGAACATCCTGGTCTCGGCCCTGCAGCCTCTGCCGGTGGCTCCCCAGACTCAGCAGGACTCCGTATTTGACAGAGCTGTAGGTGTTGTAGCCATCAGGTAAGATTTGCTCTCTGAAGGTGCACTCGTCCGTGTTGTAGGAGGACTGTGGAAGGCAGGAGGGACAAATGCATCAAACACTCTGCAGAGCTGCTGAACAAAGCAGCACACTACATGTTAACCACCTTTATTTTATTTTGGTTGTGAATTTTTTTTTCTTGTAATTCAGCATTTGTATCACGTGACAGAACTTTCTTGCAGTGCTGCTGTATTCAGTGAGGACACACCATCAGCTCTCTGTGGACTCATTTGGTCAAAGTGCCCCAGCTGGAGCTCCTCCAGAGTACTTTTTCAAGTAGGTCATGTCAGTTCAGGTCTGGCAGCATGGATCTGTGCAGTGTATCACCACAGCCACAAAACCGTATGAACTAAACCAATACATTTGCATCACTTTTAACCAAAATTGAAGCAACATTAATTTTTGACCCCTGTACAAACTGAAACTGACCTTTGTCACCATTCTTGCTGTTTTTACCTCATAAATCCATAACATTCAGACATAGACAGTCCAAACTATACCTTTTTAGAGTCTTTAGGATCAGACAATTTATCAATATGATTGGAGCATTTTTCAATTTTTATTTTGTAAAATGGCTGCCATGGGTGACATACTGAAAACTCATGAGTTAAGATCCAGTTTTATTTGGAAGACCTTTGGCTATAAGTGTCCCAAATTCTATGCTTTATCACAAAATGCCCAATTGATATGGAAGTCTGACCTAAGCTGCACCACGATAAAGTTTTCATGAATCTTGGGTCGCTGCAATCATCTGGACATGATATGAAGACACTGCCACCCAGTGGACGTGTTTGTGCACATGCAAGACCAGCCGTGCATGACTGCAAATGTCATAAAAAACATTAAAGGGGTAAATCACTTTATAGCTGTCATTTACAGTAAGATATGGTTCAGTGACACCACACGGCTGTTCCAAGCAGACTCTCTTCTGCTAGAAATAAAGTTTTAAAAGATTTCACAGACTGCTGAGTCACCTAAAAATAACCAAAGCAGAGCAATAGAGAGCCTAAAGCCTTGTTTGAGTGTGTAAAGTTTGAATATTTGCACCAGATGGAGATCGTAGCCGCTTACCCAGCAGAAAAGTCCAGGGGAGTTGTTTGTTGTTACAGGGATCAGATTAGAGTCAAACTCCAAGCGTAATCCTGGACCGTGGAATTAAAATGGCAGTGTTTGGATTGGGATGGCGTGCCCACAGATAACGGCCTCTTTCATCAAACAAACATACGTAAATGGTTCGCTGTAAGTTGTTCGTGAGCTGTTTGCCTTGGCCACAAAGAGCCGGGCTCAGGTCAAGGTTGTTGCTCTCGCTGCCAGGTCTTTTCATTCAGGTTTTCACTTTGCAAACATCCTGTCCTGCACCGCACCGGACAAAGGTTGGTGAACCGACTGACTGCTTGGGTGAATGACTGAGTGGAATCACTAAAGTGGCTGATAACGCACGAAAAACGTATGTTGGCCACGTGTGTGTGTGTAAAAATCTTTTGCATAATCTTTTGGGTGTCATAGCCAATAGCCAATATATGTGTTCAAACAAAACACTCAGAAAAACATCACTGCAATGTTCAACATCTTTAAACTTTTGCGGCTTTTTATTTACGGTAGTAATCATGACGAGTCTGCATGTAATGTTTTCAATAATTTGTGACTTTGGTCTATCAACTGGTAGAACTAAAATAGCCAAAAACATATAAATGCAGACCATATTATGGAATTAGTTTATATAAATAATTATGAATTATTGTAAAAATTGTGAAAATTTTTTCACAAATCATTTTTTCTTCCTTTTCTATTCAACCTGCAGACTGACCTCCTTGAACACCTTGCGGTCTATTTTACGAGATTGTGAAGAATTCTTTTGCTCAATACCTATGTTTCTAATCCAAATCTGTTTGAGATTTACTTAATGTGCAATGTTTTTATGACCAAGTTGATTGTATTTTATTTATCACCAACATTCTCATGTTGATGTTAACCTGTCCACTATGATGTGTGCTGCTGCCTTTCTTGGCCAGGTCATCTTTGTAAAAGGTTTCGATCTCAACAGAATTCTACCTGGTTAAATAAAGGCTATTATTATCATTATTTTTGTTATTATTATTATTATATGTACTGGTTATAAAAAAAAATACACCCAACCATCAGTTGTTGCACATGACTTGCAAACTCAAACAAAATCCTGCTTCTTTACAACAATCTTTAAAAAATGGTATTTTATTTAATCTAGAAAACAAATCTCTACAATATGATCTAAATTTAGTAAAATATAAAATAATTCAGTGTGTAAGTATGTAATGAAACACAACTAAATCATTTTTTGTGGCCAGATGAGATTTTGAGATACAAGGTAAGTTTCAAAATGTTTAGTTATTTAAATCATTTAAAAAATGTGTGTGTGTGTGTGTGTGTGTGTGTGTGTGTAGAGATGTGTGAGGGAAGCCACCAAATATACACTCAACAAAAATATAAACGCAACACTTTTGGTTTTGCTCCCATTTTGTATGAGATGAACTCAAAGATCTAAAACTTTTTCCACATACACAATATCACTATTTCCCTCAAATATTGTTCACAAACCAGTCTAAATCTGTGATAGTGAGCACTTCTCCTTTGCTGAGATAATCCATCCCACCTCACAGGTGTGCCATATCAAGATGCTGATTAGACACCATGATTAGTGCACAGGTGTGCCTTAGACTGTCCACAATAAAAGGCCACTCTGAAAGGTGCAGTTTTATCACACAGCACAATGCCACAGATGTCGCAAGATTTGAGGGAGCGTGCAATTGGCATGCTGACAGCAGGAATGTCATCCAGAGCTGTTGCTCGCGTATTGAATGTTCATTTCTCTACCATAAGCCGTCTCCAAAGGCGTTTCAGAGAATTTGGCAGTACATCCAACCAGCCTCACAACTGCAGACCATGTGTAACCACACCAGCCCAGGACCTCCACATCCAGCATGTTCACCTCCAAGATCGTCTGAGACCAGCCACTCAGACTGCTGCTGAAACAATCGGTTTGCATAACCAAAGAATTTCTGCACAAACTGTCAGAAACCGTCTCAGGGAAGCTCATCTGCATGCTCGTCGTCCTCATCGGGGTCTCGACCTGACTCCAGTTCATCGTCGTAACCGACTTGAGTGGGCAAATGCTCACATTCGCTGGTGTTTGGCACGTTGGAGAGGAGTTCTCGTCACGGATGATGCGAAGGAGATGTGTTACACTGCATGAGGCAAATGGTGGTCACACCAGATACTGACTGGTATCCCCCCCCCCAATAAAACAAAACTGCACTTTTCAGAGTGGCCTTTTATTGTGGGCAGTCTAAGGCACACCTGTGCACTAATCATGGTGTCTAATCAGCATCTTGATATGGCACACCTGTGAGGTGGGATGGATTATCTCAGCAAAGGAGAAGTGCTCACTATCACAGATTTAGACTGTTTTGTGAACAATATTTGAGGGAAATGGTGATATTGTGTATGTGGAAAAAGTTTTAGATCTTTGAGTTCATCTCATACAAAATGGGAGCAAAACCAAAAGTGTTGCGTTTATATTTTTGTTGAGTATAGTATGTGTGCACTTATGCAGTTCAGTATTTCTTTTATTATTCTTGTGTTTAGCTATTAAATTTAGACCATGACATAGGGATTTATCATGTATTTTTTTGGTGCTAATTTTAAAAACGAAGGCTCTGTTTCTTTTTTTTGGGGGGGGGGGGGGTTGATATCATTAAAAAACATTATATATATTGTGCATACTTTATATAGACATATTTACATCATAGTGTTTGATAAATTGCATTGTATGTCATTGTGAATAGCTAAAAACAAAAATTACACAGGGTATTTTAAAATTATGTATGTGGTAAACTACGTGTGATATCAAATATCTCAGTGAAAATTCATCAGCTGCATTTATTTTAAATATATCTGTCTATATTATTATATTATATAATATTATATTTTCTTTCCTGGTTGGTTTTGCAGATTGTGGACAAAATTTATTGTTGGGGTAAATGGGCTGCATTTATATAGCGCTTTTCCATCTGCATCAGACGCTCAAAGCGCTTTACAAATAATGTCTCACATTCACCCTGATGTCAGGGTGCTGCCATACAAGGTGATCACGACACACCGGGAGCAATAGGGGTTTAAGGACCTTGCCCAAGGGCCCTTAGTGATTTTCCAGTCAGGCTGGGATTTGAACAGAGGCTCTTCTTGTCTCAAGCCCAACGCTTAACCACGAGAGCATCACCTCCCCTAAATGGGGGGGTTATGTACCTTGGCAAAATGGTCTCAATTAATTCTGCTCTGAAACAACAAGTGTAATAATACAGATTTTTGCCTCAGACTAGCTTGCGGCTATGTTTGCAGGTTTTAATAATTGAGCCATAGTTTTCTTTGATGATCTGAGCAACAATAAAACACCAATATTTGGCTAACTTTGAACCTGGTGAACTGGGCTCAAAATATATGCAAAGTAGAATATTGCAACATATAATACTTCTGGTCTATAGAGAATCCTGGTAAGTCGATTTATAGCAGATCAGTGATTAGTTTAAATGTCCAGTCTCTCAGAATTGCTTTTGATACACATCACATCACAATCACAGTATTTTGACTGATAAGCTTTAGCTGTGGGTGGGTATCCCTGGGCACTGCGACAGACTGGCGTCCTGTCCAGGGTTTACCCTGCCTCACTCCATATGAATGCTGGGATAGGAGCCTCCAGCCCATGATCCTTAATTGGAGTAAGTGGATATAGATTATGGATGGATAGATGGGTATCTCTGGGTCAGCCTTGCAGTCGTTCTTCTCTGGACTCTCAAGATTTTCTGTTGGCAGTTTTACACTGTCATCTGATTTGTGGTGCACCCCAAGGTTCAGTCAGTGGTCCTATTTTGTTCAGCCAGTTGCTTCCCCTTAGACAGCTAACTAGCCATTTTAAAGGAATTTTCTGTAACTGGTATGCAGATGATATTCAATTATATGTATGTCTCATTAAAATCTAAAAACAGTCACACTTAAAATCTTACTTACCTGTCTACACGTCATAAAATACTGGATGGCTGCACATTTCTTGCAATGTAAAGGTGGAATTTTTTTTATTATTATTATTTTAATTTATACCCCTCCTGGTGTTATCCTTAAGATATTTGATGGTCTCAGGTGTCTCAGTTCATTCATCTATAGTAATCTAGGGTCCTACATGGGCCACATTCTAACTCTGGACCATGTTGTTTTATTTGCTCTTGGGTGTAGCTGAGAAATATTGTAAAGTAAATGGACTCAATGTATACACCACTTCTCCATCTGAATCAGAAACTTAAAGCGCTTTAAAATTATGCTGCACATTCATCCATTCACACAGACACACCAATGTCAGGGTGCTGCCTTGCAAGGCAGTCAACCACACACTTTGAGCAACTTGGGGAGTTTGGACCTTGCACAAGGGCCGTTAGTAATTTTCCAGCCAGATGAGGGCTTGAACCAAGGATACTCTGGTTTCAAGCCCACCACTTAACTACTAGACCATCACCTCAGGCCCATCACCAAGCTAAGACACACTGTGTCAAAATCAGAGATGGAATTATTATAATTATTATTACTTTTTTTGGTGTCCCATCTTGGTCATTGTAATTCCCTCCTCAACTGCCTCAGCAAAACATCTTTGCATCATCTTCAAGTTGTCCAAAACCTTCCTGCTAAATGTTTTACCAGGTCCTCTATATGTTTATGTGTGACACTGACTGCTCCTCACTGGCTCCACATTAATTTCAGAATTGAGTTTAAAGTCCTTGTGATCACCTATGAGCCTCTCTAGGGTCAGGGTCCTGCCAACATCTGCAGATCTGCAGGTGGATGTTCCCAGCTGACCTCTACGGTCTTCTGATCAGGGTTCTGCTTGTTATTCCCAGAATGAGGTACAAAACTAAAGGTTGTTGCTCCTAAACTTTAGACCTGTGAGTTTTAAGACCTGACAGCACTGGACACATTTTAAAAGAAACAACTTGTCCTTATGTCATTCTTATACCTAATTTTACTCTCTCTTTTGTTCCCCTGTGCACCAATGAAGCAGAAAAGCAGGGTATTGTAATCAGTCCTGTGTGTATGTGAGTGTCTATCTGCCTGTGAACAAGATCATTAAAAACCAGTTACATGGATTTTCATCAAACTGTGTGGGAACATTGCTTTGGCTGATATCTCAAGGTGGTTAACTTTTCGAAAGGATGAGCCAAACATCAAGGTAAGTAAAAACAATGGTGTAAAAAAACATGCTTTCTGCTGCATCTCCACCACCAATACTTGGTGTCATGATGAAATCATAACAGGATGTAGTTTTACATCCTCATTGAAGACAACTTTGGATGCTGTAGCTCCTCTGAAAAAGAGAGCTTTAAATCAGAAGTGCCTGACTCCGTGGTATAACTCACAAACTCATAGCTTAAAGCAGATAACCCGTAAGTTGGAGAGGAAATGGCGTCTCACTAATTTAGAAGATCTTCATTTAGCCTTGAAAAAGAGTCTGTTGCTCTATAAAAAAGCCCTCCGTAAAGCTAGGACATCTTTCTACTCATCACTAATTGAAGAAAATAAGAACAACCCCAGGTTTCTTTTCAGCACTGTAGCCAGGCTGACAAAGAGTCAGAGCTCTATTGAGCTGAGTATTCCATTAACTTTAACTAGTAATGACTTCATGACTTTCTTTGCTAACAAAATTTTAACTATTAGAGAAAAAATTACTCATAACCATCCCAAAGACGTATCGTTATCTTTGGCTGCTTTCAGTGATGCCGGTATTTGGTTAGACTCTTTCTCTCAGATTGTTCTGTCTGAGTTATTTTCATTAGTTACTTCATCCAAACCATCAACATGTCTATTAGACCCCATTCCTACCAGGCTGCTCAAGGAAGCCCTACCATTATTTAATGCTTCGATCTTAAATATGATCAATCTATCTTTGTTAGTTGGCTATGTACCACAGGCTTTTAAGGTGGCAGTAATTAAACCATTACTTAAAAAGCCATCACTTGACCCAGCTATCTTAGCTAATTATAGGCCAATCTCCAACCTTCCTTTTCTCTCAAAAAGTCTTGAAAGGGTAGTTGTAAAACAGCTAAACTGATCATCTGCAGAGGAATGGTCTATTTGAAGAGTTTCAGTCAGGTTTTAGAATTCATCATAGTACAGAAACAGCATTAGTGAAGGTTACAAATGATCTTCTTATGGCCTCAGACAGTGGACTCATCTCTGTGCTTGTTCTGTTAGACCTCAGTGCTGCTTTTGATACTGTTGACCATGAAATTTTATTACAGAGATTAGAGCATGCCATAGGTATTAAAGGCACTGCGCTGCGGTGGTTTGAATCATATTTGTCTAATAGATTACAATTTGTTCATGTAAATGGGGAATCTTCTTCACAGACTAAGGTTAATTATGGAGCTCCACAAGGTTCTGTGCTAGGACCAATTTTATTCACTTTATACATGCTTCCCTTAGGCAGTATTATTAGACGGTATTGCTTAAATTTTCATTGTTACGCAGATGATACCCAGCTTTATCTATCCATGAAGCCAGAGGACACACACCAATTAGCTAAACTGCAGGATTGTCTTACAGACATAAAGACATGGATGACCTCTAATTTCCTGCTTTTAAACTCAGATAAAACTGAAGTTATTGTACTTGGCCCCACAAATCTTAGAAACATGGTGTCTAACCAAATCCTTACTCTGGATGGCATTACCCTGACCTCTAGTAATACTGTGAGAAATCTTGGAGTCATTTTTGGTCAGGATATGTCATTCAAAGCGCATATTAAACAAATATGTAGGACTGCTTTTTTGCATTTATGCAATATCTCTAAAATTAGAAAGGTCTTGTCTCAGAGTGATGCTGAAAAACTAATTCATGCATTTATTTCCTCTAGGCTGGACTATTGTAATTCATTATTATCAGGTTGTCCTAAAAGTTCCCTGAAAAGCCTTCAGTTAATTCAAAATGCTGCAGCTAGAGTACTAACGGGGACTAGAAGGAGAGAGCATATCTCACCCATATTGGCCTCTCTTCATTGGCTTCCTGTTAATTCTAGAATAGAATTTAAAATTCTTCTTCTTACTTATAAGGTTTTGAATAATCAGGTCCCATCTTATCTTAGGGACCTCGTAGTACCATATCACCCCAATAGAGCGCTTCGCTCTCAGACTGCAGGCTTACTTGTAGTTCCTAGGGTTTGTAAGAGTAGAATGGGAGGCAGAGCCTTCAGCTTTCAGGCTCCTCTCCTGTGGAACCAACTCCCAATTCGGATCAGGGAGACAGACACCCTCTCTACTTTTAGGATTAGGCTTAAAACTTTCCTTTTTGCTAAAGCTTATAGTTAGGGCTGGATCAGGTGATCCTGAACCATCCCTTAGTTATGCTGCTATAGACTTAGACTGCTGGGGGGTTCCCATGATGCACTGTTTCTTTCTCTTTTTGCTCTGTATGCACCACTCTGCATTTAATCATTAGTGATTGATCTCTGCTCCCCTCCACAGCATGTCTTTTTCCTGGTTCTCTCCCTCAGCCCCAACCAGTCCCAGCAGAAGACTGCCCCTCCCTGAGCCTGGTTCTGCTGGAGGTTTCTTCCTGTTAAAAGGGAGTTTTTCCTTCCCACTGTAGCCAAGTGCTTGCTCACAGGGGGTCTTTTGACCGTTGGGGTTTTACGTAATTATTGTATGGCCTTGCCTTACAATATAAAGCGCCTTGGAGCAACTGTTTGTTGTGATTTGGCGCTATATAAAAAAAAAATTGATTGATTGATTGATGTTTGTTCAGAATATGCAAGGTTGGGATCAGCTCCCTAATGCCTTTGATGATGTATGTTTCTATTTTTATCTTCTCTTTGAGGCACTTTGTAACATCTCTACATTTTTTAAATAAAGTACTGACTTATTTACAGTGCATCCGGAAAGTATTCAGCACTTCACTTTTTCCACATTTTGTTATGTTACAGCCTTATTCCAAAATGGTTGAAATTCATTTTTCCCCTCAAAATTCTACTCACAACACCCCATAATGAGAACAGGAAAAATTGATAAAAAAAAAAACAAAAAAAACTAAGAGATCATATGTACAGTTTTGCTCAAAAGTTTACATACCCTGGCAGAATTTTTGCTTTTTTTGGCCATTTTTAAGAGAATATGAATGACAACACAAAAACTTTTTTTCCACTCATGGTTAGTAGTTGGGTGAAGCCATTTATTGTCAAACAACTGTGTTTCCTCTTTTTAAATCAAAATGACAAGAGAACTACCCAAATGAACCTGATCAAAATTTTACATACCCCTGTTCTTAATACTGTGTATTTCCCCCTTTAACATCAACGACAGCTTGGAGTCTTTTGTGGTAGTTGTGGACGAGGCTTTCTGGTGGTAAAACTGCCACTGAATATGTTTCGGACTTTATTTACATAAATTACAAAGAAATACAAACAATATGGCATTCTATGGTAAATCTGCATGGAGTAGACAGTTCTCAAAAACCAAGTGAGTGTGCAAGAAGTAGAAGAGTGAGGAAAGCCACCAAAACACCCAGACAACCCAGAAGACATTATAGGCTTATGTGGCTGTGATTGGAGAAATTGTGCACAGTGCAAGCTTTGCATTTTGCATCACTACTCTTAGCTTCATAGTGGAGTAGAGCAGAGAAGGATTTTCTTTCACCAAAACAGATCAAATCCAGGCTTGCATCTTAGATGTACTATCTGGCAATTTGTAGGTAAACTTTCAGGTCTTCTTTTTAAGAAAATCCTCCTCTATACCACTTCGTCATGAAGATGGATAACTGGTGATGCAAAATACAAAGCTGATGAGTGAAATGAGTGAAAAAAAGTTTTTGTATTGTCATTCATATTCTCTTAAAAATGGCCAAAAAAGCAAAAATTCTGCCAGGGTATGTAAACGTTTGAGCACAACTGTACATAAATATGATGCTACAAGCTTGGTGCACCTATCTTTGGGCAGTTTTGTCTATTCCTCTTTGCAGCACTTCTCAAACTGCCTCAGGCTGGATGGGGAGCATCGGTGCACAGACATTTTCAGATCTCTCCAGAGATGTTCAATCGGATTCAGGTCTGGGCTCTGGCTGGGCCACTCAAGGACATTCACAGAGTTGTCCTGAAACCACTCCTTTGATATCTTGCCTGTGTGCTTAGGGTCATTGTCCTGGTGAAAGATGAACTGTTGCCCCAGTAAATGGACTGCATTTATGTAGTGCTTTTCCATCTGCATCAGACGCTCAAAGTGCTTTACACATCAAATGCCTCACATGTACCCCGATGTAAGGGTGCTGCCATGCAAGGTACTCACTACACACCGGGAGCAACTAGGGGATTAAGGACCTTGCCCAACGGCCCTTAGCGATTTTCCGTTCAGGCTGGGATTTAAACCAAGGATCCTGTGGTCTGAAGCCCAACGCTTAAGTATGAGACCATCACCTCCCCTGTCTGAGGTCAAGAGCACTCTGGAGCAGGTTTTCATCCAGGATGTCTCTGTACATTGCTGTATTCATCTTTCCTTCAATCCTGACTAGTCTACCAGTTCCTACTGCTGAAAAACATCCCCACGGCATGATGGTGCCACCACCATCCTTCACTGTAGGGATGGTGCCTGGTTTCCTCCAAACATGGCGCCTGGCATTCACACCAAAGAGTTCAATCTTTGTCACATCAGACCAGAGAATTTTGTATCATGGTCTGAGAGCCTTCAGTTCATTCAAAATGCTGCAGCTAGAGTACTGACGGGGACTAGAAGGAGAGAGCATATTTCACCCATATTGGCCTCTCTTCATTGGCTTCCTGTTAATTCTAGAATAGAATTTAAAATTCTTCTTCTTACTTATAAGGTTTTGAATAATCAGGTCCCACCTTATCTTAGGGACCTCTTAGTACCATATCACCCCAATAGAGTGCTTCGCTCTCAGACTGCAGGCTTACTTGTAGTTCCTAGGGTTTTTAAGAGTAGAATGGGAGGCAGAGCCTTCAGCTTTCAGGCTCCTCTCCTGTGGAACCAGCTCCCAATTCAGATCAGGGAGACAGACACCCTCTCTACTTTTAAGATTAGGCTTAAAAGTTTCCTTTTTGCTAAAGCTTATAGTTAGGGCTTGATCAGGTGACCCTGAACCATCCCTTAGTTATGCTGCTATAGACTTAGACTGCTGGGGGGTTCCCATGATGCACTGAGTGTTTCTTTCTCTTTTTGCTCTGTATGCACCACTCTGTATTTAATCATTAGTGATTGATCTCTGCTGTCTTCCACAGCATGTCTTTTTCCTGATTCTCTCCCCTCAGCCCCAACCAGTCCCAGCAGAAGACTGCCCCTCCCTGAGCCTGGTTCTGCTGGAGGTTTCTTCCTGTTAAAAGGGAGTTTTTCCTTCCCACTGTCGCCAAGTGCTTGCTCATAGGGGGTCGTTTTGGCCGTTGGGGTTTTTCTGTAATTATGCAGCCGACGCGACGCTCTGCCACAGGAAAAACACCTCTGTTGGAAGACTTAAGGACAAGTTGGAACATGTCCTGCCTGTTAAGCAATTTCTCATATACTCACTCCACTGAAAGCCATCAAAAGCCGCCTGGATTTTACAAATGGTTATCAACACGGAGGTGTTTTTCCTGTGCCGCCGCACCGCGTCGGCTGCATCCCGACGCGCGGATCCGTCTGCACGTCTTTCATTAAAAAAATCTCCTTTAACAGTGGAATATCCGGATAAAATGCTGAAACCGACTTCTTCTGAAACTTCTCTATTCTCTCACGACGTCCTGGATCAATAGAGCCTGAAATGTGGAGGTTTTCAGCTTGAACAGGCTGACGACGGCGGCTGAGAGCGCTGAGCGACGTCTCGCACTGTGGGAAGTCCTTAAAGCGACAGAATCACCTCAAAATCTCTCATCAGCCGTTAAAATTTTCACTGAAAACCAGCTTAATTTTTCGAACCGTGTCCACTTCGATGTGTCTCACAGGTTTAGAAAAAATTTTGATCAAACAACGTGCCAGTCTCTCAGCAACTTCTCAGACAAAGGAATTCCGACGAGGGGCTGGACGACTCCTCCCACAAGGAGTGCTCACAGGCGAATGACGTCACCGACAGGCGTGGAAAAACTCACACATGCGCACGAGGGTTCAAGCATGTCTGACGTAAAAACATATGAATGAAATCCATATAGTTTTTGAAAAAAATAAAAAGGACCGTTACTTTATTGACAGCCCTCGTATATATATATATATATATATATATATATATATATATATATATTTGTTTTTGTTTGTCTTTTTTAAAGTGATCCACAGCTGTATATAATTAAAGTGGCCACCTCATTCTGTATGCAGAACGGCACCACGCGCAAAAGAGCGATTTTGCAGAAATAAATGGACAAACAAAGTTAAAAGTGAGATTATGGTGTGAAAATGACTGTTTAAAGCCAGGGAAAAAATAAAGCCAGCAAGCCACGGATGGAAAGGAAGCCAGTGAGAAGGAGCACAGAGGCGGCTGTCCAGGAATGGAGAACAGCTGCGCGCACGCAAAAGAGCGATTTTGCAGAAATAAACGGACAAACAAAATTAAAAGTGGGATCACGATGTGTGTGTTTAAAGCTGCAGAAGAAACAAAACCAGCGAGCCGCGGAGCCAGTGAGGAGCACAGAGGTGGCTGTCCAGGAACCCTTGGTTCGGTTCTAGCTGGTCTGGTGCATTACAGGTGGACAGCAGCCTGGCGCACAGCGCACAACCGCTGTACTGGAGCATCTATTTTTGGACTGCATTTAAAAAATGTGAATCTTTAAATGCTGCTGTGAATTGAAAACCCACAATTTAAAGGGACCAGGTGTGGGAGGGCTGGAGGTTTGGACCAAACCCATGCCTCAACATGCTCCATCACTGCGTTATCACGGCACTATCACAGCACTACGTGGCTTAGAGTGGCTGAAGCGAGCCATTCGAGGTTCTAATGACAGGTCGGTCATGGCTCACGAGAGGCTGCTACGTGACACATGCGGGGTACAGAGTTATTGGTTTGCTCAACCAATAATTTGCAGCATTTTTTTGCCAAAATTGGAGCAACTTTTTAACATTTGACACTAATTCTTGATGTTTTTACCCCTAACCCCATATCACTGAGTCATAGGTAGTCCAAACTATACATTTTTGGAATCTTGATGATCAGACAAATAATGTGGTATACTTTTCAATATGCCTAGAGCATTTTTAAATTTTGACCCATGTGTCATCATCCATTGACCCATACCTGGCTATAGCTCCCACCCCGGGATGTCTATCATACATTTTTGTGTAGGCCATGGTATACTGACGCTTCAATGTAAATGTCTTTTGGCCACCTTAAGTGGTACAGACAACCTGCTTGGTTGTGGTATACTTTTCAGTATGATTTCAATATGTTTGGAGCATTTTCAAATTTTGACCCCTGCGTAATTCTTCAATTTACCACTACCTGGCCGCCGATTGAAAATTCAAGTGGCCAGTCAGTATTTTGAAAAATAATGTATTTTGATCGACATGCTGGACCAACGTTACTTTATTTCCATCCCGTATGAAGAATGCAAAAAGAGGAGGTGTGCTAGGAACTACACGGTGCCAGACCCTCCCAGCCTGTTTGACAGCCACATCTGGCCCATGTATCTGAAACACAAAAAGATATACCACTCTAAGGAGTATATCTAAGGAGGAGTAATGTCTAAGGAGTATTTATACCAAAGTTCGTGTTTGTATCACCGTTTGAAGGATTGTTTTGGTTGTCTGCTGCAGTTGGCAGCACGATGGATTAGTGGTTAGCACTGTTGCCTCACATCAAGAAGGTCATGGGAGCGATTCCGGCCTGTGGCCTTTCTGTGTGGACTTTGCATGTTCTCCCTGTGTATGCGTGGGTTTCCTCCAGGTGCTCCAGTTTCCTCCCACATTTAAAGACATGCAGGTTAGGTGAATTGGAAACTTTATAATTGTCCAGGTCTCCCGTGCAAAAGAGATCCCGATCTCAGTGGGACTAACCTGTTTAAAGGTTAAATTAAACTCCAGTGTCCGCTGTCATGTCTTTGGTTGTTTACAGTACAAAGCAAATTAACCCGTATTCAGGTGAGCGATCTGCCATCAGACCAGATTCTTTTCTCATCCTTTGTGAGGTTTGTACAAAGTGCCATATATTTGCCTTTTTTTTCTAGTAACCCTCTAAAGGTATGAGTGGCATTCAGGCCAAACAGCCTGGTTAAAGTCACCATCACATTCCAGATAATCCTCCTGCATTTATGTGATCAAAGCCTTTGTCACAAAAGCAGCGGGTGAACTGTATTCATTCCTCAATAGTCTGACAGAATTTTGTTTCTAAGAAAAAATGTTTTAGACAGAAATCCTTACCAACGTGTAAAGCCTCCCGTTGTGCTCGATGCAGAGAAACCGTCTCGTTGCTACTCCTTTGATGACAACACAGCCTGGACCCACCGGCTGGATCTCCATCAAGCCTGCAGTCACACATCCATTAAAAATATGAATCTCCCATCAAATCTTCTCCAAATTTGACTTTCCATCAAGCAGCTTGTGGAGGTCTGTTTTAACTTGGGAGTTTGGTCATGGCTGACTTACTGTGCAGGTTCTGGTCTGCAGAACCATGGATCTGCCCGTCCTCGTTGATCAGCAGGTGCATGCCATTCTTGGCAGCGTACAGATGCCTGAGCCGGACCACTTGGCCCCAGCCATGGGTGATGTGGGGGCCCTGGTCAAGCAGTGGCAGGCAAACAACGCCGACAGCAAACAGCATGTTTGCAAAGCAGAGAGTGAAAACTAGAAGCAGCATGATTCCTCAGTAATGTCTCTGCTGCTGGTCCCCTCAGCTGGACGTGTGTTTCATCAGTCCAGCCTTTTAAACATGGCCCTTATCAGCTGCAGATAACCCTCTTTCCTAAAAGGAGTTCCCAGAAACTGACCATAACACACCCCTGCACCGCGTCCAACTGGATCATAGCTCTCTGTTGACTCGAGGCGAGCCCTGACTCAAGCCCTTCTCTGGTCTCACACCTTCCATCATTCCATCATTAACCAGTGCACTGTTCTGTAGTGGGGATCATTTGAGTCAGCTTTTGAACATGGTGGAGAAGGAATTACATAAATTTAAACTATCACTTCATCTTGGTAAAACAAAGTGTATTGTTATATTTGGAAATAAGTCCAGGAATTCAAGTAGAAGCTTAACAATACATGACGCTGAAACTGGAATTGTAAATGAAACTAAATTTCTTGGAGTAATTATTGATGATAAATTAGGTTGGAAAACACATAAATTATGTTAAATCCAAAATATCAAAATCCATTGCAATTCTGCACAAAACTCAAGATTTCCTCTCTCAATATTCATTAATTACTTTATATTATGCATGAATAGCTCCATATATGACATATTTTATTGAGGTTTGGGGAACACATATAAAACTAACACTAATTCAATATTTCTATTGCAAAAGAAAGCCATAAGAATTATCAGTAATAAATCTTTGCAGGATCCAACCAACTCATTATTTATTTGCTTAAATATTCTGAAATTTAGTTAGCTGATTATATTGCAATACAAACTATGTACAAAGCAAAAAAACATCTACCTCAACATGTCTAAAATCTGTTTAAAATGAAAGACTTCAGTTATAATTTGAGAGGAATATTAATATTTGATAAACCAAGGACACAAACTATTGTAAAAAGTCACTTTGTCTCTTTAAAAGGAGTGAACATTTGGAACAACTGTCCCAAACGTATTAAATTATGCTGTACTCTAGTCAGCTTTAAAAGACTTTATTAAAAACTACATAATTTGTGGTTACAGTATGGACAGTTAAGTTGGGGAAGGTGATGGTCTCGCCGTGCTTCAAGCCTTGGGCTTGAGACCAGAGGATCTTCAGTTCAAATCCCAGCCTGACCATAAAATCACTAAGGGCCCTTGGGCAAGGTCCTTAATCCCCTAGTTGCGCCCAGTGTGTAGTGAGTACCTTGTATGGCAGCACCCTGACATCGGGGTGAATGTGAGGCATTATTTGTAAAGTGCTTTGAGCGTCTGATGCAGATGGAAACGCGCTATATAAATGCAGTCCATTTACCATTTGATTTTGTACTATTATTTTTTGGATTGCACAATGTGCGCGATTGCTTATTTTGTTTTGATGGCATATTTAAGTTCATTGATTATCTTAAAATGTTTGTGTTTTGCTTGTACTGCTGGTTTTGCGTTTGTTATGAGGAGTAAATTTTACTGAGGCAAAAGGGATAGGCGTATATAAGCCTTTTCGGTTACTTAGGTCAACTGAGAAATCAGTTTTGTTTTATTTTGTACTGAAAGTTTCTCTTTGTTTCTTTGCACCAAAATAAAACTTACTCATTCACCACTGGAGTGTCATACAAGATGGAATTCTAAAATGAGAGCCAGGACTTTGTCCAGATCAACACAACACTACAGAACTACATATGAATTGTCAGCTGTCTACTTTCAATGCTGTGCACAGCACTGAGATCTCTATTTCTGAAGGTTTATTCTGAATAAGGCTCTTGGACCATAGAGAGAGGCTCAAGAAATGCCTGTGAGCCAAAGATCTTCTGCAACTGGGATTGAAACGAGGTGACACTATAGTTACAGGAAGTACTGAATGAAGTCTATGTGGCCTTCCACTGATATGCTTATGACATGACCAAAACAGAGTTGGTCCATTAATCCAGGAGGGCTAAGGTAAGATAAGGGCAGTTCATCTGTCTTTAAAAGTATATGGCCACTAAGCTTTTTAAGATTCAAGGCATGGAAAGAATTTTCTTTGGCACCACCATAATTGTATTGATTAGCCTTATAGGGGATTCATAGTATGACATTGCCAACATGATCAAACTTCACGTTCTCTACAAAAAAATTATAAAAAGGTTCCTTTGAAGGGGTAAATTTTCAAAAGAACAGATGGTCTTGAACTACTTACGGTGGCGGCAATAGAGACCAATACAGTCTATAACAGTGACAGATCACATGGGGACTTCCCCAGAATTGCAGAAGGATGTTGGGAAGCAAACAGTGACAGTCAATTGGAGTAGAGAGGCACAGTGACATCTGCTGGCTGCTCTCTCTCTGATTACTGATCCAACATTGTGGAAAAAGCTCCAAAACTGCTGTGTTTCTGTGTAAATCTAACATGTTTCTTATATATTATGTAAAAGCTAGAGAGGAAGACACGCTTTTTTATAACCTGATAAAACCTCTGAAGTGATTTACAAGACATATCACTGATGTCAGTGTGCACGCTACGTGCATGCACATCACCCGCAGTCAAAGGTAACTTTTGGCCTCAAAAGCTCCTGCATGCACTCACACGCATGTCATCCTGCAGACTGCATTAAAAAGAAAAGAAAATATTTGTTATGGAATTCCCCAGATAAATATATTCTCTTCACTGAAATGAGCTGTAATTTTATAAGATGTTTTAAAAAATAAGCCTACATTATAATGCATGGAATTTAGTAGAATCTAAATGTTGTCAGTTTAGTGAAATTTAGTTGGCCTTACACCTTTCAGCCTTTTGTGTTCTGCTTGTGTTGGGATTCAGTTGGAGTTATCTTTCTTTGTCTGTTATAAGGTTGGAGTGTGTGAAAACTGTTTTGTATAAGGGTTTTTACACATCTTAATGATACCCATTATGACACAACATGGAAAGGTTATCTTGAACCAGGAACCATCTACTCTGGAAACAAACACATTAACTGCTTTGAAAAACATTATATAGTTCCTTCAGCTACTCCTTTGTCGTCGTCCCACCCCACTTGTGGCCTCCACATTTCACACCCGATGCCCTTCCTGACGCAACTCCACATCACATGGAGAAATGTGGCAGGGGTGGGGTTTGAACCGGGAACCTACACATTGAAACCAAGTGCACTTGGCTACCACCCCTGTCCTGGAAGAACATGATATATGCTTGACGATATACAGTGCATCCAGAAAGTATTCACAGTGCTGCACTTTTTACACATTTTTATGTTATAGCCTTATTCCAAAATGGATGAAATTATTTTTTTTCCTCAAAATTCTACACACAATGTCCCACAATGACAATGTGAAAAAAGTTTTTTTATAGATGTTTGCAAATTTATTAAAAAAAATCAAACAAATAAAAACAACAACTAAGAAATCACATGTATTCACAGCCTTTGCCATGAAGCTCAAAAATTGAGCTCAGGTGCATCCTGTGTTCATCCTTGGGATGTTTCTACAGCTTTATTGGAGTCCACCTGGGGTAAATTCAGTTGACTGAACATCATTTGGAAAAGCACACGCCTGTCTACATATAAGGTCCCAGACTGGACACAAATGCAGAACTCACACAGAGGCGTGGAATGAGTAAACGGATTTACAACCCCAGTTCCAATGAGGTTGGGATGTTGTGTAAAATGTAAATAAAACAGAATACAATGATTTGCAAATCTACTTATGTACATGTGAATACTTTTTTGTTTTTAATAAATTTGTGAAAATATTTTCATGTTGTCATTATGGTGTGTTGTGTGTAAAAATTTGAGGGGAAAAATGAATTTACCTCCATTCTGGAATAAGGCTCTAACAACAAAATGTGGAAAAAGTTAAGTGCAGTGAATACTTTTCCAGATGCACTTTATGTATACACTATAGTTTTTGAACATGTTAAAACAAAGGTTAAGACATAATCTTTCTTTTTGGTCCAGCTTCAGTCGGTGTTGATGTCTAAAACTATGGAAGAAGTACAATGAGTACAAATAGCAGTAAAGCTGGCTTTTAATAGTGACAAAAGCAATACCAACTGTATTAGTAGAAGCAGATGTTTTAGTTTTAAGTTAAGTACCGTCTGGAGGAGCAGTGCTTTATGTGTCCGTAGTGTAACTTTGTGCAACATTGTATGCTGTGTGTGTTGTGGTTCTTCAGTGAACCAGCATTTTTCTTGTGTGTGGGGTAAAGTCCACAAATGACTCTCTACACATCTGTGAGAGTGGGTTACTCCACATGCACAAACAAATTTCTTTTCCGTTTTGTCACATTCTGCCCTGTACTTCCGGCACTCTGCCTAACATTTACAGACAAGTTAAACTATAATAGAATGTCAATATTGATGTTCTCCAATTTCACTCTGAGAGCCAGATTTAAAAGTTGATCTTTCGGCACGTGTTCTGAAATTTCAAATTGTCCGTCTCCTAGAGACAGTGGGTGTGTGCAGTGGCACTGACAGTTCCATTTTCCAACCTGATACCTTTAGACCCCCTGTGGTAAAAAGTCTGACAGTTTCTGTCACTAGAGGGCAGTGTCGAGCATACATCTGTGTAAATCCCTCTGTGGGAAGGTGAGGAGTTGTGTGAATGAGAATGAAATGTGGAGCAGAAAGTCAGAAAGTTTTGGAACTTTAGAAGAAAAACAGCCAGGCAGCATTAGTTTAATAGTAAACAGACGTAAAATTATGAAGATGAAAACAACAAAAGAAGCACACACACTTACAAATGACATGCACACCAACCCTTGCAAAATAACTGATCCAGATTTCTACAGTAGTATACCCCTTTTAAACTAAAAATAAGGGAGTATTCCTTCAGTTTACTTGTGTACCTATCAGTTACATGCACCGGTCACTTTTTTAGGTACACCTGTTCAATTGCATGTTAACACAACTTGCTAATCATCCAATCACATGGCAGCAACTCAATGCATTTATGCATCTAGATGTAGGGAAGACGACTTGCTGAAGCTCAAATTGAGCATCAGAATGGGGAAGAAAGGGGATTTAAATGACTTTGAATGTGACATGGTTGTTGGTGTCAGACAGGCTGGTTTGAGTATTCAGAAACTGCTGATCTACCGGGATTTCACATACCGCCGTCTCGACAGCTGACAGAGAACAGTCCAAAAAAGAAAAGACATCTAGTGAGCTGCAGTTGTGTGGAAAAAATATGCCTTGTTGATCTCAGAGGAGAATGGACGACTGATTGAATGGGCGACTGCATGACGCTGTTATGTCACTATGGATCAACATCTGTGAGGACCACCTTGTTGAATCTATGCCACAAAGAATTAAGATAGTTCTGAAGGCAAAAGGGGGTCCAACCCAGTACTTGCAAGGTTGTACCTAATAAAGTGCCAGTAAGTGTATATACTTAACAGATTATACAGAAAGTATTCATTTTTATACTTTTCCTCCCACATCTAAAGACACACAGGTTAAGTGAATTGGAAACTTTATAATTGTCCAGATCTCTCTTGCAAAAGAGGCTCGATCTCCATGGGACTAACCTGGTTAAATAAAGTTTGTTTTTTTTTAACGGTTGTGATGAGAGAGGATACTTGGTTCAAATCCAGATCACACTGGAAAATCACTAAAGTCTCTATCACTAAAGTTAGTGTACTTTCATGAAGTAAAAAAACTGGGGCCACAGCGTGTTCTACCTATGAGTTCACTTCCACTGTAAAATACTAGTTCTGTATTCAGTCTTTAATACCCTTACCCTTAATGTACAATTACAAGTATACTTTTGTAAAATAAAACAATGGCCAGTTAGTAGTCCCAAGAAGTCTTTAAATAGTACACTTCCAATTACGCTTATAAAGTGTACTTAGGAAATAAACTTAAGTTTCTTCCATTTATTTAATTACAAAAATAAAGTATACCTTTTCACAACTGTAATTGTACTTGTCAGAAGGAATTCCTTTCTTCTCTATGTCCTTCATGCAAACCTTTGTATCTTAAAACTCAACAACCTTAAAATGCTCAAGATTTAATTTTTTTTTTTCTGCATTAATACTGTGAGGTCAAAGCTCTTTGTGTCCAAAATAAATAAATCATGCATTTCTGACATTTAGAAATTCTTTTTTTTTATATATATATATATATATATATATATATATCCCTGAAATGCTCAAATCACCACTAGAAGGTGATAAAAGCTGCTCAAATGTGCAGCAAGCCTTCACTATTTGTTCATTTGAGAAGTTACGTTTTGGCAAAAATCATATGAGCTGACAGTCAAAACCAAAGGTACTGTTGTGTCCCGGCCCTTATGGGCAAATTACTTACTTTGATAAGGGCCCCCTTCACAAATAAGACAATTGAAGCCAGCTAGCGCAAGAATGAGGAATTGCATGCCATTCGTGGAAAAATCTGAGCTGCCTTTAACACCTCGTACACTGTCACTACAACCATCTGTGCACACCAGCAGCCGAAAGACAGAGTGCCCTGTGAGAGCCTGTTTGATCCCTCTTGCAGCAGGTGTCGGCCCAATTCCAGGTGACACATATGAACATCCAACAGCGCTCGCTGGACACTTAGAAAAATGTTGGCCATTCGGACTGTTGGCACAAAAATACTGAACAGACGACCACGTTTGAGATGGATGTGAAATTTGTCTGAAATTTAGGGTCATTGCCTTGTTGAAAGATCCAGCCCTGGTGCAACTTCATCTTTGTCACTGATTTATGAACATTGTTCTCAAGAATCTGCTGATACTGACTGTAATTCATTTGACCCTCAACTTTAACAAGATTCCAGTACCTGCACTGGCCACACAGCCACACAGCATGATGGAACCACCTCCAAATTTTACTGTAGGTAACAAGCGTTTTTCTTGGAATGCTGTGTTCTTTTTCAGCCATGCATACCACCCCTTGTTATGTCCAAATAACTCAATTTTATTTCATCAGTCCACAGCACCTTATTCCAGAATGATGCTGGCTTGTCCAAATGTGTTATAGCATACCTCACATGACTGTTTGTGGCGTGTATGCAGAAAAGGGTTCCTCTGCATTACAGCATCATACAGCATCTCTTTGTGCAAAGTGTGCTGTATAGTTGAATGATGCACAGAGACATTATCTGCAGTAAGATCATGTTGTAGGTCATTGGAGCAGGTCTGTGGGTTGACTATGACTGTTCTCAGCATCCTTCACATCAGCTTATCTGAGTTTTTTCTTGGCCTGCCATTTCAGGCCCTTAACTAGTACTGTGCCTGCGGTCTTCCATTTCCTCACTATGTTCCTCACAGTGAAAACCGACAGCTGAAATCTCTGAGATACCTTTTTGTATCCTTCTTCTAAACCATGATGTTGAACAATCTTTGTTTTCAGGTCATTTGAGAGTTGTTTAGAGGCTCCCATGTTGCCACTCATTAGAAGAAATGCAAAGAGGGGAAACATTTGCAAATGGCCACCTTAAATACCCTTTCTCATGATTGGATTCACCTGTGTAAGGTCAAGGGTCAATGAGCTTACCAAAACCCCTTGCATTAAATCTGAAAGTCTACAATATAATCACACCTTGTCTGTTTCATTTCATCTCATTGTGGTGTTGGAGAGGCAAAGTACCAAAGAATAAAATGAAATGGATCAGTGTCCAAATACTTATGGGCCTAACTGCATACATATTATGAAAGGTTAAACAAGCAAGTACAATTGTAAAAATGGCTAAATAAAATCCTTATGCCATTCAAAGGACATAATCAATCAATTTTATTTATATAGCGCCAAATCACAACAAACAGTTGCCCAAGGCACTTTATATATAAGGCAAGGCCCATACAATAATTACTGAAAATCCTCAACGGTCAAAACGACCCCCTGTGAGCAAGCACTTGGCAACAGTGGGAAGGAAAACTCCCTTTAACAGGAAGAAACCTCCAGCAGAACCAGGCTCAGGGAGGGGCAGTCTTCTGCTGGGACTGGTTGGGGCTGAGGGAGAGAACCAGGAAAAAAGACATGCTGTGGAGGGAAGCAGAGATCAATCACTAATGATTAAATGCAGAGTGTGTATACAGAAGCAAAAAGAGAAAAAACACTCAGTGCATCATGGGAACCCCCACGCAGTCTAAGTCTATAGCAGCATAACTAAGGGATGGTTCAGGGTCACCTGATCCAGCCCTAACTATAAGCTTAGCAAAAAAGGAAAGTTTTAAGCCTAATCTTAAAAGTAGAGAGGGTGTCTGTCTCCCTGATCTGAATTGGGAGCTGGTTCCACAGGAGAGGAGCCTGAAAGCTGAAGTCTTGCCTCCATTCTACTCTTACAAACCCTAGGAACTACAAGTAGCCTGCAGTCTGAGAGCGAAGCGCTCTATTGGGGTGATATGGTACTATGAGGTCCCTAAGATAAGATGGGACCGATTATTCAAAACCTTATAAGTAAGAAGAAGAATTTTAAATTCTATTCTAGAATTAACAGGAAGCCAATGAAGAGAGGCCAATATGGGTGAGATTGCTCTCTCCTTCTAGTCCTGTTAGCACTCTAGCTGCAGCATTTTGAATTAACTGAAGGCTTTTCAGGGAACTTTTAGGACAACCTGATAATAATGAATTACAATAGTCCAGCCCTAGAGGAAATAAATGCATGAATTAGTTTTTCAGCAGTCACTCTTGAGACAAGACCTTCTAATTTTAGAGATATTGCCAAATGCAAAAAAGCAGTCCTACATATTTGTTTAATATGTGTATTGAATTACATATCCTGATCAAAATGACTCCAAGATTCCTCACAGTATTACTAGAGGTCAGGGTAATGCCATCCAGAGTAAGGATCTGGTTAGACACCATGTTTCTAAGATTTGTGGGGCCAAGTACAATAACTTCAGTTTTATCTGAGTTTAAAAGCAGGAAATTAGAGGTCATCCACGTCTTTATGTTGTAAGACAATCCTGCAGTTTAGCTAATTGGTGTGTCCTCTGGCTTCATGGATAGATAAAGCTGGGTATCATCTGCGTAACAATGAAAATTTAAGCAATGCCGTCTAATAATACTGCCTAAGGGAAACATGTATAAAGTGAATAAATTGGTCCTAGCACAGAACCTTGTGGAACTCCATAATTAACCTTAGTCTGTGAAGAAGATTCCCCATTTACATGAACAAATTGTAATCTATTAGATAAATATGATTCAAACCACCGCAGCGCAGTGCCTTTAATACCTATGGCATGCTCTAATCTCTGTAATAAAATTTTATGGTCAACAGTATCAAAAGCAGCACTGAGGTCTACAGAACAAGCACAGAGATGAGTCCACTGTCTGAGGCCATAAGAAGATCATTTGTAACCTTCACTAATGCTGTTTCTGTACTATGATGAATTCTAAAACCTGACTGAAACTTCAAATAGACCATTCCTCTGCAGATCAGTTAGCTGTTTTACAACTACCCTTTCAAGAATTTTTGAGAGAAAAGAAGGTTGGAGATTGGCCTATAATTACTAAGATAGCTGGGTCAAGTGATGGCTTTTTAAGTAATGGTTTAATTACTGCCACCTTAAAAGCCTGTGGTACATAGCCAACTAATAAAGATAGATTGATCATATTTAAGATCGAAGTTAAATAATGGTAGGGCTTCCTTGAGCAGCCTGGTAGGAATGGGGTCTAATAACATGTTGATGGTTTGGATGAAGTAACTAATGAAAATAACTCAGACAGAACAATCGAGAGAAAGAGTCTAACCAAATACCGGCATCACTGAAAGCAGCCAAAGATAACGATACTCTTTGGGATGGTTATGAGTAATTTTTTCTCTAATAGTTAAAATTTTTTAGCAAAGAAAGTCATGAAGTCATTACTAGTTAAAGTTAAAGGAATACTCGGCTCAATAGAGCTCTGACTCTTTGTCAGCCTGGCTACAGTGCTGAAAAGAAACCTGGGGTTGTTCTTATTTTCTTCAATTAGTGATGAGTAGAAGATGTCCTAGCTTTACGGAGGGCTTTTTTATAGAGCAACAGACTCTTTTTCCAGGCTAAGTGAAGATCTTCTAAATTAGAGAGATCCATTTCCTCTCCAACTTACGGGTTAGAGCTACAGCATCCAAAGTTGTCTTCAATCAGGATGTAAAACTATTGACGAGATACTCTATCTCACTTACAGAGTTTAGGTAGCTACTCTGCACTGTGTTGTATATGGCATTAGAGAACATAAAGAAGGAATCATATCCTTAAACCTAGTTACAGCGCTTTCTGAAAGACTTCTAGTGTAATGAAACTTATTCCCCACTGCTGGTAGTCCATCAGAGTAAATGTAAATGTTATTAAGAAATGATCAGACAGAAGGGAGTTTTCAGGGAATACTGTTAAGTCTTCAATTTCCATACCATAAGTCAGAACAAGATCTAAGATATGATTAAAGTGGTGGGTGGACTCATTTACATTTTGAGCAAAGCCATTGAGTCTAATAATAGATTAAATGCAGTGTTGAGCTGTCATTCTCAGCATCTGTGTGGATGTTAAAATCGCCCACTATAATTATCTTATCTGAGCCAAGCACTAAGTCAGACAAAAGGTCTGAAAATTCACAGAGAAACTCACAGTAACGACCAGGTGGATAGATAATAACAAATAAAACTGGTTTTTGGGACTTCCAATTTGGATGGACAAGACTAAGAGTCAAGCTTTCAAATGAATTAAAGCTCTGTCTGGGTTTTTGATTAATTAATAAGCTGGAATGGAAGATTGCTGCTAATCCTCCACCCGTGCTACGAGCATTATGGCAGTTAGTGTGACTCGGGGGTGTTGACTCATTTAAACTAACATATTCATCCTGCTGTAACCAGGTTTCTGTAAGGCAGAATAAATCAATATGTTGATCAATTATATCATTTACTAACAGGGACTTAGAAGAGAGAGACCTAATGTTTAATAGACCACATTTAACTGTTTTAGTCTGTGGTGCAGACTCATATTTTATATTTGCATATAATGATGCTGAAAAAAGGTGAAAAAGTCATCATAGACTACTAGAACAAATTTCTCAACACACTTTCATTGTAAAGTTAACTATAAAAGTGTGAAATTTCCCATTTTTTCTGTTTTTCATACAATATGATCAAAGGACATAATAAGTGCCCGTAGTCTAAGAATCACCCATACGAGTATTTTGAATGTTCATGTTGTCCTGAAAAAAGAGATATAAAACTTGATTGTGGGATGCAGGGAGCTGTTAACAGCAATAAAAATCATTTATGGCAGGTGAGTGAACTGTCCAAAATTGCCCTCAGACCCCAGAGGGTTAAACATTGAATCTTAAACATGACAGTAGATGCATGAAACAATGTGGAATAAGTCTCTTTGCTAAAGGGTATTCCATGTGACGTCAGTGACCGTATGGCCTTGGCGGAGGTTTGCGCTCTCCGAGTGCTTCTAGTTGAATATGCGTTTTTACCTATCTGTCACAACCTTTACAGATTTGTGGTTGTAGACACTTAGAGTAGTGGTTAGTATAATAGTAGTCTTCAGAATAATAGTAGTGCTATGTGACTAAAAAGATTAATCCAGGTTTTGAGTATATTTCTTATTGTTACATGGGAAACAAGGTACCAGCAGATTCTCACATATCAACAAGACCAAGCATTCATGATATGCACACTCTTAAGGCTATGAAATTGGGCTGTTAGTAAAAAAGTAGAAAAGGGGGTGTTCACAATAATAGTAGTTGGCATTCGGTCAGTGAGTTTGTCAATTTTGTGGAACAGACAGGTGTAAATCAGGTGTCCCCTATTTAAGGATGAGGCCAGCACCTGTTGAACATGCTTTTCTCTTTGAAAGCCTGAGGAAAATGGGACGTTCAGGACATTGTTCAGAAGAACAGCGTAGTTTGATTAAAAAGTTGATTGGAGAGGGGAAAACTTATACGCAGGTGCAAAAATTAGAGGCTGTTCATCTACAATGATCTCCAATGCTTTAAAATGGACAAAAAACCAAAGACGTGTGGAAGAAAATGGAAAACAACCATCAAAATGGATAGAAGAATATCCGAATGGCAAAGGCTCACCCATTGATCAGCTCCAGGATGATCAAAGACAGTCTGGAGTTACCTGTAAGTGTTGTGACAGAAGATGCCTGTGTGAAGCTAATTTATTTGCAAGAATTCCCCACAAAGTCCCTCTGTTAAATAAAAGACAGGTGCAGAAGAGGTTACAATTTGTCAAAGAACACATCAACTGGCCTAAAGAGACATGGAGGAATATTTTGTGGACTGATGAGAGTAAAATTGTTCTTTTTGGGTCCAAGGGCCGCAGACAGTTTGTGATGACCCCCAAACTCCGAATTCAAGCCACAGTTCACAGTGAAGACAGTGAAGCATGGTGGTGCAAGCATCATGATATGGGCATGTTTCTCCTACTATGGTGTTGGGCCTATATATTGCATGCCAGGTATTATGGATCAGTTTGGATATGTCAAAATACTTGAAGAGGTCATGTTGCCTTATGCTGAAGAGGACATGCCCTTGAAATGGGTGTTTCAACAAGACAATGACCCCAAGCACACTAGTAAACAAGCAAAAGCTTGGTTCCAAACCAACAAAATTAATGCCTTGCAGATGTGAAGAAATCATGAAAAACTGTGGTTATACAACTAAATGCTAGTTTAGTGATTCACAATATTGCTAAAAAAGCAGTTTGAACATAATAGGTTTGAGTTTATAGTGTCAACAGCAGATTCTACTATTATTGTGAACACCCCCTTTTCTACTTTTTTTTTTTTACTAATAGCCCAATTTCATAGCCTTAAGAGTGTGCATATCATGAATGCTTGGTCTTGTTGTATTTGTGAGAATCTACTGAATCTACTGGTACCTTGTTTCCCATGTAACAATAAGAAATATACTCAAAACCTGGATTAACCTTTTTAGTCACATACCACTACTATTATTCTGAACACTACTGTACATCTAAATGACCATGGTCCTGCCAATCATCTGTGAGAATTTCAATGGTTATTCCTGGTCAACCACATTCATAAATATTAACATCAGACACTCTCCTAGACTTCAGAGGGTCCAGATTTTGATTAATCACAAGTTATGAGGGATTCATGGGATGAATCAAACTGACTGACGGATCAGGTCTGTAGGGCAACAGAAGCTGAGTTTTTTGTAAGTGCTGATGAAACACTCAGAGAATATGTTTTTGTCTATTTGACTCTTTTTTTTTTTTACTTCTACTAGAAGTGTTTTTTCATTTCATTTCTTATTGTTTATGCACCAATAACACCAGATCAAATGCCTTGTATGTGAACTTACTTGGCAATAAATTCATTTCCGATTCTGATTTGCTCTGCAACAACGTCCAGCTTCATAATGAGATGCTGGTAAGTGCTAAGTTATTCTACTCAGTCAGGGTTTGGTGGTGTTGTCAATAACCCGAGCCCGTCACCTCTGTGACTATATGACAGTCCACGTCATTTCCTAAATTCACACTCACACACCACATCGGGTCTCACAAGTGTCAAACGGGCGGGACAGGAGAAAGCTCCTTTAGAGCTTTATGGCTCAACATCTGGAGCATCTCAGACAGACACGTCATAACAGCCTCCACAATGATCGTCAGCAGACGTTTGTCCCAAACTTACCATTTGAGATCAAATAGAGCTGAGTCCATTGGAACAAGGAATGTAGAGTAGCAACACTCTGTTGTAGACCATGGGCTGTGGAATCAGTATGCCTTACTTGCGACCTTGACCTACATTTGGGGTGGGTGGGAAAATGTTGGCAAATGAAAGCCTATAGTCCACAAACAAGTTTTTTTTTCCTCCCTCAAGTGTAAATTTTGAGCATTACTGAGCACAAAATGTCAACATGCATCAAGTGTGTTATTTTAACAAACAACCAAAAAACTAAAGCATTGTAACTGAAAATAAGACAGAAAGCATGCAATTGCCTTTAAAAGAATACTTACTAAAGTAAATACTTACTTTCATAAGTATTTACTGATTACATTATTAAATAAGCCAAAAATTATGTCTTCAAAGGTTTGCAGGTGTAACATGCTGTTGATGCATTTTGCTACAAATACAAGTTTTTACAATTTTGAGCATGCAAATGTCATTAATCCCTAACTATGGCTATTGTTGGAATGGCTAATTTACAGTTGAAAATAATGTTTCACCTTTAGCAAAGACTACTGTATAGATATATAATCACACAATTTTAGGTGTTCACTTTCAAAAGATATCTATTGTGTGTTGAAGCCAATAGGTCAAACAAGTTGAAGGACAATACCAAATATCAAATTTATTACTCATATTAACAGTTTATACATGTTTTAGTACCAATATACATTTTCCAGATTTAATAACAGGCTAATCATTACTCTCCCAAAGACAAACGTTTTACAAGTTCTGTTCACAGTTAAAAGGTCTGGATACAGTTGAGTTATACTTTAGTTACAATATAGTAATAGTGCTTCCTTTGTGTAAGTTTCCTACCGTTTCAGTACAAAAAGTAACTTTGTGAGCATTTCCAAGTTAAGAATGTAAAAGTTAAACTATGATACAAAGCTACAGATGTGCTTTCCCAGGCTGTTTTAGCGGACTACGATCTTCCCACAGAAAGCAATGTACGCGATCACTGGCTTTTATTCATTTTTAACCGCATCCCCAGTACATACAACCGCCGACTATTTCTTTGCTCTGCGCATTTCACGAGAGACTGTTTCACAAACCTTGCATGATTTCGAGCTGGCTTCAGTCGGCATTTAATACTCAGTAGAGGGTCAGTTCCGACTCTGCGACAAAATCAACCCCAGCAATCAGTACAGCCTGTGAGTATCACACTTTCTTTTGTTTTAAATTTGTGTTGCGCCATATTCCTGTTGTAAGTCTGTTTTTTTTTTTCCCTCCATCCTGCAGAGGGTCCAAGTATTGTTTTTTTTTCCATTTTATCATTCCTCCACTCATACGCTGCACCCTCGTCCAGTCAACAGCTTGCTGGAGCAGCATTCTGGAGCAGGAAAACTGTTCCAGGTTTGCAGCACGCTCCATGTGCAGTTCATCCCTGGCTTGAGCTGAACAGGTTCTGGTCTGTAGTAGAGCTGTAGATCTGCCACATGCAGACCGGAGTGCATGGTTTCATGCCTCAGACAAAGAACCAGGGTCCAAATGGTTCCAGGTGTGTCTGGTGCTGCTGCTGTCTCATCTCTTGTTAAAACTTGGACTTTGAATGATCTGCGAGAGTTTTCCAAAGGAGTCCAACATGTCCACAGCTTCTTCATTATACACCTGTGCTGTGGTTGGCTCAGGCTGCTGTTGGACCTCCAGTCCAGGGGTTGAACCCAGATCCAAGGTGCTGATCCTGGGGAGGAACTGTGCCAGAGCTGGAACATCCTGGTCTCGGCCCTGCAGCCTCTGCCGGTGGCTCCCCAGACTCAGCAGGACTCCGTATTTGACAGAGCTGTAGGTGTTGTAGCCATCAGGTAAGATTTGCTCTCTGAAGGTGCACTCGTCCGTGTTGTAGGAGGACTGTGGAAGGCAGGAGGGACAAATGCATCAAACACTCTGCAGAGCTGCTGAACAAAGCAGCACACTACATGTTAACCACCTTTATTTTATTTTGGTTGTGAATTTTTTTTTCTTGTAATTCAGCATTTGTATCACGTGACAGAACTTTCTTGCAGTGCTGCTGTATTCAGTGAGGACACACCATCAGCTCTCTGTGGACTCATTTGGTCAAAGTGCCCCAGCTGGAGCTCCTCCAGAGTACTTTTTCAAGTAGGTCATGTCAGTTCAGGTCTGGCAGCATGGATCTGTGCAGTGTATCACCACAGCCACAAAACCGTATGAACTAAACCAATACATTTGCATCACTTTTAACCAAAATTGAAGCAACATTAATTTTTGACCCCTGTACAAACTGAAACTGACCTTTGTCACCATTCTTGCTGTTTTTACCTCATAAATCCATAACATTCAGACATAGACAGTCCAAACTATACCTTTTTAGAGTCTTTAGGATCAGACAATTTATCAATATGATTGGAGCATTTTTCAATTTTTATTTTGTAAAATGGCTGCCATGGGTGACATACTGAAAACTCATGAGTTAAGATCCAGTTTTATTTGGAAGACCTTTGGCTATAAGTGTCCCAAATTCTATGCTTTATCACAAAATGCCCAATTGATATGGAAGTCTGACCTAAGCTGCACCACGATAAAGTTTTCATGAATCTTGGGTCGCTGCAATCATCTGGACATGATATGAAGACACTGCCACCCAGTGGACGTGTTTGTGCACATGCAAGACCAGCCGTGCATGACTGCAAATGTCATAAAAAACATTAAAGGGGTAAATCACTTTATAGCTGTCATTTACAGTAAGATATGGTTCAGTGACACCACACGGCTGTTCCAAGCAGACTCTCTTCTGCTAGAAATAAAGTTTTAAAAGATTTCACAGACTGCTGAGTCACCTAAAAATAACCAAAGCAGAGCAATAGAGAGCCTAAAGCCTTGTTTGAGTGTGTAAAGTTTGAATATTTGCACCAGATGGAGATCGTAGCCGCTTACCCAGCAGAAAAGTCCAGGGGAGTTGTTTGTTGTTACAGGGATCAGATTAGAGTCAAACTCCAAGCGTAATCCTGGACCGTGGAATTAAAATGGCAGTGTTTGGATTGGGATGGCGTGCCCACAGATAACGGCCTCTTTCATCAAACAAACATACGTAAATGGTTCGCTGTAAGTTGTTCGTGAGCTGTTTGCCTTGGCCACAAAGACCGGGCTCAGGTCAAGGTTGTTGCTCTCGCTGCCAGGTCTTTTCATTCAGGTTTTCACTTTGCAAACATCCTGTCCTGCACCGCACCGGACAAAGGTTGGTGAACCGACTGACTGCTTGGTGAATGACTGAGTGGAATCACTAAAGTGGCTGATAACGCACGAAAAACGTATGTTGGCCACGTGTGTGTGTAAAAATCTTTTGCATAATCTTTTGGGTGTCATAGCCAATAGCCAAATATGTGTTCAAACAAAACACTCAGAAAAACATCACTGCAATGTTCAACATCTTTAAACTTTTGCGGCTTTTTATTTACGGTAGTAATCATGACGAGTCTGCATGTAATGTTTTCAATAATTTGTGACTTTGGTCTATCAACTGGTAGAACTAAAATAGCCAAAAACATATAAATGCAGACCATATTATGGAATTAGTTTATATAAATAATTATGAATTATTGTAAAAATTGTGAAAATTTTTTCACAAATCATTTTTTCTTCCTTTTCTATTCAACCTGCAGACTGACCTCCTTGAACACCTTGCGGTCTATTTTACGAGATTGTGAAGAATTCTTTTGCTCAATACCTATGTTTCTAATCCAAATCTGTTTGAGATTTACTTAATGTGCAATGTTTTTATGACCAAGTTGATTGTATTTTATTTATCACCAACATTCTCATGTTGATGTTAACCTGTCCACTATGATGTGTGCTGCTGCCTTTCTTGGCCAGGTCATCTTTGTAAAAGGTTTCGATCTCAACAGAATTCTACCTGGTTAAATAAAGGCTATTATTATCATTATTTTTGTTATTATTATTATTATATGTACTGGTTATAAAAAAAATACACCCAACCATCAGTTGTTGCACATGACTTGCAAACTCAAACAAAATCCTGCTTCTTTACAACAATCTTTAAAAAATGGTATTTTATTTAATCTAGAAAACAAATCTCTACAATATGATCTAAATTTAGTAAAATAAAATAATTCAGTGTGTAAGTATGTAATGAAACACAACTAAATCATTTTTTGTGGCCAGATGAGATTTGAGATACAAGGTAAGTTTCAAAATGTTTAGTTATTTAAATCATTTAAAAAATGTGTGTGGGTGTTGTGTGTGTGTGTGTGTAGAGATGTGTGAGGGAAGCCACCAAATATACACTCAACAAAAATAAACGCAACACTTTTGGTTTTGCTCCCATTTTGTATGAGATGAACTCAAAGATCTAAAACTTTTTCCACATACACAATATCACTATTTCCCTCAAATATTGTTCACAAACCAGTCTAAATCTGTGATAGTGAGCACTTCTCCTTTGCTGAGATAATCCATCCCACCTCACAGGTGTGCCATATCAAGATGCTGATTAGACACCATGATTAGTGCACAGGTGTGCCTTAGACTGTCCACAATAAAAGGCCACTCTGAAAGGTGCAGTTTTATCACACAGCACAATGCCACAGATGTCGCAAGATTTGAGGGAGCGTGCAATTGGCATGCTGACAGCAGGAATGTCATCCAGAGCTGTTGCTCGCGTATTGAATGTTCATTTCTCTACCATAAGCCGTCTCCAAAGGCGTTTCAGAGAATTTGGCAGTACATCCAACCAGCCTCACAACTGCAGACCATGTGTAACCACACCAGCCCAGGACCTCCACATCCAGCATGTTCACCTCCAAGATCGTCTGAGACCAGCCACTCAGACTGCTGCTGAAACAATCGGTTTGCATAACCAAAGAATTTCTGCACAAACTGTCAGAAACCGTCTCAGGGAAGCTCATCTGCATGCTCGTCGTCCTCATCGGGGTCTCGACCTGACTCCAGTTCATCGTCGTAACCGACTTGAGTGGGCAAATGCTCACATTCGCTGGTGTTTGGCACGTTGGAGAGGAGTTCTCGTCACGGATGATGCGAAGGAGATGTGTTACACTGCATGAGGCAAATGGTGGTCACACCAGATACTGACTGGTATCCCCCCCCCCAATAAAACAAAACTGCACTTTTCAGAGTGCCTTTTATTGTGGGCAGTCTAAGGCACACCTGTGCACTAATCATGGTGTCTAATCAGCATCTTGATATGGCACACCTGTGAGGTGGGATGGATTATCTCAGCAAAGGAGAAGTGCTCACTATCACAGATTTAGACTGTTTTGTGAACAATATTTGAGGGAAATGGTGATATTGTGTATGTGGAAAAAGTTTTAGATCTTTGAGTTCATCTCATACAAAATGGGAGCAAAACCAAAAGTGTTGCGTTTATATTTTGTTGAGTATAGTATGTGTGCACTTATGCAGTTCAGTATTTCTTTTATTATTCTTGTGTTTAGCTATTAAATTTAGACCATGACATAGGGATTTATCATGTATTTTTTTGGTGCTAATTTTAAAAACGAAGGCTCTGTTTCTTTTTTTTGGGGGGGGGGGGGTTGATATCATTAAAAACATTATATATATTGTGCATACTTTATATAGACATATTTACATCATAGTGTTTGATAAATTGCATTGTATGTCATTGTGAATAGCTAAAAACAAAAATTACACAGGGTATTTTAAAATTATGTATGTGGTAAACTACGTGTGATATCAAATATCTCAGTGAAAATTCATCAGCTGCATTTATTTTAAATATATCTGTCTATATTATTATATTATATAATATTATATTTTCTTTCCTGGTTGGTTTTGCAGATTGTGGACAAAATTTATTGTTGGGGTAAATGGGCTGCATTTATATAGCGCTTTTCCATCTGCATCAGACGCTCAAAGCGCTTTACAAATAATGTCTCACATTCACCCTGATGTCAGGGTGCTGCCATACAAGGTGATCACGACACACCGGGAGCAATAGGGGTTTAAGGACCTTGCCCAAGGGCCCTTAGTGATTTTCCAGTCAGGCTGGGATTTGAACAGAGGCTCTTCTTGTCTCAAGCCCAACGCTTAACCACGAGAGCATCACCTCCCCTAAATGGGGGGGTTATGTACCTTGGCAAAATGGTCTCAATTAATTCTGCTCTGAAACAACAAGTGTAATAATACAGATTTTTGCCTCAGACTAGCTTGCGGCTATGTTTGCAGGTTTTAATAATTGAGCCATAGTTTTCTTTGATGATCTGAGCAACAATAAAACACCAATATTTGGCTAACTTTGAACCTGGTGAACTGGGCTCAAAATATATGCAAAGTAGAATATTGCAACATATATACTTCTGGTCTATAGAGAATCCTGGTAAGTCGATTTATAGCAGATCAGTGATTAGTTTAAATGTCCAGTCTCTCAGAATTGCTTTTGATACACATCACATCACAATCACAGTATTTTGACTGATAAGCTTTAGCTGTGGGTGGGTATCCCTGGGCACTGCGACAGACTGGCGTCCTGTCCAGGGTTTACCCTGCCTCACTCCATATGAATGCTGGGATAGGAGCCTCCAGCCCATGATCCTTAATTGGAGTAAGTGGATATAGATTATGGATGGATAGATGGGTATCTCTGGGTCAGCCTTGCAGTCGTTCTTCTCTGGACTCTCAAGATTTTCTGTTGGCAGTTTTACACTGTCATCTGATTTGTGGTGCACCCCAAGGTTCAGTCAGTGGTCCTATTTTGTTCAGCCAGTTGCTTCCCCTTAGACAGCTAACTAGCCATTTTAAAGGAATTTTCTGTAACTGGTATGCAGATGATATTCAATTATATGTATGTCTCATTAAAATCTAAAAACAGTCACACTTAAAATCTTACTTACCTGTCTACACGTCATAAAATACTGGATGGCTGCACATTTCTTGCAATGTAAAGGTGGAATTTTTTTTATTATTATTATTTTAATTTATACCCCTCCTGGTGTTATCCTTAAGATATTTGATGGTCTCAGGTGTCTCAGTTCATCATCTATAGTAATCTAGGGTCCTACATGGGCCACATTCTAACTCTGGACCATGTTGTTTTATTTGCTCTTGGGTGTAGCTGAGAAATATTGTAAAGTAAATGGACTCAATGTATACACCACTTCTCCATCTGAATCAGAAACTTAAAGCGCTTTAAAATTATGCTGCACATTCATCCATTCACACAGACACACCAATGTCAGGGTGCTGCCTTGCAAGGCAGTCAACCACACACTTTGAGCAACTTGGGGAGTTTGGACCTTGCACAAGGGCCGTTAGTAATTTTCCAGCCAGATGAGGGCTTGAACCAAGGATACTCTGGTTTCAAGCCCACCACTTAACTACTAGACCATCACCTCAGGCCCATCACCAAGCTAAGACACACTGTGTCAAAATCAGAGATGGAATTATTATAATTATTATTACTTTTTTTGGTGTCCCATCTTGGTCATTGTAATTCCCTCCTCAACTGCCTCAGCAAAACATCTTTGCATCATCTTCAAGTTGTCCAAAACCTTCCTGCTAAATGTTTTACCAGGTCCTCTATATGTTTATGTGTGACACTGACTGCTCCTCACTGGCTCCACATTAATTTCAGAATTGAGTTTAAAGTCCTTGTGATCACCTATGAGCCTCTCTAGGGTCAGGGTCCTGCCAACATCTGCAGATCTGCAGGTGGATGTTCCCAGCTGACCTCTACGGTCTTCTGATCAGGGTTCTGCTTGTTATTCCCAGAATGAGGTACAAAACTAAAGGTTGTTGCTCCTAAACTTTAGACCTGTGAGTTTTAAGACCTGACAGCACTGGACACATTTTAAAAGAAACAACTTGTCCTTATGTCATTCTTATACCTAATTTTACTCTCTCTTTTGTTCCCCTGTGCACCAATGAAGCAGAAAAGCAGGGTATTGTAATCAGTCCTGTGTGTATGTGAGTGTCTATCTGCCTGTGAACAAGATATTAAAAACCAGTTACATGGATTTTCATCAAACTGTGTGGGAACATTGCTTTGGCTGATATCTCAAGGTGGTTAACTTTTCGAAAGGATGAGCCAAACATCAAGGTAAGTAAAAACAATGGTGTAAAAAAACATGCTTTCTGCTAGATCTCCACCACCAATACTTGGTGTCATGATGAACATAACAGGATGTAGTTTTACATCCTCATTGAAGACAACTTTGGATGCTGTAGCTCCTCTGAAAAGAGAGCTTTAAATCAGAAGTGCCTGACTCCGTGGTATAACTCACAAACTCATAGCTTAAAGCAGATAACCCGTAAGTTGGAGGGAAATGGCGTCTCACTAATTTAGAAGATCTTCATTTAGCCTTGAAAAAGAGTCTGTTGCTCTATAAAAAAGCCCTCCGTAAAGCTAGGACATCTTTCTACTCATCACTAATTGAAGAAAATAAGAACAACCCCAGGTTTCTTTTCAGCACTGTAGCCAGGCTGACAAAGAGTCAGAGCTCTATTGAGCTGAGTATTCCATTAACTTTAACTAGTAATGACTTCATGACTTTCTTTGCTAACAAAATTTTAACTATTAGAGAAAAAATTACTCATAACCATCCCAAAGACGTATCGTTATCTTTGGCTGCTTTCAGTGATGCCGGTATTTGGTTAGACTCTTTCTCTCAGATTGTTCTGTCTGAGTTATTTTCATTAGTTACTTCATCCAAACCATCAACATGTCTATTAGACCCCATTCCTACCAGGCTGCTCAAGGAAGCCCTACCATTATTTAATGCTTCGATCTTAAATATGATCAATCTATCTTTGTTAGTTGGCTATGTACCACAGGCTTTTAAGGTGGCAGTAATTAAACCATTACTTAAAAGCCATCACTTGACCCAGCTATCTTAGCTAATTATAGGCCAATCTCCAACCTTCCTTTTCTCTCAAAAAGTCTTGAAAGGGTAGTTGTAAAACAGCTAAACTGATCATCTGCAGAGGAATGGTCTATTTGAAGAGTTTCAGTCAGGTTTTAGAATTCATCATAGTACAGAAACAGCATTAGTGAAGGTTACAAATGATCTTCTTATGGCCTCAGACAGTGGACTCATCTCTGTGCTTGTTCTGTTAGACCTCAGTGCTGCTTTTGATACTGTTGACCATGAAATTTTTACAGAGATTAGAGCATGCCATAGGTATTAAAGGCACTGCGCTGCGGTGGTTTGAATCATATTTGTCTAATAGATTACAATTTGTTCATGTAAATGGGGAATCTTCTTCACAGACTAAGGTTAATTATGGAGCTCCACAAGGTTCTGTGCTAGGACCAATTTTATTCACTTTATACATGCTTCCCTTAGGCAGTATTATTAGACGGTATTGCTTAAATTTTCATTGTTACGCAGATGATACCCAGCTTTATCTATCCATGAAGCCAGAGGACACACACCAATTAGCTAAACTGCAGGATTGTCTTACAGACATAAAGACATGGATGACCTCTAATTTCCTGCTTTTAAACTCAGATAAAACTGAAGTTATTGTACTTGGCCCCACAAATCTTAGAAACATGGTGTCTAACCAAATCCTTACTCTGGATGGCATTACCCTGACCTCTAGTAATACTGTGAGAAATCTTGGAGTCATTTTGGTCAGGATATGTCATTCAAAGCGCATATTAAACAAATATGTAGGACTGCTTTTTTGCATTTATGCAATATCTCTAAAATTAGAAAGGTCTTGTCTCAGAGTGATGCTGAAAAACTAATTCATGCATTTATTTCCTCTAGGCTGGACTATTGTAATTCATTATTATCAGGTTGTCCTAAAAGTTCCCTGAAAAGCCTTCAGTTAATTCAAAATGCTGCAGCTAGAGTACTAACGGGGACTAGAAGGAGAGAGCATATCTCACCCATATTGGCCTCTCTTCATTGGCTTCCTGTTAATTCTAGAATAGAATTTAAAATTCTTCTTCTTACTTATAAGGTTTTGAATAATCAGGTCCCATCTTATCTTAGGGACCTCGTAGTACCATATCACCCCAATAGAGCGCTTCGCTCTCAGACTGCAGGCTTACTTGTAGTTCCTAGGGTTTGTAAGAGTAGAATGGGAGGCAGAGCCTTCAGCTTTCAGGCTCCTCTCCTGTGGAACCAACTCCCAATTCGGATCAGGGAGACAGACACCCTCTCTACTTTTAGGATTAGGCTTAAAACTTTCCTTTTTGCTAAAGCTTATAGTTAGGGCTGGATCAGGTGATCCTGAACCATCCCTTAGTTATGCTGCTATAGACTTAGACTGCTGGGGGGTTCCCATGATGCACTGTTTCTTTCTCTTTTTGCTCTGTATGCACCACTCTGCATTTAATCATTAGTGATTGATCTCTGCTCCCCTCCACAGCATGTCTTTTTCCTGGTTCTCTCCCTCAGCCCCAACCAGTCCCAGCAGAAGACTGCCCCTCCCTGAGCCTGGTTCTGCTGGAGGTTTCTTCCTGTTAAAAGGGAGTTTTTCCTTCCCACTGTAGCCAAGTGCTTGCTCACAGGGGGTCTTTTGACCGTTGGGGTTTTACGTAATTATTGTATGGCCTTGCCTTACAATATAAAGCGCCTTGGAGCAACTGTTTGTTGTGATTTGGCGCTATATAAAAAAAAATGATTGATTGATTGATGTTTGTTCAGAATATGCAAGGTTGGGATCAGCTCCCTAATGCCTTTGATGATGTATGTTCTATTTTTATCTTCTCTTTGAGGCACTTTGTAACATCTCTACATTTTTTAAATAAAGTACTGACTTATTTACAGTGCATCCGGAAAGTATTCAGCACTTCACTTTTTCCACATTTTGTTATGTTACAGCCTTATTCCAAAATGGTTGAAATTCATTTTTCCCCTCAAAATTCTACTCACAACACCCCATAATGAGAACAGGAAAAATTGATTAAAAAAAAACAAAAAAAACTAAGATCATATGTACAGTTTTGCTCAAAAGTTTACATACCCTGGCAGAATTTTTGCTTTTTTTGGCCATTTTTAAGAGAATATGAACAACACAAAACTTTTTTTCCACTCATGGTTAGTAGTTGGGTGAAGCCATTTATTGTCAAACAACTGTGTTTCCTCTTTTTAAATCAAAATGACAAGAGAACTACCCAAATGAACCTGATCAAAATTTTACATACCCCTGTTCTTAATACTGTGTATTTCCCCCTTTAACATCAACGACAGCTTGGAGTCTTTTGTGGTAGTTGTGGACGAGGCTTTCTGGTGGTAAAACTGCCACTGAATATGTTTCGGACTTTATTTACATAAATTACAAAGAAATACAAACAATATGGCATTCTATGGTAAATCTGCATGGAGTAGACAGTTCTCAAAAACCAAGTGAGTGTGCAAGAAGTAGAAGAGTGAGGAAAGCCACCAAAACACCCAGACAACCCAGAAGACATTATAGGCTTATGTGGCTGTGATTGGAGAAATTGTGCACAGTGCAAGCTTTGCATTTTGCATCACTACTCTTAGCTTCATAGTGGAGTAGAGCAGAGAAGGATTTTCTTTCACCAAAACAGATCAAATCCAGGCTTGCATCTTAGATGTACTATCTGGCAATTTGTAGGTAAACTTTCAGGTCTTCTTTTTAAGAAAATCCTCCTCTATACCACTTCGTCATGAAGATGGATAACTGGTGATGCAAAATACAAAGCTGATGAGTGAAATGAGTGAAAAAAAGTTTTTGTATTGTCATTCATATTCTCTTAAAAATGGCCAAAAAAGCAAAAATTCTGCCAGGGTATGTAAACGTTTGAGCACAACTGTACATAAATATGATGCTACAAGCTTGGTGCACCTATCTTTGGGCAGTTTTGTCTATTCCTCTTTGCAGCACTTCTCAAACTGCCTCAGGCTGGATGGGGAGCATCGGTGCACAGACATTTTCAGATCTCTCCAGAGATGTTCAATCGGATTCAGGTCTGGGCTGGCTGGGCCACTCAAGGACATTCACAGAGTTGTCCTGAAACCACTCCTTTGATATCTTGCCTGTGTGCTTAGGGTCATTGTCCTGGTGAAAGATGAACTGTTGCCCCAGTAAATGGACTGCATTTATGTAGTGCTTTTCCATCTGCATCAGACGCTCAAAGTGCTTTACACATCAAATGCCTCACATGTACCCCGATGTAAGGGTGCTGCCATGCAAGGTACTCACTACACACCGGGAGCAACTAGGGGATTAAGGACCTTGCCCAACGGCCCTTAGCGATTTTCCGTTCAGGCTGGGATTTAAACCAAGGATCCTGTGGTCTGAAGCCCAACGCTTAAGTATGAGACCATCACCTCCCCTGTCTGAGGTCAAGAGCACTCTGGAGCAGGTTTTCATCCAGGATGTCTCTGTACATTGCTGTATTCATCTTTCCTTCAATCCTGACTAGTCTACCAGTTCCTACTGCTGAAAAACATCCCCACGGCATGATGGTGCCACCACCATCCTTCACTGTAGGGATGGTGCCTGGTTTCCTCCAAACATGGCGCCTGGCATTCACACCAAAGAGTTCAATCTTTGTCACATCAGACCAGAGAATTTTGTATCATGGTCTGAGAGCCTTCAGTTCATTCAAAATGCTGCAGCTAGAGTACTGACGGGGACTAGAAGGAGAGAGCATATTTCACCCATATTGGCCTCTCTTCATTGGCTTCCTGTTAATTCTAGAATAGAATTTAAAATTCTTCTTCTTACTTATAAGGTTTTGAATAATCAGGTCCCACCTTATCTTAGGGACCTCTTAGTACCATATCACCCCAATAGAGTGCTTCGCTCTCAGACTGCAGGCTTACTTGTAGTTCCTAGGGTTTTTAAGAGTAGAATGGGAGGCAGAGCCTTCAGCTTTCAGGCTCCTCTCCTGTGGAACCAGCTCCCAATTCAGATCAGGGAGACAGACACCCCTCTACTTTTAAGATTAGGCTTAAAAGTTTCCTTTTTGCTAAAGCTTATAGTTAGGGCTTGATCAGGTGACCCTGAACCATCCCTTAGTTATGCTGCTATAGACTTAGACTGCTGGGGGGTTCCCATGATGCACTGAGTGTTTCTTTCTCTTTTTGCTCTGTATGCACCACTCTGTATTTAATCATTAGTGATTGATCTCTGCTGTCTTCCACAGCATGTCTTTTTCCTGATTCTCTCCCCTCAGCCCCAACCAGTCCCAGCAGAAGACTGCCCCTCCCTGAGCCTGGTTCTGCTGGAGGTTTCTTCCTGTTAAAAGGGAGTTTTTCCTTCCCACTGTCGCCAAGTGCTTGCTCATAGGGGTCGTTTTGGCCGTTGGGGTTTTTCTGTAATTATGCAGCCGACGCGACGCTCTGCCACAGGAAAAACACCTCTGTTGGAAGACTTAAGGACAAGTTGGAACATGTCCTGCCTGTTAAGCAATTTCTCATATACTCACTCCACTGAAAGCCATCAAAAGCCGCCTGGATTTTACAAATGGTTATCAACACGGAGGTGTTTTTCCTGTGCCGCCGCACCGCGTCGGCTGCATCCCGACGCGCGGATCCGTCTGCACGTCTTTCATTAAAAAATCTCCTTTAACAGTGGGAATATCCGGATAAAAATGCTGAAACCGACTTCTTCTGAAAACTTCTCTATTCTCTCACTACGTCCTGGATCAATAGAGCCTGAAATGTGGAGGTTTTCAGCTTGAACAGGCTGACGACGGCGGCTGAGAGCGCTGAGCGACGTCTCGCACTGTGGGAAGTCCTAAAGCGACAGAATCACCTCAAAATCTCTCATCAGCCGTTAAAATTTTCACTGAAAACCAGCTTAATTTTCGAACCGTGTCCACTTCGATGTGTCTCACAGGTTTAGAAAAATTTTTGATCAAACAACGTGCCAGTCTCTCAGCAACTTCTCAGGACAAAGGAATTCCGACGAGGGGTGGGACGACTCCTCCCACAAGGAGTGCTCACAGGCGAATGACGTCACCGACAGGCGTGGAAAAACTCACGCATGCGCACGAGGGTTCAAGCATGTCTGACGTAAAAACATATGAATGAAATCCATATAGCTTTTTGAAAAAAATAAAAGGACCGTTACTTTATTGACAGCCCTCGTATATATATATAATATATATTATATATATATATATATATATTTGTTTTTGTTTGTCTTTTTTTAAGTGATCCACAGCTGTATATAATAAAGTGGCCACCTCATTCTGTATGCAGAACGGCACCACGCGCAAAAGAGCGATTTTGCAGAAATAAATGGACAAACAAAGTTAAAAGTGAGATTATGTTGTGAAAATGACTGTTTAAAGCCAGGGAAAAAATAAAGCCAGCAAGCCACGGATGGAAAGGAAGCCAGTGAGAAGGAGCACAGAGGCGGCTGTCCAGGAATGGAGACACAGCTGCGCGCACGCAAAAGAGCGATTTGCAGAAATAAACGGACAAACAAAATTAAAAGTGGGATCACGATGTGTGTGTTTAAAGCTGCAGAAGAAACAAAACCAGCGAGCCGCGGAGCCAGTGAGGAGCACAGAGGTGGCTGTCCAGGAAACCCTTGGTTCGGTTCTAGCTGGTCTGGTGCATTACAGGTGGACAGCAGCCTGGCGCACAGCGCACAACCGCTGTACTGGAGCATCTATTTTTGGACTGCATTTAAAAAATGTGAATCTTTAAATGCTGCTGTGAATTGAAAACCCACAATTTAAAGGGACCAGGTGTGGGAGGGCTGGAGGTTTGGACCCAAACCCATGCCTCAACATGCTCCATCACTGCGTTATCACGGCACTATCACAGCACTACGTGGCTTAGAGTGGCTGAAGCGAGCCATTCGAGGTTCTAATGACAGGTCGGTCATGGCTCACGAGAGGCTGCTACGTGACACATGCGGGGTACAGAGTTATTGGTTTGCTCAACCAATAATTTGCAGCATTTTTTTTGCCAAAATTGGAGCAACTTTTTAACATTTGACACTAATTCTTGATGTTTTTACCCCTAACCCCATATCACTGAGTCATAGGTAGTCCAAACTATACATTTTTGGAATCTTGATGATCAGACAAATAATGTGGTATACTTTTCAATATGCCTAGAGCATTTTTAAATTTTGACCCATGTGTCATCATCCATTGACCCATACCTGGCTATAGCTCCCACCCCGGGATGTCTATCATACATTTTTGTGTAGGCCATGGTATACTGACGCTTCAATGTAAATGTCTTTTGGCCACCTTAAGTGGTACAGACAACCTGCTTGGTTGTGGTATACTTTTCAGTATGATTTCAATATGTTTGGAGCATTTTCAAATTTTGACCCCTGCGTAATTCTTCAATTTACCACTACCTGGCCGCCGATTGAAAATTCAAGTGGCCAGTCAGTATTTTGAAAAATAATGTATTTTGATCGACATGCTGGACCAACGTTACTTTATTTCCATCCCGTATGAAGAATGCAAAAAGAGGAGGTGTGCTAGGAACTACACGGTGCCAGACCCTCCCAGCCTGTTTGACAGCCACATCTGGCCCATGTATCTGAAACACAAAAGATATACCACTCTAAGGAGTATATCTAAGGAGGAGTAATGTCTAAGGAGTATTATACCAAAGTTCGTGTTTGTATCACCGTTTGAAGGATTGTTTTGGTTATCTGCTGCAGTTGGCAGCACGATGGATTAGTGGTTAGCACTGTTGCCTCACATCAAGAAGGTCATGGGAGCGATTCCGGCCTGTGGCCTTTCTGTGTGGACTTTGCATGTTCTCCCTGTGTATGCGTGGGTTTCCTCCAGGTGCTCCAGTTTCCTCCCACATTTAAAGACATGCAGGTTAGGTGAATTGGAAACTTTATAATTGTCCAGGTCTCCCGTGCAAAAGAGATCCCGATCTCAGTGGGACTAACCTGTTTAAAGGTTAAATTAAACTCCAGTGTCCGCTGTCATGTCTTTGGTTGTTTACAGTACAAAGCAAATTAACCCGTATTCAGGTGAGCGATCTGCCATCAGACCAGATTCTTTTCTCATCCTTTGTGAGGTTTGTACAAAGTGCCATATATTTGCCTTTTTTTTCTAGTAACCCTCTAAAGGTATGAGTGGCATTCAGGCCAAACAGCCTGGTTAAAGTCACCATCACATTCCAGATAATCCTCCTGCATTTATGTGATCAAAGCCTTTGTCACAAAAGCAGCGGGTGAACTGTATTCATTCCTCAATAGTCTGACAGAATTTTGTTTCTAAGAAAAAATGTTTTAGACAGAAATCCTTACCAACGTGTAAAGCCTCCCGTTGTGCTCGATGCAGAGAAACCGTCTCGTTGCTACTCCTTTGATGACAACACAGCCTGGACCCACCGGCTGGATCTCCATCAAGCCTGCAGTCACACATCCATTAAAAATATGAATCTCCCATCAAATCTTCTCCAAATTTGACTTTCCATCAAGCAGCTTGTGGAGGTCTGTTTTAACTTGGGAGTTTGGTCATGGCTGACTTACTGTGCAGGTTCTGGTCTGCAGAACCATGGATCTGCCCGTCCTCGTTGATCAGCAGGTGCATGCCATTCTTGGCAGCGTACAGATGCCTGAGCCGGACCACTTGGCCCCAGCCATGGGTGATGTGGGGGCCCTGGTCAAGCAGTGGCAGGCAAACAACGCCGACAGCAAACAGCATGTTTGCAAAGCAGAGAGTGAAAACTAGAAGCAGCATGATTCCTCAGTAATGTCTCTGCTGCTGGTCCCCTCAGCTGGACGTGTGTTTCATCAGTCCAGCCTTTTAAACATGGCCCTTATCAGCTGCAGATAACCCTCTTTCCTAAAAGGAGTTCCCAGAAACTGACCATAACACACCCCTGCACCGCGTCCAACTGGATCATAGCTCTCTGTTGACTCGAGGCGAGCCCTGACTCAAGCCCTTCTCTGGTCTCACACCTTCCATCATTCCATCATTAACCAGTGCACTGTTCTGTAGTGGGGATCATTTGAGTCAGCTTTTGAACATGGTGGAGAAGGAATTACATAAATTTAAACTATCACTTCATCTTGGTAAAACAAAGTGTATTGTTATATTTGGAAATAAGCCCAGGAATTCAAGTAGAAGCTTAACAATACATGACGCTGAAACTGGAATTGTAAATGAAACTAAATTTCTTGGAGTAATTATTGATGATAAATTAGGTTGGAAAACACATAAATTATGTTAAATCCAAAATATCAAAATCCATTGCAATTCTGCACAAAACTCAAGATTTCCTCTCTCAATATTCATTAATTACTTATATTATGCATGAATAGCTCCATATATGACATATTTTATTGAGGTTTGGGGAACACATATAAAACTAACACTAATTCAATATTTCTATTGCAAAAGAAAGCCATAAGAATTATCAGTAATAAATCTTTGCAGGATCCAACCAACTCATTATTTATTTGCTTAAATATTCTGAAATTTAGTTAGCTGATTATATTGCAATACAAACTATGTACAAAGCAAAAAAACATCTACCTCAACATGTCTAAAATCTGTTTAAAATGAAAGACTTCAGTTATAATTTGAGAGGAATATTAATATTTGATAAACCAAGGACACAAACTATTGTAAAAAGTCACTTTGTCTCTTTAAAAGGAGTGAACATTTGGAACAACTGTCCCAAACGTATTAAATTATGCTGTACTCTAGTCAGCTTTAAAAGACTTTATTAAAAACTACATAATTTGTGGTTACAGTATGGACAGTTAAGTTGGGGAAGGTGATGGTCTCGCCGTGCTTCAAGCCTTGGGCTTGAGACCAGAGGATCTTCAGTTCAAATCCCAGCCTGACCATAAAATCACTAAGGGCCCTTGGGCAAGGTCCTTAATCCCCTAGTTGCGCCCAGTGTGTAGTGAGTACCTTGTATGGCAGCACCCTGACATCGGGGTGAATGTGAGGCATTATTTGTAAAGTGCTTTGAGCGTCTGATGCAGATGGAAACGCGCTATATAAATGCAGTCCATTTACCATTTGATTTTGTACTATTATTTTTTGGATTGCACAATGTGCGCGATTGCTTATTTTGTTTTGATGGCATATTTAAGTTCATTGATTATCTTAAAATGTTTGTGTTTTGCTTGTACTGCTGGTTTTGCGTTTGTTATGAGGAGTAAATTTTACTGAGGCAAAAGGGATAGGCGTATATAAGCCTTTTCGGTTACTTAGGTCAACTGAGAAATCAGTTTTGTTTTATTTTGTACTGAAAGTTTCTCTTTGTTTCTTTGCACCAAAATAAAACTTACTCATTCACCACTGGAGTTGTCATACAAGATGGAATTCTAAAAATGAGAGCCAGGACTTTGTCCAGATCAACACAACACTACAGAACTACATATGAATTGTCAGCTGTCTACTTTCAATGCTGTGCACAGCACTGAGATCTCTATTTCTGAAGGTTTATTCTGAATAAGGCTCTTGGACCATAGAGAGAGGCTCAAGAAATGCCTGTGAGCCAAAGATCTTCTGCAACTGGGATTGAAACGAGGTGACACTATAGTTACAGGAAGTACTGAAATGAAGTCTATGTGGCCTTCCACTGATATGCTTATGACATGACCAAAAACAGAGTTGGTCCATTAATCCAGGAGGGCTAAGGTAAGATAAGGGCAGTTCATCTGTCTTTAAAAGTATATGGCCACTAAGCTTTTTAAGATTCAAGGCATGGAAAGAATTTTCTTTGGCACCACCATAATTGTATTGATTAGCCTTATAGGGGATTCATAGTATGACATTGCCAACATGATCAAACTTCACGTTCTCTACAAAAAAATTATAAAAAGGTTCCTTTGAAGGGTAAATTTTCAAAAGAACAGATGGTCTTGAACTACTTACGGTGGCGGCAATAGAGACCAATACAGTCTATAACAGTGACAGATCACATGGGGACTTCCCCAGAATTGCAGAAGGATGTTGGGAAGCAAACAGTGACAGTCAATTGGAGTAGAGAGGCACAGTGACATCTGCTGGCTGCTCTCTCTCTGATTACTGATCCAACATTGTGGAAAAAGCTCCAAAACTGCTGTGTTTCTGTGTAAATCTAACATGTTTCTTATATATTATGTAAAAGCTAGAGAGGAAGACACGCTTTTTTATAACCTGATAAAACCTCTGAAGTGATTTACAAGACATATCACTGATGTCAGTGTGCACGCTACGTGCATGCACATCACCCGCAGTCAAAGGTAACTTTTGGCCTCAAAAGCTCCTGCATGCACTCACACGCATGTCATCCTGCAGACTGCATTAAAAAGAAAAGAAAATATTTGTTATGGAATTCCCCCAGATAAATATATTCTCTTCACTGAAATGAGCTGTAATTTTATAAGATGTTTTAAAAAATAAGCCTACATTATAATGCATGGAATTTAGTAGAATCTAAATGTTGTCAGTTTAGTGAAATTTAGTTGGCCTTACACCTTTCAGCCTTTTGTGTTCTGCTTGTGTTGGGATTCAGTTGGAGTTATCTTTCTTTGTCTGTTATAAGGTTGGAGTGTGTGAAAACTGTTTTGTATAAGGGTTTTTACACATCTTAATGATACCCATTATGACACAACATGGAAAGGTTATCTTGAACCAGGAACCATCTACTCTGGAAACAAACACATTAACTGCTTTGAAAAACATTATATAGTTCCTTCAGCTACTCCTTTGTCGTCGTCCCCACCCCACTTGTGGCCTCCACATTTCACACCCGATGCCCTTCCTGACGCAACTCCACATCACATGGAGAAATGTGGCAGGGGTGGGGTTTGAACCGGGAACCTACCACATTGAAACCAAGTGCACTTGGCTACCACCCCTGTCCTGGAAGAACATGATATATGCTTGACGATATACAGTGCATCCAGAAAGTATTCACAGTGCTGCACTTTTTACACATTTTTATGTTATAGCCTTATTCCAAAATGGATGAAATTATTTTTTTTCCTCAAAATTCTACACACAATGTCCCACAATGACAATGTGAAAAAAGTTTTTTTTATAGATGTTTGCAAATTTATTAAAAAAAATCAAACAAATAAAAACAACAACTAAGAAATCACATGTATTCACAGCCTTTGCCATGAAGCTCAAAATTGAGCTCAGGTGCATCCTGTTTCATCCTTGGGATGTTTCTACAGCTTTATTGGAGTCCACCTGGGGTAAATTCAGTTGACTGAACATCATTTGGAAAAGCACACGCCTGTCTACATATAAGGTCCCAGACTGGACACAAATGCAGAACTCACACAGAGGCGTGGAATGAGTAAACGGATTTACAACCCCAGTTCCAATGAGGTTGGGATGTTGTGTAAAATGTAAATAAAAACAGAATACAATGATTTGCAAATCTACTTATGTACATGTGAATACTTTTTTTTTTTAATAAATTTGTGAAAATATTTTCATGTTGTCATTATGGTGTGTTGTGTGTAAAAATTTGAGGGGAAAAATGAATTTACTCCATTCTGGAATAAGGCTCTAACAACAAAATGTGGAAAAAGTTAAGTGCAGTGAATACTTTTCCAGATGCACTTTATGTATACACTATAGTTTGTTGAACATGTTAAAACAAAGGTTAAGACATAATCTTTCTTTTTGGTCCAGCTTCAGTCGGTGTTGATGTCTAAAACTATGGAAGAAGTACAATGAGTACAAATAGCAGTAAAGCTGGCTTTTTAATAGTGACAAAAGCAATACCAACTGTATTAGTAGAAGCAGATGTTTTAGTTTTAAGTTAAGTACCGTCTGGAGGAGCAGTGCTTTATGTGTCCGTAGTGTAACTTTGTGCAACATTGTATGCTGTGTGTGTTGTGGTTCTTCAGTGAACCAGCATTTTTCTTTGTGTGTGGGGTAAAGTCCACAAATGACTCTCTACACATCTGTGAGAGTGGGTTACTCCACATGCACAAACAAATTTCTTTCCGTTTTTGTCACATTCTGCCCTGTACTTCCGGCACTCTGCCTAACATTTACAGACAAGTTAAACTATAATAGAATGTCAATATTGATGTTCTCCAAATTTCACTCTGAGAGCCAGATTTTAAAAGTTGATCTTTCGGCACGTGTTCTGAAATTTCAAATTGTCCGTCTCCTAGAGACAGTGGTGTGTGCAGTGGCACTGACAGTTCCATTTTCCAACCTGATACCTTTAGACCCCCTGTGGTAAAAAGTCTGACAGTTTCTGTCACTAGAGGGCAGTGTCGAGCATACATCTGTGTAAATCCCTCTGTGGGAAGGTGAGGAGTTGGGTGAATGAGAATGAAATGTGGAGCAGAAAGTCAGAAAGTTTTGGAACTTTAGAAGAAAAACAGCCAGGCAGCATTAGTTTAATAGTAAACAGACGTAAAATTTATGAAGATGAAAACACAAAAGAAGCACACACACTTACAAATGACATGCACACCAACCCTTGCAAAATAACTGATCCAGATTTCTACAGTAGTATACCCCTTTTAAACTAAAAATAAGGGAGTATTCCTTCAGTTTACTTGTGTACCTATCAGTTACATGCACCGGTCACTTTTTTAGGTACACCTGTTCAATTGCATGTTAACACAACTTGCTAATCATCCAATCACATGGCAGCAACTCAATGCATTTATGCATCTAGATGTAGGGAAGACGACTTGCTGAAGCTCAAATTGAGCATCAGAATGGGGAAGAAAGGGGATTTAAATGACTTTGAATGTGACATAGTTGTTGGTGTCAGACAGGCTGGTTTGAGTATTTCAGAAACTGCTGATCTACCGGGATTTTCACATACCGCCGTCTCGACAGCTGACAGAGAACAGTCCAAAAAAGAAAAGACATCTAGTGAGCTGCAGTTGTGTGGAAAAATATGCCTTGTTGATCTCAGAGGAGAATGGACAGACTGATTGAATGGGCGACTGCATGACGCTGTTATGTCACTATGGATCAACATCTGTGAGGACCACCTTGTTGAATCTATGCCACAAAGAATTAAGATAGTTCTGAAGGCAAAAGGGGGTCCAACCCAGTACTTGCAAGGTGTACCTAATAAAGTGGCCAGTAAGTGTATATACTTAACAGATTATACAGAAAGTATTCATTTTTATACTTTTCCTCCCACATCTAAAGACACACAGGTTAAGTGAATTGGAAACTTTATAATTGTCCAGATCTCTCTTGCAAAAGAGGTCTCGATCTCCATGGGACTAACCTGGTTAAATAAAGTTTGTTTTTTTTAACGGTTGTGATGAGAGAGGATACTTGGTTCAAATCCAGATCACACTGGAAAATCACTAAAGTCTCTATCACTAAAGTTAGTGTACTTTCATGAAGTAAAAAACTGGGCCACAGCGTGTTCTACCTATGAGTTCACTTCCACTGTAAAATACTAGTTCTGTATTCAGTCTTTAATACCCTTACCCTTAATGTACAATTACAAGTATACTTTTGTAAAATAAAACAATGGGCCAGTTTAGTCCCAAGAAGTCTTTAAATAGTACACTTCCAATTACGCTATAAAGTGTACTTAGGAAATAAACTTAAGTTTCTTCCATTTATTTAATTACAAAAAATAAAGTATACCTTTTCACAACTGTAAATTGTACTTGTCAGAAGGAATTCCTTTCTTCTCTATGTCCTTCATGCAAACCTTTGTATCTTAAAACTCAACAACCTTAAAATGCTCAAGATTTAATTTTTTTTTTCTGCATTAATACTGTGAGGTCAAAGCTCTTTGTGTCCAAAATAAATAAATCATGCATTTCTGACATTTAGAAATTCTTTTTTATTATATATATATATATATATATATATATATATATATATATATATATATATATATATATATATATCCCTGAAATGCTCAAATCACCCACTAGAAGGTGATAAAAGCTGCTCAAATGTGCAGCAAGCCTTCACTATTTGTTCATTTGAGAAGTTACGTTTTGGCAAAAATCATATGAGCTGACAGTCAAAAACCAAAGTACTGTTGTGTCCCGGCCCTTATGGGCAAATTACTTACTTTGATAAGGGCCCCTTCACAAATAAGACAATTGAAGCCAGCTAGCGCAAGAATGAGGAATTGCATGCCATTCGTGAAAAATCTGAGCTGCCTTTAACACCTCGTACACTGTCACTACAACCATCTGTGCACACCAGCAGCCGAAAGACAGAGTGCCCTGTGAGAGCCTGTTTGATCCCTCTTGCAGCAGGTGTCGGCCCAATTCCAGGTGACACATATGAACATCCAACAGCGCTCGCTGGACACTTAGAAAATGTTTGGCCATTCGGACTGTTGGCACAAAAATACTGAACAGACGACCACGTTTGAGATGGATGTGAAATTTGTCTGAAATTTAGGGTCATTGCCTTGTTGAAAGATCCAGCCCTGGTGCAACTTCATCTTTGTCACTGATTTATGAACATTGTTCTCAAGAATCTGCTGATACTGACTGTAATTCATTTGACCCTCAACTTTAACAAGATTCCCAGTACCTGCACTGGCCACACAGCCACACAGCATGATGGAACCACCTCCAAATTTTACTGTAGGTAACAAGCGTTTTTCTTGGAATGCTGTGTTCTTTTTCAGCCATGCATACCACCCCTTGTTATGTCCAAATAACTCAATTTTATTTTCATCAGTCCACAGCACCTTATTCCAGAATGATGCTGGCTTGTCCAAATGTGTTATAGCATACCTCACATGACTGTTTGTGGCGTGTATGCAGAAAAGGGTTCCTCTGCATTACAGCATCATACAGCATCTCTTTGTGCAAAGTGTGCTGTATAGTTGAATGATGCACAGAGACATTATCTGCAGTAAGATCATGTTGTAGGTCATTGGAGCAGGTCTGTGGGTTGACTATGACTGTTCTCAGCATCCTTCACATCAGCTTATCTGAGTTTTTTCTTGGCCTGCCATTTCAGGCCTTAACTAGTACTGTGCCTGCGGTCTTCCATTTCCTCACTATGTTCCTCACAGTGAAAACCGACAGCTGAAATCTCTGAGATACCTTTTTGTATCCTTCTTCTAAACCATGATGTTGAACAATCTTTGTTTTCAGGTCATTTGAGAGTTGTTTAGAGGCTCCCATGTTGCCACTCATTAGAAGAAATGCAAAGAGGGGAAACATTTGCAAATGGCCACCTTAAATACCCTTTCTCATGATTGGATTCACCTGTGTAAGGTCAAGGGTCAATGAGCTTACCAAAACCCCTTGCATTAAATCTGAAAGTCTACAATATAATCACACCTTGTCTGTTTCATTTCATCTCATTGTGGTGTTGGAGAGGCAAAAGTACCAAAGAATAAAATGAAATGGATCAGTGTCCAAATACTTATGGGCCTAACTGCATACATATTATGAAAGGTTAAACAAGCAAGTACAATTGTAAAAATGGCTAAATAAAATCCTTATGCCATTCAAAGGACATAATCAAATCAATTTTATTTATATAGCGCCAAATCACAACAAACAGTTGCCCCAAGGCACTTTATATTATAAGGCAAGGCCATACAATAATTACGGAAAATCCTCAACGGTCAAAACGACCCCCTGTGAGCAAGCACTTGGCAACAGTGGGAAGGAAAAACTCCCTTTTAACAGGAAGAAACCTCCAGCAGAACCAGGCTCAGGGAGGGGCAGTCTTCTGCTGGGACTGGTTGGGGCTGAGGGAGAGAACCAGGAAAAAAGACATGCTGTGGAGGGAAGCAGAGCTCAATCACTAATGATTAAATGCAGAGTGGTGTATACAGAGCAAAAAGAGAAAAACACTCAGTGCATCATGGGAACCCCCCAGCAGTCTAAGTCTATAGCAGCATAACTAAGGGATGGTTCAGGGTCACCTGATCCAGCCCTAACTATAAGCTTTAGCAAAAAGGAAAGTTTTAAGCCTAATCTTAAAAGTAGAGAGGGTGTCTGTCTCCCTGATCTGAATTGGGAGCTGGTTCCACAGGAGAGGAGCCTGAAAGCTGAAGGCTCTGCCTCCCATTCTACTCTTACAAACCCTAGGAACTACAAGTAAGCCTGCAGTCTGAGAGCGAAGCGCTCTATTGGGGTGATATGGTACTATGAGGTCCCTAAGATAAGATGGGACCCGATTATTCAAAACCTTATAAGTAAGAAGAAGAATTTTAAATTCTATTCTAGAATTAACAGGAAGCCAATGAAGAGAGGCCAATATGGGTGAGATATGCTCTCTCCTTCTAGTCCCTGTTAGCACTCTAGCTGCAGCATTTTGAATTAACTGAAGGCTTTTCAGGGAACTTTTAGGACAACCTGATAATAATGAATTACAATAGTCCAGCCTAGAGGAAATAAATGCATGAATTAGTTTTTCAGCATCACTCTGAGACAAGACCTTTCTAATTTTAGAGATATTGCACAAATGCAAAAAAGCAGTCCTACATATTTGTTTAATATGTGTATTGAATTACATATCCTGATCAAAAATGACTCCAAGATTCCTCACAGTATTACTAGAGGTCAGGGTAATGCCATCCAGAGTAAGGATCTGGTTAGACACCATGTTTCTAAGATTTGTGGGGCCAAGTACAATAACTTCAGTTTTATCTGAGTTTAAAAGCAGGAAATTAGAGGTCATCCACGTCTTTATGTTTGTAAGATAATCCTGCAGTTTAGCTAATTGGTGTGTGTCCTCTGGCTTCATGGATAGATAAAGCTGGGTATCATCTGCGTAACAATGAAAATTTAAGCAATGCCGTCTAATAATACTGCCTAAGGGAAACATGTATAAAGTGAATAAAATTGGTCCTAGCACAGAACCTTGTGGAACTCCATAATTAACCTTAGTCTGTGAAGAAGATTCCCCATTTACATGAACAAATTGTAATCTATTAGATAAATATGATTCAAACCACCGCAGCGCAGTGCCTTTAATACCTATGGCATGCTCTAATCTCTGTAATAAAATTTTATGGTCAACAGTATCAAAAGCAGCACTGAGGTCTTACAGAACAAGCACAGAGATGAGTCCACTGTCTGAGGCCATAAGAAGATCATTTGTAACCTTCACTAATGCTGTTTCTGTACTATGATGAATTCTAAAACCTGACTGAAACTTCAAATAGACCATTCCTCTGCAGATCAGTTAGCTGTTTTACAACTACCCTTTCAAGAATTTTTGAGAGAAAAAGAAGGTTGGAGATTGGCCTATAATTACCTAAGATAGCTGGGTCAAGTGATGGCTTTTTAAGTAATGGTTTAATTACTGCCACCTTAAAAGCCTGTGGTACATAGCCAACTAATAAAGATAGATTGATCATATTTAAGATCGAAGTATTAAATAATGGTAGGGCTTCCTTGAGCAGCCTGGTAGGAATGGGGTCTAATAAACATGTTGATGGTTTGGATGAAGTAACTAATGAAAATAACTCAGACAGAACAATCAGAGAGAAAGAGTCTAACCAAATACCGGCATCACTGAAAGCAGCCAAAGATAACGATACGTCTTTGGGATGGTTATGAGTAATTTTTTCTCTAATAGTTAAAATTTTATTAGCAAAGAAAGTCATGAAGTCATTACTAGTTAAAGTTAAAGGAATACTCGGCTCAATAGAGCTCTGACTCTGTCAGCCTGGCTACAATGCTGAAAAGAAACCTGGGGTTGTTCTTATTTTCTTCAATTAGTGATGAGTAGTAAGATGTCCTAGCTTTATGGAGGGCTTTTTTATAGAGCAACAGACTCTTTTTCCAGGCTAAGTGAAGATCTTCTAAATTAGAGAGATGCCATTTCCTCTCCAACTTACGGGTTACGAGCTACAGCATCCAAAGTTGTCTTCAATCAGGATGTAAAACTATTGACGAGATACTCTATCTCACTTACAGAGTTTAGGTAGCTACTCTGCACTGTGTTGTTATATGGCATTAGAGAACATAAAGAAGGAATCATATCCTTAAACCTAGTTACAGCGCTTTCTGAAAGACTTCTAGTGTAATGAAACTTATTCCCCACTGCTGTGTAGTCCATCAGAGTAAATGTAAATGTTATTAAGAAATGATCAGACAGAAGGGAGTTTTCAGGGAATACTGTTAAGTCTTCAATTTCCATACCATAAGTCAGAACAAGATCTAAGATATGATTAAAGTGGTGGGTGGACTCATTTACATTTTGAGCAAAGCCAGTTGAGTCTAATAATAGATTAAATGCAGTGTTGAAGCTGTCATTCTCAGCATCTGTGTGGATGTTAAAATCGCCCACTATAATTATCTTATCTGAGCCAAGCACTAAGTCAGACAAAAGGTCTGAAAATTCACAGAGAAACTCACAGTAACGACCAGGTGGATGATAGATAATAACAAATAAAACTGGTTTTTGGGACTTCCAATTTGGATGGACAAGACTAAGAGTCAAGCTTTCAAATGAATTAAAGCTCTGTCTGGGTTTTTGATTAATTAATAAGCTGGAATGGAAGATTGCTGCTAATCCTCCACCCGTGCTACGAGCATTATGGCAGTTAGTGTGACTCGGGGGTGTTGACTCATTTAAACTAACATATTCATCCTGCTGTAACCAGGTTTCTGTAAGGCAGAATAAATCAATATGTTGATCAATTATATCATTTACTAACAGGGACTTAGAAGAGAGAGACCTAATGTTTAATAGACCACATTTAACTGTTTTAGTCTGTGGTGCAGACTCATATTTTATATTTGCATATAATGATGCTGAAAAAAGGTGAAAAAGTCATCATAGACTACTAGAACAAATTTCTCAACACACTTTCATTGTAAAGTTAACTATAAAAGTGTGAAATTTCCCATTTTTTCTGTTTTTCATACAATATGATCAAAGGACATAATAAGTGCCCGTAGTCTAAGAATCACCCATACGAGTATTTTGAATGTTCATGTTGTCCTGAAAAAAAGAGATATAAAACTTGATTGTGGGATGCAGGGAGAGCTGTTAACAGCAATAATAAATCATTTATGGCAGGTGAGTGAACTGTCCAAAAATTGCCCTCAGACCCCAGAGGGTTAAACATTGAATCTTAAACATGACAGTAGATGCATGAAACAATGTGGAATAAGTCTCTTTGCTAAAGGGTATTCCATGTGACGTCAGTGACCGTATGGCCTTGGCGGAGGTTTGCGCTCTCCGAGTGCTTCTAGTTGAATATGCGTTTTTACCTATCTGTCACAACCTTTACAGATTTGTGGTTGTAGACACTTAGAGTAGTGGTTAGTATAATAGTAGTCTTCAGAATAATAGTAGTGCTATGTGACTAAAAAGATTAATCCAGGTTTTGAGTATATTTCTTATTGTTACATGGGAAACAAGGTACCAGCAGATTCTCACATATTCAACAAGACCAAGCATTCATGATATGCACACTCTTAAGGCTATGAAATTGGGCTGTTAGTAAAAAAAGTAGAAAAGGGGGTGTTCACAATAATAGTAGTGTGGCATTCGGTCAGTGAGTTTGTCAATTTTGTGGAACAGACAGGTGTAAATCAGGTGTCCCCTATTTAAGGATGAGGCCAGCACCTGTTGAACATGCTTTTCTCTTTGAAAGCCTGAGGAAAATGGGACGTTCAGGACATTGTTCAGAAGAACAGCGTAGTTTGATTAAAAAGTTGATTGGAGAGGGGAAAACTTATACGCAGGTGCAAAAAATTAGAGGCTGTTCATCTACAATGATCTCCAATGCTTTAAAATGGACAAAAAAACCAAAGACGTGTGGAAGAAAATGGAAAACAACCATCAAAATGGATAGAAGAATATCCAGAATGGCAAAGGCTCACCCATTGATCAGCTCCAGGATGATCAAAGACAGTCTGGAGTTACCTGTAAGTGTTGTGACAGAAGATGCCTGTGTGAAGCTAATTTATTTGCAAGAATTCCCCACAAAGTCCCTCTGTTAAATAAAAGACAGGTGCAGAAGAGGTTACAATTTGTCAAAGAACACATCAACTGGCCTAAAGAGACATGGAGGAATATTTTGTGGACTGATGAGAGTAAAATTGTTCTTTTTGGGTCCAAGGGCCGCAGACAGTTTGTGAGATGACCCCCAAACTCCGAATTCAAGCCACAGTTCACAGTGAAGACAGTGAAGCATGGTGGTGCAAGCATCATGATATGGGCATGTTTCTCCTACTATGGTGTTGGGCCTATATATCGCATGCCAGGTATTATGGATCAGTTTGGATATGTCAAAATACTTGAAGAGGTCATGTTGCCTTATGCTGAAGAGGACATGCCCTTGAAATGGGTGTTTCAACAAGACAATGACCCCAAGCACACTAGTAAACAAGCAAAAGCTTGGTTCCAAACCAACAAAATTAATGCCTTGCAGATGTGAAGAAATCATGAAAAACTGTGGTTATACAACTAAATGCTAGTTTAGTGATTCACAATATTGCTAAAAAAGCAGTTTGAACATAATAGGTTTGAGTTTATAGTGTCAACAGCAGATTCTACTATTATTGTGAACACCCCCTTTTCTACTTTTTTTTTTTTACTAATAGCCCAATTTCATAGCCTTAAGAGTGTGCATATCATGAATGCTTGGTCTTGTTGTATTTGTGAGAATCTACTGAATCTACTGGTACCTTGTTTCCCATGTAACAATAAGAAATATACTCAAAACCTGGATTAACCTTTTTAGTCACATACCACTACTATTATTCTGAACACTACTGTACATCTAAATGACCATGGTCCTGCCAATCATCTGTGAGAATTTCAATGGTTATTCCTGGTCAACCACATTCATAAATATTAACATCAGACACTCTCCTAGACTTCAGAGGGTCCAGATTTTGATTAATCACAAGTTATGAGGGATTCATGGGATGAATCAAACTGACTGACGGATCAGGTCTGTAGGGCAACAGAAGCTGAGTTTTTTGTAAGTGCTGATGAAACACTCAGAGAATATGTTTTTGTCTATTTGACTCTTTTTTTTTTTTACTTCTACTAGAAGTGTTTTTTCATTTCATTTCTTATTGTTTATGCACCAATAACACCAGATCAAATGCCTTGTATGTGTGAACTTACTTGGCAATAAATTCATTTCCGATTCTGATTTGCTCTGCAACAACGTCCAGCTTCATAATGAGATGCTGGTAAGTGCTAAGTTATTCTACTCAGTCAGGGTTTGGTGGTGTTGTCAATAACCCGAGCCCGTCACCTCTGTGACTATATGACAGTCCACGTCATTTCCTAAATTCACACTCACACACCACATCGGGTCTCACAAGTGTCAAACGGGCGGGACAGGAGAAAGCTCCTTTAGAGCTTTATGGCTCAACATCTGGAGCATCTCAGACAGACACGTCATAACAGCCTCCACAATGATCGTCAGCAGACGTTTGTCCCAAACTTACCATTTGAGATCAAATAGAGCTGAGTCCATTGGAACAAGGAATGTAGAGTAGCAACACTCTGTTGTAGACCATGGGCTGTGGAATCAGTATGCCTTACTTGCGACCTTGACCTACATTTGGGGTGGGTGGGAAAATGTTGGCAAATGAAAGCCTATAGTCCACAAACAAGTTTTTTTTTCCTCCCTCAAGTGTAAATTTTGAGCATTACTGAGCACAAAATGTCAACATGCATCAAGTGTGTTATTTTAACAAACAACCAAAAAACTAAAGCATTGTAACTGAAAATAAGACAGAAAGCATGCAATTGCCTTTAAAAGAATACTTACTAAAGTAAATACTTACTTTCATAAGTATTTACTGATTACATTATTAAATAAGCCAAAAATTATGTCTTCAAAGGTTTGCAGGTGTAACATGCTGTTGATGCATTTTGCTACAAATACAAGTTTTTACAATTTTGAGCATGCAAATGTCATTAATCCCTAACTATGGCTATTGTTGGAATGGCTAATTTACAGTTGAAAATAATGTTTCACCTTTAGCAAAGACTACTGTATAGATTATATAATCACACAATTTTAGGTGTTCACTTTCAAAAGATATCTATTGTGTGTTGAAGCCAATAGGTCAAACAAGTTGAAGGACAATACCAAATATCAAATTTATTACTCATATTAACAGTTTATACATGTTTTAGTACCAATATACATTTTCCAGATTTAATAACAGGCTAATCATTACTCTCCCAAAGACAAACGTTTTACAAGTTCTGTTCACAGTTAAAAGGTCTGGATACAGTTGAGTTATACTTTAGTTACAATATAGTAATAGTGCTTCCTTTGTGTAAGTTTCCTACCGTTTCAGTACAAAAAGTAACTTTGTGAGCATTTCCAAGTTAAGAATGTAAAAGTTAAACTATGATAACAAAGCTACAGATGTGCTTTCCCAGGCTGTTTTAGCGGACTACGATCTTCCCACAGAAAGCAATGTACGCGATCACTGGCTTTTATTCATTTTTAACCGCATCCCCAGTACATACAACCGCCGACTATTTCTTTGCTCTGCGCATTTCACGGAGGACTGTTTCACAAACCTTGCATGATTTCGAGCTGGCTTCAGTCGGCATTTAATACTCAGTAGAGGGTCAGTTCCGACTCTGCGACAAAATCAACCCCAGCAATCAGTACAGCCTGTGAGTATCACACTTTCTTTTGTTTTAAATTTGTGTTGCGCCATATTCCTGTTGTAAGAATTGCACGTTAGAATGGCATGTTAGCTCTGGTTTGTTCCTCTAAAGGGAATGAGCTAACCCCTTAGCAGCTAGGGATGTGTATCGAGAACCGGTTCCTTTTGGGTATCATTAAGAAATGACTCGATCCACCGACATCAATAAGCTTTGTGCTTAACGATTATGTTATCAGTCCTTCAGAGTGGCCATTGTTTTGGGGGGGTGTTTGTCAGGAAAATGATAATTTCTGTATTGATTACAGACCCTGCAGCGGGTCCGTAAACAACTTTTCTGCAGCGCGGCTTTGCTTTGAACCTTGAACCAATCGAAGCAGTGCTTCGCAGATTGAAGCAATGCTTCGATTATTCTTTCTTTCTTTTGCTTAATTTTCTCCTGCTAAAACCCTAAAGAGCATACGCCTGTGAGTATTATTGACCTTTTCTATGTTAAACCGACCTGTTATGTTCTTCTGAAACAGTTGATAGATGTATTTTATAACTTAAAAACAGGAGCGATGCTAACGTGTTATGTCATGTCTATGGCATTTTCAATGTTAAAAGTTAGCATTGCAGCTCTCATCACGTTTGGGTGCATTTGTTTTCAAATTGTAATATTTCTTAAATGTATTTTTGTTTATATATTAATAATCTAATGATTATTATATACAATTTTAGAGAAAGAGGCAAAAAAAAAAAACCTGAATAGAAACACAACAGAAAATATAAAAGCAATGAAAATAAATAAATAATGCTTTCTTTTCAGTGAGAGCAAGGGTAGCCAATCAAACAACGGCAACTGATCAGCGCCACCTACTTGCATTTCATAATGAGGTTGCCAAATAAGCTCCGAAACGACGCCATTAAAGGCAAACGAGGCATTCTAAACCCAGCATAGTTAACATAGCTGTTTCAGAGAGCCTTTTAGGAAGGTTCTGAGCCATTACAGACCCAACCAATTTTTGGGGGGCTACATATCACATCACAGAACAAGGATTAATGCCCCATTCAACCTCTCTATCACCTTTAAGATAAAATCTTTCCTCATGAAATTTGAGAAGTAAAAATATAGTGGGCCCTTTTTAACATATGAATGCAAGAAAAACGCTGTCGTCTTCATACATTGTACATTGTAGTAAGATGCAGAGATTGAGGTGCTTGTTGACGAGGTCAAAAGCTGTTGCTTAGTTCACATGGGTGTTTTTGTAGGTTTTGTCACATTGAGACTGCATGCTTGTTTCTAACTCAACATAATTACTAATTTTGTATTCATTAATTTGAGGAAATAAAGAATGAATGTGAATGAGTTCTGACATCACCAATCAATTTCAGTTACAGTTTCCCTGTGTGTACTCACTGTCAGAGCTGTGTGCATACTTACACACTGAACATTCCTAAATATAAGTACAAATTGGGTGAATTCCACACTTTGCAGAGAAATGTTCATACGCACAATATAAGCACAAATTTGACAGATGATAAATGAGTGTCCTGGACCTTGGTCTTGATCCAGAACAATCAATGAGACAAAGTTTTAGCTTGTCAATGCTGCCATTGTCAGGATACGTGATGTGATGTGACAGAAGGTGGGCGGACACAATTTGCAGACTTTCAAACAAAGCATAGCAGGTAAAAGAAGCTTTATCTTACGTATAAACAGGCCAGGGTCCGGTACACAGCAAGGCAGGCAGCATGGCAAAGGTACAGATAAGTACAAGGCAAAAATGTGTGGTCAAAAACAGGCTGGGTTCAAAAGGCACACAGAGACACAATTTCATAGGCTGAAGCAAAATCAAAGTAAACAGAGCGAAGTCAAAAATGAGACAAAAGAAAAGCTGGAACGAGGATGTAAAGATCAATGAGCTGGCACCGCAGTGAGGAAAGTGAAGGGCTCAAATAGCAGGTGAGGCAGTCAGTGGAACAAGACACAGGTGTTAGTGAAGGTTCTGGAAGGAGGTGTGGTCTGGTGATGCAAAGAAGCGGGAAGGGAGGCAAGAGAGTGAGTAACTGAAAAACGAAACAGATCAAAAGCAAAAGGAGTTAGTGATAGAAAAAAACAATGGTAAAAATATAAAGTGCCCAAAGACCAACAAAACGAAACGTGAACAAAATAAAGGGGCAAACTAGGAAATAGAGTGACAGACCTAAAAGAGAACAATAACAATAAAAGACTATAACCAAAACTAGAACAGAACATGGCTGAAGTATAAATGTAATAATCAAATCACAAAATAAGATAGCAAAACAAACTATGGGCTGACCAGAAAATAAATGATGAACAGAAACAAAACCAGAGCCTACAGAAAAACAGATAATGCAATGAAGAACTGGAACAAAAGATAAATTATAACAGATAACAATAGCAAAAACAAAAGGAACACAACAAGATAATAAAACGCCGAAGATACATGATAAACAGAACCAGAGAAAAACATAATACAAACTGATCATAAATGGGCAACAAAGAGGATCAAATAAGGGAAGACAGGCGTCGACAGGGGACAAACCCATCCTCGTCCCGGGCAAGGACCCACCCTGACACTCATAAAACATCAGGGCAATTATTACTCCATCAGTAAATGCACAGTATGTACATCAGCACCACTCAGTCAAATACATACAAAGACCTATTTATTTATTTTTGGCAGGGGGGGTGGCTTGCATTTCTAAAGCATGATGTGGTCCATAAACCTATATTCCTTGTATGTCTTGTTCTGGTAGCCCATTTCCTATCAGTGTGTCCTGCTTCCTCATCAACTGATGTGGATCTTGTTAACCAGCTAATGTGACTAAATTTACAGTGCATCTGGAAAGTATTCACCATGTTTCACTTATTCAGCATTTTGTTATTCCAGAAAAGAGTAAATTCATTTTTTTCCCCTCAAAATTCTACTCGCAACACCCCATTATGACAACATCAAAAAAATATTTTTGAAATTTTTGCAAATTTATTTAAAATAAAAACTAAGAAATCACATTCACACCCTTTTTTCAACACTTTGTTGATGCACCTTTGGCAGTAATTACACCCTCAGGTATTCTTGAACATGATGCAACAAGCTTGGCACACCTATTTTTGGGCAGTTTTGTCCATTCCTCTTCGCAGCACCTCTCAAGCTCCATCAGGTTGGATGGGGAGCGTCGGTGCACAGCCATTTTCAGATCTCTCCAGAAATGTTCAATCGAATTCAAGTCTGGACTCTGGCTGGGCCATTCAAGGACATTCACAGCGTTGTCCTGAAGCCACTCTTTTGATATCTTGGCTGTGTACTTAGGGTCATTGTCCTACTGAAAGATGAACCGTCGCCCCAGTCTGAGGTCAAGAGCGCTCTGGAGCAGGTTTCATCCAGGATGTCTCTGTACGTTGCTACATTCATCTTTCTTTCAATCCTTACTAGTCTCCCAGTTCCTGCCGCTGAAAAACATCCCCACAGCATGATGCTGCCACCACCATGCTTCACTTTCGGGATAGTGCCTGGTTGCCTCCAAACATGATGCCTGGCATTCACACCAAAAAGTTCAGTCTTTGTCTCATCAGACCAAAGAATTTTGCCACTAAGGAGTGGCTTCTGTCTGGCAACTCTACCATACAGGCCCGATTGGTGGATTGATGCAGAAATGGTTGTCCTTCTGGAAGGTTCTCCTCTCTCCACAGAGGAATGCTGGAGCTCTGACAGGGTGACCATCGGGTTCTTGGTCACCTCCCTGACTAAGGCCCTTTTTCTATGATTGCTCTGTTTAGACGGGTGGACAGCTCTAGGAAGAGTCCTGGTAGATCCGAACTTCTTCCATTTATGGATGATGAAGGCCACTGTGCTCATTGGGACCTTCAAAGCAGCAGAAATGTTTCTGTACCCTTCCCCAAATTTGTGTCTCAAAACATTCTTGTCTCAGAGGTCTACAGACAATTCCTTTGACTTCATGCTTGGTTTGTGCTCTGACGTGCACTGTAAACTGTGGGACATTACATGTAGACAAGTGTGTGTCTTTCCAAAACATGTCCAATCAACTGAATTTTCCCCAGGTGGACTCTAATTAAGCTGTAGAAACATCTCAAAGATGATCAGTGGAAACAGGAACCACCTGAGTGCGATTTTGAGCTTTGTGGCAATGGCTATGAATTCTTATGTACACATGTGATTTCTTTGTTTTTGTTTGTTTGTTTTGTTTTGTTTTTTTTGTTTTTTTTTTTTTTAAAGAAATTTGCAAAAAAAAAAAAAAAACCTTTTTCACTTTGTCATTATGGGGTATTGTGTATAAAACTGTTGAAAAAATGAATTTCATCCATTTTGGAATAAGGCTGAAACATCAAATGTGGAAAAAGTGAAGTGCTGTAAATACTTTCTGGATGCAATGCATACTTCTCTCACTCATGTTGCGAAATAGGCTGGGGGAGTACAATGGTGGGTGGGCGGGGGGGTGGGGTGAGGGGGTGTCCAGCCTGGTGATCCTTACTCAATGTATGTCCTGACGGGAGGTTTGATCCTCCGGTCTGTTGTTTCAAAGGCAGTAATTCTACCACTACAGGATGAGGTGAGGTGCACCCATGAATACATCAGAAAAGTGGGCTCCCCCGCCCCCTGAGAACAGCTATGTTATGTTAGTTATCAAATCAAATCAATTTTATTTATATAGCGCCAAGGCGCCTTATATTGTAAGGCAAGGCCATACAATAATTACGGAAAAACCCCAACGGTCAAAATGACCCCCTGTGAGCAAGCACTTGGCAACAGTGGGAAGGAAAAACTCCCTTTTAACAGGAAGAAACCTCCAGCAGAACAAGGCTTAGGGAGGGGCAGTCTTCTGCTGGGACTGGTTGGGGCTGAGGGAGAGAACCAGGAAAAAGACATGCTGTGGAGGGGAGCAGAGATCAATCACTAATGATTAAATGCAGAGTGGTGCATACAGAGCAAAAAGAGAAAGAAACACTCAGTGCATCATGGGAACCCCCCAGCAGTCTACGTCTATAGCAGCATAACTAAGGGATGGCTCAGGGTCACCTGATCACTCAACAAAAATATAAACGCAACACTTTTGGTTTTGCTCCCATTTTGTATGAGATGAACTCAAAGATCTAAAACTTTTTCCACATACACAATATCACCATTTCCCTCAAATATTGTTCACAAACCAGTCTAAATCTGTGATAGTGAGCACTTCTCCTTTGCTGAGATAATCCATCCCACCTCACAGGTGTGCCATATCAAGATGCTGATTAGACACCATGATTAGTGCACAGGTGTGCCTTAGACTGCCCACAATAAAAGGCCACTCTGAAAGGTGCAGTTTTATCACACAGCACAATGCCACAGATGTCACAAGATTTGAGGGAGCGTGCAATTGGCATGCTGACAGCAGGAATGTCAACCAGAGCTGTTGCTCGTGTATTGAATGTTCATTTCTCTACCATAAGCCGTCTCCAAAGGCATTTCAGAGAATTTGGCAGTACATCCAACCAGCCTCACAACCGCAGACCACGTGTAACCACACCAGCCCAGGACCTCCAAATCCAGCATGTTCACCTCCAAGATCGTCTGAGACCAGCCACTCGGACAGCTGCTGAAACAATCGGTTTGCATAACCAAAGAATTTCTGCACAAACTGTCAGAAACCGTCTCTGGGAAGGTCATCTGCATGCTCGTCGTCCTCATCGGGGTCTCGACCTGACTCCAGTTCGTTGTCATAACCGACTTGAGTGGGCAAATGCTCACATTCGCTGGCGTTTGGTACGTTGGAGAGGTGTTCTCTTCACGGATGATGTTGCACTGCATGAGGCAAATGGTGGTCACACCAGATACTGACTGGTATCCCCCCCCAATAAAACAAAACTGCACCTTTCAGAGTGGCCTTTTATTGTGGGCAGTCTAAGGCACACCTGTGAGGTGGGATGGATTATCTCAGCAAAGGAGAAGTGCTCACTATCACAGATTTAGACTGGTTTGTGAACAATATTTGAGGGAAATGGTGATATTGTGTATGTGGAAAAAGTTTTAGATCTTTGAGTTCATCTCATACAAAATGGGAGCAAAACCAAAAGTGTTGTGTTTATATTTTTGTTGAGTATATAAGCTTTGGCAAAAAGGAAAGTTTTAAGCCTAATCTTAAAAGTAGAGAGGGTGTCTGTCTCCCTGATCTGAATTGGGAGCTGGTTCCACAGGAGAGGAGCCTGAAAGCTGAAGGCTCTGCCTCCCATTCTACTCTTACAAACCCTAGGAACTACAAGTAAGCCTGCAGTCTGAGAGCGAATACTGTTAAGTCTTCAATTTCTATACCATAAGTCAGAACAAGATCTAACATATGATTAAAGGGGACGATAGATAATAACAAATAAAACTGTTTTTTGGGACTTCTAATTTGGATGGACAAGACTAAGAGTCAAGCTTTCAAATGAATTAAAGCTCTGTCTGGGTTTTTGATTAATTAATAAGCTGGAATGGAAGATTGCTGCTAATCCTCCGCCTCGGCCCGTGCTACGAGCATTCTGGCAGTTAGTGTGACTTGGGGGTGTTGACTCATTTAAACTAACATATTCATCCTGCTGTAACCAGGTTTCTGTAAGGCAGAATAAATCAATAAGTTGATCAATTATTATATCATTTACTAACAGGGACTTAGAAGAGAGAGACCTAATGTTTAATAGACCACATTTAACTGTTTTAGTCTGTGGTGCAGTTGAAGGTGCTATATTATTTTTTCTTTTTAAATTTTTATGCTTAAATAGATTTGGTTGTTGGTGGTCTGGGAGCAGGCACCGTCTCTACGGGGATGGGGTAATGAGGGGATGGCAGGGGGAGAGAAGCTGCAGAGAGGTGTGTAAGACTACAACTCTGCTTCCTGGTCCCAACCCTGGATAGTCACGGTTTGGAGGATTTAAGAAAATTGGCCAGATTTCTAGAAATGAGAGCTGCTCCATCCAAACTGGGATGGATGCCATCTCTCCTAACAAGACCAGGTTTTCCCCAGAAGCTTTGCCAATTATCTATGAAGCCCACCTCATTTTTTGGACACCACTCAGACAGCCAGTAATTCAGGGAGAACATGCGGCTAAACATGTCACTCCCGGTCTGATTGGGGAGGGGCCCAGAGAAAACTACAGAGTCCGGCATTGTTTTTGCAAAGTTACACACCGATTCAATGTTAATTTTAGTGACCTCCGATTGGCGTAACCGGGTGTCATTACTGCCGACGTGAATTACAATCTTACCAAATTTACGCTTAGCCTTAGCCAGCAGTTTCAAATTTCCTTCAATGTCGCCTACTCTGGCCCCCGGAAGACAATTGACTATGGTTGCTGGTGTCGCTAACTTCACATTTCTCAAAACAGAGTCGCCAATAACCAGAGTTTGATCCTCGGCGGGTGTGTCATCGAGTGGGGAAAAACGGTTAGAAATGTGAACGGGTTGGCGGTGTACACGGGGCTTCTGTTTAGGTCTACGCTTCCTCCTCACTGTCACCCAGTCGGCCTGCTTTCCCGGCTGCTTGGGATCTGCTGGAAGGGAACTAACGGCCCTTAGTTATGTTTAAATTGCCCCACACTCATTTTTTTATGTGGAGTTCAGTATTGAGTTCGTCAGCCTGGCTATGATGTAGGATCGCGCTCGTGTGTGAAACTGACAGCTGTGTGGCAGCAGGTGTGCACTCCCACATTCACTGAACATATTTGCCTGTTTCCACTGAGCCTTATTTGCCTCTGCCCTCCTCAAAAACCAGCTCGCTATTTCAGCACCTGTTTTGCTTTGTTTGCTCAGTGGCTGATGAATTAATAACACTGTCAGTCTGGGATCTTGTAGGCTTCCCTCGCTAGTTTCCTTCTTGCACCGTCACTCGGTTTTTGAGAACCGGCTACTCCAGACAGATTTACTGTACAGTACCATATTGTTTGTATTTGTCAATGACTGATGGAACGGAGGTCTGGGTTATATTCACGAACTGGGAAATGCTCATGTACCATTTCCTGACTCAACTAAAGAAAACTGGCTGCGAATGTGATGATTTTCATTCAAAAATAATCCTGATATTTAGATTGTCCAATTACTTATCAAGTCAAGTCTGGGCGTATGTGTTAACTTTGTATCGCTGCATCCAGCACACCACAGTACACCATGTATCTACCACAGCCAGGTGAAACGTGAGTGCCCCTTGGTCTTCTCCAGCCACTGGTGTCCTCAACACTCCTCTGCACTGGATCATGCACAGAGAAACACACCACATGGCCAGAATGTTGATGCTGAAGCTCCATCACAATGCAACTGATACTCATCATCTTAATCTCCCAAACTAACCACTCATTTGACCCAAAGTTATTCCAGCAGTACTCACGGATCCCCTACAGAAACCTAATGCCACAGACATCCAGTCACTGCCTTGGGTCACTGGTTAGCATCAAAGTCTCAAAACCATACAGTAAGAAAGGAAGAACCAGGACAGTAAAGACTTAGACCTTTGTTACAGTGGCTTGCAAAAGTATTTGGCCCCATAGTATTTCACACATTTTAACTGATTTATGCCATTTAAAATACAAAAGGTAAATCAGGCTTCTCAGTATAAAAAATTCTAAAATTATCTTCTTTAAACTCAAACTGAAAGCAAATATCTACGACTTGATATAAATTAATTAAAATATAAAAGCAAGATGATGGGCTGCATAAGTAATCAGCCCCTTTTGTATAATACCTGTAAATAATCAATTTTATTGCCAGTTTTCTTCAGACAAGTCAGTGGATGGATACATGAACATTTCCAAGTCACCGAATATGTCTTGGACCTTATTTACATCAGTTATGAAGAAATGCAGACAGTATGGCACTCTGTGGTAAATCTATGTGGAGTAGATAGTGCTCAAAAAATAAGTGATACATATACATGGATGACAGTGATGTAATTGTTTGTGGACCCTGGGTTACATGTCATCAGTTCATAGGTTGGATGTCATTTGAAATCCAGCAGGGTGACATAGCAGACCACAGTGCTTGTTCTGCCATGCCCCTTCCCTTTCTTGCCTTCCACCCAGACCATGGGTGGCACTCGAACCGCACCTGTCTGGCAGTCAATGTGCATTCTTCTTATTCTTTGTATGAATACTTAGACTGCTGTCAGAATGCAATGTGTTTAACCTGGGGCCGACGCCGTCGTATACGACGGCTAAGACCAAGCTTTACTAAATTATAAATAACTTTTGAATGATATGAGATAGAAACTTACTTTTTTTTTTTTTTTTTTTTGCTGAAAAGTTAACTCTGCAGACTTTCGAGCCAGCCATCAGCCATCTTTGTACTCCTCATAGAAGCTGTGTGATAACATGCGCAATGTGAGTGTCCAGTCGGAATTGGTTCACCGTCACATGGTTTACCAAAATCCAATCGTAGGGCAGATTTACCTCAAGTGAAAAGCCAAAGATCGTTTTCAGGAGTGATGTGTTACTAGTTGGCCCGTTTGAATAACCCCCTGGGTGCTCCAATGAGTACATACTATTAGTACATACTCAGTGTGCCCTGCGCCATTATGCACAGTGATCAGTGAAAGCAGGAGCAGACAGAGAGCCTCTGATGACAATCTCACATGCTCAAACAAAGAGTGTGTAACTATCAGGATTGCTCCACTAGTTTGCATGTAAATGTTACTGGATAACTCTGTTGCTTTCTCTGCGTAAAGCACTGTTTACCATATCAATGGACAACAAAACGCATAGACCATTTTGTATATATTGTTCAAAATGTGCATTTGTGTTTATTGTTTGAACTTTATTGTTGTACAGTCTTTCAAACAAGACCTCAAATTACCTTCATAAAGTGTCAAAACAGTTGTTTATTATAGTTTGATGTGTGTTTTGAATAAATGTGTGTGGAAAATTATTTTTCGCTTTATTTTTTCCTTTCTTATTTCTGATTGTAAACCTTTATCATACTTATAAAACACAACAAAAACATATATATTCTGAAAGCACAGGTTGTCCTGAAAAAAAGAGACATAACATTTGATTGTGGGATGCAGGGGGAGCTTTTAACAGCAATAATAAAACATTTATGCCAGGCGAGTGAACTGTCCAAAAAATGCCCTCGGACCCCAGAGGGTTAAACTACATTTGGACTGCATTCATGGGCATGCACACAGACTGTGCGTGACTCAGTCGAGGTGGGTTCCACTCACAGTCTAAGTATTCAACCGCCATTTGTACACAGCTGTTGGGAATATTTGTCCCTCTCAACTTTGTCTCGATGTTTGCCTTTTTTTTCCCATTCCGCCTGATTCAGCTTTATTCATGCATTCTTGCAAAGTGTGACGGGGCCCTGAATATGGTCAAGCAATCAACATACTGCTGATGAGTGCAGGAACAGACATCAGCCTTTGAATTTACTTTTTTTGTTGTTTAACTCTGTAATCACCAGGTCTGCTCCTCAACATCACGTCTTCATATTTTCTTCATTATCTTTTCTTGCTGCAGTTAATGAACTCACTGAGGTGTGTTCAGCCAATCAACTGCTGGCAAGCAACAGACTTGACAAACCAGCTGTGGGAAGACCACTGGGTTAACAAACACTCTGGAATCGCTTCACATCATCTCTGCAACCATGGTTTTGACTCAGTGCTTTAGGCCACAACTGTCTGTAAATGATGAGGGGATAAACAATTTATATATGAAGTCCAGGATCAGCTGATCAACCAGGTGCTCGTGGGCATGCACGTGTATGGAATGTGTCACCAAAAGTACTTGACCCTTTAAATCCACACTACATTGGACATGTTTAATTATTATCCTGCACGTCGGTGAAACAGTGACAGCAAGGGAATGACTTCAAAGTCAGGCCACACAGAAGTCACATGATGAAGTCTTACATTATCGTATTTTCATTTGTACATATCGTGTCGCCGTGTGGAGCGTGCACGGTGTGCACCAGCCCTCCGATGCCTTTCATTGAATTTGCATTCACACATGTGCATGTTTCAGTGTGACTTTAAGACACGAGCCAACAGCTGTGAAGTAAACTTTACTACTTTTCCACAGTACTGCTGGTCGTCACCTACCTGTGTGTCCGCTCACACACACTAAACGGCTCTTAAATCCCCTTTCTCTCCTGGCGCAAACACATCGTTGTTAACTTCCTCGTTCGGCTTTTAGGGGTTCACACATTTTTGGCCCACAGGTGTGTGTTTTATTTCAGCATGCAGCCGTGTGTCGTTTGCAGACATTTGGACGGAGGATGCTGCTAACTAGCTTTAGTTTAACAGACCAACGTTGGTTTTAGTCCAACCTGCAGAGTCAAACCTCCACAATGACACCAGTAATGTACCAGAAGAATCCTGCATGTGGTGGGAAGCATAGCAGGAATACAAAAAATAAACAACTACGTAAGTTAAGAACTTTGCTTTATAGGTCTCTTTGGAGGACTCTTAGGTACTACTGGAATGATTTTATAACACATTTCTTTGTGCATGACCCAGCATGAAGGTGCCTTAGTGCTGAGGAACCCAGCAGCTGGAGACGACCCAGAGGATGCCCATATTGTGTTTTTGCCAAGCAGGACTCTAGACCTGGTGGTGACCAGCTCATGCTCTCAGATGTGACTTGACTTGATGATTAATACCACAAATAATCATATAGAGCAGAGGTCTCAAACCGGTTCCAGAAAGGGCCGAGAGGGTGCAGGCTTTCTGTGCAACCACCCACTCCAGCAGGTGATTTCACTGATTAACTGATTTCACCTGCTCAAAGTGATGTTAATCAGTGAAATCACCTGCTGGAGTGGGTGGTTGCACAGAAAGCCTGCACCCCCTCGGCCCTTTCTGGAACCGGTTTGAGACTTCTGATATAGAGTCTGCAAACATTAAGACATGAGACTTGTTTATGTCTAATCTAAGGTCACCACCACTGGTACTGGTGTCAAATCCAGTTTAAGCATGGTCCAGTTCAATTCCTGTGTCCAATTCTAGTTTAGTTCTAATTCCATTCATCAGCAATCACAATGCAGTAAATATGTATGTCTTGGCAGAGCAAATACAAGCTTACTTTCACTAAAACATCAAATCTAAGCTTGCACCTCAAATGTACCTTCTGGCAAATTGTAGCTTAACGTTCAGGTCTTCTTGTTAAGAAAATCCTTTCCTCACTCTTCTCCTTTTTGCACAGTCATTCAGTTTGTGAGAACTATCTACTCCACACAGATTTGCCATGGAGTGTCATACTGTTTGTATTTCTTCATAACTGAAGTAAATAAAGTTCAAGACATATTCAGTGACTTGGAAATGTTCATGTATCCATCCCCTGACTTGTCTGAAGAAAACTGGCATTTAAACTGATTATTTACAGGTATTATACCAAAGGGGCTGATTTCTTGTGCAACCAATCATCTTGGCTTTTATATTTTTAATTAATTTATATTAAGTTGTAGAGATTTACTTTCAGTTTGATTCTAAGGAAGATAATTTTAGAAATTTTATATTGAGAAGCGTGGTTTACATTTTGTATTTGAAATGCCATAAACAAATTAAAATGCATGAAATGCCAAAGGGTATGAATACTTTTGCAAGCCACCGTATTTTGCTCTAAAATCTCAGTGTACTTTTCTGCATTAATGCTGCCATCACAGAAGAGTAAAATTGCCTTTACCAAGGGCACTGACACAACCCCATACCATGACAGACCCTGGCTTTTGGACTTGTTGCTGATAACGGCCTAGATCAGCGGTGGCCAAGTTCGGTCCTCGAGAGCCACATTCCTGACACTCTTAGTTGTCTCCCTGCTCCAACACACCTGAATCCAATGAAAGGCTCATTAAAAGTCTGCTAATGAGTCTTTCATTGGATTCAGGTGTGTTGGAACAGAGAGACAACTAAGAGTGTCAGGAATGTGGCTCTCAAGGACCGAACTTGGCCACCCCTGGTCTAGATGGTTCATTTCATCTTTGGTCCTGAGCATGGTGTATATTTCTTCCAAAAAAGATCTGGAATACTGATTTGTCTGACCACACTACACACTTCCACTGTGTGATGGTCAAACACAGATGCCTTGAGCCCAGAGAAGTCGATGCCACTCCTGGATGAAGCTTACATAAGCCTGGATGAAGCTTACATAAGCCTTCTTTTTTGCACAACAAGGGGCATTAAGAATGTAACTGAATGTTGTAGTGCTTAACAAAGGTTTCCCAAAGTAATCCCTTGCACACGTGGCTATATCAGCTATTGATGAACAATGCACTGTCAATGGAAACAAATGTGCAAACCCCTTCTTTCTTTGAGTAACATTAATTGGAAGCATTTCAATAATTCTTCTATGCATTTATTGACAAACTGGAGATCATCTGCCCATCTTTGCTCCTCAAATAGTGATGGTCATGTGGTTAAACCAGTAGGCTTATGACTAGAGGATCCTGGGTTCAAATCACATCACACCAGAAAATCACTCAGGGCTGTTGGACAACATCATTAATCTCCAAGTTGCTCCCAGTATGTTGTGTGCATCTTGCATGGCTGTACTCTGACGTGGGTCTGTGTGTGAATGGTTGAATGCAAGGCATCACTGTAAAGCCCTGGTTCCACAGAATAATGAAGGATGAATAATGAGCCACGTACCATGTTTTTTTTTTTTTGTATGAGTCCAGTTATTCAATAATCGTGGAAGAATTTTGGCTCTGAGAGGCTCTTAGAGGCAGAATATTCAGCTAACGAGGCTCATCTCTGAGCATGGTACTAATTTCAAGAAGTTCAAAATTTACACAAGATCAAATGAGGATTTTAGAGGCATGTTTGTGGTGAGGACGAGACAGCTCCTGGCAGCTAAGAGGACAGGTAAGGCTATTTTGGACAGGTTATTTTGGCGCCGCCCTCTTGTGCACTGTAATTCCACCTGCTTTGTGTGCCAGATGCTGTATATAAAATAATTGTTTTGTAGAGGATTAATCATTTTCTGTCAGAGCTTGGATGTTGAAAATACCTCTAATCACTTCTGGAATCACAGAGGATGTTTCATTTGCAGCTTTTTTCCTCTCTCTGTCTCGTGCGCTGAGGTGGAGAACATATTTGGAACAGCCTAAAAGGTAATAGCTTGGTAAAATAGTTGCATGTTCATTCCTTTTTATAAGCAGTTGTAAAAGTATGTTTATAATAGATTCTTGTTATAAGGGATCAGATGACTCGCACTCAAGACGAGCATTTACCCAGAACGCAAGCTCGCAAAAGAGTGATTTTGCAGTCATTAACGGACAAACACAACGTTGGATCATGGTGTCAAAATGACTGTAAGCTGCGGAAGAAATAAAGCCAGCAAGGAGAAGCACAGACGTGACTGCCCAGGAACCCGTGGTTCGGTTCTAGCTGGTCTGGTTATGGATGAGTTTTGTGTTGTGTTGTGGGGGGTTTTTTGCAGGGGGGGAGGGGGGTGATTGAGCCACACAGTTGCGGGTGTATATAATTAAAGCGGCCACCTCATTGTGGTGTCTTTTTTTTTTGGTCACAGAGAACTGGGTGCACGCGCAGAACTGCTGCATTTAATGACTCTGGAACACAGGTGAACAGCAGCCTGGTGCACGGATGTGCACACCGGCCCGACTGTACAGGAGTGTCGTTTTTTTGGACTGCGTTTAAAAAAGGTGACAGCATCTTGAATGGATGCTGTGAATTGAAAACCCACACTTTAAAGGGACCAAGTGTGGAGGGCTGGAGGTTTGGACCACATGCCTAAACATGCACCAGTGCTGCATTATCATGGCGCTATATGGATCATATGTGGCTTGACGTGGATCATATGCGGTGACACGAGCCATTTGAGGCTGGACGGGGCTCAAATGACAGGTCGGTCGTGCCTCACTAGAAGCTGATACGTGGCACATGAGGTCCAGAGAGGCACATAGAGGCGGCTTAATACCACTTTTGAACCAAATCATAACAATCACATGTTTGAAATAACATTATTTACCTCATTATTAGCCCTAAATGACCCTTCTACCAATTTAATTTTAGATTGTATTGCAGGCCTTAAATGCAGGAATGGATATATATTAACAAATGAAACAAAGCTGAAAACACAAAACATGAAATATTTTGGGTTCATTACTGTCTGCAGTTAAATAAAAGCCAAAGTAAATGTAAGAAAAATTAGCTTTTTCCACATCGCCTCAACATTTTCTGATTTGGGATTGTATTTCCACATTTTGGAATATCTCTCGGAGTTCGCACTCTGTCTTCAAAAACTGAGCTTTATTTTTACATATGTGTCTCAGTACAAAGCCTAATCTGACATAAATAATAGAAAGTCAACACCCATTTTGGGGATCATGAGTTTATTTTCAGTTTCCCTCAGGTTCGGCTTTAGCCGTGTGCACAGCACATACACGTACATTTTATTAGGCCCTGTATAAAACTACAAGACAGCTGATAAAAACAGTTGGTACAACATTGTCATAAGACCACAGGACTGAGAATCACAGTACAGCATCATATCATTACTTCACAACACAAATCATTTCCCTGAATGTAAAGATACAGACAGCAGGGCAGTCAAAAGAAAAAAGAAAGAAAAAAAAGTCAAGTGTCTACAGTTAACGTCATTAAACGCATTTTAGACTGCAAACTGGTTTGAACTAAGAGACATCTGGAGTGTTACACAAACTATGAGTGCGGTTAAAGACACACAAAATTCTGAATCTGACTAATTTTCACTGCTGACATGTTAACTTTGACAGGTTAAGCACTTTAAGAAAACCTTCAAACTTCAATGTACACATTAAGAAGACGTAAGTCCTATACAGGCCCTCAGGGACATCAGGTCAGCGCTTATCCCTGGATCCTGTAGCGTAAAGTGAATTAAAGTCTACCATTCCCCCTGGACAGGACACCAGTCCATCACAGGTTAGTCCTCCCCAAGTGAAGGCCAGTACCCATTTAAAGCTGGGTGGACTTGGATGTTGCAGATGAAGTGTCTCCTTCAAGGACACAGACAGGTAGTGTGGACCACAGACTTGGAAATGAACCTTGTTCTACAGGTTGGAAGTCCAACTCCTGCTCATTACGACAACTGCTTGTTTCTCACTGCATCCCCAAATCTCACAAATAAGAAACAAGAGGATTTGTTACATTCAGGCACTTTGAGCTAATGACTTCAACTTCATGTTTGAACACCATGGAAGTGATCAGTCACTGCTGAAGAACACCAATGCGTGAGGACTGTCTCAACCATGAGGACCGGTTGCACATTGCTGCCTAAACAACTGTGTCAGTTGGCTTTGGACTCCAAAGGAATAGTCAAATGAGCGTGCAGTGTAATGTAGCACTTGATCACAGGCAGAGGCCACAAAGGCTGCAGGCGTCATGCCCGCCATGCAAAGCAGTGACACACCTGCAAGCATCGCTGCCAACCCGCTGACAGATGCACAGATTTTAACAGCTCCAGCAGGTTTGGACCTGTAGTCCAGAGTTCTGTCAAGTGTATCAATGAAGCCCAGTGCCCGGTTTCATAACGCAGTCTGATCTTATAAATAAACTCAGTTAGTTGATGAAATTTTGGACATTAGTCATTGCACAAAACACTTAGTCAGGTAAAATTTCATGATACCTGACTAAAGTTTTTAGCCTGGTAATCTTATTTTAGTCAACAAAACTTCAGTGTTTTACCTCAAAACATGGCGGCTATCACGTACCAACACTTGATGGAACACACAAGAGCACCCTTATGTCACTCGTCGTATTCCTTCAAAGTCAAAGCTTCCTCCACTTTTGCCCATGGTTGCAGCAAATGACAACTGTCATGATGTGTTTGTGACAGTTCTTACATTAGCCACCGGGTGGCACTGTTATGCACAGCAGCGTTATGTGCACAAAAAGGCCTGACGGAAGTGTAGAAGAAGAAATTGAAGAGGGAAACTGCTAGGCTAAGTGCTAACCAGTTTGTATGGGTCCGTAAATCTTAATAAAGCCAGTTAACGAAACAAAGGTATAGTTGGTGACAACGAACAGCCCGGATTCAAACAAAACTGTCACACATTGGAGCTGACTCTTGGCAACGGCATGCGCAAGGCCGTTATGCTGTGTAAGCTGTTCACTCAAGACAGCCAATCTACAAGTTTAGTCAGTGATGTGAAATGGTGATCAGATGGATAATGTTGGGCGACTAATTGTAGTCAACTACGTAAGTTTAATAGACTGAAAGATTAGACTGCTTTATGAAACCGGGCCTTAATACGGTGCCTGCATGCTTCAGATCAGTCTTCACATCCACGCCGGTTTACAGGCTCCACAGGCTGAATCCACCCCAGTGACACTTTGCATGATATTTGCATGCACCATTTGCAACCTTATCACAGGCGTGGGCATTTAGTGGGCATTTAGTGCCGCTGAGCTCCACACTAATGTGAGGGCCCAACAGTGGAAATGGTATCACAGTGTCCAAGCTGCAGCGAGGGGTCGCATCTGGAATGTTGAAACTCAGATTTAAGCCATTTAAAAAAAAATAAAAATAGTGAATAAAAGAGAAAAAAAACCCTTCAGAATGTAGTTGATTGTAGATTGCTGGATGTAGTCACTGCAGGCCTTACGCCACGCCTTCAGACTGCAAAAAGCACTCAGCACTGAGGGTTTAAAAGTGTCGTCCCCCCACAAGGAAATCCAGCACCTTCAGATACTTGGAGGTTATATTTGCAAAATATATAAAGAAAAATATAGGGTTACTTGCCCAAGCATATAGTACAGACCAACAGCTGTCCGTAAATATTTCTCCCATGATTATCCTTTCTAAAAGTAAATCACAGGGTAAAGATAGCTGGAACGTGACAAGGCGCAACTAGGACAACATGGCCACCAGAGCTGGTCTTCAGTCAACAGTTAGGAAGCACAGACAGGCAGCTGAGGAGGCTGACTTCATTATTAATTCATCAAATAATTTGTTTTAAGTAATTTAATATGTTATATGTAATTTAATGAGAAAAAAAACAATTACAATGGCTAGGAGTCCAACATGAATAAAAATATATATGATGAATGACTTAAAAGACATTAAAATAATTAATGGTTAATTTTTTATTGATTAACTGATTGATTAGTTGAATAATCATTCTGTGGAAAAGTCAAATGTCAAATGCATTAAAAAAAACAGGACAAATTAAAAAGTGATCGTACAAAAACTGTGCTAGCATTTTTCATTTCAAACAAAAGTGTGATTTCAGGAATGATGCCTTATAAAAGGTTCTGAGCACCTTGGTCTTGTAGATGTTTTTGATGTTTTATAGCAAAAAAAAAAAAAAAAATCAGTCTTCTTCATAATGAAAGTTTGGAAATTCATTTCAAAGTGACAACAAATGCCTTCAACACAAAACAGCCTCAAACTTTTTAACAACATTCAAAATTAGCTTAATAAGGAAAGAATTAGTGGGAACAAGGAAATCACTATGGGAGTTATAGAAAATCTCTATACTCAAAATACCAATGAAATAATGCTAGCAACCTACTTTGCTAGTGTTGTACCTTTGTGGTGCAACATTTACTTGTGTTGCAAGTGTTTTATTTTTTCTTTTAATATTATTAATCATATACTGACCATGCAGTATTGGAAATACTATAAAACCAAAATTGGGAAATATAAATAACAGATGGATAACATAAACTATGGTGCTTTCATCTCTGGCAAGCTAGCAACAGTGGAAGTCATACTGGTTATTAGCCCCACCAGCTAGTATATAGTTTGTTTTCATTTTTTTCCAAATTCTATTGAACAACGGACAACAATGCAGATGTTGAATCTTCAGTGGCTGTTAACAGTACCATTAGCACCAGTGTGTAAAATTACCAGCAGTATTTATTGTAAGTATTCAAAAAATGGAAGGGTGCATTCAAATTCAATTTTAAAGTTTTAGTTAATTTTGTAATAATAATAGCTGACATTTCTCTGGTTACAACCTCACACATTTGAAGATTTAGTACTTTTCTATCATTTATGTCTATAAAGCAAGAAGCATCTGTGGGAGTGCGAGTATGTGGCTCGCGAATCTCTCTATTTGTCAGATTGGCATCAGCTTTCAGATATGGCTTGCGCATAGCACGATGAGTGCATCCTTTATTATCAAAATTTTAGGTATTAATTTTCAAAACCTTTATTTTGAAACCTTTATTTTGATTAACATTGTAACATTTGTAGTTCCAAGATGGCGTGTGGCTCGCTGATGTTACTGGTAGCAAAATTAAACAACATCAGATTGTTCATGTTGCTCACCATTTCATAATAAAACATTTCATGCCAACATCCCAGCAAATACTTTTACTGTGAAACACATGCTGTCAGTGTTCCTTGTGACTGAGTTTAACTTGACAACACTGAGGAGACGTTAGCTAAAATACGTTTTTTGCTAACACCAACAAATTTCCCATTATTTGTACAATGTTTCAGTAAGTACATAAGCTGAATTAAATATTGTATTTGCTAAGAGTTCAAGATTAAATAAATTGTATTCAGGAGGTGGGATACTGGATTTGATGTTTCAAATATTCTAAATGTTATGTTTAATTTTGTCTGCGTCTCCTCCAATAACCTGTTTAATAGGAATCCTTTTTGTTTTCATATAATTGATAATAAAACTATTTTTAAACAATATGACATGCTATATTCAAATAATAATAATACAATATAATGTAAGTACACCCCTTTGTATTTCCCACCTTCAAACACACACAGCCTCATACGACCATCCATGAGAAATCTACTTAAGCTCTCAACTTTCTATAGGAAAACAAACTTCGTACAGGCACTGCACTAGTACCTATAAATTGACTAAGTTTGGATTTTGGACTGTTGGACAATTGGACAAAAGACTTCAACATCATCGCTGGAGTCTGAGAACTATAATGTTCTCTCAAAGTCAGGGCAATAATTTGGACAACAGGCGAGTTTCAGTTGCCCTCCAAATTTCACAATTTGAAGCGACATGTTGAAAATACACTTAATGGAAACGTGTATTTTGGGAAAGCTCAAATATCACAAAAAAAAAAAAAAAAAAGCTTGCATGAGGTGTTTTTTCAGGCAGTTTAAGTATTTTGCCTTATTTCACCAAAGTGGAATGGAAACATGTTTGTTTTACTATTATACATCTCATGATGTACAGAAAGCATCACGACATTCTATAATACACCATATGGTACGTGTGGATAGAGATGGAGGTGGAGCGCTTGTTAAATCTTATAAGAGATAACACTATGGCAATACTGAATTGAAAACAAACAATGAGATTGCAGTATTTAGTGGGAATTATAGTCCTCCTCGCTTGAATTACAGTTCTCACGAGAAGACCAACCCAGCAGTCACATTCCATCACTTAATGGAAATGCTGCCATTTAGCTCATGTGCGTTATCAACATAAATATTGCTTAACTTTTGCACTAATCTGGTTACATATTGTTTGTACTTTGCTTCTCAATACCATCATGGTGGAGTTAAAATATCAGTATGTGCTTGTAGTGTTAAATTTCATCTTTAATTCAATAGGTTTAATATATACATAATTTGTCAAAATTATGGTGACTAAACAATATTTTAATCTGACTAGTGTTGTAAAAAAGAGAACTATACAAAATCACTTTTACAGCCAGCTGGTTTTCGATAAGTTGGGATGGATAGGTTTCTGAATCACATTCCTAGACTTTACTCAAACCATTCATTATGGAATTTAAAGACGTTGCAGAGATTTGGTTTCACTTTGAGATGAAAAAGCAGAAGTTTTAACATAATTGTCTGAAGAAGCTGGAATTGTTAGACTTTGATTTGACACCATGACAAAAAAATAACTAATAAATTAAACAAAAAAATGTGTAATAGCTTAAAGGACTGAATGGTTTAAACATGCAATGTATGTTCTTTTGAATGTGGTTGGACCTTGTATATTTTTTAAACACCTGAGATACGAAGAGGCATTTTTGGCACAATGTAACAAAAGTTCTACGGGTACAAACATTGTTGATAAGGCCACTCTGAAAATTCATGTCCTTCCCTTCTGGAGGCAAATCAACTTATTCCCTCAGTGACTGGACGTCACAACTAACCTGGCATAAAGAAGAGTCCACATTGAAAGCAGCAGGCATTCTGATAGATTTGACTGAGATTGACGGCAGAAAAGTTCAGAGTTCACCCTCTGGCAAAGCTATAAACAGACCAGCGGAGGCTGAGGGTTCCACGACTCGCCCCTCCAAACTCACCCCCTTCACTGGCCGTAAGCTGATACCATTTCAGTGGACTTCAGTGGCGCACACAAAAACCACAGTGCCGGCCAATCAGTGACGTGTCTGACAACAACTTCTTTTTTTTTACACTTGGGTAAGACTTAAAAGGCCCTGATTTGTTGAAAACAAAGAAACAAACAAACAAATGTGCACTTACGTGACTCATCCATAAAAATATGAACAATCCAAATATTTCATTCAGCCAGATTCTCATTAGCAGCAAACACGATAATTTAGAAAAAAAGAGATAAATAAGTGTTTAGCATCTCTGATCCCCAGACCCTCCCACTTCTAAAAATAAAAAATAAAAATACAAAAGAGTCTTTAACCATAAATACAATATATATATATATATATATATATATATATATATATATATATATATATATATATATATATATATATATATGAGATCCACTTGCGTAAAAAGCATTGAGTGAAAGTGCATCATGGTTCGGAGTTCCCCGGCTCCTTCTCAATATTGAGGTGAAGTCTATTTATGAGGCAACTAGATTCTTGGCAAGAAATGTGTCACCGTCATGGCGGGTGACACTCGGTTTCCTCTTTTTGTTTTGCCGTTCTTACTCAGGCCGATATACATCCTCGGGTAGGTCACCGACTCGTAGGCATTGTAGTTGTTGGCGAGGAGCTTCTCTCTGAACTTACACTCATTGTTGTAATGCAACTGAAACACAGAGGTGGAAAGAAAGACTATTTAGAAAATGACGATTGTTTGACGCACAGACAAAACAAGCACTTTCTGCTGGACATTGTTGGTTGTTAATATCAAACAATTGTGTTATTTTCAGTCAGAAGTCATGTACAATAGGTCTACAAGTACACAAAATGTGATTGTGGAATCATGAGTGATGTGAGTGAGGCGGGGCCCGAGACACCACGCTTTGATTATCTTAGTGCAGAAAAGCAGAGTAAGATTTCATTTTCAGGAAACTCTGATTCAATTGATTCATGGCTTTGAATGTGGCTTCTTACTTACTTCATACAAACACAGCATTTCAGAAATAAGCGTCACCCAGAAACGGTGCTTAGTTTCACTGTCACCCCCGCCAGCCATTTGGGACAAAATATTAAAACTATTTTCTATAACTCTGTTATTGCCATATTTCATGACATTTATTGAAAAGTGACAGATCAGATTTTACAAATCCATTTCACTCAACTGTGTGCTCACATTATTTAATTATTTACCATTTATTTCATCACAATCCGGTCCGGTAGGGAGCAGGACTCCTTTGACAGGAGTTTGAGTTTTTCACAAACTCATCCAACCTTGATTTGCCACATCACAAATGCCTTGTCCTCAAGGAAACGGAACTTTCTCTATGCAAACTTTTTCCTTTGTCATTTTCGAAAAGTGTTCCGTAAACACTGCACCATTTCAAGAAATATCTACGTACACACAAAACCAATGAACATGTCTGAAAATGCTGTACTGTATATGCCAGGCCTGGATGTGGTGCTGTAATGCTCCCAGACAAGGCGTCCAGAGATAATAGCAGTGGAATATAACAATTAATGAGATATTCTTTGATAGTACTAGTATAGTGCCTACAGAAAATTGGAAGCTAAAAATTGGAGAGGACAGCAGAGAAATGATCTCCTCTGTAAATTGAATTCCTTTTCTGTCAGGCCTGCCACCCTTTGTCATTTTTATCAGTCTTTTATTGAGTCTTTTGTTGTTTTTCATTTATCTGCTGGTTTCACAGTCTCTCAGTGAAAGACAGAAACAGCCTGAACAACATTGTTAAAATCTGTTCAAAGATTATCGAAGTGAAACAAAGAGACTTACACTCTTTTTATAATCAACAGATCCTCCAGAAAGTTGAAAGCATCTTGTCATTGTCAGGTCATGTTCTTTTAGGAGAGTTTTCTCTGCTTCCTTCAGGATGCCATTTGCTTCCCCAATGTGTAGAACCAACCGTTTTTTAAAGTAATTTATCCCTTCGGTGATTCAACTTTTAAATGCTCCATAGGTCTTCCATGTTTTTATTCATTTATTCTTGCTATTCATTTTAACTCAAGTCAGTTTTTATCTGTTTTTATTTGTTTTTATTAGTTTTATTGTTCTTATATGTTGTTATGTTATTGTTTTTTTGTTGTTTGTTTATGGACTACTCAAATGAATTTGCTCCTTGTGGGATTAATAAAGTTGTTGATTCATTCATTCATTCATTCATTTTCAGTGTTAGAAGTGTTTATATCTCATTACTTTTACATAATATATGACAGAGGATATATTTACACACAAAACTGAGTTTGCAGCTAGCAACCAGACTGTGACGTCACAGTGCAGCTCTACTCTGATTGGCTATCACCCCCACTACTCAAAAAGTAAACTGAATGTTACATTTGCTAAATGTCTTTTAAATCACTCCAGAGGTATTATTAGGTTCTAAACAAAGCATTTTCAGTTTTAGAAGTATTTATTTTTTGCTGGCTTTTACATAATATATGACAAAGAGGTTATATTTACACATAAACAAAATGGAGTTTCCACCTAGCCAGCAGCATGTGACATCACCACGCTAACGTCCGCAAGCTCATGCCATAAAATTAGGTACAGAATGTGACTTTTTAACCTCTTAAAATACCTCTGAAAATATGTCAAGGTTAGCCATCTTTGAACTTGTCCAACTTCTCTGTTCCAAGAATGTTCCCTGTGAATTTGAAGACTGGCAGTAATAGAACTGGACTTATGTTGTACACAGACAGACAGGCGGACAGAAAGACAGATGGACACCAGGTCTTCACAGTACCCGATAGCCATATGTTGGACTTGGGTAAAAATCATAACCAATGAATATATAGTTGTATTCAAAAGTTTGGGCACCACTGATTTTCATGATTTTCCTTTATAAACTATTGGTTGTATGGATCAGCAATTTCAGTTAAATATATCATATAGCAGACAAACACAGTGATATTTGAGAAGTGAAATTAAGTTTATAGGATTTACAGAATGTGTGCATTAATTATTTAAACAAAATTAGGCAGCTGCATAAATTTTGGCACCCAACAGAAAAAATATATGAATATTTAGTAGATCCTCCTTTTGCAGAAATAACAGCCTCTAAATGCTTCCTATAGCTTCCAATGAGTCTGCATTCTACTTGAAGGTATTTTGGACCATTCGCCTTTACAAAACATCTCAAGTTTTTTGGTTTCCAAGGATGGACAGCCTGCTTAAAATCACACCATAGATTTTTCAATAATATTCAGGTCTGTGGACTGAGATGGCCATTCCAGAATGTTGTACTTGTTCCTCTGCATGAATGCCTTAGTAGATTTTGAGCAGTGTTTAGGGTCGTCTTGTTGAAAGATCCAGCCCCGGTGCAACTTCTCCTTTGTCACTGATTCATGAACATTGTTCTCAAGAATTTGCTGATATTGACTGGAAGCAATGTGACCCTCACCTTTAACAAGATTCCCAGTACCTGCACTGGCCACATAGCCACACAGCATAATGGAACCACCTCCAAATTTTACTGTAGGTAGCAAGTGTTTTTCTTGGAATGCTGTGTTCTTCAGTCATGCATACCGCCCCTTGTTATGTCCAAATAACTCAATTTTAGTTTCATCAGTCCACAGCACCTTATTCCAAAATGAAGCTGGCTTGTCCAAATGTGCTTTAGCATACCTCAAATGACTATGTTTGTGGCATGTACACAGAAAAGGCTTCCTCTGCATTACAGCATCTCTTTGTGCAAAGTGTGCTGTGTAGTTGAACAATGCACAGCGGCAGTATCTGCAGCAAGATCATGATGTACGTCTTTTGAGCAGGTCTGTGGGTTGACTATGACTGTTCTCGCCATCCTTTGCTTCAGCTTATCTGAGATTTTTCTTGGCCTGTCACTTCGGGCCTTAACTAGTACTGTGCCTGCGGTCTTCCATTTCCTCACTATGTTCCTCACAGTGGAAACTGACAGCTGAAATCTCTGAGATAGCTTTTTTTATCCTTCCCCTAAACCATGATGTTGAACAATCTTTGTTTTCAGGTCATTTGAGAGTTGTTTAGAGGCTCTCATGTTGCCACTCATGGGAAGAGATGCAAAGAGGGGAAACATTTGTAAATGGCCACCTTAAATACTTAATAATAATCAATAATAAATGATTGGATTCACCTGTATAAGGAGGTCAAGGGTCAGTGAGCTTACCAAACCAATTTTGTGTTCCAATAATTAGTGCTAAATGTATTCAAATCAATAAAATGAGAAGGGTGCCCAAATTTATGCACCTGCCTACTTTTAAGTAATTATTGCACACTTTCTGTAAATGCTAGAACCTTCATTTGACTTCTCAAATATCAGTGTGTTTGTCTGCAATATGATATATTTAACTGAAATTTCTGATCCAAACAACTAGTGTTTTGTAAAGGAAAACCATGGAAATCATCAGGGGTGCCCAAATTTTTACATACCACTGTATCCGATGCAGAAGGTGGCAGCTATGCAACAATAAGGATGCCGTGTTTCATGTCAAAATAAACTAATGAAAAATACATTTATTTATTTATTTTTTAAGTTAACGGTTTTATATGACAAAATAAACGGAACATGGAAACAAATTTTGATGGAAATCCGTATACAAACACAGGTTTTGCAGGACAGAGATGCCACAGAGGGCACCATATTGGAAGTACTAATGTTAGAATGTCAAAATAAATGTTTAATGCAAAATAAAGGTTTTGAAAAATAATAAAAATTTTCATAATAAAGGATGCACATCATCGTGCCATGCGAAAGCCATATCCAAAAGCTGAGGTTGATCTGACAAACAGTCAGAGATATACGAGCCACACACCCACACACAGACAGTTCTTGCTTTATAAATAGAAGATTCTTACCAACTGTTTAACCTCTCTTTGTTTTCTACACAATGCCAACATATTATAATTATTATATCTAGAAATTTTTTAAATCTAAAGCCTTTTTCCTGCATTCTAAGGCAACCTTGGAAACTAAACATAGACTCTCTAGTCATCGTGTTTAACAAACAAATTTTATTTTAAATGCTGTAAATCTTCTGAGCACAGTGACTTCAGTCCAGTGACCTGAGCTGTTTACTGAAGTAACTCATTCTGCAGGCAGCAGCTTTCATCCATCAGTCTTGGTTTATGCAAGACCATTGCCATATTCTGACACTCACACTTTATATTGAATGTCAAAAACAAATAAATACAAAAACAGCAAGTATAGTTAAGCCATGAGAAAAAATATACTGTAACTAATGCTAAAGAGAAAAAATAAAAAAAAATAAAATTTGCCTTAAAAGATTCTACTGAAGTGGACTCTCTAATATCAGCAGGCCAACTGTTTCATAATGAAAGAACACGGTAGGCAAAGGTTGTAAAACCTGCTTACTTCTTTTAAACCCTGAGAAAACAGAACAAGCTCACATCCTGTGATTGCAAGGCATGAGAAGGCACATAACGTTGAGCAAGTTCAAAAAGAGCTCTTGTATCAGTATCAGCATTTGTGTATTGAAAACAGATCAGAACTGACAAAATGTCGATTGGCCTATCTCGAGAGTGGCTTAAGTTCTGTTACAGGGCAGACTGAAGAGCATACTTTGATGGTGTTTTTTGAGGCAACCACCAGCTCATGAAATGGCCCAAGGTCCTGATTGACAACAACCAGACCAGACCCTTATCTCCTTCAAAATTGAGGCATTTTTGTTGTGGAAAAGGATCAAGAGACTGTATCACATGGCCATTGTGCTGTAAATGGTGGTACTTTACAATGCTAGTGGCAAGGTACAGGGACGGCACAATACCACTTTTTCATGTCCAATTCAATGCCAATACTGGAACCTTCAGTATCTGCTGATATTGATACCAATCCAATACCTATCCCTGTCTAAAAACTAAACTATACATATACACATTTTCTGGATTTTCTAACCTAGCCATCTAACAAACCATCAACTCAAACTGCTGAACAAATATTGTACTCCCCTCAAAGAAACTCTGCATAGCCCACAACATGACTCAGAGATGATTGGATTTTTTCTTTTGACATTTCTGATTCAGTCATTTTCATACGTATTGGACCAATATATGAAAAATATCAGATCCAATAGCGGATACTCTGAAGAGAACGGATACCTCAGACATTGTGTTATTTCCTGAGGTCACTGAGTAGGGTGCTTGTCTCACAGATACACAATAAGACCAGAAGCCCCAGGACCCTTCATCCTCCTGTAAACATATTGACATGGTCATATAACTCTGTCAAGTGACCTGAGAAGCACACAATCTCTTCCCCGTTGTTTCTCGAAGTTATACGCTGAGCTCACAAGGAGTTCAGCATGGTTGAGAGCAGGAAATCACTCACAGCCTCATCTTAATCTTAATTCAAGAAGACTACAAACCCAGATATTTGGGATCCTCATTCGGCTTCTTAACTACTACATCGTCTGATTCGTAAAGGCTCATAACAACATCTGCAAGGTCCAATTCAGTGAACTTTTCCACACCAACAAAGGCTTCCAAGGCACTGGACTCAATGACCTAACCCAACACCCAGCCTACGCAGGCAGACGAGGAGCAGTAACAAATCTGTGGGAGGATAATAGGCTTGAAATGATTAATTGAGTAACTTGAATAATTCAATTACAAAAATGAGGCATTATTTAATTCCTGCCACCAATGTCTTCCATAAACACGACACCACTGAAATACATACTCCATGCCTGTATCTGGTGCTGTAACGCCGCCACAAAAAACAGAAAAGAAGACATGGAACGTGCACATAACCGGTGTAAGCAGCTAATCAGTGGAGCAGCAGAAGCTACAACTTTCCAAAGCGGCACAAAAATAAAGCCTTTTAAGAGAAAGAGAGTCCACGCTGATCATCTGAAGTACACTTACTGCGTATTTAAAGTGCAGCAGTGTGTTAGTGTATTTTTTGAAAAAACAGACAATGTTTTGGTCCACTGACTGCTCTCCACCTCGCAGAGGAAGTGCAAAGATGTACACTTTAAGTGAATCAAGTTTAATAAATAAAAAATACCTTTATTTGGATTTGAACAGAGTTTTCATCAACAGGGTGCACAGCTGAATTATCAATGTGGCTTTTGCAGAAATGCTGCATTCCAGAGCTTCATTTTTTCACAAGCTGTGTTCACGTTCACATCCAGCCTGTCTGTTGACTGAGGATTTCACCAACTGTCTGTGCATACGGTCCAGGAAAGCTCCGGAACTCATAACTAAGCAAAAAAAATAAATTAACCGGGAAAAATGAGAGAGAACACCTTAAATCTCAAAATCTGAATGATGGTGAAGCGCCATTGTGCAACCTGCTGAGGGAGAGCCCTGGCACGGGTGATATTGTTGTTTTAAAAAGGCATAAAGTACTTTTAATGCGATTACTTGATTAATAGATAAAATAATCGATAGACTACTCAATTCTAAAAATATTCGATAGCTGCAGCCCGAAAGGATAACTGTCTCCCAAATAGAACTATTGAATACTGTTCCTCTCCTTCCTGTCCTCTGTCTTCCTGTTACTCCTCCTCCCCTGAGTGAAGAGTTGTATAGTCTGATGGTCTGAGGGACAAAGGAGTTTTTCAGTCTGTTGGTCCTGCACTTGGGAAGGAGCAGTCTGTGGCTGAAGAGGCTCCTCTGGTTGCTGATGATGGTGTGCAGAGGGTGACTGGCATCGTCCATAATGTCTAGCAGTTTATCCAGTGTTCTCTTCTCTGCCACCATCAACAGAGAGTCCAGCTTCATGCCAACCACAGAGTCAGCCTGCCTGATTGGTTTGTCCAGACTGGATGTGTCCTTCTTGGATGTGCTGCCCCTCAACACACAGTCTAAAAGAGGACGATGGCTACTACGGAATGGTGGAACATCCACAGAAGTTTCCTGTAGATATTAAACGACTGCAACTTTCTCAGAAAGTACAGCTTGCTCTGTCCCTTCCTGTACAGATGGTTGGTGTGGGTTGTCCAGTGCAGTTTGCTGTCCAGCCACAGCCCAAGGTACTTGTAGGAATCCACAGCCTCCACCTCAGCTCCCACAATCAGAACTGGTAATGGTCTTGGCAGGAGGCTCATCCTGACCCAAATACTCAAAACATCAGGCCCAACAGGATGGTACAACAGTCATCTGTTAGGACCATCCCATCACCTGTCACTACTGTGGTAGAACATTGTGTTGGTTTGGAGAAACAATTTTTCCCGAAAGGTAAATCAACTATGCTTGTGTGCATTTACAGTACTTGTGTATGTTTTTCAAGTTCACATCTATCATCGATGGAACAGTCATACCGATGTATTGTGACAGCAGCCATTTAATGCAATAAAAGCAAGTCCCTGAGGCCATGTGAAGGCAGTGTGTCAGTGTCCCATTGTTCACTGTAGGGTTGTCACAATAGGCCTTGCCAACTTAATGGTTGGAGAAAAGAATTTTGCTCCATTCTTGAATACAACAAAGGAATGTCACAAAGTACAACTACATGACACCCACCATTCATTCTGTTGGCTATGAGCCTGAATTAGAAAACGGATTAGTTTACTTTTACAAATTCAAGAAAATACTACAAGAAAATAGAACTTAACTGCTATTCATCTGTTTTATTTAACACTGTGGATGCATTTTGCAATGTGAGGACATAAGCCAAAGCCACTCATTCCTTCTTACATTTCCAGCAACCATGAATCCCTGTTTTTTAAACAAAAATCTTTCAGCGTATTCCATTGCTCAAAACCTTCAATCTTTACCACAGACTGTACATATACTGGACAAAGCCTGCGTGACATCACCCATGAGTTTTCTATAGTGTCCCGGAACAGTGGAAATTCAATTTCAATTTATTTTCATTTATATCACGCCAAATCACAACAGAGTTGCCTCAAAGCGCTTCACACAAGTAAGGTCTAACTTTACCAACCCCCAGAGCAACAGTGGTAAGGAAAAACTCCCTCTGAGGAAGAAACCTCAAGCAGACCAGACTCAAAGGGGTGACCCTCTGCTTGGGCCATGCTACAAACATAAATTACAGAAACAATTCACAAACAATTCACGGACGAATAGACAAGAACTGCTGTTGGTGCACAGACCAGGAGGGTCGCCAACACAAATACAACTCTCATCTCTGGATGGAGCTGCACCTTAAACAGAGAAAAAAACAGAATCAGGCATCAGAAAGACAAAAAAATACTGTATAATTTGCCAGCATTAATCAACAAGAAAAACAGAAGAAATACTAAGGTGATTGCCGGCTGCTAGCCCTAAGCTTCACTAAAAGACCCAGAATTTAGGTACAGTTGAGGCTGCGGCCCACCCCAACTACTAATAACATGAATTAAAAGAGTAAAAAACATAAAACAAAACTGTACCAGTATGCTAGTCATATGAAAGGGAAAAGAAGTGCATCTTAAGTCTGGACTTGAAAGTCTCCACAGAATCTGACTGTTTTATTAACGCAGGGAGATCATTCCACAGAACAGGAGCATGATAAGAGGAAAGCTCCATGACCCGCAGACTTCTTATTCACCTTAGGGACACAAAGTAGTCCTGCACCCTGAGAACGTAAAGTCTGGGCCGGTACGTAAGGTTTAATTAGGTCAGCTAGGTAGGGAGGTGCCAGTACATGAATAATTTTATAGGTTAGTAGCAGAACCTTAAAATCTGATCTCACTGGGACAGGAAGCCAGTGAAGGGATGTCAAAATGGGTGTAATGTGGTCGAACTTGCTGCTTCGTGTCAAAAGTCTGGCTGCAGCACTCTTCTCTGGCCGTCGCCATGTTGAGAGCCCCACTGGTGCTGATTCGCGATGAACTTATTCATGCATAAAGGGGTGGAGCGTGTGATGAAAGAAGCCTGAGCACACCCCTCTCTAACAGGCTACACTCAGCTCGAGTGTTTATTAAAGCACTGGTCCCACCAAATAATGTTTTTTTTTTTGCTATGAGAGGAAGTATTCAACTATTGTGGGAGAATGAGAGGCTCTTAGAGGCAGAATATTTGGTTAACGAGGCTTATCTCTGATCGTGACGCTAATGTCAAGATGTTCAAAATTTAGCAACAACAGCATGAGACAGTTTGTGTACGAGTTACTACGAGGTCTAACAAGGATTATAGAGACGTGTGTGGTGAGGACGAGAAAAGCACATTATCCAAGCGCCTGGCAGCTACGAGGACTGTTTTGGACAGGCTCAGCCCTCTTGCGCACAATTCCATCTGCTTTGTGCGCCGGGTGCTGTATATAAAATTATTATTTTGTAGCGGATTAATCATTTTCTGTCAGACGTTGGATGTTGGAATCACTTCTAATCGCTTCTGGAATCACAGAAGACTGTTTCATCTGGACCCTTTTTCTCCCTCTCCTGCTCCATGAAGAACATATTTTGGAACAGCTTAAAGGTAACTATTTGTAATGTTTTAATAGCTTGGTAAAACAGTTGCATGTTCATTCCTAGCTATAAAAGTATGTTTATGATAGATTTAACATCTTGTTAATCCATCTTGTTGATCCATCGTCAGCCTTTTTTGAGCTCATGCTCAGACTAAAGAAGAAGTGTAACTAAGAAAAAGTAATGTTTCAAAGCCTTCACTTTTCCCACTTTGCATGAGATACTGTTGAAGAAATTACAAAATTTGACAACAAATACTCTTCAATTAAAAAACAAAACACACACACACACACACACACACACACACACACACACACACACACACACACACACACACACACACACACACACACACACACACACACACAACTCTCTCTAAACTGATTTGAAACTCCAAAGCAAAATCAAAGCCAAAAATCAGTTTATCTGTTATGTTCATCATTGTGTTTGGAAATAAACTGAGCTTTTTGAATCCATCACTGGCGTCAGCTGTGTTTGTTGTTTTAAAATTAACTGTATTAATTAAAATGTTGTTACAATTTACTCTTTTTTTGAGTTTCATCTTATCTGCAAAAAGGACAACACCTGCAAGAGGCTCTGAACCTGGTTTTCTGCTCCTGCTTGCTTCTGTGCAAATGTGTAGTGTTTTTGTCTCAAACGGTTAGTCCCCAGGATTTGGATGACTTGAATTTTTAGCCAACTGCAAGATGTAGAATAACTCTAGAGTCTGAGCACATCAGATTTATTGGTCGAGGCTACAGGGACGGCTGATAGCAAATTAGAATAAGTGAAATATGGTGATAGAGGAAAGTGCCACTGCTGCGCTGAGTGACTGGTCTGAAGAACGCTTTGGGATCCAAATTTGACTGGACTGGTAGGAAGATTTAGAATCCTTTTTGCAGGATTTGCCACTATTTTAAATCAGTTTTTACCCAGAATATGGACAAAATCACAAACTGAGTTACAATTTGAACTTCTCTTTCATTTTTTTTGTTTTTTAATTATTATTATTTGGACGTTTGAATGATGCAGAGGACGACACAGTGTTCGTACACTCACAGATCCGTAGAGCTTTCCTCTGTGGTTCATGGCCACAAACATTCCACTGCGAACCCCCAGCAGAGTCACGACACCGCGCTCCACCGGAGAGATCTGGAGAAGACCTGCAGGAAACCAAAGCGGTCAGACCCTCCTGCTGCACACACAAAGCAGAGAAACAAGCTGAGGAACTGAGGAGTTTGGGATTCTAGGTGTAGATCCTGAAGAACACACTGACAGTATGTCGCAAGTTTGATTCCCAATGTCATCATCATGTCAACAGAAGTTTACAAAAATGTTTGAGCTCTGGTGACTAGTTTGGACAACACATCTCGGTTAACATTTTTGAATTCAAGGTATCCGATCCAAAACCCTATCCCAAAACCTTAATGCAGGTGGTCTCAAACAAGAGGCCAGGGGACAAAATAAGGTCCACAAGCCCAGTAATTATTGTGCTACAGCATGTCTTATCATATATTCTTGAATATGGCCATGTAATATTTTTCTTCTGCATATGAAACCTGACAAAGGTTTGGCACTTGCATAAAGGATATTACAGCAAACACTGCACACAGCTGTCCAGTTTTCAGGTACAGGTTTCCAAATAAAACAGTAAATTAGTCACGGGACAGAGGTGATCATCATATGTCCATAAACCTGAACCTGTGGAGGAACCTCTCACTTCCTCCGCTAATTGACAGAGAAGACCTGTGTTATCACATCTATTTCTTTAGACTCCCTCAGGGAAATTGAGGTTCCAGTAGCATTGCATAGCAGCACACAGGGTAAGAAGCACACAGAGTATCCAAAGTAAAAGTAAGAAACAATTTGCAAAATGTAAATATGAATATAAATACCAGAAATACTGCTCGCTACTGGCTTATGGCCTGGTCAAATGACATACGACGATTCCTGAACAAAGGGAAAAAAGTAAAAAAGTCACGAATCATCGAGAACAGGTGGACGAATTTAACTTTTCCCATCACTGAATAGCTTGCAAATCAAGAGCGCAAAAGGAATGAAAGAGGAACAAAATGAAACCGAAGCTAACGTTGATCTCCACGCTTTAACCCTCTGGGGTCCGAGGGCATTTTTTGGAAGTTCACTCACCTGGCATAAGTGTTTTATTATTGCTGTTAACAGGTCTCTGTTGTGTGGGCCACCCAAAGAGGAAGTACTGCTGGCTCACCACCAGAGGGTGCCCTGCCTGTTGTCGGGTTTCAGGCACTAGATGGCGCAGTTGCCTGAGGGGATCACCAGGTGCACCGGAGCTGTCAGCTGTCACTCATCACATCTCATCACACCACTCCATAAAAGCCTGGGAGAGACACCATAACTCTGCCGAGTTATCAGCTTACCCTACAGGTAAACAACTCAGCCGTTTTGTGCCATACGCACACGTTTTTGCTTCTGAGCTTTTTGCAGTCGTTAACCTTCTGTATACTTGCAGCTTGTAGCCGAGTTTGTGGAAGTTGGAGGAGTTGGCGTCTCCACTCCTCACTTCTGACTTTCTAAGTAGTACATAAGGCACTGCACGTACTCTGTGTTCCTGCTATCTGGAAGTGGAGGTTTTTCCCCCCAGGAAGGAACTGTATTTTACTGACTGTTTGCTGGGTGTACACACGCAAACCTTAACCTGTGTCTGTTCCTGTCAGCAGTACCGGATCTGACAGCTGGAAGCGGTGGCCACCTGGGACTCAGGACTTGGCGGCTCTGGCGTACTGCAGGTGCATTTCACTTTCCCCAACACTCTCCCTGCATCCCACAATTACGTTTTATGTCTCTTTTTTTCAGGACAACCTGTTCTTTCATAATATATATGCATTTGTTGTGTTTTATAAGTGTAATAAAGGTTTGCAATCAGAAATAATAAAGCAAAAAATAAAGTGGAAATATGTTTCCACACACATTTATTCAAAACACACAGCAAACTATAATAAACAACTGTTTTGACACTTTATAAAGGTAATTTGAGGTCTTGTGTGAAAGAATGGACAACAAAAAAGTTCAAACAATAAACACAAATGCACATTTTGAACAATATATACAAAATGGTCTATGCGTTTTGTTTGTCTTCAACTCAAAGCAATTTCTGTCTGCTATTACTCAAAGGTCACATCACAAATTTCTATTTCTACTGTGTTTTGGAGTGTTCTGTCTGACTCTGCAAGCAGCTTTCATTTCACACTTTGGCTCCTTGCAGTCTGAGGAGCAGCCCCTCTCCATCGCTTCATTGATATGGTAACCGCAGTGCTTTACGCCAGAGGGAGAAAGCCACAAACTAGTGCATTGCAAACTAGTGGAGCAATCCTGATAGTTACACACTCTTTGTTTGAGCACGTGAGATTGTCATGCGAGGCTCTCCATCTGCTTTTACTTTCGCTGTGCGTAATGGCGCAGGGCGCATTGGAGGAGTTAGGGGGCTATTCAAATGGGCCAACTAGTATGATATCACTCCTGAAAACAATCTTTGGGTTATCATGTGAGGTAAATCTGCCCTACGATTGGATTTTGGAAAACTATGTGACGGTGAACCAATTCCGATTGGACACTCACATTCCACACGTCATCACACAGCTTCTAGGAGGAGTACAAAGCTGGCTGATGGCTGGATCGAAAGTCAGTGGAGTTAACTTTTCAGCAAAAAAAAGAGTAAGTTTCTATCTCATATCATTAAAAAGTTATTTATAATTTAATAAAGCTTGGTCCAGACCGTCGTATACGACGGCGTCAGCCTCAGAGGGTTAAACAAAACGTGCCTGGAGCCACTGCTGGCGCAGTGTGTGTTTGCATCCTGCTCTGCGTTCCAGCTGCAAACAGAAGCACGCGATCTGACCCACTGTGGCGATCTGTGCGCACGTTGGTGGATCCACTTGCTCTGATACCTCATCCAGAACAAGAGAGGGATCATCGCCTTCATCATCAGAATCCTGACTGTCTGGTTCAGACTGACAACACGCTGCATGCTCCATCTTGCTCCAATTAAAAAAAATGCTGGTATGCTGTGGTGGCTGCTGTGTCACTGTATTACATTACTAAGCCATATATATTGATTTATAATAGAAAACTGTCAAAAGGGGAATAAAAATATGTGTAAAGATGATTGAATATATCATCAGAGCAGTAAACTGATCAGTCCGTATGAATGCCGCGCAGTGTGTAGTTATTTGCACGAGCTGCAGCTGATCCACACCGTGAATTCTGCCTTCTAGAACAGTTTTATATAATCATGTGAATCATCTACCTGTTGCCACATGTACAGAAGGGCTAGATTGTCATTCTTACACTCATATTGTTATATTTAATAAAAAATAATAAGCATAAATAGGAGGTGATGACTGCCGCTGATGCTGTGTTCAAGTACCGTCGGAAATTGCATGACTTTTTTGTTGTTTCAAATTCAGCAGTTGTTTGTGACAGAAGTGTGGTTTTCATTTTATTTTTGGTAAAATAATTCATTGTATCCACACAAATGATTAATTCTGGCCTATATAAGGTGCCTGAGCCCAGTGACGCTGACCCCCCACCCAGATAAAAAAAAAAAATCCAAGCAAACACGCTAACTTCGCCCTCTCTTTTCCAACGGTACATGAACGTAGCGGCAGTAGCAGTGCTCACAAATCGGCTTCTGAACTGTATGCAAACATTCAGCGGGTCAAACGAAGGTGAACTAAACGCCAACGCTACAAAAACTAAGCAAACAATAAGAAACCATAAAGAACTGCAGCAAAATGAAATATGGACAAATTGAGGTTTTCTGCAGCATTTGTTCAAAATTTTTGACAGTTTAAAAAAATCCTCATGAAGCACCAGCTGCAGGAACGAAGCACCAGCTGCAGGAACGAAGCTACGCGAAGGTTAAACGATGCCAACAAAAATCCAGATTTATCATTTCGTTTGGGCTTCACTGCCCTTCATTAAGTGCTGTGTGATCGGGCCTTTACTGGCTACTACTGCTCCTCTCCCTCCTGTCCTCTGTCTTCTTGTTACTCCTCCTCCCCCTGAATGAGGAGTTGTACAGTCTGATGGCCTGAGGGACAATGGAGTTTTTACGTCTGTGGTTGAAGAGGCTCCTCTGGTTGCTGATGGTGTGCAGAGGGTGACTGGCATCGTCCATAATGTCCAGCAGTTTGTCCATTGTTCTCTTCTGTGCCATTGTCACCAGAAAGTCCAGCATCATGCCAATCACAGAGCCAGCCTGCCTGATCAGTTTGTCCAGCCTGGATGTGTCCTTCTTTTATGTGCTCCCTCCAGCACACCACGGTGTAAAAGGGGACGCTGGCTACCATGGACTGGTAGAACATCCACAGCAGTTTACTGCAGATGTTGGATGACTGCAGCCTCCTCAGAAAGTACAGCCTGCTCTGTCCCTTCCTGTACAGGTGGTTAGTGTGGGTTGTCCAGTCCAGTATGTTGTCCAGCCACAACCCAAGGTACTTGCAGGAATTGTGCTGTAGATGGTTTGTGTGGCAACAGGCAGCAAAGTCCCTCACTAGGCTCCTGCACTCCTCCTCTATGTCATCCCTGATGCATCCAACAATGGCTGTATCATCTGCTCAGAGTGTAGCAGAAGTCCAGGGTGTACAAAGTGAAGAGTAGAGGGGCCAGCGCCATTCCCTGTGGTGCTCCGGTGCTGCTGATCACAGTGTCAGACGTGGTGTCCCTCAACCTGACATGATGCAGCCTGTCGGTGAGGTACCTGGAGATCCAATTGACCAGGAAGGGGTCCACTTGCATCCTTCTCAGTTTGTCCTGAAGCACAAGGGGCCTGTTAGAGTTGAAGGTGTTTAAGAAGTCCAAGAAGAGAATCCTCACTGTGCCGATCCTTTATCCATATGTGAGTGGGCTCAATGTAGCCAGTAAAGGATGGCATCGTCCGCACAACACTTACCTGATAGGTAAACTGCAGACAGTCCTGGGCGTGATGCACCTGGGTTTGAGGAAGTTGAGGAAGAGCCGCTCCAGCATCTTCATCAGGTTTGAAGTGAGTGGCACTGGTCGGAAGTCATTCAGCTCACTGGACACAGCTCACTTCAGCTCTTCTTAGGAACTGGAATGATGCATGAAGTGTTCCAGAGGGTGGGCACTCTCTCTAGCTGCAGGCTAAGGTTGAAGATACGTTGTAGTGGTTCTTCCAGTTGTAGCAGTTGTTTGGAGGAAACCAGGCATGATGTGTGGGGGGAGGTGTGGTGAGGAAAGAGGAAGAGATGACTGCAGTGAGGGAGAGGGTGGGGGGGGGGGGCATGGATTGGTTGAACTGGTTGAAGAAGTTGTTAAGTTCGTTCACCCTCTCCATTGTCCCCCCTACGACTCTGGTACTTGTGTTATGGGCTGTGATGATGTGATAGCTTAGTGATTGCTTATGTGATAACTCAAAAAATGCAGGATGTGTTTCCATAAAGTTTATGAGGAGATCACACTGGGGCCATGAAAGCATGGATTAAAGTTTGAGGCAGACCTCGATCTGTTTCAGAATCTTTTGCCATCTGCTTTTCCTTGTATCACTTTATGGCTTTAGAAAGATCTACAAATATGCATAAGCTAGGCATAAGGTGATATGTTACCATAATAATCATTGCATTTTGTATGCATGAGGCAACCCCAGACACACAACCCCCCACACAAACACACATGCTTTTGCCCATATGTACAGTGGTATGTAAAAGTTTGGGCACCCCTGATGATTTCCATGAATTTCCTTTATAAATCATTGGTTGTTTGGATCAGCAATTTCAGCTAAATATATCATATAGTAAATGAACACATTGATATTTGAGAAGTGAAATGAAGTTTCTAGTACTTACAGAAGGTGTGCAATAATTCTTTGCCGCAACCCCCTCACACACATGACCCCCATGCACACAATTCCCACACACAAACACACATAACACCCCTCCCTCAAACGCACAATCCCCCCCACACACACACCCACACCCACACACACCCACACACACTCCGTCCATAGCATATATTCATAACACAAAGCCCATAGCACATTTGTATTTAGGATACATCCAGCTCTTATTTGCTATGGCACACAATTGGTTGCTCTGTGTTTAATCACTTAATCATGGGTGTGTTTTGGGCATGACACAGCAATCAGATTATCATCTGTCACTGTTTTTATGGACTGCCTGCATCTGTATTTGGTGCATTGTTAATTTCATGGCAAATGCATAAGTGAGAGGTTTTCTGGCGAGGAAAAGGACATGTGCGCAAAGCATCAAAGTACGAGCAGTAGTCCAATAAATGATCATCATAGCGGTTTAGTGGTTGTTGACTGTTGCCTCAGTGAGAAAGTCCGACATTTGCTGTCAACCTGATCCTTTTTTCTGTGGAGTTCTCCCTGTCCTTGTGTAGGCTTCCTCTGGGTGTTTTGGCTTCCTCAGAATTCCAAAGACAGGTTAAGTTAACTGGAAACTCTAAATTGACCACAGGTGTGAGTGAGCATGTGAATTAATTTTTCTCGCATTCTATGTTGGCCCTGCAATAGACTGGTGTCTGTTCAGGGTATACCCTTAATCCTGCCAAATGACTGCTGGATTAGGCTACAGCCCTACTGTGACTCTTAATAAGATTCATCAGGTTCAGAAAAATGAATGACTGAATGAGTCTTAAAAAAAAGTAATGGTGCCTTGACACTTGCACACATTTTGGCTCAGCACTCCCGCGCACTTCGTGGTGACAATGCCACCCACTATGTTCCCAGCTGGATGCCATGCTTTGATCCTCTGGATACCACACTTTGTGCCACTAGACATTGCATATATAAAATAATTATGTCATAGTGGATTAATCATTTTCTGTCAGAGTTTGGCAGTTGAAAATACCTCTAATCGCTTCCGGAATCACAGAGGACCCTTCCATCTGCCACTTTTCTCTCTCTCTGTCTCTCTCTCTCGTGTGCTTAATGAGGTGGCAAACGCATTTGGAATAGTCTAAAAGGTAATTATTTGTAATATGTATTTTGCAATGGCTTGGTAAAACAGTTGCATGTTCATTCCTTCTTATGAGTATCTGTAAAAGTGTGTTTACGATAGATTTAACATCTTGTTATAATCGTTATAATCCCTGGTGGAGTGGTTATAATCAGCTGTGCTGTGATGCGCTGCACTGACGCAATCACTCGCATTCACGCTCAGTGTTTTTTGTTTGTGCAATGTTCACGTGAAGTTTTACATGGCAATGAGTGCAAGACAGATTTTGAACATTTCAAAATTTTCTTTGCATACTTGCATGAAGCTGCACACAGTTTACAACAGTTTACAATGAGTTTACTCTCCTACATGGCAGATTGCGTACAAGTGGATGGAGCAAATTTGTGCAAGTGTCAAGGTACCTTAACCATTCATTTCACACAGACATTCCAGGGGTATGCAAAGATCCTCTGAGACCTAGTACCAAAGACATCCAGTCATTGCCTTAAGCCTTTAGTCCCACTGAACAATGAACAATGAATAATGAGTCACGCAGCGTGTTTTTTCAAGTGTTGTTGTTCAAGAAATGTGGGAGAATAATGGATCTTAGAGGCTCTTAGAGGCAGATTATTTGGCTAACAAGGCTCATCTCTGAGTGTGGCACTAATTTCAAGAAGTTCAAAACTTAGCAAAAATAGCATGGGACAATTTGTGTACAAGGTACTACGGGGAGAAACGAGGATGTTAGAGGTTACTGGTGAGTATGAGGCTGCTAGAAGCCCATTATCCGAGTACCTGGCGGCTACGAGGACAGGACAGGCTACCGGCAACAGAGCAGGTTCCACTCTGAGAAAGCCTTTGTAGCCTTTTATAACATCTGTTTCCTGTAATTGCTTCAGAAGAACATCATATACGTGGCTCATTATTCGAATAATCACTGAAATTTCTGACAAATTCATACGTGGCTCATTATTCATGGCTTTATTATTCGGTAAGAGCAGCGCTTTAGGTTACTCAATAGCATCAAAGTCTCACAACCATTCATGAAGACAGGAAGCACCAGCACCCTCGAGACTTGGGAAGTAGTCAGAGACTCTGCTTCTGCTTGTCTAGCAACCAGTTGGGAATTCTGTAAGTTTGTCAGGATATCCCAAAGAGTAGCCAGTCAAGAGTCAAAAGTCAATAGTCCACAAAAACCTCCCAAGGAACCAATGCAGACTGGCTGGTTTCTTCTGACCCCTGCCGAAGTTAAACAGTGCTCCACTGGGGGCCTATAGATATGCTTCAAAGCTGCTGGCTGTTGGTCTTTAATCAAGCGTGTTTCTAGCTTTCTAAATTCATGTGTCCCTGCACTTCTTCATTTGAGTCAAACCTTAACAAAGTCCTCCACTTCTCATCCATTGAAGCCAGCAACTCCAGATGAAAACTTTCATCAGCAAGAACTTTGCAACTCAACTCCAAGCTCTCCTCATGCTCCTGGGAGAGCATTTTCAAATGGATGCTCTGGACCACTTGTTCTGCCAGATAATCAATCAACAATCATCTGTCAGTCCTTTCTTTCTGGGTTATCCTTGGCTGAAGGGTCCATCTCTGGTGCTTTTACTTTGAAAACTTCTTTAATGTTTGTTCTGTGTAGCTTAACTTCCTGTTTCTGGGTTTCCAAGTTCACGTGTCCCCGCACTTCCACGTTTGATTGTTTGGTTGTCTTTCTAACCACCGTTTGAGCATTCCCTCATTGGCAGATTAAGGTTTGATCCTGCTTTCTCATGTTCTGATTCCCTGTCCTTTCAGGGTTTAGCCCTATGTTACAGACCTTCGCTGCTGTGCCGAGTTCCCTAAATTTTGCCTTTGATATATATCTCTGTGCACTGACCTGCTGCTTGCATTTTGACTAACGTTCTCTGCTGTTCTATTAGAAAAACTGTTACTTGTTAGACTGATCAGCCGTGTGCCTGGGCTCTGCAAAACCTGTTGTCTGGAAACTGTGCTATTGATTTCTATTCAGTCATTATGGTTCTCTGCATTGGTGTCCTCTATCTCACCATTTCAGTTTGATGAATGATGTGTGAAGATGACGGTGATGATGTTGAGTGCTCATGTACATCATCATCATCGTCATGGTGGATGTTCAGGCTTAGATATTTACATGATGTGACTGACCAACAGAAATGAACCCTTCTGAACTGTTTTGCTGGAAATGTCTTTGCTCTTTCAGGGATCTATACTTTCAAAAGGATTAAAAAATAAATAAATCTGTGCATGTCTACTGACAGTGCTCCTCAGCATCACCAAAACACATGAACAGGTGATATACAGACAATCACTGAATAAAAGGATGCATGCTTTACATTTCCATATGACCAAAATGTGTCCAAGTAACATAACTTGAGATACAAAATAGCATCCAAATAACATAATTTTCTTACGAAGCTAATTCAGATGCCCATACAAGAAAACTGTGTTATTTGGACACCTTCTGATCACGTGCAACAGATATACATATTTATTTAAAACAGACTTTTACCCCCAGTGTATTAAAGCTTGAATTACACACATTTGGAGAGATGGAAGCAATTTCTGCAGGTCAAATACATTTTGGCCACTTTTGGTAGTTTTTGCAGGCAGTTTTTTTTTTTTTTTTAAACCATATATATTTATTTATTTATGTGTTGTTTAGAATAAAAAAAATGCACAGCCATGACTGTCCAAAATAAATAAATAAATAAATAAAATAATTGTAGCTTGTTTGAATTTGATAGAAAATACAAAACGTATCACATTTTTCTGGGACATTTTTGGAAAAATATTAGACTTTATGTAGCTGGAATATCAACCACGTTGCAAGACAGATTACTATTTCTTTGTTAATATTTTAGGACAAAACTGACTGGTGAGTCTCTTCATATTTTAATTTCAAATTCAAAAAGTCAAAACTCATCTACTGTTTTGTAATTTTTGGTCAAATTTGATCATGTTTTGGCAAAGTTTTTACTGGAAAACAGAAGAGTTGTCTTCCGTAAAGGAGTGGGACCGGTCTGATCCCGTCTTGCTCTGTCCCCCCCCACCGATGCTTCACCTCTGACTTGGCCTTGACGATCTGGAGGGTCGGCGTCGCCTGTGTCTTTTGTCCCTCGTATCATTTTAAAATGCTTCACAGTGGCTTGAATTCCTCAAAGAGTTTTGGCTGTAATGTATCTCCCAGAATTTGTAAGCCTCGTCTTAAAATAGTCAGGCACAAAACCGGCCTGCTGTCCCCCAGCTCGCCTTGTTGTCACTCAATAGGACTTGGAGTCATGAGTGAGGACCAGGCGGGATTAGAGCTGACATGTTGGACAAATAAGTGTTTGTTATTCTTCATGTCTGCAAATGTAAGGCAGCGTATGACTTTGTCTGCCTGCTTAATCTGTTTCAACAGATGGGTCTGTGCACTGGGCCCTAACTTTAGGTGCTGATCTGGACCACAGCTCTGGTTACAGAGGAAGGCACCCATGCTCAGCGGCACTAAGGAAGGATGTTGACAGTAACGCACAGATCAGTACATGTGAGGAAACCCCAAGCATCATTCATTCAGGAGGCTGGGTGCCGTGAAGCTGTCGGATTAGTATGGAATTAAATCAGTGCCAATGGGCTCTGTTTTTTTTTAAGATTTAAAGCTTTAAATTGAGATCAAAAATTTAAATCTGTAATTATTAAAAGTACACAATCCAGGTTGTTACACTATTCAGATTGAAACCACTGAAATACAGTGAAATAGAATGTTTATAAAATAAATTTAAACTGCTGTATGAACTCTGACACAAAAATAAAGACTTAGAATATAAAAACGTTTTTATTCTTTTTTTTTTTAGATCAAGGAACTGCAAATGCATCCAGGCATGGTTCAAGATTTTTTTCTCTCCCTCTTTCATCATTAATTTTTTTTTTTTTTGGGGGGGGGGGGGGGGGGGTCAATTTCTCATGCATCTCAATAATTAAAATAAAAACCAAGCATGCAGAATTTACTTGATTTTGTGAAAGTGTGAACAACTGTGACATTTCTGAGTTATAAAAACATCAGTAATCTGAGTGATTATTTTATTAAGATACTTTTTGCTATTTTATATTCCTTTTGAATATGATCAAATCTGAACAAAAACTTGGGTCACAATGGAAACAAGCAATTACCCTGTATTTTTTGTATTTATGTGTTTAGTTAATAGATGTTTTTTGTATTATTTTCTGCATGTTTGCATTTTATCCGAATTAAAATCAATCAACAAGTCGATTTTGACGTTTTGATATTTTTCCTTCAAAATAAACCTTTTGATTTCTATAATTTTTTAAAGAAATACAATTAAAGATGTTCAGAGGCTCACTCACTGTAACGATTCTCGTTGTGCACGCCCGTTATCCTGCCGTCCAGGAGCACCTGGATGTGGAAGCCGATGCCCACGTTGCAGTAGAGCCTCCGCAGCCTTTTAATCCCCAGCAGGTAGTCGCTGTCCCGACGCACCTCCTCCCTCCTCTCCCCGGGGATCCGGGCCAGGGAGCGAGAGTACAGGGCCTCCAGGCGCTCCGCCGTCCCGTTGCGCCCGGGCGCGCACACGGCCAGCGCGGTCACCAGGCCCAGCAGCAGCACGGTGCGCAGGGCCGCCACGGAGCCCATCCCGGGCCGCGACGGCGCCGAGCCTCCCCGGTGGAGCGGCAGAAAGCAGCGGCAGAGGCGCAGACAGGAGCGTGTGCGAGCCGCGCACATTCCCACTCAGCGTGTGAGCGACATTGACGCGCGCGGCTCTCTATTTATACGTGCCCAGGCGTGACATCACACTGACAACCGCGGTGGCACCAAAAAAGGGCGCACGTCACGTGACCCGCCGTGCACGAAATCAAAGCCGATTAAAAGAGCGCGCGCGCGCGCGTGTGTGTGTGTGTGTGTGAGAGAGAGCGTTTGATTATCAGCAGAATATCATCATTTGTCCGCAGGAGGATGTAAAATAGGAAAGTGGTGTAGGGACAGGAGACAGTTCTATAAATGAACAATAACAGGAAAAACACACAAGCAAATGACAGCGAAGGGAAACAGTCTGACACACAACAATGGGCAGAGCAAATAGTCGCGGAGCTGAACTGTCATAGGTAGAGGTCAAAGGTCAGACAGCATCACAATAACAAACAGGTCCCAAGCTGGAAGAGGGGAGGCCGGGCCATGGCAACAAACATTTACACTCACACACTCATCTTCCAATTAAGGGCCACATATAGACAAACAGACACATTCACACCTGCAGGCAAAAATATACTCTGCCGGAGTAACATTTGGCCACAGTCTAAATAGAGTTAAATATTATAAAATAATGGATGGTTATATCGGACTCGTCCGATATAACTTTTCTTCATCCAATATTTCTCTATGTTGGATGACTTTCCATCCATCAATTGTTATGTTCTCCACCCCCTCCCAAATTAAGCAAACAACAAAGAGTCAAGTAAATTAGATCAATTTATTTTGTTGTGAACAGCATATGAATGCTTCTAAAACGTCAGTAGTGTGCTTGTCTACCTTCTTAGTGTTTTTGGCATCATTGGAGTTCAATATTTCCACCAGTTCCTCCTCTGTGAACTCAGAAAACCTCGCTGGCAGACGATTTTCTGTTCTTCTTGACATGTTTGTTGCCATTTTTTCAACCAGCGTCTGTCAGCAAGTTCCTGACCTCCGCTACGTCATTAGCAATGTCATCTCATGAATACTTGTATGCCACTGTCTGACTGGCCAGCTGTTGGCAGTAAGCTCTAACACTGTTGGTCAGTGGGAACCGATCCAATATAACTTTTGGTCCTAGCCTTTTTTGGATCCCTTTGGATCCAACATAACTTTCTGGTGCCAAGCATGCCGAAATACAGGTAAATGATGGACAGAAAGGCTAATCTGTGATTGGCTATTGCAATCTGAGTGGAGAACATAATCTATTAGTGGAACGGCACAGCAAAACAATTGTACATTTTGTGATAAAAGCATGGAATTTGGCACACATATTCCAAATTAACTCGTGTTTGTCTTCAGCTGTGGAGCCATCCTGGAGCTGACCTCTAATGAGCTACAGGGGTCAAAATTTAAAAATGCTCCAATCATGTTGAAAACTATACCACATTATTTGTCTGATCATAACAATTTCAAAAGATATAAAAAAGGCAGTGGTATTGCTCTGTATACAAAAACAGATCTGATGTGTACAATTGTTGAAGAAATGACAATTATGAATGATGTCATAGAAATTGTAACAGTGGAACTTGTACATGAAACATCTAAGAATATTTTAATCAGTTGTGTATACAGAGCACCAGATTCTTGTGTTGTGAAATTTACAGATAAAATAATTGAATTATTCCATCAAATTAAAAACAAAACCCTTTTTATGTGTGGGGACTTTAATATTAACATAGAAAGCTCCAGCTGCCAAAGATTAAGTGATTTTGTGAATTCAATGTATAGTTTGGGGTTATTCCCCTTGATAACAAAACCAACCAGAATTACATCGCAAAGTGCAACGGTAATTGATAATATATTTACAAACAGAACAGATGAAATTATCAAGAATGGGATCTTCATGACAGATATTAGCGACCATTTACCAATTTTTTTCAATATTTAAATCTAAAAATAGGTACAACAAAAAACTGATATAAACTTTAAAAGAGATAAGTCAGTAAAAGCCTTAGAGGCATTAAAATATGACCTTAAAAATCAAAACTGGGAAGAAGTTTATGTCAGTGATGTTAATGTAGCATATAACTCATTTATGAAAATATTGATGAAATCATACAATAAAAATTGTAAATTAATTGAAATTAGTAAGAAAAGAGTAAATAAACCATGGCTGACAAAGGGAATAAAAAATGCTTGTGCAAAGAAAAACTGTTTATACAGGTGCTTTTTAAAATTGCAAACAAAGGAATCAGAACATAAATACAAAAAATATAAAAATAAACTATTAACAATAATTAGGAAACAAAAAAAAAAAGATTATTACAGTGAAAAACTAAATAAGAGTAAAGATAATATGAGGGTAACATGGGGAATTATAAAAAGTGTGATTGATAGTGATGGAACGAAAGAAACTATTCCAAATTACTTTAAGGAAAATAAAGAGATATATGATATAAAAGAAGTTGCAAATGGGTTTAATGATTATTTTTCAAATGTAGGGTCAAGTCTGGTGGGAAATAAACCAATAATAGAAGATAAATTATGTACATTGGTAAATACGGTCAATAGTATTTTCCTGGACAATGTAGAAAAAGATGAAATAAGAAATACTGTAAAAAAAACTGTGTAAGCAAAAGATCAACTGACCATGAAGATTTAGACATGGTGACTGTAAAAAGTATAATAGAAATTGTTATTGAACCATTTACTTATATTTGTAATCTGTCTCTGTCAACTGGGGTTTTTCCAGATGAAATGAAAATTGCTAAGGTAGTCCCATTATATAAAAATGGAGCCAAACATAATTTTTCTAATTACAGGCCAGTATCATTGCTTCCACAGTTTTCTAAAATTATGGAAAAAGTTTTTGTAACAAGATTGGATAAATTTATTGAGAAACATCATATTTTAAATAATGCTCAGTATGGATTCAGAACAAAACATTCGACAGCTATGGCAATTATGGAACTAATAGAGAAAATATCAACAACAATAGATAATAAGGATTATTTTGTAAGTATTTTTATTGACCTGAAAAAGGCTTTTGATGTTATAGACCACTCAAGATTGCTCCACAAGTTACAACAATATGGAATAAGAGGTGTTGCACATCAGTGGGTAAAAAGCTACTTAGAAAATAGAAAACAGTTTGTTCAGATAAATAATACCAAATCAGAATTGCGTAACATTATTTATGGAGTACCACAAGGATCGGTACTTGGACCCAAACTGTTTATTTTGTATATCAATGATTTTGTGAATGTATCCAATGTGCTTGGCAGCATTTTATTTGCTGATGATACAACGCTGTTTTACTCTGGATCAGATATACAGGAAGTAGCACAAGTGATAAATACAGAGTTGGAAAAAGTTAAACATTGGTTTGATATAAACAGATTGTCACTAAATATTATTAAGACAAATTTCATATTGTTTAATGATAGAGCGAAAAAAAAATAATGTGTCATTACAAACAGATGGAATGGATATACAAAGGGTAAAAGAAATGAAATTTTTAGGAGTCATGATTGATGAAGATCTTACATGGAAGTCACACATAAATTACATAAAAGGAAAAATAGCGAAAGCCATTGCTGTTTTGCATAAAGTAAAATATTCATTAAATAGTTATGGTTTATTAACATTGTACAATTCATTGATTGTCCCATATTTAACTTACTGTGTAGAAATCTGGGGATCAACATATACAACCTATATACAACCTTTATTTATTTTGCAGAAAAGAGCTTTAAAAGTGATTAGTAACAGTGGTTTTAGAGATCCATCTAATCCATTGTTTATTAAGTATAGGGTACTTAAATTTCATGATTTAGTCGATTTGAAAATATTACAAACGATGTACCAAGTTAATAAAAATACTTTACCAACAAACATTCAAAATATGTTTGAAAAAAGAGTAAGTAGTTATAAATTGAAAGGAATAGAAGTCTTTAAAAAACCAAGATTTAGAACCAAAGTAAAGGAAAGGAGTATTGCAGTAAATGGTGTCAAATTATGGAACAATCTTAATAAAGAAATTAAAGAATTAAGGTCGCTTAAATTATTTAAAAAACATATTAAATTAGATGTATTAAGTAAGTATGAAACTATGAAGTAAGTCAGTGGGCTGCAAGAAAGTCAAAAAAAAAAAGTAAACTTAATGTTTGAAGTGTCTTAAGTTTAAATGTAACCTATCAGTGATGTAATCTATTAATTAATGGTCATAATTATGAAATGGGTCAGTGGTATGTAACAAGTTAAAGAAATGCAATCTGTTAAATAATGTTGACTATGATGCTGTATATTGAAAGATTGTATTGTTAAAAAGGGCAGAAATCATAAGACTTGTTCTTCTTTCTGCTCCTTTTCATTCTGGTATTGTGGTGCTTTTGTTTTTTGCTTTTCTGTTTTTCTTTTAAATGAATGAAATAAATATTAAAAAAAAAAAAAAAAAAGTTATAGTTTGGACTACCTATGAATGAATTCCATGGAGTTATGGGGCAAAAACAGCAAAAATGGTGACAAAGGTCAGTTTCAGTTTGTACAGGGGTCAAAAGTTAAAGTTGCTCCGCTTTTGGTAAAAAGTGATGCAAATTATTGGTTGAAATAAAAGGATTAATAAATGGAATAGTTTTGACTGTGTTGAATGCTTGGTCTCCAAAGTAAAGGTCAAACAAGGTTGACGTCCATTGGATTCTATGACATATGTTACCCTGTAACATGATAACAAAGCATGACAGACGGTGCAAACTATTCCTTTTAAAAATGCTATTAACTCAACCAATAAGTTGCATAATTTTTTACCAAAATTGGAGCAACTTTAACTTTTGACCCCTGTACAAACTGAAACTGACCTTTGTCACCATTTTTGCTGTTTTACCCCATAACTCCATGGAATTCAGTCATAGGTAGTCCAATCTATACCTTTTTGGAATTGTTGTGATCAGACAAATAATGTGATTAGAACATGATTAGAGCATTTTAAAATTTTGACCCCTGTAGTTCATTAGAGGTCAGCTCCAGGATGGCTCCATATCTGAAAATAAACCTTAGTTAATTTAGAATATTTGTGCCAAATTCCATGCTTTTATCAGAAAATGAACAATTTTTATGGAAATTTTAGCTAAGATGCATCCACTATATCACAGTGCTAAATCAACTCTATCACAGTATAAAATAAACTCTTACTGGAGTAGAAACACTTGATTTGAAAAGACGGTAGAGCTGATTTCTATATAGAGCATATTTTACTCTATTTAGACTGGGACCAAATGTTATATTTTACTCAGCAAAATGTCCTGTGCACGCAAGCAAGGGGAGAACATGCAAACTCCACACAGAAAGGCCACAGGTGGGAACAGATGCCATGACCTTAAGTTCATTCCTGTTGAGGTCAATCATAATCATTATCCCTGCACCATCAAGTCAGTATAGCGTGTTACTGAATCACTGCCATTCAACACACAGCGAATGACTCTCCTTCCTCTATGTCTTGTCTGTTTAAGACACTCTTTGACTTCTTAAAAGTTCTCCTCCCTCCTCTTAGTTTTTCCCCCTTAGGACCCCTCTTAAGGCCTAAGATACTTTGTGAATTACTTTTACCTTACCAAGGGAAAATTCTAAGAAATGTCTTAGAATTTGAGGAATTCTAAGATTTTTCTAAGAATGACGTCACTAACAGCTGCTTTTAGTCTTAGAATGCTTTGTACAGGCCCTGGAGTTTTCTTTTGGGGTCTCCTTCCTTTAGGTGGTAACATTCCCATTTTGCTAAAGTTCCACCTTCCTGGGTTGTGCATCACAGTTTTCCTTCTCCTAGATGAACTACCCATTATGACTAACGAGCTTCAACTTCCCAAGTTTAGTGTCAGAGTTTTCCTTCTCCTAGAGCATGGGTGGGAAATGAGGGTCAAGACAGTGCAGGTTTTCCTTGCAACCAATCACCTCAGCAGGTGGGTTTGCTGATGAGCTTCTCCCCTGAACATAAACACCTGAACATCAATGAAATCACCTACTGAGGTCACTGTTAGAAAGGGAAACCTGCAGGTTCTTGGCTGTTCATGGCACATGATTACCCACCCCTGTCCTAGATGGACTGCCAGCCAAATGCTGCTTAGTTTTTGTTTTTTTTTAAATAATCTTTTTCTTCTTTCATCTGCTCCCATTAGGGGTCTTATTCTGTCACACCAACCACCTGCATGTCCTCCCTCAGCACATCCACAAACCTCCTCTTTAGCCTTCCATTTCTCCTCCTGCCTGGTGGCTCCATTCTCAGCATCCTTCTCCCTATATACCCTGGGTCCCTCCTCTGCATATGTCCAAACCATCTCAGTCTCACCTCCCTCTCATTCACACACATGTAGTCATTCTTACTCGTACCGACTTTCATTCCCCTTCTCTCCAGAGCATATCTCCACCTCTATAGGCTAGTCACAACCTGCTCTCTACGCTCACTACAGATCACAATGTCATCTGCAAACATCATAGTTCATGGAGACTCCTGTCTGACCTCATCTGTCAACCTGTCCATCACCATTGCGAACAAGAAAGATTCAGAGCTGATCCTTGGTGTAATCCCACCTCTGTGTTGTATGCATTTGTTATTCCTACAACACATTCAAATGCTGTCACACTGTCCTTGCACATATCCTGCACCACACACACATACTTTTCTGTCACTCCAGACTTCCTCATACAATACCACAACTCTTCTCTTGGCACCCTGTCACATGTTTTCTTTAAATCCACACAATGTAACTCCTTCTGGTCTTTTCTATACCTCTCCATCAGTATTCTCAGAGCAAACATTGCATCTTTAGTGCTCTGTCTCGGCATGAAACCATATTGCCTATCAGAGATCACCTGTTTTCTAAGCCTCTCTTCTACTACTCTTTCCCATAACTTCATGCTGTGGCTGATCAACTTTATGCCTCTGTAGTTACTGCAGCTCTGCACATCACCCTTGTTCTTAGAAATAGGAATAAGCACAATTCATCTCCACTCCTCAGGCATCCTCTTATATTCCAAGATCTTATTTAATAGTCTGGTAAATAAATAAATAAAAAGTCTATTGCCATCTCTTCTAAACATTTCCATGGCTCCAGTGGAATGTCATCTGGACCAACTGCCTTTCCACTCTTCACCTGCTTCATAACTGCCCTCACTTCATCCTTACTAATCCCTTGCACTTCCTCATATACTCTCTCCACGTCATCCAGCCTTTTTTTCTCTCTCTCATTTTATGTATTCATCAGCTACTCAGACTATTCCCTCCACCTTCTCAACACACTCTCTTCATTTGTCAGCACTTTACCTTCTGCATCCTTTATCACCCTAACCTGCTGCATATCCCTTCTTGCTCTAAGTACTTTTCTCCTTCCTTAGTGTTTAACTTCATATACAGCTCACTATATGCTTTTTCCTTTGCTTTTGCCACTTCTCTTCTTTTATTACACCACATCTCCTTGGACTCCTGTCAACTGTGTTAATCTCTGTGACTATCCTAATTCTTCTTTGCCAACCTCTGTCTTCTTATGCTTTCCTGAATATCTTTGTTCAACCACCAAGTCTCCTTGTCTTCCTTCCATTGTCCATATGTCACAACCAGCACCTTCCTAGCTGTCTCCCTCACCAGATCTGCAGTACTTTTCCAAGTGTCCAAAACTGCTTCCCCTCCATTCAGTGCTGTGTCACCTCCACTCTGAATTTCACATATTTTCTCCTTCAGTTTCCAGCATTTGATCCTTTGTTGAGCTTTGACTCGCTTCCTCTTCTTCACCTCTAAAGTCATCCTACCAACCACCATCCTGTGCTGTCTATCTACACTCTCCCCTGCCACCACCTTACAGTGGCCAATTTCTTTTAGGTTGCATCTCCTATACAGAAGGTAGCCCACCTGTGTGCACCTTCCTTTGCTTTTATGGGTCACCCAGTCCACCTTTTTCTAAAGTAGGTATTCACAACAGTCATTCCCATAATGTTTTTTTTTTTTTTTTTTTTTTTGCAAAATCTACTATCATGTGCCCTTCCATATTCCTCTCCTTGAGGCCATATCTACTCATTACTTCTCCATCACCACTGTTCCCTTCACCAACATGGCCATTGAAGTCCACTCGAATTACCACTCTTTCATCCTTGGGTACACTGTCCTCCAATTCATCTAACTCATTCCAGAAATCTTCTTTTGCCTTCATCTTGTAACCTACCTGTGGGGCATAAGCTCTGATGACATTCATGATCACCCCTTAACACCACATAACTCAAGTGTCATTGGTACAGTTCATCCAGAAAGTGCTTCAATTTTCAACTTTTTGTTATGTTTCAGCCTTAGTCCAAAATGGATGAAATCATTTTTCCCCTCAAACATGTACACACAATACCCCATGATGACAATGTTAAAAAAGTTTTTTTGAAATTTTTGCATGTACTATATATATATATATATATATATATATATATATATATATATATATATATATATATATATACGAGGTCTATTAGAAAAGTATCCGACCTTATTATTTTTTTCAAAAACTATATGGATTTGAATCACGTGCAATTACTTCAGACAAGCTTGAACCCTCGTGGGCATGCGAGAGTTTTTTCACGCCTGTCGGTTGCGTCATTTGCCTGTGGGCAGGCTTTGAGTGAGCACTGGTCCACCCCTCCCGTCGGAATTCCTTTGTCTGAAAACTTGCTGAGAGACTGGCGCTTTGCTTGATCAAACTTTTTTCAGAAACTGTAAGGCACATCCGAGTGGACACCATTCGAGAAATTCAGCTGGTTTTCAGTGAAAATTTTAAGGGCTGATGAGAGATTATGGAGTGTTGCTGTCGCTTTAAGGACAACCCACGGAGCCGGATGGCGCGCCGCGCTCTGAGCCACCGTCGTCAGCCTGTTTCGAGCTGAAAACTTCCAAATTTAAGCCTCTGTTGACTCAGGACGTCGTGAGAGAACAGAGAAGTTTCAGAAGAGGTTGGGATCAGCAGTTTATCCGGACATTCCACTGTTAAAGGAGATTTTGTAATGAAAGACGTGCGGACGGATTCGCGCGTCGGCACCCAGCCGCTCATGGCCTGGCGCCACAGAGAAACACCTCTGTTGTAAGCCTTACGGGACAAGTTTGAACATGCCCAGCTGTTAAACAATTTCTCGGATACTCACTCGACTGAAAACCATTGAAAGCCGCCTGAATTTACAAATGGTTATCAACACGGAGGTGTTTCTCTCATTCTCACATTCTCAGTCTCACATTTTTTTTCGTGCTTCTGTGACGAAATGAGTCAAATTCGTGACAGAGCTTTTTAAACTCACTATTCCTCACCCTACTCCCACCCCCAACCCTAAACATCACGATTGAACATCACTGGAGAGATCTGAAAATGGCTCAAAAATAGGTGCATCAAGCTTGTGACATCATGTTCAAGAATACTTGAAGCTGAAATTGCTGCCAAATTGCTGAAGTTGAATATGTGCAAGTATTGAGAAAAAGGTGTGAATACTTATGTACAAGTTACTTGTGTTTACTTAAAAAAACAACAAAAAACAAAACAAAAACAAACTTATTTCATGTTGTCATTCTGGGGTCTTGAGAGTAAGATTTAATCCATTTTGGAATAAGTTTGTAACATTTCAAAATGTGGAAAACGTGAAGTGCTGCGAATACTTTCCAGATGCACGGTAGATTCCAAATGAAGCAGTTGTCATTTTTACACGATCCGAAAACGTGGCCATTGGGTATTGTGAAGGGTTTGCAGCCCTCCGTCTGTCTGTCCGTCCGTCCGTCCATCTGTGCTAAACATAAGTCCAGTCCTATAACTGTTAGAGTTTTCAAATTCAGCATTCTTGGGGCATAGAGCTTGGACAAGTTCAGAGATGGTTAACCTTGATCTATTTTAACAGGTCAAAAGCTTACATTCATTCTCTTTCCTTTTTTATGCTCATACGACTGAGGGTATTTTAGCATTGCGTTATGTTTACATCTATTAGGGGTGTAACAATACATGGTGGAGCCTGTTTTGAACCGTATTCTCTTTTGAAGCAGGTATCGTGATACCATAAAAAGTGAAATACTGCATGAAATAAATAACAGTCTCCTGCAGAAGAATCAAATATGATGAAACAGATATACTTAAGAATCATTTGTTTCTTTGAAATTTCTACATTCACCACTGATTACTTTCCTCAAGCTTACTGTGAATCGTGATGTAATGATGTATTGTGATACATGTTGAATTGTGTCAGGTGTATCATGATATGTATTGTATCTTGGAGCTAGTGTATCATTCCACTCCTAATTCCTGTCATCTGTCAGGAGAAAGTGTTCGTGCTTTAGACAACCTAAATGCAGTTGTGGAGCTCTTTCTTGAGGTGTGCAATGGATGCAAATCCATTTTGGGCATGTCCAAGTGCATACTGCTATTTAAGCAGTGGGGAATACTGGCACAAAGCTGGCTGCTGGGCACATAGGTGTTAAATTTTGACCCTGTTCATTAGAAATGGGTATATTGCATTACAAACTTGATATCAACCAATCAGAGAGGGACCTGTTTTTCCCTCTAAGCTGGATAGCACCAGGTGCACAGCCCTGTGGTGTTGAGAAAGCAAAAACAATTGAATGGATTTCTGGTGGTGTAAATGTATTAGTGCCAACCTGTAAGACAAAGTGCACAGTGGACAGCAGCCCCCAAAGCTCCCTGAAGGGAAGCAGAGAAACAGGAAGGTGAGGTTTTGTATTTGTCCTCTGTTGGAAAAGGGTGGTTTGTCCCTTTGGATCAGGGGAGAGTTGTTGCCCCAGGTACAGGAGTTTAAGTATCTTCAGGCCCTCAGGGTCAAGTGGGGGTAAGTTGGAGCGTGAGATTGATTGACGGATTGGCGCGACCGTCGTAGTGAAGAAGGAGCTGAGCCAGAAGGGGAGTCTCTCAATTTGCCAGTTTATTTATACTCCTATCCTCACCTATTATCATGAACTTTAAGTAATGACTGAAAGAGTAAGACCACTGGTACAAGAGGTGGAAAGGAGATACCATCAGATATCTGGGCTTACATTCTTGGACATGGTGAGAAGCTCCACTATCCGGGAGAGACTTAGTGAAGAGCCACTGGTTTTTCACATCGAAAGGAGCCAGTTGAGGTGGTTCTTACATCAGGGCCTTTGCAACCATCACAAAATAATATTATATATGTAATTGCAACTTAATTTTTGCCAAAAAATCGACAACTGTATTCTTGAGGGGCCTTTGATGGAGACTGTCAGAGGCCCAAATGTTATTTCTGTATGACTGGGGCTTAAGGGACTAAACCATTCTGGTGACAGATGATATCAGTCCATCATTTTTATGCCCGATTACTTAATTTCATACCAACAGACCCACACAAGTGCAAGTGGTATTGCGAAGTAAGCCTGGGTCACACAGAGACAAACTGTTGGCGAGTTCAGAGAGTCAGTGACAGGCTCTGTTGCAGCCCCATCAAGATTATGTTGTCTTGACTTTGTGGGGAAAATAAGTTACACTCACAAACATAAGACTTGTATCCACGACCTTGTTCATTCACTCATTACCCGAAGCTCATGGCCATTGGAGAGGATAGTAGTGTAAATTGACGGATAAATCGAGAGTCTCACCTTCTGGCTCAACTCTTTCTTCACCACAACTGTTTGGAGCAGTATCTGTAAAACATCGGGTGCAGCCTCAATCAATCTATCAATCTCATTCTCTCATGCTTACCCCTCCACTTGGAACAATAACTCCTCGCTGACCCATCGGGGCCAATCCACCCCTTTATGACAGAGGACCATGATCTCAGATGTGGATGTGCAGATATCTCATCCATTTCCCTTCACACTCGGCCTCAAACCTGCCCAGTGTGCATCGGAGGTCACTGTATGAAGAAGCCAAATCAGTCACATCATCTACAAAATGCAGAGATGCAATTCTGAGGTCACCTAGCTGGACACTCTCCAGTTCCTGACGGCACCTTGAAATCCTGTCCATGAACATCATGAACAGGATTGATGACAAGAGGCAGCCCTGGTGGAGTCCAACACCCACCAGGAATAGAACTGATACCCAGAATGTGGACACAGCTCCTAGTTTGGTCATATACAAATCTGATTGTGCAGAGTTCCAATACTCGAGCAGCACCCCCCCCCCCCCCCCCCCCCCCCCCACTGGAAACCTCAAGGGACTCGGTTACTCCTTTTCCAAGTTCACAAAACACACGCAGACTGGTTGGTCATACTACCAAACTTTAAATTGACTGTAGGTGTGAGTAAGAGTGTGGTTGTGCTCGTCTGTCTATATGTGGTCCTGCAATCGACTGGTGTCCTGTCCAGGGTGTGCCCCGCCTCGCGCCCTATTCTGGGATAGGCTCTAGCCCTCATGTCCCTTAATTGAAATAAGCAGGTGTAGACAACCCAGTCTCACAAGTTTTTTTCCGTGCTCCCGTCACAAAATGAGTCAAATTTTCATGGTGTTTTTTTTTTTTTTATCTTACTAAACTCTCCCCTACCCCTCCCTCTCCCCTAACCATAACCATAACCGAACCGTACTCCTTCTCCTAACCCTAACCATAACCGCCCCAGACCCCCCTCCCCCCGCATCACTTTTAATTTCGTGCAGCCGTCATGGAATGTATTCTAATAAATTTGCGCTCTTGTTATGAAAATTTTGCACTTTTCATACAATATCACGAACCAATAAATTAATGTATATTTCATGATGCTGAATCATGACATGCCGTGAGATATGGTAGGGTATAGAACATGAACAAATTAATAAATAATGCTCTTCACAAGGATGGCTTTCCAAATTCCAGCAGTGGAGCTGTTTGTCTGTTTTTTTGTTCATGCCCTTCTCACAATCAGTGATTTTCTCTCCAACCTCATGGTGCCAGTTGACATCATATGCACTTCTGTGGCACAGAGATGGTACCACTGTGGCACACCAGAAATAAACTAGTCAGTGCATTCGCAAGTCTCAGGGGTCAGCGCATGTATTTTGAACATGCTCAGGATATGCTCTGACTGATTTTCAGCTCACCATACCTTCGCCCGCACCTATTTTTTTCTGTCACATTTTGTCATAACCTGTGGTAGGGAAGGATCACTGACAAAGCCTTACTACAATGTGGCACAACTCTCCGAGTCAGTGATTTAAAACACACACTGCAAAATCCAGCGTATATGTCGTTGCTTGATTGCACCAGATTCAGTTGTCATTTTAATGTCAAACACCCTCATCCTTTAAATCACTGCACCACTTGAATTCCTCTTGGTGTGTTAGTCTAAAAATGAGGTGTTGTCATGGTTCACTTTTCTGGTGTTGTAATTTGGTGTCTGGTCTTTTAGTGTTTCTCATGTTGTGTCCTGTGTATTGTTATTCCTGTTTTTTTTCCGTCCTTGTTGCTCATTCCACACATCCTCATAGTGATGTTCTCTTCTGTTATTTGATCTATGAGCTCTCTCGAAGATGTTCTCATCCTTGTTAGTTATTTCTAATGCTTTTATTTTTGAGGACTCCTCCTTGCACTGGATTCCAGGTTTACGCTTTTCTTCCTCTTCTGTGCTCTTCCTTAGCTCTTTGGCTTCCTCTGGTGTCCTCTAGTTGCACTTTCTTTCTCTTTCACATACATATTTCACATCCAGTTTAATTAATGTGCAGGTGTTTCCCATTTTGCAATCATTCCCACAGTATTTTAGTTCCTCCCTCTGCAGTTTCACTTTGCTGGTGAATCCTGTTTGTTTCCTTGTTTGTGTCCTGATTTGCTCCTCAGTGGTTTCCTTGCCCTTCTCTTGTGTGTTCCTGAGCACTTCACCTGTGTTGTCTTCAATATACCTTGCACTTGTACACTTGTCGACCATTGTTTTTTGACTTGTTTTGGGCTCAGCGTTTCCTGGTAATAAATACAAGTATTTTTACCCGAGGCCAACATACGTCCATCGGTTGTACAGGGAACATTCTTGGGACACAGACCCTGGACAAGTTCAAAGATGGCTAACCTTGACCTATTTTAAGAGGTATTTTAAGAGGTTAAAATGTCACATTCTGTTTGAATCTGTTCTGCTTTGTTTTTGAGTGGCGGGGGATGACAGCCAATCAGAGTAGAGCTGCACCATGACGTCACTGGCTGGTCTCTTCAAAACCTCTTTCCTTTGTGTTTATATGCATGTGTCTCATACAGTGAGGAAAATAAGTATTTGAACAGCCTGTGGTTTTGCAAGTTCTCCCACTTAGAAATCATGGAGGGGTCTGAAATTTTCATCTTAGGTGCATGTCCACTGTGAGAGACCTAATCTAAAAAAAAAAAAAATCCGGAAATCACAATGTATGATTTTTTAATAATTTATTTGTATGTTACTGCTGCAAATACGTATTTGAACACCTGTGAAAATCAGTGTTAATATTTGGTACAGTAGCCTTTGTTTGCAATTACAGAGGTCAAACGTTTCCTGTATTTTCTCACCAGGTTTGCACACACTGCAGCAGGGATTTTGGTCCACTCCTCCATACAGATCTTCTCTACATCTTTCAGGTTTGGAGTTTCAGCTCCCTCCAAAGATTTTCTATTGAGTTCAGGTCTGGAGACTGGCCAGGCCACTCCAGGACCTTGAAGTGCTTCTTACGGAGCCCCTCCTTAGTTGCCCTGGCTGTGTGTTTGGGGTCATTGTCATGCTGGAAGAGCCAGCCATGACCCATCTTCAATGCTCTTACTCAGGGAAGGAGGTTGTTGGCCAAAATCTCGCAATACTTGACCCCATCCATCTTCCCTTCAATACGGTGCAGTCGTCCTGTCTCCTTTGCAGAAGAGCACCACCAGAGTATGATGTTTCCACCCCCATGCTTCACGGTTGGGATGGTTTTCTTGGGGTTGTTCTCATCCTCTAAACATGGTAAGTGGAGTTGATTCCTAAAAGCTCTATTCTGGTCTCGTCTGTCCACATGACCTTCTCCCATGCCTCCTCTGGATCATCCAGATGGTCACTGGTGAACTTCAAATGGGCCTGGACATGTGCTGGCTTGAGCAGGGGGACCTTGCTGCCCTGCAGGATTTTAAACCATGACAGCATCATGTGTTACTAATGTAATCTTTGTGACTGTGGTCCCAGTTCTCTTCAGGTCATTGACCAGGTCCTCCTGTGTAGTTCTGAGCTTTCTCAGAATCATCCTTACCCCACAAAGTGAGATCGTGCATGGAATCCCAGACCAAGGGAGATTGACAGTCATCTTGCGTTTCTTCCACTTTCTAATAAATAGTCATAACAGTTGTTGTCTTCTACCAAGCTGCTTGCCTGTTGTCCTGTAGTCTATCCCAGCCTTGTGCAGGTCTACAGTTTTGTCCCTGGTGAACTTAGACAGCTCTTTGGTCTTGGCTATGGTGGACAGGTTGGAGTGTGATTGATTGAGTGTGTGAACAGGTGTCTTTTATACAGGTAACAAGTTCAAACAGGTGCAATTAATAGGTAAACAGGTAAAGAGTGCAGAATAAGAGGGCTTCTTAAAGAAAAATTAACAGGTCTGTGTGAGCCAGAATTCTTGCTGGTTGGTTGGGGATCAAATACTAATTTGCAGCAGTAACATACAAATAAATTATTAAAAAAAGTCATACATTGTGATTTCCTTTTTTTTTTTTTTTTTTTTAGATTATGTCTCTCACAGTGGACATGCACCTAAGATGAAAATTTCAGACCCCTCCATGATTTCTAAGTGGGAAAACTTGCAAAATCGCAGGGTGTTCAAATACTTATTTTCCTCACTGTATATTAACCACTTCTAAAACCAAAAATGCTGTTTTTGGAACCTAATAACATTTCTGAACTTATTTCACAGATGTTAGCATAGTGACGTCACAGGCTGGTAGCTAGCTCAAAACTCTGTTTCATTTGTGCCTAAATATATCCTCTTTGTCATATATTATGTGAAAGATAGCGAGAAATAAACACTTCTAAAACTGAAAACGGGGAAAATGTTTGGGAACCACTGATTTTTACTATAATCAAATCTTTTTCATGTTTTCTCTTTTTGATATAAAATTGGTTTCAAAATAGTTAAAAGCAATTACGTTAACCAGAAAAGATGTGTTGTTCTTAAACTGCATCATTTAACAGAAATTCCTTCTGAAATTCATCTAATTAATAATAAAAATCTAATTAATAATAACAAAACACTCTGCAAACCCCACGTCTCAGACTTGCTTGTCATGAAAAAAACTTTGTCCCAGAACTTACTCTTCAGTCTTAATTTTTGTGAAACTTTAAATTCTGTATGGCCTTATGAATTTCATCTGGGGATACATGGATGTTTGTCATAATAATCACCACAAGTGGCTGTTTTGGTCCCCTGCCTCCCCTGTTTGAGCATCTTTGTGTATTGAAACTTGTGTATTTGCTGTCTTTTTTTTCTGTGTGACCCTGCAGCGTATTGAAGCTTAATTGCTTTAACAAAACCTAAAGTTATTCCTATGGGTCTATAACCCTTTTTGACAGCAGGTTGACTGCAGACACTTTAGCATAATCAAAAAGGTGCGAGCACCTTCTTCAGTGCATAATGCAGTTTAAAACAGTTTACTTAATGATGCGAGGCCACCGTGCACGGATTTCTGTCTGATCTCTTATTTGCTTTATGATGTTAAACAGCTGGCATCATGGCAGCAGGGCTTTGATGTGTCATCCCTGACAGTCTTTCATATGCGCTGGCCCATTGCTTTTCATGTCCATTGAAGTAACTAAATAGTTGACGCTGCTTTTGTCAAACTCTTTCATCACTTTTATTTTCCATGTTAAGTGCTAACATTTACCCTCCCTGGCAAACAGCCCATATTTATGTGTGTTCCACCTCATTCCAGCTACTGTTCTCCAGACGCGATTCTTTGATCGGCAGAGTGGCTCCTTGTCTCTCCTCACTGACCATGCATGAAGCATTTTCACACGTTCACAATCGCCTGATCCTCAATGAACAACAACACTGTTTCTTTGTCGGCTGCAAAATGGCTCAGTGGACGCAACCACATCATACACACTGTGGTGCCCAGGGTCGGGGTCATCGACCAGCAAGTCTCCACGACGACCATTAGGGCACTTCAACCGACAGTTTTAGTGAGCCAAAGAATCTTCAGAACAATTCAAGATGCCATGAACGAAAGTATTCAAATCTTCAGGTGGCCATCAGTCAGCCAGCCGGAGGTTCGAGGGGCGACTGAGAAGTTTTACTTTCGGCAGTATGGTGGCTTAGCTGTTAGCACTGTTGCCTCACAGCAAGAAGGTCATGGGATTGATTCCCACCTGTGGCCTTTCTGATTGGAGTTTGCATGTTCTGCGTGGGTTTCCTCCAGGTGCTCCAGTTTCCTTCCACATTTAAAGACATGCAGGTTAGGGATTTGGAAACGCTATAATTGTCCAGGTCTTCCTTGCAAAAGAGCTCTCAATGGGACTAACCTGGTTAAATTTAATTTAAACCTAACCCAGAAAAAGTAGGGCATTTGTGCTCCATCTTTTTCATTCTCAACATAGCAACCAATGAAGTCAAAATTTTCGCACATTCTCACAAAATGTTGGTTTCTCCGAATGAAAAAGAGAGAAAACCACATCCTACATTTTCTGGGTCAGGCTCAAAACATCTCAGTCACCCCTCGTACTTCATGAACATCACATCACACACAGACACACATTTTCATGTATTATTTAATAAATCCATCATTTATTATGAGCTGGTGATGATGTGCATTCAGGTACCACTTCAATACTGCTGCTGCACCTTCGTGCAGCTGTGTGCACATAACAGACGTGTGCACATAACTGGTGCTCAGGCACTCTTGCATGCTGAAAATACATGATGCACAGCAGAAAACATGGAGGCAAGTGCTTCTCAGGAGAAAAAGCAATGATGACAGAATGTAGAAAAAGTGTTTCCCTCCCTTACTGTAAAGACCTACGGCAGCACAACACAAATAACACAGATACGAGGTCTGTTAGAAAACTATCCGACCTTTTTATTTTTTGCAAAAACCATATGGATTTGAATCACGTGTGATTGTATCAGCCAAGCTTGAACCTTCGTGCTGTCAGATCCCGTTATTATTTTTTTAGATACACGCGGCACACGCTCACCCTCCGATGAGTGCGTTTGTGTACTAAAAGCCAGCTCTCCGTCTCTGGGGTCCGACCTTCGTGTCTCCACGGGTATTACCCGGTAGGGCTGCACAAAGGCTGTTCAAGCTGGTGGCGAGGAGATTCGTCTAGCCGCTCACTGCCTCCATCCGGACGTCCACCCCGCTGATGCTGATCTTGCACCCCGGTCGAATAGCCTTCTCTGAAACCAGGATACGAGCCGGCCACGCCCGTTAACGGCAGCTCTCCTCTTATGGATCAGGGCTCTTGGAATGTTGGTAGATTTTGAATTTAGTGACTTGTACAGCAAGTCCCCAGGATGCGTTAATTTCATTAAAAACCAGACTAACCTTTTAGAGCACTTTTTGATGTTGTACACCCAATAAACTTTAACTTTTACACCTTAAGAAGAATCAATAAATCCAATGTCCGAGCGTTAACACTTTAACTGCATGCTTGGAAATTTATTGCAGGTTTTGCAAGTGCCGACAACATAATCAAAATAGGTTATATGATGATAATTTCACAACAGAAATTCAAATATAATCAGAATAATGATTGGCAGAGATTTTTGTTTTTGATTCAATAATGCTGTCTGATCTTACTCTGACTGGACTGGATTAACTTCTTAACAATTTTTCTAGGAGTGAGGGAAGGAGGTTTTTGATGTTAAAATCCCTAGTTTGATGAACTTGATTTCCTCTTCATCAGCTATATGGAAACGACAAAAATGGATCTGTTAAAGTGGTCTCTGAACGCAATTGACACTATTTTTTCTACAAGACCTTCGGGAGCGGAGGACCCGACCTGTCCTGCTGGGACGCATGTGATGGGTTACGTGATGGACTCGTGGAGGAGATGGCAGGTCATGTGCCTTTACATGCTTTCTGTGGAGGACATTGAAGATGTGTACATATTCGGCTTGGTGGTGACCGGCTTTCTGATGTGTGGTGCGGGCACTCTGCTGGTTTACTGGAAAATCAAGAAAGTGGAAGCAGCTTTGATTGGTCGTTCCAAGCTGCCCTATATGATTGATTCGATTGGGAAGGCAGTGGCTGCGCAGTCGGCGGGGGTTAACCGCGCGTTGGATGACATCTCGAGGAAGATTGCAGCCCTGGAAACCCGCTATGACCGTCTGTGAAGACCACATTCTACATTTCAGATGCATTGAGAGCCACTCTGTTCTCAGAACTGTGGAATCTTTCAGGCGTCTGTTAATCTGGCTATTCATTTGGCTTCCCCAAATACAGCTGCACTTCAAGGTCGCTGTGATAAGAAACCTCCTCAGAAGATCAACACCTAAGCCTCGCTCCCTGGTCTTCCCCCCTCCCCTCAGCTTCTCCAGCTCTGACGTGAACTGTGAACTGTCCAGGACTTTCTCAGCCTGCACAGGGCTGTTCCCTTCCCCCCCCAGACTGTCAGACAAGGCTGTTGACGGCGCCGAACTGGCTGCTTTCCGGAGTGTTCTGATAAACTGGTCCTTTCAAATCTCGGTTGTCGTCCTGTGTCCTTGTTTTGTCTCTGTGATTATTGTTTTTTGTGCTGATGGGATTTTTTTTTTTCCTCATAGCAGCTGTGTAATGCAGCGGCTATGAGGGTTTTTTTCTTCTCCTTTTCCCTCGTGTTTTTCTTTCATATATACGAGGGCTGTCAATAAAGTATAGGTCCTTTTTATTTTTTCAAAAACTATATGGATTTCATTCATATGTTTTTACGTCAGTCATGCTTGAACCCTCGTGCGCATGCGTGAGTTTTTCCACGCCTGTCGGTGACGTCATTCGCCTGTGAGCACTCCTTGTGGGAGGAGTCGTCCAGCCCCTCGTCGGAATTCCTTTTTCTGAGAAGTTGCTGAGAGACTGGCGCTTTGTTTGATCAAAATTTTTTCTAAACCTGTGAGACACATCGAAGTGGACACGGTTCGAAAAATTAAGCTGGTTTTCAGTGAAAATTTTAACGGCTGATGAGAGATTTTGAGGTGATACTGTCGCTTTAAGGACTTCCCACGGTGCGAGACGTCGCTCAGCGCTCTCAGGCAGCGTCATCAGCCTGTTTCAAGCTGAAAACCTCCACATTTCAGGCTCTATTGATCCAGGACGTCGTGAGAGAACAGAGAAGTTTCAGAAGAAGTCGGTTTCAGCATTTTATCCGGATATTCCACTGTTAAAGGAGATTTTTTTAATGAAAGACGTGCGGACGGGTCCGCGCGTCGGCTCGCAGCCGCCGCGACGCTCCGCCACAGGAAAAACACCTCTGTTGAAAGCCTTAAGGACAAGTTGGAACATGTCCTGCTGTTAAACAATTTCTCATATACTCACTCCACTGAAAGCCATCAAAAGCTGCCTGGATTTTACAAATGGTTATCAACACGGAGGTGTTTTTCCTGTGCCGCCTCACCGCGTCAGCTGCGTCCCGACGCGCGGACTCGTCCGCACGTCTTTCATTAAAAAAATCTCCTTTAACAGTGGAATATCCGGATAAAATGCTGAAACCGACTTCTGAAACTTCTCTGTTCTCTCACGACATCCTGGATCAATAGAGCCTGAAATGTGGAGGTTTTCAGCTTGAACAGGCTGACGACGGCGGCTGAGAGCGCTGCGCGATGTCTCGCACCGTGGGAAGTCCTTAAAGCGACAGTATCACCTCAAAATCTCTCATCAGCCGTTAAAATTTTCACTGAAAACCAGCTTAATTTTTCGAACCGTGTCCACTTCGATGTGTCTCACAGGTTTAGAAAAAATTTTGATCAAACAAAGCGCCAGTCTCTCAGCAACTTCTCAGACAAAGGAATTCCGACGAGGGGCTGGACGACTCCTCCCACAAGGAGTGCTCACAGGCGAATGACGTCACCGACAGGCGTGGAAAAACTCACGCATGCGCACGAGGGTTCAAGCATGTCTGACGTAAAAACATATGAATGAAATCCATATAGTTTTTGAAAAAAATAAAAAGGACCGTTATTTTATTGACAGACCTCGTATGTTTTATGTACCGGGCCGGCCTATGTGTTGTGTGTTATGTGTGTTGTTTGTTATAGGTCGGTGTTGGTTTGCTCAGCCCTGCTGTTGACCAAGGCAGGGATGTACATCTGGAACTGGTCCCCGGGCGCCTAATGGCGACCTCTGCTCCTACTGGCAAATAGGATGGGTTAAATGCAGTAGCCACATTTCATTGTGCAGGAAAGTTCTTCTGTTCTGTGCATATGACAATAAAATTTCCTTGATTTCCTTTCCTTGATTAGTTGTTAGCTGACCACGATCCTTGTGTGATGTTGTAATCCTTCAGGAAATTAATCCACATAAGAGTTTATTCCTTCTTCAATCAACCAAAAGTTGATCTAATCCATTCTGGTATGATGTGATGTTCCTTGAGAGAGAAAACGTTGAAACTTCCTCACTCAGACTTAAGGCCAGTGATTATTCTCCAATGCTCTGCTACTCCGTGACTGGACAGCCTGAGTGGGAGTTGAAAACTCTCTCAAATGATCTCTTATGGCGCCAATCCTCTCACTCCACGATTCCAATTGCTGCTCACAAGATGGTCAAGTCTTATGATCTCCTCGTAGCAGGGGAGAAGTGACAACAGCACCTCTCCCTGGAAGAGTAATCCCGTTTCCTGGTGTTTTACAGTTTATATATGAGCTTGATTCTTTGTATTTAGATGAGCTTGGTTACCATGGGGACACTGGTAACTCAAAACCTCCTCCCTTCTCCGTCCCTTACTTGAAGCCATCTGCAGCCCTTTGCCAGTAACTTATTTCTCAAGTTCCTCTTTTCTGTTAACACTTCAGCTTTTCTAAGAATTCGTTTTTCTAAATCATGTCTTTAGAATCACATCAATCATATTCAATCATTTCATTACAACTCTCTTTCACATAAAAACAATTCATATGATCATATACAACATTTTCATTCCTTATTATTAATTTCATTTTTACCACATCTTAATCATTTGATCAGTTGTTTATCATCAGCTTTTCTTGCCTTGTTGCAACATCACTTCCCCTTTCTTCTCTGCACTCTTTATCAAACCAACTTCTTCACTTCCTCTTCTGACTCTGCACTTTTTATGAAAAACAACTCATATAATCATTCATTTCACTTATTTGTAACATACTTTTTCTAATCAACTCTTACTTTTATTACCTTAATACTTCATTTGATCATACTTTGTCATTTTAGAATCATCTTAGACATATTCCATCGTCTTCACCACTGAGTTCATTCCATGGGCCTCCCCATCTGCAATGGAAAAGTCCGGTATGACCTCACTTACTCCGGGAAAGTACCAAACATTGTCCAGTTTAATCCAACAGCATGTATATTAATCCAATGGCACGTACTATATTCCAAGATGAAAACAAGCTGAAAGCAAGCTTAAAGTCATCTTTCTTGACAGTGCGCATGTGTGAGTTTTTTCACGCCTGTTGGTTGCGTCATTCGCCTGTGAGCAGGCTTTGTGTGAGCAGTGGTCCACCCCTCTCGTCGGATTTTTATTGCGAGTAAAATGTCTGAACGATTTGGAGCTTTGCTGCATCAGTTTTTTCCAGAAACTGTGAGAGACCTCCAGGTGGACACCATTCAGAAAATTCAGATGGCTTTCAGGGACGATTTTATGGGGATTACACAGATTAAGGAGTGCTCAAGCCGGTTTAAAGACCGCCCACAGCGTCTGAGAGCCCGGCGCGCTCTGAGCGTCGATCGACAGGCTGAAACAACCAGATCATTTCCAAAGTGAAGGCTTTGTTGATCCGGGACGTCGTCTGACTTCCACAGAAATGGCAGAAGACGTGGACAACAGCACTTTTTCGGCACATTCCACTGTTACAGGAGTTTTTGGAAAGAGAAGCGGAGGGATGCGCCACCGTGCCGCTCATGGCGCGGACAAAAGCACCTCCGTGTTGGTCTCACAGGACGGCTTTCAGATGGCTTTCGGTGGCTTTTCAGTCATGTGACTATCCGAGAAATTGTGGATGAGCTGGACATGCCAGAACATGTCTTGTGAGGCTTCATCATGGCGTTGCTTTGCGCCATGCGGCTCCATCCCGACGCGCCCGACTGGGACTCCTGTTTAGTTGCGAGAAAGTTCTGTTCACACAGCTCCAAATGTTGCGCGGCTCTCTGCCAAGTCAAGTTAGAATGATAGAATCCAGTCTGAATTAATAACTTCAAAGCGAAACACTGTTTTGTTTATTTTTATTTATGTCCAGAGATCAAGGATACAGTGACCAATTTCATATTTATTTACTTTAAGACTGAATGAAATACATAGAAAACCTGTAAAGCCTACTTTTAGTTCAAAATTCACAAGAGGTATCGATAAGGAAATCGATAAGGAATCGGATCAATAAGCAGAATCGATAATGGCATTGATATCGATAAAATCTTATCAATACCCATCCCTATTCAGCGTGCACTGGGGCGGTTTGCAGCCGAGTGTGAAGCGTCCGGGATGAAAATCAGCACATCCAAATCCGAGGACAGGGTTCTCGACCGGATAAAGGTGCCTTGCCCTCTTCAGGTCGGTGCGGTGTCCTTGCCTCAAGTGGAGGAGTTTCAGTATCTCGGGTTCTTGTTCATGAGTGAGGGACAGATGGAGCGTGAGATTGACGGACGGATCGGTGCAGCGTCTGCAGTGATGTGGTCGCTGTATCGGACCATCGTGGTGAAGAGAGAGCTGAGTAGGAGGGCAAAGCTCTCGATTTACCGATCGATCTACGTTCCGATCCTCACCTATGGTCATGAGATTTGGCTCATGACCGAAAGAACGAGATTGTGAGTACAAGCGGCCGAGATGAGTTTCCTCCGCAGGGTGGCTGGGCGCTCCCTTAGAGATAGGGTGAGGAGCTCGGTCACTTGGGAGGAGCTTGGAGTCGAGCCACTGCTCCTCCATGTCGAAAGGAGCCAGCTATGGTGGCTCAGACATCTTTTCTGGATGCCCACTGGACGCCTCGCTGGAGAGATGTTCTGGGCACATCCCATCGGGAGGAGGCCCCGGGGAAGACCCAGGACACGCTGGAGGGACTACGTCTCTCGGCTGGCTTGGGAACACCTCGGATAAAGCGGAAGAAGATGGATGGATGGATGGATGGATGGATGGATAGATGAACTGGAGCATCAACGACCCTGCAAGGAGTGGATCCTCATTTGTGAACATGGCAACATGCATTTAGCAGGCTGTCCATGCACAGGGTGAGTGGTGTGGGATATTAAACAATTGCGTAAGGAACATTAGTGTTGTTTTGCTCATGTTGGTAAATGAGTATGGTCAATTTATAGTTCCATAAAGCGCAAATCAGGTGCAGCTCCATCCAGAAGTGGGAGTGGGTGTCTTCTTCTGCAAGCATCCCGTCCTGGACCAGCATGGACTCCCAAAAATTTCCTGCATTGTCAACTGTGTCTGTAGCATGGCCCAAGCAGAAGTTCACCCCTTTCTGTCAGTCTGGTCTGCTTGAGGTTTCTTCCTCAAATCTTTAGAGGGAGTTTTTCTTACCACTGTTACCTGTGTGTTTGCTCTAGGGGTTGGTCAGGTTAGACCTTACTTGTGTGAAGCGCATTGAGGCAACTTTGTTGTGATTTGGTGCTATGTAAATGAAATACATTGAATTGAATTGAAATCAGTGAATGTTTTACTGTAACAGAAATCACTATTCTTTTTTGTGATGTAAAAGAATATATGATGGAAAAATGTGTTGACCAAGCCTCTCCACAGTCTCATGCTTTTTTCCTGCCCCTGTCACAAAAAGCGCTCCATTTTCATGACACTTTTTTTTATTTTATTTTATTTTATTTTGATATTTATAATCCTACTCCTGGCCCTGTGACAGACTGGCGTCCTGTCCTGGGTGTACCCCGCCTCGTGCTCTATGATTGCTGGGATTGTCATCTGATGGTTAATAATTACTTTATTCCCTTTGATCCCTTTGGCTGTAGAGAGTCAGACTCAGAGAGTCAGATTCAGACGTACTGCTGTGGCGCTCTGATTGCTCCCCCGTCAAAATAATGCTGAATTTATGTGGAAATGATTCTTGTACAAACACTTCCAGATATCTGTCGCTGAGATAGATGATAACTGGAGTGCAGTTTGAATCAGATACGAGGTGATAATTGGTGAAGCGTGGCTGACGCTCCGAAATGACGCATGCGCAGTGAAGGCAGGGGGGACCGAATTTTAGGGGGGACCGTTCAGTCGGTGACACTGCAATTGGACTGAACTGTGCTGCTGGTGAACAGACTGAGATTTTTTTTTTTTGGGGGGGGGGGGGATTTTAGCGTGAAGTCCTGACTGAGTGTGTTTTGCATTGAAGCAGTACAAAATTATCCACAGGTTAGTTCTTGTAGGCTGATGGTGAGTGACCAGCATTTTGAAAAACTGGATATTGTATGTGAAAATGATTGTGAAAATGGGTTAAAAATGTAAATGATTAAATTGAATAGATTATTTTGTTTAAAAGATATAAGTAAAACTGATGGTTTGTTGCTTATTTACATAAAGTAAACATCCAGGCACTCTCTGTGCATTTAAATGGTTTAATCCTCTGTTTGATAACTTTTAGGCACAAACATAACAAAATGTAGATCATCACCAAAACCAAAAACTACCAGAGGGTTGATAATTATGTCCTCATCTGAAAATGGATACAGATTAAAAATTCCAGACTTTCTCTTTGAAAACAAATATTAAAGTCTGTGACAAAAAAAGAAAAGAAAAAAAAAAACTAACTAATTATCATATAATAAAGTAGCGCGAAGCCTCAGTAAACTCATAGAGCTCCGAAAAAAATATGAGGATCAGCTGAAATGTTTTCTCTCCAATGAGATTATTTCAGCAACAAGCAAGATTTCAAAGTGAAATCAACTGAATTTCTCAGGGCGTACCACCACATGAATGAGTGTCGTCTGTAGCCCTGACTGTGTAGATGTCAGTACAGTCAGGAGGTGGTCGAGGAGTTTGAAGGGCATAAACCGAACCATGACAAATCTGCACGATGAAGCCCATAGAGGGCGCAGCAGGTGAACAGCATCAAGTGCAGGTGTGACATCATAGTCCTAAAAGAATTTTTGGAACATGGCAATACGGTCAACTCCAACCGATATGTGGACACTTGCAAAAGCTGGACGTGCGCATAAAGCAGGTTCATCCTGAAATAAAAACACATTTCTTAGGGCCCCTTCACACATATTACAAATAAGTACAAATCAGGGCGAATCAAGGCAGAACAGCTCGTATGAGCAAACCACAAAAACACTGAGCTGACGGGAAGGCGTGAATGATCCTGCTTTCGATGGAGCATGCGTGACACCGTCGCAGCGGGAACACAGTTTGAGCAGCTGGAGCATGTGTAAACACATCGCACAGCTGCTCTGAAAAAAAAAGAAAAATACATGCCACCCACGGGATTCGAACCTGCAATTTACAAAAGCTCTGATTGCCAGCCATAAACTTTACCACTGCACTACCATCGCTGGCCTGTAAATGGTGCAGAAAAATGCCTGAAATCAACAAGGACATGGATGAGGTGCACTGTGTGTGGCCACTGCAGCCCAGCACAAAGGCAAAAGATGTTTTATGTATTTCCCAACCTGGTCTCATGGCAGGTTGGGAAATACCTGCCATGAGACCAGGTCTCATGGCAGGTATATAGCACAAAATATACATTAATCTACTGTTTTGTGATATTGTGACGAAAGGTGCCTCATCTGCATGTCAGCACAAATTCATTGTAATTCATTCCATGACAGCTGCATGAAATTAAAAGTGAAGCGGTGGGGCACGGGTGGTTATGGTTAGGGTGGGGGGAAAGAGTAAGATTAGGTTGTGGTTAAGGTTAGGGTCGGGGGTAGGAGTAGGGTTAGGAATAGTGAGTTAAAAAAACCCATCACGAAAATTTGACTCATTTCGTCATGGGAGCACGAAAAAAATGTGAGACTGGGCTGGTATTTCCATGTGAGGACAGCAGGCAGAGACACGTGCCTCACGGAGGAACATGGTACATGTTCTCCAGCTGGGATGTCCAGGAGCAGAGATCACAACAGCAGTGGCTGTAGGCGGACATGCCCCCCTGTCCATTCAGTGCCCAGACCAACATCTCACTCTCTGTGTTATGTGGTCATTCATTTTCGTCATTTGTTATGTAATTGCATATGTAGGTACTAGATGGGGTACCTGACGCTGCCCGGGTTAACTTGTTTTAGACATAAGCCAAATGCCATTCATTTTAATCAAAACAATTGCCCAACATTTGTTTTTGTAATGCTGATGTCTTATAAATATAATAGTTAATGGGCTAAAGTTTGTCCAGGAGAAATATAAGAGGTGGACTCCCCAAACTAAGTGGAAATACTTGGTTAAAAGACAAACACATTTGAAGTCCTTCATGCAGACTTTGTTTTGCAATCAAATTTATTATAAAACTAGAAGCACTCAGAGAGTGCAAACCTCTGCCAAGGCCATGGGGTCACTGATGCCATAACATCTACACGCTGTGGAATCATTGAACCTAAAAAAGTCTAACAATGATGTTTGCTCAGTAGTAAAAAAAGTTTCATCTGCTGTGACTGGATAGCATGTATCCTTAGCGCTTGGCATCACAGTTTATTGCAACTTGCACCTTTCCCAGAAGCTACTGTCATCTGAGCACTGATATTGATATTGCATGTGCTTATAGACAAACACAAATAAGAAACAAAAGTCAATTTATTATTCAACTAAACTGCAAATATATGAATTTTTTAACATTTATGAAACACTTCTCTAAACAAGGCCATAGGGTCACTGACCCTAAAGAGATTCCTTCCTTGGCACAGTGATCTATTTCTTTTTGTCTCTTTCTCTAAAATGGTATATAATAATCATTAGATTATTAATATATAAACAAAAATAAATATAAGAAATATTACAATTTGAAAACAAATGCACCCAAATGTGATGACAGCTGCAACTGCTTAATGCTAACTTTTAACATTGAAAATGCCATAGACATGCTAACGCGTTAGCATTGGGATCCGGATCGTGATCCGGATCACCACTAAAATTTAATCACTTGTTCCTCTTGTCATTTCCAACCACTCCACAAAATTTCATCAAAATCCATTCAGAACTATTTGAGTTATCTGCTGACAAACAGACAGACAAACAAACAAATGCGACCGAAAACATAATCTCCTTGGAGGAGGTAATTACACACAAAAGGTAGGTAACAGTAAATGTAAATATCAGTGAATAAAAATTGAGGTTGTGGTGTATTTCACTGTTTTACATCGCAATTTTACAAACATAAAATGAATGTATTCAGACAGGAAGGCAAACTGGGTTGTACAGGACAGTCAGGTGCTTAACAGTTGAGAACATAAAGTAGCTGAAGAAAGGGATTAAATAAACAGAGATGGCCAACACATACACAGGGCTGGAAATTTGAATCTGCCTGATCATACCCACAGCCTCAGGCTAAGCATGTTGTTGTTTTGCCGAGTGTGCTGTAGAAAGGGATTAAATAAAGAGAGATGGCCAACACATACAACCCCTGGCAAAAATTATGGAATCACCGGCCTCGGAGGATGTTCATTCAGTTGTTTAATTTTGTAGAAAAAAAGCAGATCACAGACACGACACAAAACTAAAGTCATTTCAAATGGCAACTTTCTGGCTTTAAGAAACACTATAAGAAATCAGGAAAAAATAATTGTGGTAGTCAGTAACAGTTACTTTTTTAGACCAAGCAGAGGGAAAAAATATGGACTCACTCAATTCTGAGGAAAAAAATTATGGAATCATGAAAAACAAAAGAACGCTCCAACACATCACTAGTATTTTGTTGCACCACCTCTGGCTTTTATAACAGCTTGCAGTCTCTGAGGCATGGACTTAATGAGTGACAAACAGTACTCTTCATCAATCTGGCTCCAACTTTCTCTGATTGTTGTTGCCAGATCAGCTTTGCAGGTTGGAGCCTTGTCATGGACCATTTTCTTCAACTTCCACCAAAGATTTTCAATTGGATTAAGATCCAGATTATTTGCAGGCCATGACATTGACCCTATGTGTCTTTTTGCAAGGAATGTTTTCACAGTTTTTGCTCTATGGCAAGATGCATTATCATCTTGAAAAATGATTTCATCATCCCCAAACATCCTTTCAATTGATGGGATAAGAAAAGTCTCCAAAATATCAACATAAACTTGTGCATTTATTGATGATGTAATGACAGCCATCTCCCCAGTGCCTTTACCTGACATGCAGCCCCATATCATCAATGACTGTGGAAATTTACATGTTCTCTTTAGGCAGTCATCTTTATAAATCTCATTGGAACGGCACCAAACAAAACTTCCAGCATCATCACCTTGCCCAATGCAGATTTGAGATTCATCACTGAATATGACTTTCATCCAGTCATCCACAGTCCACGATTGCTTTTCCTTAGCCCATTGTAACTTTGTTTTTTTCTGTTTAGGTGTTAATGATGGCTTTCGTTTAGCTTTTCTGTATGTAAATCCCATTTCCTTTAGGCGGTTTCTTACAGTTCGGTCACAGACGTTGACTCCAGTTTCCTCCCATTCGTTCCTCATTTGTTTTGTTGTGCATTTTTGATTTTTGAGACATATTGCTTTAAGTTTTCTGTCTTGACGCTTTGATGTCTTCCTTGGTCTACCAGTATGTTTGCCTTTAACTACCTTCCCATGTTGTTTGTATTTGGTCCAGAGTTTAGACACAGCTGACTGTGAACAACCAACATCTTTTGCAACATTGCCTGATGATTTACCCTCTTTTAAGAGTTTGATCATCCTCCCCTTTGTTTCAATTGACATCTCTTGTGTTGGAGCCATGATTCATGTCAGTCCACTTGGTGCAACAGCTCTCCAAGGTGTGATCACTCCTTTATAGCTGCAGACTAACGAGCAGATCTGATTTGATGCAGGTGTTAGTTTTGGGGATGACAATTTACAGGGTGATTCCATAATTTATTCCTCAGAATTGAGTCAGTACATATTTTTTTTCCCTCTGCTTGGTCTAAAAAAGTAACCATTACTGACTGCCACAATTTTTTTTCTTGATTTCTTATAGTGTTTCTTAAAGCCAGAAAGTTGCCATTTGAAATGACTTTAGTTTTGTGTCATGTCTGTGATCTGCTTTTTTTCTACAAAATTAAACAACTGAATGAACATCCTCCGAGGCCGGTGATTCCATAATTATTGCCAGGGGTTGTACAATATGTTAAAAGTCAACGTGAAGAAGTCCTATCACAGCATCGACTGCCTTACAACACTTGAAATGTTTGCATATGAAACATCGTCTGCATTTCTCACAGAATGTTGTCTCATGGTCCACAAACAATGTGGACTGGACTACTTCAGTCATTAGCTGCTGACCAATAACAGCAAAAATAATAATAATTTAAAAATCAGGAGTCCAGCAACTTACAACTACATTTCCATAGTTCAAATACATTCAACATGGTCCTGTATAGACTAACAGAGTTGTGTAACCATAACAGTCATATAGACATAATAACACACTGTGAACGGCCGCCTGAACAGTTTCTGATGGATCTATGACGTGATCATTAAATACATTAATAATTGTTATCTGATGACAGGTAATAGTGTGTGTGTGTGTGTGTGTGTTTGAAAGAGAGCGAGAATTAGCAAGGTTACTTTATCTGACCACATACACCCAGTTGCCACTTTATTAGGCACACCTAGTGAAACGTAATGCAGCCCTGCAGCAAACCCCCATTCATGAATAGGTGAAGGCGTCCCCTCTTAAAACTCAGTACCACCAGCCGCCACTGTCCATTTATAAAGGTTGGTGGAAATTGGCAAAAGGACCTGGGAGAAATCTGGGAACAAACAGTCGTCATTATTTATTTTCGATACCCGCTTAGTCCAATCAAGGGTCGCAGGGAGCTGGGGCATATCCCAGCAGTCATATTGCAAAAGGCAGGGTACATCCTGGACAGGATGCCAGTCCATCATTATTCACACCTACAGTCACCATTTTAACCAACCTGCATGTCTTTGGAAGTGGGAGGAAGCTGGAGCACCCGCAAATGAACACAAGGAGAACATGCACACTCCACATAGAGATGATCACACAGGAACCAAGCCTACAACCTTTGTGCTGTGAGGCAGCAGTGCTATCCACTAACCCACTGTGCCACCCCTCAAAGAGACAGATAACCCAAAGTTTTGACCTTGGCCTATGCAAAGATACTCAAACAAATAAATTAATAACAATTATAATATAATACGTTTTCATGTATGACCTTCAGTTTTTTTAAGATTTAAGTAAAAAAAAATTGTCTTTAAAAACCATTAGAATTGTATTCCTTAGCATTTAAAAAAATGTTATGTTATGTTCATGTTATTATTATTATATTACCAACGTGATCAACATTTGAGCTGTTTGGAAACCATTTAGAATTTTGGCCCCTGATGGGTATAAATTCAAGCGATCACACGCCATGACCTACATTTGGTAGCAACATCATAGATCACATGGGAGCTTCCCCCGCCTTGCGGCAGGAAGCTGGGAAGGACACGGCCACAGGTAGCTGGATGCTCGCTCAAACTAAATAAACCAAGCTGGTGGAAAATGCTCCGAAACAGCTTATTTAATCATAAAACTAATATGTTTCTCATATAGTTGGTAAAAATTTGCAAGTAATGAACACTTATGAATCTAGAAATGCTATTTTTGACACCAAATACCTCTGAAGTGATTTACAAGACATCTTACAGATGTTAGTATGCACACCCCGTGCACGCACATCAAGCAAGTGGGTCAGGTCAAAGGTCATCTCAAAATCCCATGCATGCACACACGCGCTTCCTTGTGTAGATGGCGTTAGAAGGAAAAGAAAATATTTGTTGTGGAATTCCCCCAAGATAAATATATGCTCTCCATTAAGCTGAACTGTGATTTTGCAACTTGTTACAAAAATAAACTGACATTCTAATGCTTGTATTTTGGTAGAAACTAAAATTTGTCAGGTTTGTGAAATTTGAAAGGCCGTAGAGCTTTAATAACGCTTCCAGTGTAATTTTACCGTCAAGTGACCAAGCTATTTTAGCACCTAATATGACTGAGTGGGATATTTATGACCGCATTGACTTTATATTGGAGTACTTCCATATAAATGATTGTTTTAGGCTTCTTCATATTTATTTCACTCCATCATCCTTCATCCTTCAAATTCATGGAAGTAAACATTTTTCCAAATAAAATTAGAAAAATGGTGCACAAAAATGGGTCGCTTAAGGGTTAATAACACTGAGTTTGTCTTATTGATCAATAGTTTTTTTTAGTAAAAAAAAATAAAAAAAATAATAATAATAATATCTGGAAATGTTTTGAGTAATTCTGCTTGCAAGTGATTTCTGGTGACCACAAAAGCCCTTGTGCGTGGATGATAACCAGCTCTGTGGAAGCAGCAGCAGTCACCAAAGAGTCACACTGACATGGCTGGAAAACACTATGAAATACAGATAGCTGCCTGTGGGGGTCGCTGTCTACATGCCAACTGTGCTCATGCAGTCATTCAACCTTAGAAACTGCAGGAGGTCACCAGAAGCCTCTGCAAAAATCATCACTTACACTTTTGTCTCACAATCTGAGTTTTCTGATTACATGACAAATGTCAAATGTTCAGTCAGTAAACACGTGAGAAACGTTCTGCTCTGACACGTGTTTCAAACACAGAGATGCTGGATGCATTTCATTGTCATTAAAAGTGACTTTTCAGTCTCGTAAGAACCACGCAGTTACCTGAGCGCGCGCGCACACACACACACACACACACACACACACACACACACACACACACACATAAACACACATACACATTTATTGGACGGCAATTCAAACGCCCAAAGATGCCACACAGAACAGGATCTGCCGTGCTGCCAGATGGGCTTAGAACATGTAACCATTATGTAATTCATGTACAAACCCTCTCCGAGGAATGCTTATCAGCCCAGCGGATATTAGTGATGAATGTCGGTTTTATTGGCGAGCTGATAAATCTTCAGCAGGATGTCACGGATCAAAAGAGCACGTGGGAAGAGATTGTGAGATAAAGGCGGCTGAAAGGCCGGAGCTTCTCTGAAGTGGACATTCCTGTTGAGTAATATTAGAATGTGGCGTTGATAGCACGCCATGGTGAGGTGGTACACTCTGAGTGACACAGTTTCTGCTTTCAGGAGGGCCTGCCTTGTTTATCGGCTCTCCGGCTTTCAGTCTGCGTTTCAAAAAAAAAAAAAAAGCCCAAAAGTCTCAGGCGGCATTGCTTCCCAGGCCCCCCTCGGGAGGTGCTATTGTCCGAGCCAGGAAGCCTCCGCGGCCTGCAGGTATAGAATGACACGGCTTTATACGCGGCTACCTATAGAGAGGAGCGAGGCGGCGCAGCGTGAATCTGAGGTTATGGGGCGACGCTACATCTCCACGCGCACAGGTAATGTCACATGGGGGTGGAGCTTCATTAGTGTCAACATGCCGATTGTCACCTGATGGAAAAGAGGAGCTTCCGGACCAGACCCTTAATGCCGCATCATTTCCTGTTTCCTGCCACATTCAGTCCATTGCAGTCACTGCTGCACTGGACTGAATGTGGCAGGTCATGGTGAGGAGGTTATTCCATCGCCGGAGTTTGTTTGTTTGTTTGTCAGCAGCATATCTCACAAACACATTGGATTTCAGAGAAGATTGGTGGAGAGGTTTTGATTCCAGCAAGATCTGAACCAATTTTGAGGCAGATGCAGATTCAGTATAGTTCTTAAGCAGTTCTGGGGAGTAACTAGTTTCATACAACAGTTACGTAATTAAATTCCAAAACATTACAGTTACTGAGGAAAAAAAAAATGTTATTCATGTATAAAAGTCCCTGCAGCCGGTTTGCTCTGTGTCAGCCTGATCCCGTCAGATCTCAGAAGCTACTCAGTGCAGCATCTGGTTAGTACTTGGATGGGAGACCTCTTCGGAACACCGGCGGCTATGTGTGTTTCGCCAGGTGAAACCGGAGTTGCATCAGGAAGGGCATCTGGCGTAAAACCTGTGCCAAATACCAATGCGGATCTTGTATCCTCTGTGGCGACCCGAACAATAAGAGGTGCAGCCGAAATGACACCGACAGTGTGTATAAAAGTGCCTTCAGCTGCTCCTTTGTTTTGCAGTGTTGGCTGAGGTATAAACTCTCTGAGTAGAAGACAAAAAAATGGACTTCATCATTGTTTTGCATTCTTACGCTTGTACCAACTTACTGCTGATGCAATGAAAAGAAAGAAGATAAAATTAGTTCAAAAGCGTGCATAGTGCGTCACGACCTACGCCCACAATTCAAAGTATGAGGCATGTGTAGAAAATTTTATACAGGCTTTTAAACAGTCAAGTTCACTAACAATAAAATATCTGAACTCTTTTCCATAAAATTAGTTATTATCCCATATATATTAGCACATTTGTGCTTGACCTTTGACCTTGATCGTTGACTGATCCTAACTGAATCAAATCAGTTCTTCCCAAATATTGGCCCAACATTACCTGCCATGTTTGGTCTAAATCGGATTAGGTGTTCTTCAGATATCTTGATGAAATACACACAAGCATACACAGATTATCAGAACAGGCTTCACCTCTTAACCTTTTATCAGTCAAGTAACTTTAAAGGGACAGACAGTCTGTCATCACGTTTAAAGTTGTCTGCCAAGTTGTAATAGTACGTGGTTAAAATTTCAATCTGGAAAAGTGGAAAACACCTTTTTTTTTAACAGTAGGAACTAGAACAGTACTCAGAGAGTACTGGACTGAACTTTTTTTAAATCACTGCCCCCATGTTTGTGAAACTACACCAAAGCTTGTTTCGTCTCAGACTTTATATCAAGATGACAGTAAAGCTATAGTCAAATCAAATCAAATCAATTTATATAGCGCCAAATCACAACAAACAGTTGCCCCAAGGCGCCTTATATTGTAAGGCAAAGCCATACAATAATTACGGAAAAACCCCAACGGTCAAAACGACCCCCTGTGAGCAAGCACTTGGCAACAGTGGGAAGGAAAAACTCCCTTTTAACAGGAAGAAACCTCCAGCAGAACCAGGCTCAGGGAGGGGCAGTCTTCTGTTGGGACTGGTTGGGGCTGAGGGAGAGAACCAGGAAAAAGACATGCTGTGGAGGGGAGCAGAGATCAATCACTAATGATTAAATGCAGAGTGGTGCATACAGAGCAAAAAGAGAAAGAAACACTCAGTGCATCATGGGAACCCCCCAGCAGTCTAAGTCTATAGCAGCATAACTAAGGGATGGTTCAGGGTCACCTGACCCAGCCCTAACTATAAGCTTTAGCAAAAAGGAAAGTTTTAAGCCTAATCTTAAAAGTAGAGAGTGATGCCAAACTCTCTCCATCACCCCCTAGTGGCTGTTTTCAGGATAAAGTTCAGCTTAAACTAGGAGAGTCTTCAGAGTGCACACACACACATAGGACAATTCTGACTTCCATCCGTGTCACATCATTAAGGTAAGACCATTTGGCTGCTCCCTTGTTTTTTTCACTCGGGGTCGCCACAGCAGATCCAAGGTGGATCTGGGCAGCATGGTGGGTTAGTGGTTAGCACTGTTACTTCACAGCAAGAACATGGGATCGATTCCCATCTGTAGCCTTTCTGCATGGAGTTTGCATGTTCTCCCTGTGTTTGCGTGGGTTTCCTCCGGGTGCTCTGGCTTCCTCCCGCATTTAAAAGACATGCAGGTTAGGTGAACTGGAAACTTTACAATTGCCCAGGTCGAGACTAGCCTGGTTAAATTAAATGTTGATTTGTCACAGGTTTTACACCAGATGCCCTTCCTATCACAATTCCACATTACGTGGAGACATGTGGCAGGGGTGGGGTTTGAACCAGGAACTTCCACACTGAAACCAAGTGCACCAACCACTTGGCCACCACCGCTGCCTTGTGACATCATTAAGGAAAGACTTGAAAAGGAAAATACTTTTTCTGTGACCCACAAAATGACATTTAAACCTGATCACCACCTTCTGAGATATATTTTAACCTACAGATAGATATGTCATGCAAGTGATGGGATCACATTTTCAACTAGTACTGGTTAAGTTTTACTTGCATGGACACAAAATGTGTTTAAGTCTTCAATTAAAATATTTTTTTTAAGAAATGTAAAGAGTAGGGTGGAAAACCTCTATAGGATTTCCTCAAAAACTGTGTGCATGAATGAAGTTGTGAGGGAAGCCACCAAGATACCCACCACCGCCCATCTGAGCCTGTGATTGGACAGACTGTTGCTTCACGATGGAGTGCAACACAAAAACAAGCTTAAAAAGATGACAAATGAAACCTGGGCTCATCTCTCTTAAGCCCTCCCTGGAAGGTGAGCGTTTCCAAGAACACATGGATCTAACTATGAGCAAAGACAGAGAACATAAAAGTGTGAGGACGGCACTTCGTTTGGTCAGTACCATTGTGTTTTATATCCAGAGGTGGTGAGTGAAAACTAGGAAGCAAATAACAACACAGATGCAGAAACAGTTGTACCAATAACTTACAACATAGACACCAAATAAATATTCATATCATTAGTATACTATACGATGTGTTTGTAGCAGTTTACCGACAGTAGGCTATCACATTGTACCAACGCCACAAATCTCCTCTCACTGAATGTGAAAAAGTGCTTTTCTGTGTGAGTATCCGCTCTGTTAGCCCTTAAAACATCAAATATTACAGTGTCATGTAAAAAAAATAATAATAATAATAATAAAACAGTCACTGTACAGCCAGACTATATACAACAATAGTGCCAGAGGAAATGAAAAAGTAGAACTTTTTTTTGCAGAAATGATCAGATTAGCTACTGTGTCAATATAGCGTTTTGTTTAGATTTTTCCCCCAGACACCAGTTGTGAAAATCACAACGAAGCTTATGTGGCCAAATGCAGCCATCTCTTGAAAACAAGCCCATACACAAACCCACTTTTTTGTGTGTGACCACACCAAGCAGTTTTAAATTGAAAAACCCTGAACTTCTCAGAAAGATGCTGTGATGTCCCTGCAGTGCTTTTTCAGGCTACCTGAAGATTTAATTTATTTATTTATGCTGATTTGTCACTCAGAATCTATCACAGTAGAGACAAAAAAAACACTAATCTGTGATAGCAGCAGACACTTGGTTCTTACTGAGAGTGAGTACTTTTTAACACCCTTCATTATAAGGTAGTCCTTTGATGTTTATTGTTGTCATTGAAACAAATTCCATTAATAGATTTTTTTTCCACTGAAAATGCTGAAAGTGTGAGGATGAAGCATTTGTCTGCATTCTTTCTTTTTCAACCAAACTGGATATTTATTTTATTTATTTTTTGTTGATTTGTCACTGAAAATCTATCACAATAGGGACAAAAAAACTCATCTGTGACAGCAGCAGACTGGACATACACTTGGTTCTTACTGAGGGTGAGTACTTTTTTATCCCCATTCATTATAAAATAGTCCTTAGCTATTTATTGTTGTCATAGAAACAAATTCCATGAACAGACAATTTTTTTTTCCATTGAAAATGCTGAACCCTTGAAGATGAGGCATTTGTCTGCATTCTCTCTGTGCTTTTCTGCCAGGAAAAAATGCTATCAGGACACAAGGCCTAAGATCTGTGAACAAAGAGTCGTATTTGAAGAAGTGAATGTTTGATTCTTCAGACAGGCTAGTGTTACTTGTATGAGGGCATGTTTACGTCAAAGTCTCCTCAGAGTGGTTTGAGTTTGTGTGTAGGCTGAAGCTTTGGGTCATTCCTTCTTTTTGTTCAGGATTTGTTTCTCTGTCATCAGATGCTTCTGTTAATCCAGAAAGCCTGATCCCAGTCGCTGACTCAGTGTTCCAGCTTTGGTCGGGTCACCGCCCCGTCAGTCGACAGGTTCAGCTTCCTCTCTGAACAGTCTGCACTGTTGGCCAAAGCCTTTCCTGTCACGGTGCCGGCGTCGTCTGCGTTCGCCACGGCCTACGTGATGATGCGTGTGATGATGAGCACTTTGGCTCTCTCTCAGCCGCCTCACCATCTCATGGTCCTTGTTGCCCAGCACCCTAGGCAGGAAAAGGGCAGCTTTGTCCGTGCTTCGGGTTTTGAAGCCTCGCCGTGGCCGCCCTTTGCCGTTAATTGAAACATACCACTGGCGTTTGGCGCTGGCTCGCCGTTTGGTGCTGCCACCTCCTGGTGACAGTGGCTGCTCAGTGGAGTGGTGGCGAGATGCATAGGTGTTGTACCCCAACTCGTGGATCCGCTCCACAAACTCACACTCTTTGTTGAAAACTTCCTGTAAAAATAATAACAACAAAAAAAAGGAACGAGTGAGGCACTTTGTCTATAACGTCTCAGTCGGCATAGAGAACATCTACAAAAATCTAGAGGACAATAAGTGAGACCCAACATATACACTGCATTACTGACTCTCCATACCATGCCACACTGTGACCTTTAACCTCCTGCTCCAGTGGCAAAGAGGGGGCGAAAGATTAAAGGAGCTGGGAGAAGAACTGTGTACCTACCGAGGCGTACAGCCGCCCTTTGTCATTCATGGCCAGATATCTGCCCGAAAAAAGTCCTTTAATTGCCACAACGCCCACGTCCACAGCTGTGATCTCCATGATGCCTGAAACACAGAAACAGACTTGGTTATGTGGCTGATTTGGCGCTCACGCAGATCTCCTCCTGCATGGCTGTAAAAGTATTTACGAGAATTGTTATGATGATGAACATAATCATTTATGCATGTCAGCTTATTTTTGACTTCAACACATGCATGATGTGGCAACTCTACGTGCAAAATAGAGAAGTTTTACGTACAAATAAAGCAGCTTTTTACGCACAAATTAGGACATTTTTACGCACAAAAAATTAAGCACACATAAAGCGACATTTACGCACAAATTAAGTCGATTTTTACGCACAAATAAAAAGGATGTTTCTCACGGCAAATGTTTATTGGCAGTTTTAAATCAGTACTGATTAGTCAATGAGACGTTTAGCGCTTTAAAAGCCTCTAATGATGTCTGATGAGATAAATACATCCGCCAGGACAGCGCCTTTGTCCCGCCTGGATGTTAACACTTGTCTGATACTTCCAGCAGAGATTAACCTCCATGTCTGCAGTTTGGCGGACACGCACACGCGCGCGCGCGTGTATACACAAGTACCCACGCATCAGTGCGCACACATCTACACATTACAGAGAGGCGAATGAAATCACAATTTAAAAACGCAGATAAACTACACTGAACAAACACGGAGTGAAATAAAACGCAACGGGTTTTTGAAACTATTTTAAAAATGAAATCCGCGATTCCAACTTGTGTAAAACGTTGAATTCAAGAGCTTGGTGTCACATGTTCCTGTGCGTAAAAACAAGTACTCACTGAACGGGTTGTTCTCCTCCAGTGATCCATCGATCTTCCCGTTTGGATGGATCTGTAAATGATATTTGGTAGCGCAGTAGAGTTTCCTGCGTCTCGGCGCTCCTCCGAGGTGTTCGTACACTCCGCCGCGGCCCCCGGCGTCCCTCCGCTGCCGGGGGGTCGCAGGCCTTGCCCGGGGCCAGGGGGGCCCCCGGACTGACGGATCCGCCAGGCTGAGCAACAGCAGCAGAGGAACCTCAGCATTGTGGCATGGCCAGGGAGCGACGTCTGGGGCGAAATAAACGGAGAACCGCTGGCCGCTCTAGGGGGTCCCGTTAAAGGGGTCGGGGCCCCGCCGCTGGAAAGCTCCAGCCGGGCGCACATCGTGACAGCCGCCCCGAGGTGGGATCCGTTCCTCGGCTCTCCAGCTGGAAGTGTGAGTGAGAGGCTGCGCTCAGGCTTAACGCTGATATAAAGAAGCTTGTGGTCCACAAAAGGCTGAACTCCGACCATTGATACAAAGGAAAGGGGGAGGAAAAAGGTATCAGCCCTGTGAGAAGTGAGGAGACTGCGGCGTGGATAAAATTACACAGTGGCTGAGTGCGGAGCAGCTCCTCTCAACCCTCTTCTGAAATCTCCTAAAAGAGCAATTAGACATCCCAAATTATACAGGTGGGCCCAGCAACAGGTGAGATATCACACCAATAAGTCACCTTTAAGAACTGCACGACTCCAATTCCCCTTCAAATGACTCAAATCTATCTGACTTAATATTAAACATTCTGAATTGAAAGAAAAAAGAAACATTTGGTAGCTTTGAATTTTGCAAAAGTCCAAGTAGCAGGTGCCAGCTGCTCCTGAATATTTAGTAGAATTTGTGATTTGCCTTCAGTGGTAGCTCCATCCTGCATGTGGTGCTGAGGAATCCAGAGCAGGTGAGGACCAAGCCAACCTGTTCTTCAGACCCTCAGCTCATCCTCTTGTATTTGGCTTTGCAGGCTCCTTTGTCCTATTTATACGCTCCCGGCAGAAAGCTCTGCCCGTCACTGCTACGGGTCGCTTCACATTAGATTACAAGACAAATTAATGGTCTGTCACCATTTCCTTCAGGCTTCTCAGTGCGCTCATCACGCTGTCCAACCTCTACTCTGCATTATTCTTAATCCTTCTCTCAAGCGGCGAATTGTCCCAGACTTTTCTCATCCTAATGCTGGAGCTCCGGTGAGGGAGCAGCCGGTGGGCGGAAGAGCAGCAGGCTAAATGACTACTGCCTAAATTGCTTCCATCTTGGTCACATTATGGTTGCATTCTGGTAATTAGCACCATCATCTACAAATCTCTCTGCCCTTTGGCGCTGCTCCACCGCTGCTATGAAGGCCTCTGCTGAGAATCCCCAAGAGAGTCACCGGTTAATTTGTCTTCCCCTCCCATACATCACCCAACAAGCTGCTCCTGTCACTTTATTTACCCCAGTGATCAGAAAAAGGCCACTCTCTTAATTACAAATGTGTGCACATTTTTTTTGCATCCGAGACCCTCACGAGTCAGACGGCACAGCCAAACATCAGCCGCGCCGTGTGTATCGGAGGTTGTTCTGGTGGCCATTTCTAAGTGAGACGCTCTTGATGTGGTTAAACGCTGGAAGAGGGTGGAACCTCAGATGTGGTGTGCTGTTTCTCTCAGAAACTATTTTAATTACGCACCCTCCACACCGCCCACAAAGCATCCCAGCAATAAACAGGGCAAACGCTCTGAATTTGTGAGACACACACAAACCACCACACACACGTCTCTTAAAAGCAGGACCGTGGTGCGGTGGCAAGGGTTTTTTTTTTTGACAAATATACTGATAGATGCTGAAACCAAATGTTGATGGGCCAGTTAAACCAGCATTTAAACACAGAACTTTACAGTGCAGTAAATGTATCTGCCATAAATGTGAGATAAGTGAGTAGAAGTAAAATATTTGCTCAAGTACTCCATGCTCATGTGGGAGTTCTTGACACCGCTGATGTTAAAGTAATGTGTGTCCAAATCAGTAATGTAAATGTTCTTTATGCACAGAGGCCACACATCTGGCTTGATTCAACAAAAATATGTTTTCATTACCTTCACCAGTGAATTTGGATGAGGTTTATTTGTTTGTTTGTGAACAGCCTGAGCCCACAGTTTGTCATATATCGTTACGTAATTTTTACTGAAGACTCATATCCTGATAGGAAAGTACTGATTCAGTTTTTAAGGTCATAGGTCAAAGGCGAATGTCAGGAAAAATCTTGGTAAATTGGAAAAATCCCTATCTTTAACATTGAACACATTTTCAAAATTCATAACTCTGTCAAATAAGATAAAATTTCTTTCATATTTGAGAGTGTTAAGTAGGATGATATCCTTTATCACCTGACAAGTTTGATCTGGATCTGATACAGATTCAGATTTTGTGGCCATTTACATTTAACATTCAAAACCACATTTCATGTATATTTTACATTATATCTTGAGCAAACGTGCTCCAATCACTCTCATATTTGAAAGTGAGGTGCTGATCATTGCCTGACAAAGTTTGATCCATATCTGATCCGGATTGTGGATTTTGTGGCCTTTGAATTTAATATTGAAAAGCCCATTTGGTGTACGTTTTTGCATTATATCTCAATCAAAAGTGCCTCAGTCACTCTTATTTTTCTGTTATGGATTTACCTACACCACCAAAACTGGATGGAGGTTCCAATTTTATGCCTGTTTGTCCTCCAATTATCAGTCAGAAACCAAGTGTCAAAAAGCAATGGCAAATTGTGTATAGTAGATCACCAGTGTTCTGTGAAAATTATCTGATAAAGAATTCAGAAACAAAAAAAGTTGAAAAACACAACAAAAAACTCATTCAAGTTGCACAAACTAAGTACATATTCCTGACATTTGATCACTTCTAATTTAGTTCATGAAAAGCCACTTCTACAGGGCTTTGACCCTGAATTTTTTTTCCAAGGTAAAAATTTGTGGAATTGGAAACCAGTGTTGGGGAGGTGTGCGCTCTACGAGCATGGTGCTCTAGTTGCGCCCACAACAGGGGGCGCAAATGAACGGACAATGAGTAAGCCAAAAGGTAACAATTTAATGTTGTGACAATACACAACTAAACACACAAAATCTGCAAAGTCAATTAACACCAGGTGACGTGTGGGCAGGCTCGAAGATAGGAGACCCCGATGAGAGAGAGGCCGCGTCCCACACGGCTTCCACCACCAACGCCTGAAGAACACCGGAGCCGCCAAGTCCCGAATCCCCAGGTGACCTCTGTCTTCGGCTGTCGACCCTGGTACTGCTGGCAAAAAGCAGAAACAAGATGATGAGTGTAAGTCTGTACACTCAGTGGTCCTCGGTCTGTACACCGTAGGAGGGGGAACCTCCACCTCCGAATCACACACTCGTGCAAACTCTTGTGTAACCACTTATTTGTCCAGAGAGTAAGGCGCAGTCGTCGTCGTTACGCCAAACGCCGAAGTCCCAGATAAGGCTCCGTCCACAAGAATAGGGCTGCAAATGAGAACTGGATTATAACACAATGTGTCAGTAGCAGAGAATGTACCTCTCGGTAGTCGATTTCTCGGCGGGGAGGTGGAGTTGCAGTCCGGCTTAAGTGGTGGTGTAGATGAGTGACAGCTGGGTGTGATGAGTGAACAGCTGTCACTTCCTCTGGGTCTGGCGCCCTCTTGTGCTTGGAGCCCGCACTCCAAGCAGGGCGCCCTCTGGTGGTAGTGGGCCAGCAGTACCTCCTCTTCAGCGGCCCACACAACAGGACCCCCCCCCCCCAACGGGCGCCTCCTGGCGCCCGACCTGGCTTGTCCGGGTGTCTCTTGTAGAAATCGGCCAGGAGGGCCGGGTCCAGGATGAAGCTCCTCTTCACCTAGGAGCGTTCTTCAGGTCCATACCCCTCCCAGTCTACCAGATATTGGAACCCCCGGCCCTTACGACGGACGTCCAGGAGCCTGCGTACCGTCCAAGCGGGCTCCCCATTGATGAGCCGGGCAGGAGGCGGCGTGGGTCCAGGTGTACAGAGGGGCGAGGTGTGGTGTGGCTTGATACGGGACACGTGGAAGACAGGGTGGATCCGCAGTGAAGCCGGGAGTCGGAGCTTCACTGCGGCCGGGTTGATGATCTTGAGGATAGTGAATGGTCCGATGTATCTGTCCTTTAACTTGGGTGAGTCCACACAGAGGGGGATGTCCTTAGTTGACAGCCACACCTCCTGCCCAGGCTGGTACGTAGGGGCCGGGGAATGTCGGCGGTCCGCATGGGATTTGGCCCTCGTCCGGGCCTTTAACAGGGCAGAGCGGGCGGTCCGCCACACCCGGCGGCATCTCCTGAGGTGGGCCTGGACCGAGGGCACACCGACCTCTCCCTCCACCAGTGGGAACAATGGGGGCAGGTACCCCATACACACCTCAAAGGGGGAGAGGCCGGTAGCAGACGAAACTTGGCTTTGTGGGCATACTCGATCCAGGCCAGATGGTGACTCCAGGCCGCCGGGTGTGTGGAGGTGACACACCGAAGGGCCTGCTCCAACTCCTGGTTGGCCCGCTCTGCCTGGCCGTTGGTCTGGGGGTGGTACCCGGACGAGAGACTCACGGTGGCCCCCAGCTCCTTGCAGAAACTCTTCCACACCTGAGAAGAGAACTGGAGACCACGATCTGATACAATGTCCGATGGTATCCCATGCAGCCGCATGACGTGATGGACCAGGAGGTCTGCCGTCTCCTGGGCCGTCGGGAGCTTTGGGAGGGCCACGAAGTGGGCCGCCTTGGAGAACCGGTCCACTATCGTGAGAACGATGGTGTTGCCCTGGGACGGCGGGAGGCCCGTGATGAAATCCAGGCCGATGTGAGACCAGGGGCGATGAGGCACTGGCAGGGGTTGGAGGAGGCCCGTTGTCCTCCGATGGTCTGCCTTGCCCCTGGCGCAGATGGTACAGGCCTGGGTGTAGTCCCGGACATCGGTTTCCAGGGACGCCCACCAGAAGCGCTGCTGGACCACTGCCACGGTCCTACGCACTCCGGGATGACAGGAGAGCTTGGACCCGTGACAGAAGTCCAATACGGCAGCTCTAGCCTCTGGTGGGACGTACAGTCTGTTCTTGGGGCCAGTCCCCGGGTCCGGGCTCCTGGTCAGGGCCTCCCGGACGGTCTTTTCCACGTCCCAGGTAAGGGTGGCCACGACAGTGGACTCGGGGATGACGGTCTCGGTGGGGTTCGACAGCCCCGCTTTGGCTTCTTCTTCATGCACCCGGGACAATGCATGTGATTTTTGGTTCCTGGTCCCGGGGCGATACGTGATCCGGAAGTCAAAGCGCCCGAAGAACAGAGACCAGCGGGCTTGCCTGGGGTTCAGACGCTTGGCGGTCCGGATGTACTCCAGGTTCCGATGGTCCGTGAAAACCGTGAAGGGCAACGATGCCCCCTCCAGCAGGTGTCTCCACTCTTCAAGAGCCTCCTTCACCGCAAGAAGTTCCCGATTGCCGACGTCATAGTTCCGTTCAGCTGGGGCCAACCTGCGGGAATAAAAGGCACAAGGATGGAGAACTTTATCAGCCTCCACGCTCTGGGACAGCACGGCTCCTATCCCTGAGTCAGAGGCGTCCACTTCTACTATGTACTGGTGATCAGGATCAGGCTGCACCAGAACTGGTGCAGTCGAGAACCGGCGTTTCAACTCCTGGAACGCGGCCTCGCACCGATCCGACCAGGCGAAGGGGACCTTGGTGGAGGTCAGGGCAGTCAGGGGGCTAACTACCTGACTGTAACCTTTAATGAACCTCCTGTAAAAATTTGCAAAGCCGAGGAACTGCTGTAGTTTCCTGCGGCTTGTTGGTTGGGGCCAGTCTCTCCACCGCCGCAACCTTAGCCGGCAATCAGGGCGACGGAGTTGGAGGAGATGATGAACCCCAGGAAGGACAAAGAAGTACGGTGGAACTCGCACTTCTCGCCCTTCACAAACAGCCGGTTCTCCAATAACCGCTGTAGGACCTGACGTACATGCTGGACATGGGTCTCAGGGTCCGGGGGAAAAGATGAGTATATCGTCCAGATATACGAAGACGAACTGATGCAGGAAGTCCCGCAAGACGTCATTTACCAAAGCTTGGAACGTCGCGGGGGCATTAGTGAGGCCGAACGGCATGACCAGGTACTCAAAATGACCTAACGGGGTGTTGAATGCCGTCTTCCATTCGTCTCCCTTCCGGATCCGAACCAGGTGGTACGCATTTCTAAGATCCAATTTCGTAAAGATTTGGGCTCCATGCAGGGGCGTGAACACTGAATCCAACAGAGGTAACGGGTATCGGTTGCGAACCGTGATCTCGTTCAGCCCTCTGTAATCAATGCATGGACGGAGTCCGCCGTCTTTTTTACCCACAAAAAAGAAACCAGCACCCATCGGGGAGGTGGAGTTCCGGATCAGCCCAGCAGCTAAGGAGTCCCGGATGTAGGTCTCCATTGATTCGCGTTCTGGACGTGAGAGGTTGTACAACCTACTGGACGGGTACTCAGCGCCCGGGACCAAATCGATGGCACAATCATACGGTCGGTGCGGAGGAAGAGTGAGCGCCAGATCTTGCTGAAATGTCAGCAAGATCATGGTACTCCTCTGGCACCGCCGATAGATTGGGGGGGACTTTGACCTCCTCATTAGCTGTAGTGCCGGGGGGAACCGAGGATCCTAAACACTCCCAGTGGCAGGTTTCGCTCCACTGCGTCACAACCCCGGACGGCCAATCTATCCGGGGTTTGTGCTTCACCATCCATGGAAAACCCAGAATCACTCGGGAGGTAGATGGTGTTACATGGAACACTATCTCCTCCCTGTGATTCCCAGACACAACCAAAGTCACTGGTTGTGTCTGATGTGTGATTAATGGAAGCAGGGTGCCATCTAGTGCTCGCACCTGCAACGGTGCTGGCAGAGCCACCAGGGGGAGCCCTACTTCCTTTGCCCATCTGCTGTCCAGCAGATTCCCTTCTGACCCCGTGTCTACCAGTGCTGGGGCGTGAAGGGTTAAATCCCCACAAAGGATTGTTACTGGGATTCGTGCCGATCTGCGGGGTCTTTCCGCGTGTGTGTTATGGCCCACCCTTAGCCCAGTTTCTAAGGACGGGCGTTGTAGTTTGACCGTTCAGGGCAGTCCTTCTGCATGTGCTCACAAGAGCCGCAGACAAAATACTCCCCGCGAGCCAGCCTCCTTTGTCTGACGTTTGATTGTACTTTAGCCCTGCTCGTGTCCATAGCCTCCTCAGCAGAGGGAGCTGTAGCCACACGGGGCTCCCTGGCAGTGAAGCGTGGGGACGACGTCACCTTGTCGGAACCGGAAGGGGGAGGGACGGCTCGTGCCCGGTCACGCCCCCCGGCCTGCTCCCGACGATGCTCGTTTAAACGGTTGTCTAAGCGTATAACCAAATCGACAAGCCCGTCAAAATCCCGCGGTTCCTCCTTAGCCAGTAGGTGCTCCTTGAGGACCGGGGACAGTCCATTTACAAAGGCGGCGCGGAGCGCAATGTTATTCCAGCCGGACCTCGCTGCCGCGATGCCGAAGTCGACTGCATACTCGGCTGCGCTACGGCGCCCCTGTCTCATTGACAGCAGCACGTTCGAAGCGGTCTCGCCTCTGTTGGGATGATCAAACACTTGTTTGAACTCCCGTACAAACCCAGTATAAGACGTTAGGAGCCGTGAGTTCTGCTCCCAAAGCGCCGTAGCCCATGCGCGTGCCTCTCCTCGAAGCAGATTAATAACATAAGCTACCCGGCTAGCATCTGATGCGTACATGACAGGGCGCTGTGAAAAGACGAGCGAACACTGCATGAGGAAGTCTGCGCACGTCTCCACAGCCCCCGTACGGTTCCGGAGGGCTTATGTATGCTTCAGGGGACGGTGGGGGGGTTCGTTGAACGACCAGTGGAACGTCTGATACAGGCCCAGGATCAGCCAGAGGAGGAGCTGCAGCAGCGCCCTGATCGCGCGCTTCCACCCTGGCGGCGAGAGCCTCCACTCTCCGATTAAGGAGGACATTCTGCTCGGTCACTAAATCCAACCGAGCCGTGAAGGCGGTTAAGATCTGCTGCAGCTCACTCAACACGCCTCCTGCTGACGCCTGCGCTCCTGGCTCTTCCATTGGCCATTCACGCTCGAGCTGACGCCCCTCGGAATCCATGACGATGGCCGAGAAATCCTGTTGGGAAGGTGTCGTAGCACGGACCCACAACAGGGGGCGCAAATGAACGGACAATGAGTAAGCCAAAAGGTAACAATTTAATGTTGTGACAATACACAACTAAACACACAAAATCTGCAAAGTCAATTAACACCAGGTGACGTGTGGGCAGGCTCGAAGATAGGAGACCCCGATGAGAGAGAGGCCGCGTCCCACACGGCTTCCACCACCAACGGCCTGAAGAACACCGGAGCCGCCAAGTCCCGAATCCCCAGGTGACCTCTGTCTTCGGCTGTCGACCCTGGTACTGCTGGCAAAAAGCAGAAACAAGATGAATGAGTGTAAGTCTGTACACTCAGTGGTCCTCGGTCTGTACACCGTTAGGAGGGGGAACCTCCACCTCCGAATCACACACTCGTGCAACTCTTGTGTAACCACTTATTTGTCCAGAGAGTAAGGCGCAGTCGTCGTCGTTACGCCAAACGCCGAAGTCCCAGATAAGGCTCCGTCCACAAGAATAGGGCTGCAAATGAGAACTGGATTATAACACAATGTGTCAGTAGCAGAGAATGTACCTCTCGGTAGTCGATTTCTCGGCGGGGAGGTGGAGTTGCAGTCCAGCTTAAGTGGTGGTGTAGATGAGTGACAGCTGGTGTGATGAGTGACAGCTGTCACTTCCTCTGGGTCTGGCGCCCTCTCATGCTTGGAGCCCGCACTCCAAGCAGGGCGCCCTCTGGTGGTAGTGGGCCAGCAGTACCTCCTCTTCAGCGGCCCACACAACAAATTTTTCAACTTCACGTGACCTTGTCATGTGACAATCTTGCATTTTGAAGATATCACCATGTTTTTTGACCTCTTTGCATTCTGACCTCTGGTTTGACTTTGACCAACGCCCTTGCCATGACCTCTGTTGTTTGATGACTGTCCACTGAGTTTGTTCACCAAGTTTGCCTGAAAATGCTCTCTGCATTATGAAGATATTGACATGTATTTCAGATGATGGCCTCTGACAGTTGACTTTTCACCTTGGACCTATGACCTTGGCATAATATAATCTATATTGTATAAGAATGATCCACTGAGTTTATCCAGCAAAATTGAAATTGCTGTTCGCTCTTTGAAGATATTGCCATAAACACGCAGAGCAACTTTTTTTTTTTTGGTGAGGCTAATAATCAAATGTGAGATTTTTTTCCTCCACAAATACTTGAAAGTAACTAATTACAGTTGTGAAGTTTTATCAGTGTCCTGCCTCCTACACAATGAAAAAAAAAAAAAAAGATAGCAACATCTAATGGATTGTAATCTGATTTTATTATAAATTGCAACCAGCTTCCTAGTATTTAGGTGTAGTATTAGTCATACTTTATGCACATTACAGTAGTCTAAAACTTTTACACAATGCTGTTGATGTTTGTTATGACTTCCTGTTCTTATCTGGCTGATCTGGTGGAACTCTACGTGCCGGCCCGGGCTTTGCAGTCGCAGGATGCGGGACTTCTCTGTGTTCCCAGGGTGAAGAAGAAGTCAGCAGGTCATGAGCCTTTTCGTATCATGTACCCACCCTGTGGAACAGTCTTCCTGTGATCGTGAGGCAGTCTGAGTCCGTGGACATTTTTAAGTCAAGACTTAAAACCTATTTTTATTCTCTTTCTTATGAATAGTTATTTTTATTTTTATTTGTTTTATTCTTTTACTTCTGTTTTTATTTATGTATTTGAATTTTTTTTATTCATTTTTAATTATTTATTCAATTTTATGTTGACTTTTTTTTATGTAAGGTGCCTTGAGACGGCTTTTGCTGTGATTTGGGGCATTATAAGCTAATTACATTAAATTAAATTAATTATCTCATTTCTTTAAATTGATTGCTTCAAGTGAATGACTCTTTGAAACAAAAGATTTGTAGGATCACATCAAATGTTTCAAAATGTTGGCTTGTTGCAAACAAATTGGGCGTGGCTATCATTTTAAACAGCTACCTCACGTAGTCTCATCTCTGGGATGTAGCACGAAAATCCTAAAAAGAGATCATTGGAGTAATTGGTAACATAATGTGGCGACTGTGCGAGCTAGCTAGCCAGCTTGGTACAGTTGCTACATGTGTTCACCAAGACAGCTAGCTAGGCTAAGCACATAGCTGCCTTAAAAACAATCTTGTCAAGGTTGTAGGGAGGATTATAAATAGTAAAATAAAATTTTTAAAAAAATTGCATTTTCATGACAGGGGCACATTTGTCAAGAAACATGTTGGGTTGTGAACCCGGAGTACATGGGGTTCATACGAGTTGACGAGTTGGAATTCTGACTTCAGGGGGCATTCCAGGGGGGTAGACCTGGGAAATTCTGACCTCTGAGTACAAATGTTACACCTCATAAACACTGGCATATAGAGCAGGGCAGTGTACTTTAGATGTCAAAGTCCAGCCCCTCCTCTGCGCCGTGACACCTGGGTAATGGATTAACTAGGGGATTGCCTGTTTGGCTGTGGCTGCTATGGTAACCATGAAGGCCCAACAGGAACCATGAACATGAGATGGGTAATGGGACTCTGGTGGAACAAGAAGTCCTCAATGGAAGATCAGGCGGAGGAGGTGATGGCGTATAACTCAGCGAGTGTGAAAGTGGACGAAGGCTACATCAGGTCCTCACGACCAATCAGCTATTGGATGAGGCTAAGGATCTGTCAAGGACCGTGTGTTTGTCAGTGTGCCACAACATTCCCACGTTAAACAAGCTCGCACACAGACACCTCTACATCAACTCTGGATGGGAATCAATCAAGAGACACTCTTCCTTACACCGAGGGACTGTCACAACGATGACAATGGCACTTTGACCCTGAAAAACATGCTTTAGGGTCTGCTCCTTCTCTGCCCCTGACCAAGGCAGCATCGACATCTGGAGTCGGTCCCCTGTTGACTGTGGCTGTCCACTGCTCCCAGTGGTTAGATTGTGTCTAACTGTAATTAGGATGGGTTAAATGCAGAGGACAACAGTCGTATTTATATATGTGCAATGACAATAATGTTTCTATTCTATTCTATTCTATTCAGTGGCATGCTGGGAAGCTGAGTTTCCAAGTGTGTTTTGGCATCTTGTCGCCATCATTTTGGACCACATGGATAAAAAATTTGACCCTGTAATGTTTGATGCTCCAGTGATTGTACCTGTCATACAAGAACCTAAACTGTAAATACAGCGTAGGTTCAGTGGTGCAGTGTCACATTTGTGTCATTTTGTTCCTTTTTTGTTCTGTTTGTCTTAATTCTTTTTCTATAACATGAAATCTAATGGCCTCATGACCTGATGTTGGCTAAGCAGTTGAAGTTGATTGTGTGTGTGTGTGTGTGTGTGTGTGTGTGTGTAAAATCTAATGTGGCAGTGCAGTGTCTTAGTGGTTAGCACTGCTGCCTCACAGCAAGAAGGTCCTAATTTAATTTTTAATTGAATTTATTTCATTTATATAGCACCAACTCACAACAAAGCTGCCTCAAGGCGCATCACACAAATAAGGTCTAACCTGACCAAACCCTGGAGCACAGAACACACAGATGGCAGTGGTAAGGAAAAACTCCCTCTGATGATATTAAGGAAGAAAGCTCAAGCAGACCAGACTCAGAGGGGTGACCCACTGCTTGGGCCATTCTAACAGATTTTGCAAAGATTAACAAAACAGAACATAACACAACAAAATATGAAATTGATGAGAAGTCCATGCAGGAGTCCAGTCCACAGGCCGGGGTCATGGGTTCGATTCCCACCTGTGGTCTGTCTGTGTGGAGTTTGCATGTTCTCCCTGTGGTTGCGTGGGTTCCCTCCCACATCCAAAGACACGCAGGTTAGGTGTACTGGAAACTTTAAATTGTCTGTAGGTGTGTGTGTGTGTGAATTTGTTTGTTTGTCTGTATGTATCCCTGTGACAGACTGGCATCCTGTCCCGTGTGTACCCCGCCTCACACCCTACAACTGCTGGGATGGGCTCCAACCCCCCCCGTGAACCTTAATTGGAGTAAGCGGTTGAAGATGAGTGATCTAATGAAGATACTGTTGAAAAAAAAGTACAGTGGTCCCTTGCTATAACGCGGTTGACCTTTCGCGGCCTCGCAGTTTCACTCATTTTTTTAGTCCAATTTTGTGTGCGTTTTTTTCTTTTTTTTACAGCGCATTGTGTTCTGTGTCCTCATCAAGCGATTAGTGATTGCTTAATGCTGACAAATTCTACTGTATTTGTTGTCTTTCTGCCACCTGATTCAGTTTTTTTTTTTCTCTCTGTTTGAGGTGCGGCTCCATCCATAGGTGGGAGTGGGTGTCGTCTTCTCCCGTCCTGTACACCAGCATGGACTCCCAAAAATTTCTGTATGTTCGTTTTGTAAATTGTGTTGGTAGCACGGCCCAAGCAGAGGGCTGCCCCTTTGAGTCTGGTCTGCTTGAGGTTTTTTCCTCAAATCATCAGAGGGAGTTTTTCCTTACCACTGTCGCCCTGTGTGCTTGCTCTGGGGGTTGGTAAGGTTAGACCTTACTTGTGTGAAGCGCCTTGAGGCAGCTTTGTTGTGAATTGGCGCTATATAAAAAAATGAAATGAAATGAACGAAATGTTCTACACAATACAGAGCTGATTAATCGGTCCTTCAGTGCAGTCGTGGATGACCTCTGAGTTCCTGTTCCTGGCTTCCAAACCCATCTGAATGTAAAGTGACCAGTTCCATCTGTGGGTGCGTTTACGTCTGTATTTACCCATCCGTGCCTTTTGCCATTATCCACTTGACAAACAAATCCAAACCGAGCCATGTGAAGGGCTTCAGCACGCAACCCAAAGCGAACATTTTAACTTTGCCCTTTCTCTCTTCCAGCCATGAATGAAAGCAAGAATTTCAGAGCTCCTTTTTTAATTGACCTCCCCAAAATTCTTTCCCCGCCACCATCCTTAAAAAAAAACCCTTTTGGCACAAAAGAGTTTCTTTCTGCAATAATACAAAGGTTATTAGCCAGGTCCTTTTCGTGGCCCCCCCTTTTAGCAGAGGAAAAAGGAGGTACCAGTAATCCAGAGCAAATCAAAATGACCTTTGAACCCTTTCTGCTGTACTTTTTCTCATGGGCAGATTTCTTTGGTGAGGCAGTGATCAGAGGGTTGAACCCCACCGCTGCCTCTCGTCTCCTGACAAATCGCTGCTGAGCCTCTTTTGTCCGCATGGCTTTGATCTCACCTGCTTGTCAGCCGCTTCAGAAAGAAGTCCCGTACAGTTCCTGCACACAGCAAACAAATTGGCAACTATTTGGTTCTCCCTCCCTCTCCTTCACTTGTGCTCGGCTCAGGCTGCAGTTTTGCTGTGAAGGCTGAAGAAGACTAGGAAAGTGACGGAGATGGTGCTTTTACTGTCAGGTGCAGCCTTCTCACACATGCAGTTCTGCTAATGACAGAAGCTAAAACCCATGTGCAGCAGATGGGTACCTTCAGCGTCCACCAGTGGCCAAATGTCAAAAGGGTCACCGTGAGGACATCTGAGGTCACAGTTCATGCATGGAGATTGGAGATCCACCTTTACTGGACTGAGATGCAGGAGTGCTGTGCTCAGGAACAATCTGAGATAATGAAACAGAAGCATGGCTCTCTGTGGTGACACCACAAACATTCTCTCATTAGTTTGAAGACTTTTTCAGGGTATTGTTTTCATTGATATGTGTGTCTGTGGACAAGATAAATAAAAGAGTCTGGACGGATTTCCTTCAAATTTGGCGGGAATATTACTTGGATAGATATCTAGAGGTGATTCGTCTGTGTAGGTTCTCAGTCATCCAGGTGGAGATCAGAAGCTTCAACTGGACTTCTTGTTTAGGTGAGAAAGATTTTGAAAGTTTCTCACATTATCAAAGTACCTTCATCAGTTGGGGACAGTAGTGGTTAAGGAACGCCCAAATATACTCCTCCAGGCTGGTGTCCTCCATTGCCCATTGGGAATATTACTTGGACACATATCTAGAGGTGATTCGATTTTGGAATTATTTGTTCATCGCAACAACTAAGACCAATGGAGGTCCCCGTCAGTGGTCAAATCCCGCAATATCACAGATGGTTCAGATGAGACCACGGTCTCCTATATCTAGAAGTGATTGGAGTTTGGAGTAATTTGGTCAAAGGTAAAAAGGTCAAGGAAAACATGTTCTGAAAAAAAAAAAATTATTATGAAATCGCAAAAACCAAGAAGTCTAGAACACATGGTCCACCCCCCCCTCCAACACCACCAACTTTTTTATATATCTCAACAACCAAAAAGCCTGCAGGGATCTAACTTGGTGGGAATACTACTTTTATAGATGTGAAGAGGTGATTAGATTTTGGAGTAGTTTGGTCAAAGGTCAAGGTCAAGGAAAACATGGTCTGAAAACACCTCCTTTTTTGGACATCCCAGCTGCCAAGAAGCCCAGATGGATAATTGAAAGCATATATTGATCTGCAAATTTTTGTGACCGATTGGTGTGAATGACTTCATAATGATGTCATACATCGTCAAAAAACAACCTTACAGACACTATCCGTTCATGCTGCGCTGGGTATACATCGGCCCTCTTCAGTAACAGACGTGTGCTTTGTGACTTGCTGCCGTTCTTCTCCTTCTTGCCCTGCAGAGGCATTTACAACACCTCCCACATGGCCTGGCTGAAGGGTTCACCACCTTTGACACCTTGCTGATGGTGCAGTAGTTTCCAGTTTCACCCTTTTCTAACAACCAAGTGTCAACAACCAAAGCATTTGGTGGAGCAATTTGGTAGAAGTAGAACACGACACATTGATTTTGAATTCTTTCTTACTATCTGATTCAGTTTGCTGATGATTTGCATGTTTATTATTACAACAAGGGGCACTTTCTGTCACTTCCCCATATCCAGTGGTGGACACAGCTAACTGAAAAGTTAACTTTTATGACGCTAAACCAATAAACCTCTAAACAAATTTAGCGGAAGCTACCGCTAACTGCTAATGTTTATTATTGACTTAAACAACGCAGGCTAACATCGGCGATCGACAAGCTGCTCATAAGCCGACCATGGGGCCTAAGAAGGTTCTGACAGCGGAGGAAGGTGACGATATTAAAAAATCTCTGGACTTTCTATCAGAGGAGATTTCTGTTGTGAAGCAGCAACAGAAATCAATCATGGATCTGGTGGAGGAGGTGAAGGCATTACGGCTCCAGAACGCCGAGAAAGACCGGCATCTAGTGCAGCTGGAAAATAGAGTGGCTGAATTGGAGCAGTACACCAGAATTAACGACGTCATCATCACAGGTCTTCACATCAAACCACGGTCCTACGCACGGGCGGTAACAGATGAGAGCGGAGGGGAGCCCAGTGAACAGGAGGTCAGCTCTGTGGAAAAACAGGTTGCTGATTTCCTCCTATCTAAAGGTATAGAAATGGATTTAAATAACATTGAAGCGTGCCATCCTCTGCCCCGGAGAAATGACGGTGATAAACGAACCGTCATCATGAGATTCATCAACAGAAAACACAAAACAGCACTGTTAAAACAAGGAAGAAAACTGAAAGGGACAAACGTATTCATCAATGAACATCTCACCAAACGGAATGCCGACATCGCCAGGAAAGCATGCTTCTTGAAGAAACAGGGAAAAATCCAGCACACATGGACTTCAAACTGTAAAATATTCATCAAACTGAACTGATCACCAGAACAAGCAAAGGTTATGGCAATAAGGAACATCGAGGAGCTGGACAAATATGAACAATAGGTATGAGGACTCAAACACATCACAGCACCATGATGCAGACTGGAGCAACCCACTCATCCACATCATCTACACCCGGAGACAAGAGAGACATAATGACTAAGGATAATGATCCGTTTATTTCTGCCCAGGAGCTCTGTCTAGATACATTTAATTATAATAACTCTGCTAACCACCCCTTCGAATCTGAAAATGATCCTGATACCTTTTTCAGTGAGAATATTGTGAGACAGTGCAAATATTTTACAGAAGAACAATTCAAAAATTATAAAATCAATGATGAAAATTTTTCAATTATACATTTCAACAGCAGAAGTCTTTCTCGTAATCTGTCCACTATTAATGATTGTTTGAAAACATCCAAAAAACGTTTTTCAGTTATTGCAATTTCAGAAACATGGTTAAATGAGGATAATAAAGATCTGGTATATCTTGATGGTTATGAATTGTTCCTGGTTAATAGGCAGACGAGAAGGGGCGGAGGCGTTGCATTATATGTAAGGTCAGATTATAACTGTGAACTCATTAACATGTCATTTACAGTGGACAACATCATGGAATGTGTTACCATAGAAATGACATCTATAAACTCCAAAAACATAGTTGTTAGTTGCATTTACAGAGCTCCTGGGACAAATATTGACACCTTTGAAGACATTATCTTAGGAATGTACAACAAAATCAACAGAAATAAGCATTTATTTGTCTGTGGAGATTTCAATATAGATTTTTTAAACCCTCACAATCATCCACAAATTACCTCATTTATAAACACCTTGTACTGTTTAGGACTGTTTCCAACCATCATTCATCCTAGCAGAATAACTATGGACTCAACAACTCTCATTGACAATATTTTAACTAACGTTATATCCGGTAATCTTAGTGGGGGACTACTGGTCAGTGATATCAGTGATCACTTGCCAGTTTTCTCAGTCTTTGCATTGGAGGGTTGTTGTAAGTATCGAAGCAATATCAAATTCATGAGTAGAAAAGTAACACCTGAAACAATGGATAATTTAAGGGAGGATTTATCAAGTCAGAATTGGTCAGATGTTTTTGTTGATGATGTTGACAGGTCATATGATGCTTTCATTTCCATTTTTTCCAGTTTGTATAATAAACACTGTCCATTTGTTGACAAAATATATAGAAATCAATATAGCAACAAACCATGGATAACTAAGGGGCTTCAGAGGGCATGTAAAAAGAAAAACATACTATATAAACAATTCATAAAACTACGAACTAAGGAAGCTGAAAGTAAGTATAAAACATATAAGAATAAGTTAATCAATATCATGAGACTCAGTAAAAAAACATATTATAATGAGTTACTTGTCAAAAATAGAAATAACATCAAAAACACATGGAACATATTAAATGAAATAGTAAAAAAGAATAGAGTAACTAGAGATTATCCTTCATTTTTCCAGAGTAACAACTACATCACAATTGATAACGACGAGTCTATTGCTGAACACTTTAATGAATACTTCGTTAATGTGGGTAAAAATCTTGCCAGTAAGATTGACTCATCAACTAATAACTTCTGGGTAAATAATTCAATGTTTAACAAATCTGTTTCAATGTTCATTGGTGGTACTCATGAAAGGGAAATACTTGATCTGGTTCATGGTTCAAAAAGTAAGAAATCGACTGATTTTAATAATTTGGATATGGCTTTATTAAAAAAAAGTTATTGATTGTATAGTAAAACCGTTCAATTATATTTGCAATATGTCACTAAGTACTGGTAAATTTCCTTCTCAAATGAAAATAGCCAAAGTAATTCCTCTGTTTAAAACTGGTGACAAACACACATTTTCTAATTATAGACCTATATCACTCCTGCCACAATTTTCCAAAATTTTGGAAAAAATATTTGCTAAAAGATTAAATGATTATTTACTGAAGCATAACATAATTTGTGAAGAACAATATGGATTCAGAAGGTCTCGAACTACATCACATGCTTTGATGGACTTTGTGGAAAGTATAGCAACTGCAATTGATAATAAACAATACACAATAGGTGTTTTTTTTTATTTACAGAAAGCGTTTGACACAATTAACCATGGAATACTATTAAGTAAACTGCAGAAATATGGAATCAGAGGTCTGGCATATGAATGGATAGCTAGTTATTTACAAGGCAGATTTCAGTATGTTCAATTCAATAATACAAATTCTGAACTCAGGGATGTCACATGTGGGGTGCCGCAGGGCTCAGTGCTGGGTCCTTTGTTGTTTATAATCTATATAAATGATATAAGTTGGGTGTCGAGTTCACTGAGATGTGTCCTTTTTGCGGATGATACAACTGTGTTCTGTAGTGGTGAAAATCTTGAACAGCTTCTGGACATAGTGGAGAAAGAACTGGAAAAATTTAAGGTTTGGTTTGACACTAATAAGTTGTCACTTAACCTTGGGAAAACTAAATGTATTATATTTGGAAATAAACAGGCACCCAAATGTAAAAATTTAACTATAAACAATAAGGAAATTGAGTTAGTAACAGAGAATAAATTTTTAGGTGTTATAATTGATAATAAACTTAGCTGGAAACCACATATAAATTATGTGAAATCAAAAGTGTCAAAAACTATAGCCATTTTGTATAAAGCCAAAGACCTACTGCCGCAAGAAGGGTTACTTACTTTATATCATTCTCTGATGGTACCATATATGACATATTGTGTTGAGTCATGGGGAAACACTTACAAATCAAATACCAATCCAATATTCCTTTTGCAAAAACGAGCCATACATCTGCAATAAACAATATCGTGAACCAACTCATTCTCTATTTGTGTCTTTAAATTTATTAAAATTCATTGATTTGGTCGATTACATTACAATTCAAACTTTATTTCGAGCGAAAAACCAAGCCTTACCGAGACATGTCCAGAGTCTGTTCCGATTGAGGGAATCCAGATATAGTTTAAGAGGTTGTGCAATTTTTATGAAACCACCAGTAAGAACAAATGTAAAGGGTTTTCGTGTGTCTGTGGTTGGGGTGAGGAAATGGAACAAATGTTCAACAGAGGTTAGAATGAGTAGTACCTTAGTGAGATTTAAGAAACTACTCAAAAAGAACATTATGTCTAAGTATCATAAAGAAGCAAATATAATTTGATTTATATGGAATGTTCAATTTATAATTGGGACTTATTGTATATTTGAATGTGTGGGTATGTGTATGCGTATGTAGATATATAGATATGGGTAGGTGTATATGTATATAAGTGACTGTGTATATGTATGTATATATTTATGTTTGTAAAGTATATACGTATGTATATAGGTATATATGGCACAGCCCAAGCAGAGGGTCACCCCCAAGAGCCTGGTCTGCTTGAGGTTTCTTCCTTATAGGGAGTTTTTCCTCACCACAGTTGCCTAGTGCTTGCTCTGGGGGTTGGTAAGGTTAGTCCTTATTGGCGTAAAGTGCCTTGATTCGACTTTCTTATGATCTGGTACTATATAAATATAATTATAAGTGAATAGTATATTGATGTGTATGTCTGTGTGTCGACATGTAGTACTGAATTTGTATTTATGTAAATATGACTGATTAGAATTGTTGGACTTGTACTAGCAGGGGTGGGCGCTAATAAGCTTTGCTTCAGCCCACACCCTTTCGGACTCACTAGTTTTGTCTGTGTTTGTTTGTGGAATTGTTCATTTTTTTCTATTTGAATATTTTGTGTGCCGAATTAAAAAACTTTGTCACTTGTCACAATTGACTTAATCGCCCCACATCTGTCAGCTACTGATAAGGCAGTTTCAAGTTTAAGCGCCGCAGTGGCGGCAGGGTAAATTCAGGATCAGAAACACAAAATTAACACATGAAAAATAAATAAATAAAAAATAAAACCCCAAACACTGTCATCATCATTTTTATCAAAAGCATTAAATCGTAGTATTAGAAGTCACAGTTTATCTCTATATACTGTATTTATAAATTGTTAACGGAGGTACGTTCACAAACACAAAACAAATGCACAAAAAAACATAAAATAAAATCCCAAACACAGTCATCCTCTTTATAAAAAGCAGTAAATTGCAGTATTAATAGTCACGGTTTATCTCTGTATTATATTTATAAACACAGAAACGGCCGATCCGTGTTGCGTTCAATGTAACTGGTAAAATCTACACCTCATCCATTGCGTTGAACTTCTCCACCAAAGAAAACCCATGTAAGGTTTGTCTTACATAAAAATACAACCATAAGTGTCTTTTCACTTTAAAAAATTAAAGATTTGCATGTACATGCTATTTTTTAAAGCAGACAGGCTTACCGTTGATTTACGCTACGGGAGCTCATCTCGACAGAACGCCGGCCTGACAGTTGCAGACACACAAAGGACAGGAACTAACTTATGATTTTACGGTTTACAAATGTTTTTGACATTTAAAATTTACTCACTTTACCAGCAAAAAAAAAAAAAATATTAGTGGACTGAAAGTTCGCAGAACTAAATTTCACGGAAGCTAATTGTCCGCTGATAGTTTTCAAAGTTATCTGAAAAGCTAATCCGTGAATGAAAAAGTTAGCTTTGCTAATTAACAGTTAGCAGATTAGCGGAACTGTACCCACCACTGAACATCAGTCCACTTACACCCAGTGTGGTCCAAAAATATTTGGACTTTGACAACATTTTTGTTGTATTGTCACTATCTTGCAGTTTAGCAGAGTTAAAATGTGAAGCTCATAGTGCTCATTATCAGCTTTAATTTATGCAGCTCTCAACTTGTACTTGCGCTTAGTGTCTTGGTGGCTTCACTCACCGGTCTCCTCATGTTTTAAGGATGGCATCCAATTGGCAATTTGAGTGAATGGCGCATAAATTCATCTTTTAAAGCAGCTTTACTCATTTTTAAAGGGAAAATAGAGAGGTTTTTTTTTTTTTATCCAGGTGTGTGTTATTCCATCTTTATTTCATTGGCAAGTCAGCAGATAAATGGTTTAGAGTTTATTTCCAGTGTTGCATATCTCTTGCAGTTTGGTCAAATCATTAGAGTCATTAAAGAGACATAAAGGCTATGACACAGTATGGTAAGTCTGCATAGTGCAGGCTATCCTTAAAACATGAGGATACTGGCGAGGGAAGCCACCATGACACTAAGCGCAAGTACAAGTTGACAGCTGCATGAATTCTTCTTTGCAGATAAACATTGACTGGTTTGAAGAGCACCTTGTCTTGCAGGTGAATACCTTGTTGAACTGCTTGAATGTAACATGCTTTGAAATGATGTCTTTCAGTGTTCTAAAATGGAGTTGAATTCAATTTCTCTGTTATACAGCCACTGAATCCAGTAACTCCTCAGATTTGTCATGGGTGTCTTGGTGGCTTCCCTCACTCATCATCTTTTTAGACACTCAGTTTTTGAGGACAGCCTGCTGTAGACACCCCACTCTTTAAAGTGCTTGACATTATTATTATTATTATTAAAGACTGATTTCACTGAACTCCAAGAGATATATGAAAGATATCGTAATTGTCAAGATTTTTTTTTTTTTTTTTAATCTTTTAAGTTATCAATGAAATAAAGACAGAACAACACACTTGGACATGAAACAACTCAGCATACCTCTGTCCAGTTACTTTTGGTCAATGAAAATGGGAGACCTCACAAATGTAGGGGTGGTGTCCAAGTGGTTAGTACGTTTGGTTTCCCCCAGCAAAAACAAGGGTGCAGCCGAAGGGACTTACTTACTTCAAGTTGACCCTTTTTGGATTAGATTAGATAGAACATTATTAATCCCTTGGGAGACTCCCTCATCAGCATTGGACAGCAGCAAACAGGGTAAGAAGCACACAGTATCAAAAGTGAAAGTAAAAAAAACAACAATTTGCAGATATAAATAACAGACATACAGATCGCTACTGGTTTACTGGCTACTACTGTTCCTCTGGATATAAGTATCCTCAAAGCCAACAGTCCACATTTTAAGATCATGTTCATAATTTTCATTCAGCTCCAATGTAAAAAAAAAAACTTTTTTCATGTCCCAGTGTGTATTTGCCTGTCTTTATGAAAACACAAGCAGGTTTTCTTGTGTAGACACGAACCTGCTTCCATTCCGTTGTTAACACTGAATTAAAAACTATGACCAGTGAACATAACAATCTAAGCAAACATCGAAAACATGTCACTGTGGAAGATTAAGGATGTAGCTAATTGATGGCAGGATTCTTTCAAATTTTGTGGTTGAATTTCCCCATGTAATACTGTTGACGTTCAAGACACATTAAATGTCAGAGGGACATTGTGGGACTTCCTTTATTACATTTTCCTTTGCTGTAGGGTAGCGGCTTGCATTTATTCTTGTGATGTGGCCACAACTATTTTAGTGGGCAAACCCGTAGCATGTCATGAACTTTCATCAGACCATTTCAGATTTTGAAATGGATGCCTGCAACGCATTTCAACAAAAGCTGGGACAGTGGCAACAAAAGACTGGGGAAGTTGAATGCTCAAAGAACACCTGTGTGGAACATTCCACAGGTGAACATGTTAATTGGAAACAGGTGAGTGCCATGATTGGACAAGCAAAGATGGGGTTAGGATCACCACTTTGTGAACAACTGCATGAAAAAACAGTTTAAGAACAATTTTTCTCAACATTCAATTGCAAGGAATTTAGGCATTCCATCATCTACAGTCCATAATATAATCAGATGATTCAGAGAATCTGGAGAACTTTCTACACGTAAGCGGCAAGGCCGAAAACCAACATTGAATGCCCGTGACCTTCGATCCCTCAAGTGGCACTGCACTAAAAACCAACATCATTATGTAAAGGATCTTACCGTGTGGGCTCAGGAACACTTCAGAAAACCATTGTCAGTTAACACAGTTCGTCGCTACATCTACAAGTGCAAGTTAAAACTCTACCATGCAAAGCAAAAGCAATACATCAACAACATCCAGAAACGCTGCCGCCTTCTCTGGGCTGAGCTCATTTGAAATGGACAGATGCAAAGTGGAAAAGTGTGCTGTGGTCTGATGAGTCCACATTTCATATTGTTTTTGGAAATCATGGACGTCGTGTCCTCCGGACAAAAGAGGAAACAGACCATCCAGATTGTTACCAGCACAAAGTTCAGAAGCCAGCATCTGTGATGGTATGGGGGTGTGTTAGTGCCCATGGAATGGGCACCTTACACATCTGTGATGGCACCATCAGTGCTGAAAGGTACATCCAGGTTTTGGGGCAACACATGCTGCCATCCAAGCAACGTCTTTTTCAGGGACGTCCCTGCTTATTTCAGCAAGACAATGCCAAGCCACATTCTGCACGTGTTATAACAGCGTGGCTTCATAGTAAACTAGACTGGCCTGCCTGCAGTCCAGACCTGTGGCCCATTGAACATGTGTGGCGCATTATGAAATGCAAAATATGACAACGGAGGCCCCGGACTGTTGAACAGCTCAAGTCATACCTCAAGCGAGAATGGGAAAGAATTCCACCTATTATTATTCCACCTTCAACAATTAGTGTCCTCAGTTCCAAAACGCTTATTGAGTGTTGTTAGAAGGGAAGGTGATGTAACACAGTGGTAAACATACCACTGTACCAGCTTTTTTGAAATGTGTTGTAGGCATCCATTTCAAAATGAGCAAATATTTGCACAAAAACAATAAAGTTTATCAGTTTAAACATTAAATATTATCTTGTCTTTGTGGTGTATTCATTTGAATATAGGTTGAAGAGGATTTGCATATCATTGTATTCTGTTTTTATTTACATTTTACACAACGTCCCAACTTCATTGGAATTGGGGTTGTAGGAGGCTTGTTTTATACATTCAGAGCAGCTGAGGTGTTTGATGCGTGAGCACAGAACATATGACATAGCACAAAACTTTCCTCAATAATAAATTCATAATGCAAAATCATACCCGAGATTGCGTGGGCTTGTGCCCCTGTCCACTGCCCATAGAACAGCACACCAGACCCTTTCCTCTCTTCTTGCAGGTGGTGAGTTCATAAGGTGGGGACACCATGTTGTCTGTTTTTTTTTTTTTTTGGGGGGGGGGGGGGGGGGGAAGCCTGACTGAGGCCCATGGCTGTAGATCCAGGCACCTGTGAGTTCTCCTCCCAGGCCTGGCTCCAGGGAGAGACCCCGGTTTCACTTATCCAGGTGAGGTGACTGTTTCTGTCCAGTCTGTGTTCTTTCTAGACTCTCTCCTTTTGATGATGGTATCTCTGGATTGGCAAAGTGAGGTGTTGGTCCCCATCTTTAAAAAAAGGGAGTGGAGGGTGTGTTCTAATTACAGAGGAATCACACTTCTCAGCCTCCCTGGGAAAGCCCATACCAGGGTACTGAAGAGGAGACGTTTTTAGAACCTCAGATTCAAGTGGAGCACTGCAGGTTCTGTCCTGGTCGTGGAATGGTGGACCAGCAGTTATCCTCACAAGGATATAAGAAGGGGTTGGGAGTATGACCAACCAGTCTACATGTGTTTTGTGAACTTGGAAAAAGCAGATGACCACGTCCCTTGAGGTGTCCTGTAGAGGGTGCTGCAGGAGTATGGGGTACTACAAATACTACAATGTGTGATCTGGTCTCAACAAAGTAACAACGCGAGTGTTAAATTAACACTGCCATTGTACATATGGTCCCACTAGAGTAGAACCATGTGTACACTGGCAGTGTTAGTTTTATGCTAGTGATTTTACTGTGTATATGACCAAAGTAGAAGCTGTGTCCACACTCTTGGTATGACTTCAAACCTGTTCCCGGTGGGTGTTAGACTCTGCCAGGGCTGCCACTTGTCACTGATGCTGTTTGTGATGTTCATGGGTAGGATTTCAAAGAGCAGTGATGGACCAGCGGGTGTCCCTTTTGGTGACCTCAGAATTACATCTCTGCTTTTTGCAGATGATTTGGCTCTGTTGGCTTCAGACTTTGACCTCTTATGTGCAACTGGGCAGGTATGAGGCTGAACATGAAACAACTAACTGATGATCAGCGTCTCCAAACCTGAGACCATGGTCCTCTGTCGGAAAAGGGTGGATTGTTCCCTTTAGGTCAGAGGAGAGCTAATGCCTCAAGTGGTGTTCAAGTGTCTTTGGGTCTTGTTCATGAGTTGGGGTAAGTTGGAATGTCTGCTTGACAGACACATTGGGGCTGCATCTGATGTTCTGCAGATGCTGCCCAGGACCATTGTAGTAAAGAAGGAGCTGAGCCAGAAGGTGAGACTCTCAATTTACCAGTCAGGTTGTGCAACTGTCCTCAGCTATGGTCATTAAAATTTGGGCAATGACCAAAAGAACAAGGTCGCAGATTCAGGTGGTGGAAATGAGGTTCCTCTGTTGGTTATCTGGCCTTACACTCAGGGACAGGATGGTGTAATTTTGTGTATTATTTTATTCACAATGTACTAAACAGTCTGACAGCAAAAGTCCTCTGGGCAGAAACCTCTTTTTTGTGTCGTTACTACTTTAATTGTGTTGTCATCTGCTCTTTGTGTTATGGGAATTTATAATATTTGCTGTTTTTTCATGTATTGTCTGAATTTGCAGCAGACATGCTATCAGATCAAACTGTTCTCTGTGTTTGTCTCAGTATGTTTTTTGGTGCATCTACCTGTTTTGGCTCGATGCCTGTCTTTTTGTATTTGCATTTTCTGCATTTACTGGTGTTTTAATTTGACAGCATTGTGGCCTGCCTCGGCCACCATAAAACAAAGTGTGCAACATGTGGACACGGAACAGGCACAGTCCAACGTGTAGAGTAGTGTTCATAGTGCTATGTGACTGAAATGATTAATCCAGGTTTTGAGTATATTTCTTATTGTTACGTGGGAAACAAGGTAACAGTAGATTCAGTAGATTCTCACAAATCCAACAAGACCAAGCATTCATGATATGCACACTCTTAAGGCTATGAAACTGGGCTATTATAAAAAAAAAAGTAGAAAAGGGGGTGTTCACAATAATAGTAGCATCTGCTGTTGACGCTACAAACTCAAAACTATTATGTTCAAACTGCTTTTTTAGCAATCCTGTGAATCACTAAACTAGTATTTAGTTGTATAACCACAGCTTTTCATGATTTCTTCACATCTGCGAGGCATTAATTTTGTTGGTTTGGAACCAAGATTATGCTTGTTTACTAGTGTGCTTGGGGTCATTGTCTTGTTGAAACACCTATTTCAAGGGCATGTCCTCTTCAGCATAAGGCAACATGACCTCTTCAAGTATTTTGACATATCCAAACTGATCCATGATACCTGGTATGCAATATATAGACCCAACACCATAGTAGGAGAAACATGCCCATATCGTGATGCTTGCACCACCATGCTTCACTGTCTTCACTGTGAACAGTGGCTTGAATTCAGAGTTTGGGGGTCATCTCACAAACTGTCTGCACCCCTTGGACCCAAAAAGAACAATTTTAATCTCATCAATCCACAAAATATTCCTCCATTTCTCTTTAGGCCAGTTGATGTGTTCTTTGGCAAATTGTAACCTCTTCTGCACGTCTTTTATTTAACAGAGGGACTTTGCAGGTGATTCTTGCAAATAAATTAGCTTCACACAGGCGTCTTCTAACTGTCACAGCACTTACAGGTAACTCCAGACTGTCTTTGATCATTGGAGATTATTGTAGATGAACAGCCTATAATTTTTTTGCACCTGCGTATAAGTTTTCCCCTCTCCAATCAACTTTTTAATCAAACTACGCTGTTCTTCTGAACAATGTCTTGAACGTCCCATTTTCCTCAGGCTTTCAAAGAGAAAAACATGTTCAACAGGTGCTGGCTTCATCCTTAAATAGGGGACACCTGATTCACACCTGTTTGTTCCACAAAATTGACGAACTCACTGACTGAATGCCACACTACTATTATTGTGAACACCCCCTTTTCTACTTTTTTTTACTAAAAGCCCAATTTCATAGCCTTAAGAGTGTGCATACCATGAATGCTTGGTCTTGTTGGATTTGTGAGAATCTAATGAATCTACTGGTACCTTGTTTCCCATGTAACAATAAGAAATATACTCAAAACCTGGATTAATCTTTTTAGTCACATAGCACTACTATTATTCTGAACACTACTGTATGTCCAATCCGGTCTCATGGCAGTTTGTGGCGGCATGATGAAAAATACATTAATCTATGGGTTTGTGATGGGGGCATGAAAATGTGAGGTGTCAGGGGGTCTGGGGAGATATGGTTAAGGTTAAAAGAAGGGGAAGATCATAAATAGCAAAAAAAAAAAAAAAAGTGTCACAAAAATCGGGCACTTTTCGTAACGGGGGCATGAAAAAATGTGAGACTGGGGTGGTATGTCCCCCACCTCCAACACTCTGATCTTATTGAGCCTCACATTGGTTTGAACCATGTTCCGTGGATATGAGTCAAACCTGCATGTTGTGTATGAAAACGTTATGAAGGTGCAGCAGGTTCCTGGAGAACAAGGTAAAGTTTGCATTCTTTAAAACAAAACCATGTGGCGGAGTTAAGAATGGAACCCGTTAACGAGGCTGCAGAGATAACTTTCCCCCGCGTGCATTTCTCACATCAAAGAAAAATGGTTCCCTTTATGAGCACAAACAGCCTGCCGGTGTCTCTCATGTTCATTGTGGAATAAATTGGTTCTCATGCTCTGCAGAGGAGATGTGAGTGAGCAGATAAATGCTCAAAGAGCTGAGAGATGCTTGATAAAACCTGAGCAACCGATGTTTTTAAAGCTGCTCCACCTGCAGCATATTTAAGTTTTCCATTTCCTACGCGCTCTCGTTCTCAGTGTTTCTCGCACTGTCACTCTTTGTCTCTCATTCATTTGCTCACCCTCTGTAACTGGATAGGTCTGTCCTATAGTCCTACAGCTCTTTGATTGTTAGCTGCAGGTTTCAGATGCCTGCAGAGCGGCTGCACCTTCCAACAGGCAAATGATTGTGGAAGGATGAAACTCTAGAGGCCATCAATGGCTGTGACAGACACACAAGCCTCCACACATGAAACACACAAAAAGCTTTTCGCATACATGCAACTCACACATACCCTGATCACATACTGTACACACAAACACATATGTGCACATTAAAAATGCATTGCAGATGCTGACAGTGGGCACACCTGCTTCCACATGCAAACATGCACAGGGAATAACAGGACACATGCAACTCTACTCGTACCCCACGTTAGTGTGGACGTACCTATAAGTGGGGGTACAATTGCAACCAGTGGAAATGGGGAAGACACTTACATTCGGGGAACATTCACTTGGGTCCAAAGGAGTGTTTGACTGAACAAATGAAGATGGCTATTTGAGTGATGGTCACATGTGGATTTCCAGGCTCATGAGATCCACTTGAGTGCCCAGCAGGGTGATCTAGGAGCATGTGCTGGTGCTTCACACAGCGTCACACCCAGCATTCTATGGAACTGCCCTCACCACCCAAGACAGAGCAGTGGTCCCTCCGGAACTCCGGATGGACCAGCATGTAGATATATGGAACTTACTTTGACAACAACGCTTCCCTGTGGCGAGTTTAACAATGGACAGAAATTTAGTGTAGCACGTGCACACCACAGCATGCACTGTTACTGAACATGAGGATCTCTAAGTTCCAAAAATAAGCATGATGGACAAATAAATGTTCACTGGACAACATATTGGCCATTATTATCACTTTACTGGGGCGTTTCTAGGCCGGTATCGTAGATTTATGTTGACGCTATCTGGCTATACCCGCCCGCTGTGCGTAAACAAATGACGTCATAGCGTGCAGCCCAAGAACTGTCCGCAGAGGGAAAAAAAAAAACTGTCCGCAGAGGAACAGATGAAAAAGCGAGAAGTATGTTTTGGTCCGAATATGGATATTCCGGATGATTTTCTCAATGGATAGTACGACAATGAACAGCAGCTAAAGCAGTCAGCTTGATGACAGCGCACTGCTGAATTTGGAGAGCAGCGCGCGCGCCAGGCGACACGACAAAAGTTAAGTGAGCCAACTTTTTATGTACACGTTACGTGTTGTGTATCTCAGTAAAAAGTGATAATAATGCAAATAACATGCTGTTGTCATGCGGTATGCATTTTTCTGAGTCCCTCCGTCCATCCCGTCGCCCGCAATGACAGATATTCGTCCTCGTCTAACTCTGGCAAATAGCTGTCATTTTGGGCGACTGGGCATGGACGTCGGGCCTCTTGAAAATGCATACCGCCCTCCAAAAGCATGTTATTGTATTATTATATGATGCAATATGGACAAAAGAAATCAGCACATGGACATGGTTTGCTGATCCACAGCAACAGAAACACTACAACAAAAACATGAATCCATTTGATTTTATTGGGAATTTGGGATTTTTGTGCATTGTTGTAGTGTATTTTTATTATTGGGATATATTCTTTTATTATTATTATAAGTTTTTTGTCCTTGGGAAGGCCTTACATTAATAATAATAATAATAATAATAATAATAATAATAATAATAATAATAATAATGAACGTGTGATTTTCAGTATTTAAGTAGCACCAGAGTATAAGTTAGTTGCAGGACCTCCAAAACAGGTCTAAAAAATAAATACTTGTGACGACTGTGCACACCGTCATTGTGGCACTGCTCTGTAAATGATGCAGAACTTAAAACACCTTTACAGGAAGATGAAATTATTACCCCAGAAAATAAGGGAACAGCCAAAGGGACTTATTAATAATATTACCAACCCAGTCTCACGAGGTTTTTGTTTTTTCGTGCTCCCCCCCCCCCGGTCACGAAATGAGTCACATTTTCGTGACAGGGTTATTTTTTATCTTACTATTACTAACCCTACTCCCCCCCAACCCTAACCATAACCATAACCTAACCCTTCTCCTAACCCTAGTCATCGTCAGGCAGACATCCAATTCACCCACACTGCCTGAAAGCAACCATATTTCTCCAGTTGGTCAACACTGAGGCACCTGTATGTTGGATCACATCTAATGTCATAGCTGGCACTTCCTCACCATGCTAGTAATACAAAGTCATTCTCGCCAGAGACATCTCACCTTTATTCACTGGTTAGCATCCAAGTGCCACAACCATATAGCAAGGCAGAAAGCACCAGGACCCTTAATACCTGGGCCTTTGTTGTCCTGTAGAGATATCGGCATCACTAAATACTTAAACTCATGATACCATAAGATCTTCCTAAGCATCTCTCGAGCCAAGGACCAAAGACATGGATGTCTTCACTGCATACAGGTACACCTCTGATGGCTGAGTCCAGGAATTCATTAAAAGCCTGGATCTTAGCTGTGGTCCAAGACAAGTGCAAACCCCGATGCTTTGATTCCTCATTCAGCTTCTCAAGCGCTGCAGTCAGTGTTTCCATTGATTCTGCAAAGCTTCGTCCCATCCTGTCTATGGCTGATGCTGAGACCCTGATCCATACATTTATCTCTTCTAGATTGGACTACTGCAATGTTCTATTTTCTGGTTTATCGCAGACCAGCATTAGGGCTCTCCAATTGGTTCAAAATGCTGCAGCCAGACTTTTGACACAAAGCAGAAAGTACAACCACATTACACCCATTTTGGCATCCCTTCACTGGCTTCCTGTCCCAGTGAGATCAGATTTTAAGGTTCTGCTACTAACCTATAAAATTATTCATGGAGTGGCACCTCCCTACCTAGCTGACCTAATTAAACCTTACGTACCGGCCCGGGCTTTGCGTTCTCAGGGTGCAGGACTACTTTGTGTTCCTAAGGTGAATAAGAAGTCTGCGGGTCACAGAGCTTTCTCTTATTGTGCCCCTGTTCTGTGGAATGATCTCCCTGCGTCAATAAAACAGTCACATTCTGTGGAGATTTTCAAGTCCAGACTTAAGACGCACTTCTTTTCCCTTTCATGTGGCTAGCATACTACTACAGTTTTGTTTTACGCTTTTTACTCTTTTAATTCATTTATTAGTAATTGGAGCAGGCCGCGGCCTCAACTTTATCTAAATTCTGGGTCTTTTAGTGAAGTTTAGGGCTAGCGGCCGGCGATCACCTTAGTAGTTCTCTGTTTTTCTTGTTGTTTAATGCTGGCAAATTATACAGTATTTTTTGTCTTTCTGATGCCTGATTCTGTTTTTTCTCTCTATTTAAGGTGCAGCTCCATCCAGAGATGGGAGTTGTACTTGTGTTGGTGACCCTCCTGTCCTGTGCACCAACAGCATTTCTGTGAATTGTTCTGTAATTTATGTTTGTAGCATGGCCCAAGCAGAGGGTCACCCCTTTGAGTCTGGTCTGCTTGAGGTTTCTTCCTCAGAAGGGGTTTTTCCTTACCACTGTTGCTCTGGGGATTAGTAAGGTTAGACCTTACCTGTGTGAAGTGCTTTTGAGGCAACTCTGTTGTGATTTGGCGCTGTATAAATGAAAATAAATTGAAATTGAAAATCACAGCAACGACCACCAAGTCAAGGTTTATAAGTCTTCCCTCACCAACAAAGGCACTTAAGTCGCTGGTTTGCACAACTCTGCCCAAAACCTGCAGTAATCAGTAAAAGAGCCAGAACAGATCCCTGACAAAAACCAGTTATCAATGGGAAAATTAAGAAGATGCCTTTAAAAGAGCTGCAGGGCAGCATCACAGATTTGTTACTGCAAACATCAGTTTCAACAATGAGAATATTTTCGTGTTTCTGCACACATTTCAATTTCAAGTCTTTTCAGAAGCAATATAGAGTGACATTGTGTGGGTACAGTGCTGCTTTTGTGTAATGCACAATGCTGACATTTAACCACGCCCCCTTTTGTTACTGTCTGTCAAGCAGTAGGAGTCTGTGATGGATGGATGGATGGATGACCCTCCTGCCTAACAGTGATGGAGGAGCAGTTAGAAGTAGCTCATTTAAAACTCAATGTTGTCACGTTTCCCCGTGACACCTCACTATTGAAGACAACCCTGGCGGCTCCACAGGGGGCGCTGTGTGAAAACACTGTTGGTTGGGTAGCTTGAAGATGGATGAGGGGATTTGCAGAGATCCTTGTCTTGATTTATTGTGGCATTTAAAAAAAAAAGATAAACAAGCAAACAGTGCTGGGATATTCAGATACTGTGTGTGAGTCAATAAATTGCACTGCATTTTCTTTCTTGTGTGTGTCAAATCATCAACAGGTATTTTACAGGAAATGATGGATGTATCATACAGAATCACTGTCACCAACACTCATAAAGGCCTCATACAGTAGTGTTCAGAATAATAGTAGTGTGGCATTCAGTCAGTGAGTTTGTCAATTTTGTGGAACAAACAGGTGTGAATCAGGTGTCCCCTATTTAAGGATGAAGCCAGCACCTGTTGAACATGTTTTTTCTCTTTGAAAGCCTGAGGAAAATGGGATGTTCAAGACATTGTTCAGAAGAACAGCGTAGTTTGATTAAAAAGTTGATTGGAGAAGGGAAAACCTATATGCAGGTGCAAAAAATTATAGTCTGTTCATCTACAATGATCTCCAATGCTTTTAAATGGACAAAAAAAACAGAGACACATGGAAGAAAATGGAAAACAACCATCAAAATGGATAGAGGAATAACCAGAATGGCAAAGGCTCACCCATTGATCAGCTCCAGGATGATCAAAGACAGTCTGGAGTTACCTGTAAGTGCTGTGACAGTTAGAAGACACCTAATTTATTTGCAAGAATCACCTGCAAAGTCCCTCTGTTAAATAAAAGACGTGCAGAAGAGGTTACAATTTGCCAAAGAACACATGAGCTAGCCTAAAGACAAATGGAGGAATATTTTGTGAACTGATGAAAGTAAAATTGTTCTTTTTGGGTCCAAGGGCCGCAGACAGTTTGTGAGACGAACCCCAAACTCTGAATTCAAGCCACAGTTCACAATGAAGAGAGTGAAGCATGGTGGTGCAAGCATCATGATATGGGCATGTTTCTCCTACTATGGTGTTGGGCCTATATATTGCATACTAGGTATCATGGATCAGTTTGGATATGTCAAAATACTTGAAGAGGTTATCTTGCCTTATGCTGAGGAGGACATGCACTTGAAATGGGTGTTTCAACAAGACAGTGACCCCAAGCACACTAGTAACCGAGCAAAATCTTTGTTCCAAACCAACAAAATTAATGCCTCGCAGATGTGAAGAAATTATGAAAAACTGTGGTTATACAACTAAATACTAGTTTAGTGATTCACAGGATTGCTAAAAAAGCAGTTTGAACATAATAGTTTTGAGTTTGTAGCATCAACAGCAGATGCTACTATTATTGTGAACACCCCCTTTCTACTTTTTTTTACTAATAGCCCAATTTCATAGCCTTAAGAGTGTGCATATCATGAATGCTTTGTCTTGTTGGATTTGTGAGAATCTACTGACTCTACTGGTACCTTGTTTCCCATGTAACAATAAGAAATATACTCAAAACCTGGATTAATCTTTTTAGTCACATAGCACTGCTATTATTCTGAACACTACTGTATGTGTTCCGAGTCCATGAACGGCATTACGATATGAACCAATGAACTCACACAGGATAACAAGTATTGGACCCCATGCAATAACATTTTCAGAATTTCTCTCAAATTTCTCATTCAGTTTTTTAGTATGTTGGGTTAATATGATTGTGCCATTCCAGGTTCAACAAATGCTTTTAACTTCAAATCACCTGTGGCCGATAGCACCTGTGTGCAAAACAGCATGTGCTCACAGATGGAATGAATTAGCATAAATAATGCCCCAAAAGTACAAAATAAGGTTATGCACTCTGCCCATAGGCAGTGTTGGGCGTAACAAGCCACAAAGTAATGCCCCGGTCACACGGCCCTAAAGGAAGGACACTGAAGCCAAAACGAAATGAGAAATCTAGACTTACGGTGACTTTCGGAGACATTGTTTAACCGTCGTCCATGTTGTGTGGGCCGCCAGAAGAGGAGGTACTGCTGGCCCACCACCAGAGGGTGCCCTGCCTGAAGTGCGGGCTTCAGGCACGAGAGGGCGCTGCCACCTCCCAAGAGCGGCCGGGTTGACAGCTGTCACTCATCAGCTATGACAGCTGTCACCAATCATCTGCACTTCACCCCGGATAAAAGCAGGATGACACCTCCACCACGTCGGCGAGATATCGTTCTTCTAAGGAGGTAACACTCTCAGCCTGAGTATTCCTACATTGATTCCAGTAGATATCTGTCTAGCTGTCTTCCTGAAGGACCGGCGTAGGCTGCGACTGCTTCGCTCTGCTTTCCGCCAGATAAGTGAATAGACAGAAGCTGCACGAGTGTGTTAGAGGTGGAGGTGGAATTCCCACCGTTCTTGTTACTGGGTGTACACACACCCACACTTGACTGTTTTTGCTCTTCGCCAGCAGTACCAGATCCGACACGCGGAGACGGTGGCCACCTGAGGGACTCGGGACCTGGTGGCTCCAGTATCCTGCTGGTTCGGTGGCGGAGGAAATCGTGTGGTTCCGGTTCTTCTCTAGACGGACGTCTCCTATCGTTGAGCCTGCCCACACGACACCTTTATCCATTGACTTTGTATTTATTCTATAATCTGCTGTGTGGTTGTGGCATTCACAACAGTAAAGTGTTCAAATTTAACTTCTTCTATTGTCCATTCATTTGCGCCCCCTGTTGTGGGTCCGTGTCACTACACTTTCACAACAGTCCAGCTACGTTCCTGTAGCTCGCACTTCATCAGAATTTTCAAACTGTTGAAAAATGTGAACGAATCCTGACAACAACTTCAATTCGTCCGTTTTCTGTTTTGCTTTCTGTCTTCATGGTCCCTCATTGTTTGCGCAGTTCCCGTACCATCAGCACTCCACTTGACTGTTGGCCAACGTCATCTAACCTCTTGCACGAACGTTGACAATATCTGAACAGATCAATAAGTAAAGATCCAGTGAGCTGAATATGACTTGTCCATGTGTGGGACGAAAAGCAACGTTGTCAGAAACAATAGCAGCATTTTATCAACTACTTTAACTATTTACACAGGTCTCGGCCGTGCACACATGCACATTCCGCACATGCAAATTCATCATGAATTTTTAGTTTTGATTTTGTTTAGAGCGTCAAGGTCGGCGTTCACCGTGTTTTTCTTTTGTTAGTTTTGGTTTTGTTTCGTTCCTTTATGCACTCTTGATTCGCAAGTTTTTCAGTGATTTTCTCAACAATTTGTGACTTTTTTCCTTCGCTCAGCTATTGTTGTGTGTCGTGTGGCTGGGCCCTAACACATAACTGTAATCACATTATGTTTGTAACACAGTAACTTGAGGTTCCTAAAGGTGTAGTCACAACATGATTTGTAACAGATTGAAATAATTTGTTCAGTGGCAAAAGTCTCCTAATCTGTTGGATTTGGTGCTCTGATGAAATGAGTGGACAACCAACGAATGCATGTGCCCAGCGCTTCTGGATGTGAACAGAAGATGGACAGATAACTCACAGATAAAACTGTCTACTGGCAAGCTAACAACCAAGTACAGGAAAAAACTGCAAACAAGTAGCAACTACTGGGGAAGCTGTCCTTCTGATGTCCACTCAAAAATGTGGGGCATGAACAAAACCTTTTGATGGACTCGCTGGACATCAGTTGAGAAGGAACACTTTTAAGGAATGAGAAAAGGATTTGGACAGGACAACAGGCATGAATGGATGTTAAAATTTCATATCCATTACTCATACATCACCTTAGTCTGTCACCTTGTGACTCAGACTTAAGGCACCTTGACACTTGCATGAATTTGATCCCCACACTGGCACGCAATCTTGCCTGCCAATGAGTAAACTCATGGTAAACTGTTGTAGACTGTTTGCGGCTGCGTGCCAATGCGCAAAGAAAACTTTGAAATGTTCAAAATTTCTGCCACACATAAATTTAATTTATTGAGTAATGACCCCAAAACTGAGATCAGTATGTCAAAGTTGCCCAACTACTGTTGTGTGGGCCGCTGAAGAGGAGGTACTGCTGGCCCACCACCACTAGAGGGCGCCCTGCCTGGAGTGCGGGCTCCAGGCACCAGAGGGCGCTGCCGCCTCACGAGAGCAGCCAGGGTGACAGCTGTCACCCATCACTGGACACAGCTGACTCCACTCAGCACGGAGGTATATCACCAGGACGGCGTCTCCACCTCAGTGCCGAGATATCGCCTTAAGATAGAGGTAACGTTCTCTGCTGTATTTCTTACATTATTATATTGTCTTTCTTGTTGAGCATTGCAGGACAGCTGTCTACAAAAAGCCGTTGCTTCGGATAAGTACTCACCTTCCTGCAGTATTGTGACGTGAGGTGGAGGCGGCTTCTCCCCTCTCCGTGTTACTGGGTGCAGCCGCATCCACACCTGTGTGTTTGTTGTTCTCTTGCCAGCAGTACCGGATCCGACGAGCGGAGGCAGTGGCCACCTGGGAATTCGGGACTTGGCGGTTCCAGTACTTCCAGGGTTCGGTGGCAGAGGAAATCTGGGTGGTTCCGGTTCGACTTGGACGGACGTCTCCTACCTTCGAGCCTGCCCACACGACACCAGTGGAATTCGGCTTAACCCCAAATTGTCGATTGTTGTATTGGTTGTGCACGTTTCACAACAGTAAAACCTTGTTATTTACCTTCTCCATTGTCCGTTCATTTGCGCCCCCTGTTGTGGGTCCGTGTTCCTACACTTTCACAACAACTACAAAACTTTGATTTGAGAGATAGTCTGTTATTGTAATTGCCATGAAAAGTGGAGTTCAAGGATAAGCTAAAACTAAGAAATAGGAAAAAAAATAATGAGTGCAGGTACTACATGATTACCTGATTACCTGACTTCATTGTTGAAATAGTGAAGTAATTAGTTAGACTTGAAAATGGAATAAAAGACTGCCATACTGGATAGTCAAACCTAAATCTCCATCATGGAGATGCATGAAATATAACATGCTATAAGTGGTTTTGCAGTGTAACATTTATATCAATTTGTAGTCTTGCGTAGGTCAGCCAAAGCTAACTCTTCCTGGTCCTTCTCCTCTGTGCAGGATGGCTCAGAGAACAGAACATCCACCTCCATGCATCTTGCCATTTTCCAGTGTTCACATCAGGAAACATGTCTCCAGAAAACCCCCAAAACAAAGATTCTCTGGGCCACAATGTTGGGGGCTTAAGTCTGACGTGGTGCTGCGCATGCGTAATTTTGTAGCGTCAGCAGCGATTCACCGATTATCATCTTTTTTCTGCTTAAAACTGACTTGAGAATGATTGAAGAGGTTTTACTTTGTCTTCTGATGGTTAATAATCACATTATTCCCTTTGATCGCTTTGGGTGTAGAAAGTCAGACTCAGAGAGTCAGACTCAGATGTGCTGCTGTCGCGCTCTGATCGCTCTTCCTTCTTTTATTATGAAATAATGCTGAATTTATATGGAAATGATAGTTGTACCCCTGGCAATAATTATGGAATCACCGGCCTCGGAGGATTTTCATTCAGTTGTTTAATTTTGTAGAAAAAAAGCAGATCACAGACATGACACAAAACTAAAGTCATTTCAAATGGCAACTTTCTGGCTTTAAGAAACACTATAAGAAATCAAGAAAAAAAATTGTGGCAGTCAGTAACGGTTACTTTTTTAGATCAAGCAGAGGGAAAAAAAATATGGACTCACTCAATTCTGAGGAATTAATTATGGAATCACCCTGTAAATTTTCATCCCCAAAACTAACACCTGCATCAAATCAGATCTGCTCGTTAGTCTGCATCTATAAAGGAGTGATCACACCTTGGAGAGCTGAACTGACATGAATCATGGCTCCAACACGAGAGATGTCAATTGAAACAAAGGAGAGGATTATCAAACTCTTAAAAGAGAGTAAATCATCATGCAATGTTGCAAAAGATGTTGGTTGTTCACAGTCAGTTGTGTCTAAACTCTGGACCAAATACAAACAACATGGGAAGGTTGTTAAAAGCAAACATACTGGTAGACCAAGGAAGACATCAAAGCGTCAAGACAGAAAACTTAAAGCAATATGTCTCAAAAATCGAAAATGCACAACAAAACAAATGAGGAACGAATGGGAGGAAACTGGAGTCAACGTCTGTGACCGAACTGTAAGAAACTGCCTAAAGGAAATGGGATTTACATACAGAAAAGCTAAACAAAAGCCATCATTAACACCTAAACAGAAAAAAACAAGGTTACAATGGGCTAAGGAAAAGCAATCGTGGACTGTGGATGACTGGATGAAAGTCATATTCAGTGATGAATCTTGAATCTGCATTGGGCAAGGTGATGATGCTGGAACTTTTGTTTGGTGCCGTTCCAATGAGATTTATAAAGATGACTGCCTGAAGAGAACATGTAAATTTCCACAGTCATTAATGATATGGGGCTGCATGTCAGGTAAAAGCTCCGTTTACACATAGACGGTTTTGTCGGCGAGTAGTACGTAGACTGAAGTTTGCGGTACTTCAGCAACTTTCTGTTTTTGCGGTGGAAAGGGGTGGAGCATTTCGCCGGCGTTTTGACCGCCGTACTATCCGCAAATAGGCAGATGAAACGCCGCTAAATCCGCCGAATAAAGCGGCGTTTTGACGCCGTAGCATCTGGCACACGTCAGGCAACGGCGGTTAATACCCAGTTCTATCCTTTACAATCGCAGGTTAAGACACACGTGAGAACGACGGTGTACTGCTGCCGCCGATAATGCCCTGTGTACCGCTGGTTAATACCCAGGTTTTTATCCAGGCAAATCTTGCGTTACTCCAGGATCATTTGCATATAGGGACCGCCCCCAGAGTATAATAGGCTGAAGCAGCAGGAATACATGCCTCTGTCACTGCAGGGAGAGGGAGATCATCCTCAGCCTTTTCTTCTCCTTCCTTTCCCCCTCCTCAGCGTGTTGCTCCGTCTCCACCACAGGCCTCCCCTCTGCTTCTGAACCAGACCTCTTGGTTTCCTTCTTCTTTAAGTCCTTGCCGCTGCCAACTCTCTTTTAGGAGGCATACTGGAGCTTCTCTGCAAAAATATCTGGAGCTGGCCACGAGTGAGAGGCCTGCATGCAGCGCGCTAGCGTTTTTATCTGATCGCCGCCTATCAGCCGTTTGGTACGCCATTTTAACCGGGAGGTGGCATGCCGCTGTTTTGTCTGCCTCTGTCGCCGGTTAAAACGCTGTTGTGTATGCCGATGTGGGCTCTATCTCCATTTTATACGCCCTTGATTAGGGATGCAACGCCAGCCGCCGAATAACGGCGGTGTAAACTGCGGCACTACAGGAAGGGACAGGATGAATCGGCGATTAAGAAGTATCAAAAGCAGTTGTTTGCATTGTCTCTGTCATCACGCGAATTCTCTGGGAGCGCTCCCGGAGAATTCAACGTTTCGACATTATTCAACATGTTGAATAATTTTTTCGACGATTCCCGGTGAAGCCGGAACTAAGCCACGCCCCCTAGCGCCGGCATTAACAATGGCGTTTGATCCCTAAGACGGCCTGGAGGAGCCAAAAACTCTTCCGGGACGCTTCCGGGAGCTCTTACCGTCTATGTGTAAACGGGGCTAAAGGCACTGGGGAGATGGCTGTCATTACATCATCAATAAATGCACAAGTTTACGTTGATATTTTGGACACTTTTCTTATCCCATCAATTGAAAGGATGTTTGGGGATGATGAAATCATTTTTCAAGATGATAATGCATCTTGCCATAGAGCAAAAACTGTGAAAACATTCCTTGCAAAAAGACACATAGGGTCAATGTCATGGCCTGCAAATAGTCCGGATCTTAATCCAATTGAAAATCTTTGGTGGAAGTTGAAGAAAATGGTCCATGACAAGGCTCCAAACTGCAAAGCTGATCTGGCAACAGCAATCAGAGAAAGTCGGAGCGAGATTGATGAAGAGTACTGTTTGTCACTCATTAAGTCCATGCCTCAGAGACTGCAAGCTGTTATAAAAGCCAGAGGTGGTGCAACAAAATACTAGTGATGTGTTGGAGCGTTCTTTTGTTTTTCATGATTCCATAATTTTTTCCTCAGAATTGAGTGATTCCATTTTTTTTCCCCTCTGCTTGGTCTAAAAAAGTACCGTTACTGACTGCCACAATTTTTTTTCCTGATTTCTTATAGTGTTTCTTAAAGCCAGAAAGTTGCCATTTGAAATGACTTTAGTTTTGTGTCATGTCTGTGATCTGCTTTTTTTTCTACAAAATTAAATAACTGAATGAACATCCTCCGAGGCCGGTGATTCCATAATTTTTGCCAGGGGTTGTACAAAAGCTTCAGATATCTGTCGCTGAGATAGATGATGATTGGAGTGCAGTTTTAATCAGAAACAAGGTGATAATCATTGAATTGCTGCTGACGCTCAGAAATGATCCATGCACAGTGAAGGCGGGGGGGGGGGGACCGATTTTTAGGGGGGGGGGGACCGTTCGGTCGGCAACACCGAGATAACCATTTGGAGCTACACATACAAAAGAGACGATGTGGATAAACAACTGTAAGTTGTCACTGTGAGTTTACATCAGTGAAAATGGACATCCTATCACCGACTTTAGCTCAGGAACATCCTGTCTGCTCACCACAATTATCCTGATCTCATTGCCATTAAAAAAAAATCTCATTTTTGGAAAGGGATGAAAGTCACTTCCCGAAAAACGTTTTCGTATCTTGTTTCTTATTGTCAAAATGTCTTTGTCCTGAAACTCTGTCATGTAACAGTGTCATATAATTTCTGGACAGCTGTTAATCCTCTTCTATCATCCCTCGTCTTTGTTGTCATGGACGGTGTGGCTCCAGCTTCTTGGCAGCGTGGAGGACTGAATTACTATGTACACATGAATGTGGTGGACGATGGTAAAGCACAGTCCCTGCTTTCCACTCGGCCTGCTTCGAATGTTGCTTGCTGACTCCTTCCTTCTCAGAGAGGGAGGCGGCCGTCACTCAGTAAGCTGGTTGGCCAGATGACAGACGTCTGTCTGTCTTGCAGGTACTTGAGGCGGCGATCTGTTTGCTTTTGTCTTTCAGCCGACATGCCACAGCTATGTTAATTCCTCTCTGGCAGCAGCACACCAAAGCGCTGCATCACCTGCACCCAGCTCTCATTTAACAGCTTATTTTAGAGCGCTTAGTTATTACGTACATACACAATAGTTTAGGTTGTACTCCAGGAATATTAAAAACTATATTGTTCTGCTGGCAAAGGCTGAGATTTTTTTTTTTTTTTTTAGTTTTTTTTTGTAATTCCCCAAATCAGAAAAAGTTGCAACTGTTTGGAAAATGGGGGGAAAAAAAAACAAAAACACAATTCTGCAGTGCTTCTTACATTTACTTTGTTCTATTTCACTACAGACTGTATGAACCAAAGAACCAAGTGTGGTCAACTTTATTTAATTTGTTAATATACATTCATTACTGCATTTTAAGCCGGAAAGACAATCCAGAAACAGTTGAGAAAGGGAACATTTAGGGCTAGGATTGGGGTAAAAAAAAAAAATTAAATCAATAATGATTTTTTTTTTCCAAACCAATGATATTAAGAGGTTATTTTAATCCAATTACATTTTTTTCCCCGCCTGTAAAACTTAATTTGCAACTGTAAAATCCAGCATGAACTTCTGCAAATCATGAGGCACAACAGGGTTCTTCCCTAATTGTACTCCTAATTAAGTACAAAATCAGAATCCAAGAAAGATTGTCTTTGAGGAGCAATGATGGGCAGAAGATCTCCAGTTTGTCTGCACATGCATGAGAAAATGATTGCAAAAACAGTGTTCCTCAAAGAAAAATGATTCTGAACTGTTTCTGTTTTGTTTTGGTTTTTTTTTTTTCTCTTTCTCCAAGGTGCGGCTCCATCCAGAAGTGGGAATGGGTGTCTTCTTCTGTAATGGTCATGACATCGACAAGATCTGTGGACCCAACCTGCTCCCAAGGCCAAAAAAGTATGGCTGCGTAGGCGAAGCCATCCAACTTATTTTGCCAAATCAAACGTGCAGATGACAAACTGAATTTCCCTATTGGATTGGTTGAGGCTCAACAACAACTGTGGAGCCATGGAAATGATTTGGAGAGATGGCGGTTTTTGTTGTGTGGGCCGCTGAAGAGGAGGTACTGCTGGCCCACCACCATCAGAGGGCGCCCTGCCTGGAGTGCGGGCTCCAGGCACCAGAGGGCGCTGCCGCCTTATGGGAGCAGCCTGGGTGACAGCTGTCACCCATCACCGGACACAGCTGTTCCACTCAGCACAGAGGTATATCAGGAGGACGGCGTCTCCACCTCAGTGCCGAGATATCGCCTTTAGACGAAGGTAACGTTCTCTGCATTTATATTCTGACTAAATAGCTAACAGATTTGTTAAACCTTTTCAGGACAGCTGAATTGCTTAGATAAGTACTCACCTGCCTGTCATACTGTAACTGGAGGTGGAGGCGGCTTCTCCCCTCTCCGTTGCTGGGTGCTGTCGCATCCACGCCTGTGTTGTTGCTCTCTCCCGCCAGCAGTACCGGATCCGACGAGCGGAGGCAGTGGCCACCTGGGAATTCGGGACTTGGCGGTTCCAGTATTTCCAGGGTTCGGTGGCAGAGGAGATCTGGGTGGTTTCGGTTCGACTGAGACAGACGTCTCCTACCTTCGAGCCTGCCCACACGACACCAGCGGATTCGACCCCAAATTGTGATTGTTGTATTCATTGTGCTCGTTTCACAATAGTAAACCTTGTTATTCACCTTCCTCCATTGTCCGTTCATTGCGCCCCCTGTTGTGGGTCCGTGTTCCTACACTTTCACAACAGGTTTTAGCCAGATTTTTAATAACATCTTGGAAAATGAGGGGATCCCTGAAGAGTGGACAAGAATTGTCCTGCTTCTGATTTTTAAGAAGAAGGGCGATGTGCAGAACTGCAGTAACTACAGAGGCATGGAAATAATCAGCCACAGCATGGAGTTATGGGAAAGAGTAGTAGAAGTGAGGCTTAGAAAGGAGATGAAGATCTGTGCACAGAAATATGGTTTCATGTTGAGAAAGAGCACTACAGATGCAATGTTTGCTCTGAGAATAGTGATGGAGAAGTATAGAGAAGGCCAGAAGGAGTCACATTGTGTGGTTGTGGATTTAGAGAAAGCTAATGGCAAGGTGCCAAAAGAAGAGTTGTGGTATTGTATGAGGAAGTCTGGAGTGGCAGAGAAGTATGTGAGGGTAGTGCAGGACATGTACAGGGACAGTGTAATAGCTGTGAGATGCAAAGTAGAATGACAGACTCATTCAAGGTGGACGTTGGTTACATCAGGAATGGGCTCTGAACCATTTCTTGTTTGCAATGGTGATGGACAGGTTGGCAGATGAGATCAGACAGGCGGCTCCATGGATGATAATGTTTGCAGTTTACATTATGATCTCGAGTGAGAGCAGAGAGCAGACTGAAACAAGCCTGGAGAGGTGGGCATATGCTCTGAACAGAAGGAGAATGAAAGTCAACAGGACCAATAGTGTAGCTCCAAGGAGTAGTGGTGTTGAAGGTAGATGAGTTTAAATACTTGTAGTCAACTGTCCAAAGTAATGGAGACTGTGGTAGAGGTGAAGAAGGGAGAGCAGGCAGGGTGGAGTGGGTGGAGAAAGGTGGCAGGAGTGATTTTTGACCAAAGAATATCTGCAAGAGTGAAGGGGAAAGTTTATAAGACAATACGAGGTCTGTTAGAAAAGTATCTGACCTTTTTATTTTTTTTCAAAAACCTGATGGATTTGAATCGTGTGCTTGCATGAGCCAACCTTGAACCTTCGTGCGCATGCGTGAACTTTTTCACACCTGTCGATTGCATCATTTGCTGGTAAGCAGACTTTGTGTGAGGACATGTGTAGTGCGCTCAGCAGATTTTCATTTCAAGGATAAAGACGGAACGACTGGAGCAGCGCTGCATCAAATTTTGCCAGAAACTGGGCGACAGCCAGGTGGAAACCATTCGGATGATTCAGACGGCTTTCGGTGACGATGCTATGGGAATCACACAGATTAAGGAGCGGTACAACCGGTTTAAAGACGTCCGCACAACGGTGGAGAGCGAGCCACGCTCTGGTCGGCCATCAACATGCTGAAATGACCAGATCATTTCCAAAGTGAACGCTGTGGTGATGCAGGACCATCGTGTGACTATCCGAAAATTGGGGAAGAGGTGGACATCAGTACTTTTTCGGCACATTCCACTGTGACAGAAGATTTGGCAATGAAAATAGTGGCTGTGAAATTCGTGCCAAAGCGCTGACGGCAGAGCAAAAGCACCTCTGTGTTGAAGTCTCACAGGACATGCTGTGACATGCCCACCTCTTCCACAATTTCTCGGATAGTCACACGACTGAAAAGTCACCAAAAGCCATCTGAATCATCCAAATGGTTTCCACCTGGCTGTCACCCAGTTTCTGGCAAAATTTGATGCGGCGCTGCTCCAGTCATTCCGTCTTTATCCTTGAAATGACAATCTGCCGAGCACACTACACATGTCCTCACACAAAGGCTGCTTACCAGCAAATTATGCAATTGACAGGCGTGAAAAAGTTCACGCATGCGCATGAAGGTTCAAGGTTGGCTGATGCAAGCATACGTGATTCAAATCCATCAGGTTTTTGCAAAAAATAAAAAGGTCCGACACTTTTCTAACAGACCTCGTAGTTAGACCAGCTACTGTACACTGCACGGCTTAGAGATGGTCACACTAACAAAAAGACAGGAGGCAGAGCTGGAGGTGGAAAAGTTGAACATGTTACAATTTTCTTTGGGAGTGACGAGGATGGACAAGATTAGGACTGAACTTATCAGAGGGGCAGTGCAGTCCAAGGTTTATGGATGTGCTGAGGGAGGACATGCAGTTATTTGGTGTGACAGAGGAAGATGTAGAGGACAGCGTAAGATGGATACAGATGATTTGTTGTGGCAACCACTAATGGAAGCAGCCAAAAGAAGAACTGAGGTGACCACAGGCTGTCTTTGATAATAGGCGTCACACTGTCACAGTCTTACTCTGTCTGGCTTTGTTTTGTCACCTCCTGTTTTATTTTGATATTTTTTGCATCTGCTTGCATCTTCTATTTTTTTCCTGTTTTCCCTCACACCAGTTCCTCATTTATTTAAGTCTATCTTTCTGGTTGCCAGAATGTCTTGTGCTTTACCAGATCTTTCAGCGATCATATCTCCTGGTGTTTTCTAGTTACCATCCTTTACTGTCTGTCTGTTTTGATTTCAGCCTGCTCCCTTTGATGTTGGAAGCTGCTATGACTGTCTCTCATGTTTTGACCACCTGCCTGTTTACTGGACTCTGTGTCACTTTTCACAGATTTGATTGATACACAAATTGATTTTTATGTCCACCTAGAAATTTGCTTTTCGCTTGAATGTGGATAAAGAACTGTGTGCTTTCTCTTTAGTGGCACTCTCTAATAAAAGAACCCCCGTTGTGTTTCAGTCATTACAATAAGTCTCTTTTGTTGGATCCTTAGGTAACATTGAAATTACTTTGTGCTAAACAAATGGTTACTTATAGGAAGACTCCAATGAAGAAGGTCATTGTCATTGCGGAGGAATGGTTGGTAAAACATTTTGGCCATGTGTTGCATTCCATTGGTTATGATCCAATGTGCAGAGGCATCAGTGTTGAGGACCCCAAAAACTGGTAAGCGCCAAGGACGTAATAAAATCATCAGCGTTTATTTATTTACATGTTTGTCTGTCTGTTAGCAGGATTACGGCAAAACTACTGCATAGATTTTGACGACTTTTTCACCACTGATACACATTAAGCCATGGAAGACTCCATTAAATTTTGGAGGTGCTTCGGATCCAGATTCTGGATCAAGGTTTCACTTAATATAGGCTTTGAAGGATTATGTCAAAACTACTTCACAGATTTTCACCAAATTTGCACCGCAGATAGATATGTCCAAAGAAGACTCCATTAAATTTTGGAAGTGATCCAGATCTGGATTCTGAATCGAGTTTCACTTTATAGCCTTTTAAGGATTATGTCAAAACTACTTTACGGATTCTCACCAAATATGCACTACAAATAGATATTAGGGCATGGAAGACTCCACTGAATTTTGGAGGTGGTCTACGTCCGGATCTGGATTCTGACCTAGGATTTCACTTTAAATAGGCTTTGAAGGATTACATCAAAACTACTTCACAGATTCTTATCAAATTTTCACCAGAGATAGATATTAGGCCAAAAAAAGACTCAATTAAGTTTTGGAGGTGATCCAGATCTGGATTCTGGACCAAATTTCACTTTATATAGGCTTTGAAGGATTACTTCAAAACTACTTTACGGATTCTAACCAAATTTGCACAACAAATAGATATTAGGGTATGGAACACTCTACTGAATTTTGGAGGTGGTCTACGTCCGGATCTGGATTCTGACCTAGGATTTCACTTTAAATAGGCTTTGAAGGATTACATCAAAACTACTTCACAGATTCTTATCAAATTTTCACCACAGATAGATATTAAGCCAAAGAAGACTCCATTAACTTTTGGAGGTGATCCAGATCTGGATTCTGGACCAAATTTCACTTTATATAGGCTTTGAAGGATTACTTCAAAACTACTTTATGGATTCTCACCAAATTTGCACAACAAAAAGATATTAGGGCATGGAACACTCCACTGAATTCTGGAGGTGATCCGGATGCGGATTGGCGGACGTCAGAAATCTGTTTGCTCTTGTTGATTCTCGATCTGAGAAATAAGTTGTGATTGAACATTAAAGCATTGGAATGTGTTTAATTAATGCGATGTCAAGTGTTGAATTTGTTCTGAAACCAGCCAATCATCACATTTTTCTCCTTCACCCTAAATTCTCCATCTCGTGTGTCCATTCTTGTGAACTGTTCCCACATACATGCTCTCATGCGCTGACATCCTCACTGCACTCACACTGAGGACCAGTGATTGTGGAGACGTTTGGCATTCCCTGAAGTTATGCTTTCTAAGCTGAGGCCATTGTTGTGTGTAATGACACTTGACATGAGGTAACATGGTGAAGTGGTCAGGGCAGCGGCAATGAGCAAGAGGGCAAAATCAGAGGCTAGAAAGCAAAACTTGAACAAATGAGATGTGAACCGTTTTAGGTTATTTTGCAAACATCTCAAATTGTAGGATATGATTGTTGTTAGCAGTCAAGAGGAAAGTCAGTGTTTTCTCAGCACCTGATCTGAATCATGATGTTTTAGAAAAGATTCATGCCTATTTGTTCTCTATCTGCAGAGCAATGTCTCAGACTGACATGAACATTTTTCTCAAAGGTTACCTGGTGCAAGGCAGAGAATCTAGGAATGTTTTGTTGTTGTTGTTCCCAAGAATTCCCCTTGTCAAATTTACTTGGAATTTTTGAGTGAAAAAAAAAACTTATAGAATCAGATTTTGATTCTGAAAGCTTTGTTGTGAAAGTGTAGGAACACGGACCCACAACAGGGGGCGCAATGAACGGACAATGGAGAGAGTAAATAACAAGATTTACTACTGAAACAAGCACGAGTAATACAACAAACACAATTTGGGGTCGAATCCGCTGGTGTCGTGTGGGCAGGCTCGAAGGTAGGAGACGTCTGTCTCAGTCGAACCGGAACCACCCAGATCTCCTCTGCCACCGAACCCTGGAAATACTGGAACCGCCAAGTCCCGAATTCCCAGGTAGCCACTGCCTCCGCTCGTCGGATCCGGTACTGCTGGCAGGAGAGAGCAACAACACACAGGAGTGGATGAACGCACCCAGTAACAGAGAGGGGAGAAGCCGCCTCCACCTCTTGGCAAAGTATAGCAGGAAGGTGAGTACTTATCCAAAGAATGAGGTTTTCAGTAGTCACCAGTCCTGAAAAAGGTTTTAACAGTCTTAGCTGATGATGCAATGTATAACTGCAGAGAATACTACCTTGGTCTTAGGCGATATCTCGGCACTGAGGTGGAGACGCCGTCCTCCTGATATACCTCGGTGCTGAGTAGAACAGCTGTGTCTGGTGATGGGTGACAGCTGTCACCCAGGCTACTCCCATGATGCGGCAGCGCCCTCTGGTGCCTGGAGCCCGCACTCCAGGCAGGGCGCCCTCTGGTGGTGGTGGGCCAGCAGTACCTCCTCTTCAGCGGCCCACACAACAGGACCCCCCCCTCAACGGGCGCCTCCTGGCGCACGACCGGGCTTGTCCGGATGGCGTCGGTAGAAGTCGGCCAGGAGGGCCGGGTCCAGGATGAAGCCCTTCTTCACCCAGGAGCGCTCCTCGGGGCCGTACCCCTCCCAGTCCACCAGATACTGAAAACCCCGGCCCATCCGACGGACGTCAAGGAGCCGGCGGACAGTCCAAGCCGGTGCTCCGTCGATGATCCGGGCAGGAGGCGGCGCCGGACCCGGGGTGCAGAGGGGTGAGGTGTGAAGAGACTTGATCCGGGAAACATGGAAGACTGGATGGATCCGCAGTGAGGCCGGAAGCTGGAGCCTCACTGTGGCGGGGTTGATGACCTTGAGGATCTTATAAGGTCCGATGTACCGTTCTTGCAGTTTTGGAGAATCAACCTGTAGGGGAATGTCCTTCGTGGACAACCAGACCTCCTGCCCAGGACGATACTTGGGGGCCGGGGCTCGCCGCCGGTCTGCATGTTTCTTCGCCCTCGTCCGGGCCTGCAACAAGGCAGAGCGGGCGGCCCGCCACACCCGACGGCACTTCCGTAGGTGGGCCTGGACCGAGGGCACACCGACCTCTCCCTCAACCACCGGAAACAAGGGGGGCTGATACCCCAAGCACACCTCAAACGGGGAGAGGCCGGTGGCTGATGACACTTGGCTGTTGTGGGCGTACTCGATCCAGGCCAGGTGGGTCAGGGGGCTAACTACCTGACTGTAGCCCTTAATGAACCTCCTATAAAAATTAGCAAAACCGAGGAACTGTTGCAGCTTCCTACGGCTTGTAGGTTGGGGCCAATCTCTCACCGCCGCAACCTTGGCCGGGTCCGGGGTGACGGAGTTAGAGGAGATGATAAACCCCAGGAAGGACAAAGAAGTGCGGTGGAACTCACACTTCTCGCCCTTCACAAACAGGCGGTTCTCCAACAACCGCTGCAGGACCTGACGGACATGCCGGACATGAGTCTCAGGATCCGGGGAAAAGATGAGTATATCGTCCAGATACACGAAGACGAACCGGTGCAGGAAGTCCCGCAGGACATCGTTTACCAACGCTTGGAAGGTCGCGGGAGCGTTAGTGAGACCGAACGGCATGACCAGGTACTCAAAATGGCCCAACGGGGTGTTAAATTCCGTCTTCCATTCGTCTCCCTTCCGGATCCGAACCAAATGATAGGCATTCCTAAGATCAAGTTTGGTGAAGATATTGGCTCCATGCAAGGGGGTGAACACCGAATCCAACAGGGGCAACGGGTATCGATTGCGAACCGTGATTTCGTTCAACCCCCTATAGTCAATGCATGGACGAAGCCCGCCATCCTTTTTACCCACAAAAAAGAAACCAGCACCCATCGGAGAGGTGGAATTCCGGATCAACCCGGCAGCTAATGAGTCCCGGATGTAGGTCTCCATTGATTCACGCTCCGGCCGTGAGAGGTTGTACAGCCTACTGGACGGAAACTCACTGCCTGGAACCAAATCAATGGCACAATCGTACGGGCGGTGAGGAGGAAGCGTGAGAGCCAGATCCTTGCTGAACACATCAGCGAGGTCATGGTACTCCGCTGGCACCGCCTTCAGATTGGGCTGGACTCGGACCTCCTCCTTAGCTTGGGAGCCGGGAGGAACCGAGGAACCTAGACACTCCCGATGGCAGGTTTCGCTCCACTGAACCACTACCCCGGACGGCCAATCAATCCGGGGATTGTGCTTTAGCATCCATGGAAACCCTAAAACCACACGGGAGGTGGCCTGAGTCACGAAGAACTCGATCACCTCCCGGTGGTTACCTGACACCACCAGAGTTACTGGAGGTGTCTTATGTGTGATTGGTGGGAGTAGGGAGCCATCTAGCGCCCGAACCTGCACAGGCGAGGTAAGAGCCACCAGAGGGAGCCCTATCTCCCTGGCCCATCTACTGTCAAGCAGATTCCCCTCAGAGCCCGTGTCCACCAGTGCTGGGGCCTTCAGGGTTGAATCCTCATAAAGGATCGTGACTGGGAGTCATGTAGCAATGTGGGTGTGTCCCACGTGAATGTTTTGGCCCACCCCTGGCCCAGTCTCTAGGGGCGGGCGTTGGAGTTTAACCGCTCGGGGCAGTCGTTTGCCATATGCTCACTCGAGCCACAAACATAACAAGCTCCGTGGGCCCGCCTCCTTTGTGCTCCAGGTGCCCTAAATGTTGCCCTGCTCGTGTCCATAGCTTCGTCAGCAGGGGGAGCCATAGGCGCACGGAGCGCAGGAACAGAGGAGCGTGGGGAGGGCGGAGCTCGATCGGACCCGGAAGGGAGAGGGACGACGCGTGCCTGGCCACGCCCTTCGCCTCGTTCCCGACGGCGTTCTTCTAACCGGTTGTCGAGTCGTATGACTAGATCGATGAGCCCATCTAAATCCCGCGGTTCGTCCTTAGCCACCAGGTGCTCTTTTAGGACCAGAGACAGTCCGTTTACAAAGGCAGCGCGGAGGGCAGTGCTATTCCAGCCGGATCTCGCCGCCGCGATGCGGAAGGCGACTGCATAGGCAGCTGCGCTCCGACGTCCCTGTCGTATGGACAGTAGTGCGGTTGAAGCGGACTCTCCTCTGTTGGGATGATCGAACACCGTTCTGAGCTCCCGTACAAACCCATCGTATGTATGAAGGAGCCGTGAGTTCTGCTCCCAGAGCGCTGTAGCCCAAGCGCGTGCCTCCCCGCGAAGCAGAGTTATCACATAAGCTACTTTGCTAGCATCAGTCACGTACATCACGGGACACTGAGCGAAGACGAGCGAACACTGCATAAGAAAGTCCGCGCACGTCTCCACACAGCCTCCGTATGGTTCTGGAGGGCTTATGTATGCTTCTGGGGACGGAGGGAGGGACCGTTGAATGACCAGTGGAACGTTACTTTCGCACGCAGGGTCCTCGGGAGGGAGAGCCGCAGCGGCGCCCGAAGGGCGCGCCTCCACTTGTGCGGCGAGAGCCTCCACCCTGCGGTTTAGGAGAAGGTGCTGCTCGGTCATTAAGTCGATCCTAGAGGTGAAAGCGGTGAGGATCCGCTGCAACTCACCGATTACCCCTCCCGAAGCCTCCGCCGCGCCTTGGTCTTCCATTGGCCGTTCAACAGCCGGTTGACGCCCCTCGGGATCCATGACGCTGGCCGAGATATCCTGTTGTGAAAGTGTAGGAACACGGACCCACAACAGGGGGCGCAATGAACGGACAATGGAGAGAGTAAATAACAAGATTTACTACTGAAACAAGCACGAGTAATACAACAAACACAATTTGGGGTCGAATCCGCTGGTGTCGTGTGGGCAGGCTCGAAGGTAGGAGACGTCTGTCTCAGTCGAACCGGAACCACCCAGATCTCCTCTGCTACCGAACCCTGGAAATACTGGAACCGCCAAGTCCCGAATTCCCAGGTGGCCACTGCCTCCGCTCGTCGGATCCGGTACTGCTGGCAGGAGAGAGCAACAACACACAGGAGTGGATGAACGCACCCAGTAACAGAGAGGGGAGAAGCCGCCTCCACCTCTTGGCAAAGTATAGCAGGAAGGTGAGTACTTATCCAAAGAATGAGGTTTTCAGTAGTCACCAGTCCTGAAAAAGGTTTTAACAGTCTTAGCTGATGATGCAATGTATAACTGCAGAGAATACTACCTTGGTCTTAGGCGATATCTCGGCACTGAGGTGGAGACGCCGTCCTCCTGATATACCTCGGTGCTGAGTAGAACAGCTGTGTCTGGTGATGGGTGACAGCTGTCACCCAGGCTACTCCCATGATGCGGCAGCGCCCTCTGGTGCCTGGAGCCCGCACTCCAGGCAGGGCGCCCTCTGGTGGTGGTGGGCCAGCAGTACCTCCTCTTCAGCGGCCCACACAACAAGCTTTCCAAGTAAATTTTACAAAGGAAATTTTACTTGTGTATATTAGTTTTTCTAATATAGTAATATAGCACTTGACAGATCCAAAGTTTTGCACACAATGACTTGGCTTCATCCTTTAGGTTGTTCTCCTGCTCTTAAATGCAAGCAGGTGCTGGTTCTTTAATCAAAAGTTTACAAAGAACCCAAAATTATGGCTATTAGTAATTCAGAAGCTTTAACAAGTAATCACTCTCCTTGTCACTCTCGCAGACATAAATTAAATAACATGAAAGTTTCACTTGACAGAAATATTGCAGCACACACAACTCTTACATGATCGGTTGAAACAATTTACTGCACCACAAGCCATTTCTAAAAAAAATGCTCACAAAGGAAGCACTCACTCATGCGAACAATAACTGTTAGTATCGCATTATGTGATGCTCAAGTCTTCAAATAGATAATATCATTTTCATTACACATGAACAATTAAATCCAGCGTGACTCGCTCCTTTAAGGTGCTTGTCTCAGTCAGGTCATCACCCACAGTCTGAAAAACAGACAAATTAATAAAGTGTTATTTTAATAATAGTTTGTGTTCATTGGTGGTTTGAGAGGTGCGTATCGCCACTTAATGCAAAGGAATGTGTGGAATCAGGGCAGTAATTCTAAGTCAATACAATGCATAACGTGAAACAATAAAATTAAAAATAAAATAATCAAACCATGAAAAACATCTGAACAACATAAAGAAACAGGAGAAGATTGATCATTTTTAGCACAATCACACAGCATTTCTACAAATGTTTAGTAATTACTGAACCTTGGGCTGTGCTATGACTCTAAGAAAAAGGGCTGTTTTTTTTGTTTTTCAAGACTTAAATGACAGAGCAACTTCATTAATTATTTTACATTCTGTAGTTAATATGTATAGAACTTTTCTGATGAAAATAAATACATAATTAAATTTTTACACATTTAAAAATCACTATTCACATTTTTATTTTGGCCAGAGCCTGGAGCTTGCTGTATATGACAGTTCCTTGATGTCTGGAGGACACTATAGGTCATATCATATTTTTGGTTCTTCTGCGGAATTGAAAGATAATTAGACCATGATTGAGTACTATTGTTCGTGTTTACACATAGGTTACAACCAATCACAACACAAAAAACACATCATTCCTGAACATTCACCAGCTGGGCTGGTCCACGCTGGACTGGAGTTAAAGAACAGTGCTGTGAATGTGTTGAAGTACATAAATACTACACAATGAAAGGGCTGACATTTAAGGTCTGCATAAACACACCAGTAATCCAATGGATTGTGTTTCAGAATATTATCAGTTATCAAGTTGTTCACCAATGAATATGGCTTTTTACACCCTTCAGAAAACCACCTCAGGGTATACGGTTTTCTGAAGGGTGTGTAAAGCCATATTCATTGGTGAACAACTTGATAACGATTTTATCATATACAGTGGTCCCTCGTTTATTGCGGGAGTTACGTTCTAAAAATAACCCGCGATAGGCAAAATCTGCGAAGTAGTCAGCGTTATTTTTTACAATTATTATAGATGTTTTAAGGCTGTAAAACCCCTCACTACACACTTTATACACTTTTCTCAAACAGGCATTAACATTTTCTCACTTTTCTGTCTTGTGTAAAGGCTCAAAGTTCAAACCATAGTAGAAAAAAAATAGAACGTTTTCCTATAAATAATTATGATGGCTTATACAACCAACAAATTTAATTTTAACGATCAACCTATGAGGTTGGACACGTAAGAAATTATTAATAGTGACTCACTAGTATTTCACAGTTCCTCTGACCGCGCCTCTTCATCGTGGTGCCGCTCTGCTGTCCGGATTGGCTGATTACTAAGGCGACATTCATTTTGTGGGTTTTATTCAGGTGGTATGAAAAATATTATCCGTCCGCGAAAAGAGTGTATTGCTATTTATTCTTTAGTGTTTTATCCAATCATATTGACATATCATTTATAGGTATATGATATTCCTATTTATTTCTCAGTTTTTTTGTTTTTGTTTTTGTTTTTTGATGAGACTGGACTAAACCAAATCAAAACTAGGGTCAGGAAAATTATTGACCATGGTGCCGTTGGGAATGCCCCTGGAAAATGAAGAAATATGACCATGTGCACAGTCGTTAACCAGTAAGGTGTCCATCACCATGCCAACCGTCTTACCTACAGCACTGTCCTTCTAATCATGTTCCTGGGCACACAATATGGCATCCTCATTCCAGCCGAGCAGACGGCTGGAGCAGAACAGCCCAGGTATGTTGTCATCTGGGACAACATGACTTCCCACTGGGCTGCTCTGCTTTGCAACTAGTTCATCGACCACCCACAATTTATTGTCCTTCCGCTTCCTAGAGCCAGTGGAAGAGGTTAATGTTGTTGTTCTTGTTGTTTCAATGCGATGCAAGGTGTGTGACCCACCAGCCTCTTGCATCCATGCCTGTTCTGCAGGCAGTGGAGGAACCATGTTGTGAAGTCAGTGTGGAGCAACAAAGGCTGCACTGGCTTGAAATGTTTATCCCAAGGAAGCATCATCAAACAAGTTTCAAGACAGACTCACTACGAATACCACATTTAAGATTAGATTAGACAGAACTTTATTGATCTCTTGGGAAGACTCCTTCAGGGAAATTGAGGTTCCAGCAGCATTGTATCAGCACACAGGGTAAGAAGCACACAGAGTATCAAAAGTGAAAGTAAAAAAGAAAAACAGTTTGCAATAATAAATATAAATACACAATATAAATACCAGACATCTTAATCAATACTGGTTTACTGGCTACTACTGTTCCTCTCCTTCCTGTCCTCTGTCTTCCTGTTACTTCTCCTCCCCCTGAGTGAGGAGTTGTACAGTCTGATGGTCTGAGGGACAAAGGAGTTTTTCAGTCTGTTGGTCCTGCACTTGGGAAGGAGCAGTCTGTGGCTGAAGAGGCTCCTCTAGTTGTTGATGACGGTGTGCAGAGGGTGACGGGCATCGTCCATAATGTCCAGCACTTTGGCCAGTGTTCTCTTCTCTGCCACCGTCACCAGAGAGTCCAGCTTCATGCTAAGCACAAAGCCAGCCCGCCTGATCAGTTTCTCCAGCCTGGATGTGTCCTTGGATGTGCTGCCCACCCAGCACACCATGGTGTAAAAGAGGATGCTGACTGCTACGGACTGGTAGAACATCCACAGGAGGTTCCTGCAGATGTTAATACAGTAAGCTGTCTCTGAGAAAATCAGGCGGGTAGCCATGCAGGTGTCTGGATGGCCCGACTTGGATTTTGATGAAATTTTCACCAATTACCCTTCAAATAGATTAATTAGGCATGGTGAAGTTTATTTTTCATCAGATCCATTTTTAGTCCATTCTAAATTTGATCTCAAAACACCCAGAGAATCCCTTATATTAAAATATCAACCTAGTCTCACGGCAAGTCGTGATTCAGCAGCACGAAATATACATTAATCTATTGATACATGATATTGTGATGACAAGCGCCTCATTTTCATCACGGCAGCACAAATTCATTCTCATTCATTCCGTGATGGCTGCACAAAATTAAAAGTGAAGCGGGGGGTCGGGGTGGTTATGGTTAGGGTGGGGGGAAAGAGTAGGATTAGGTTATGTGTTAAGGTTAGGGTTGGGGGTAGGAGTAGGGTTAGGAATAGTGAGTTAAAAAAACCCTGTCACGAAAATTTGATTCATTTCATCACAGGAGCACGAAAAAAAAACCCATGAGACCGGGCTGTAAAATATATAGTAAAAATGGCCAAATTTGACAAAGCAGTTTTCAAATCTGAGCATGTGGTTAGAAAAACTGAACATGATGCATCATCAGGGATGCCCTGAACCTCTGTAAACCGTTGTTCATTCAGTGGAACTTTTCCTTATATTTCTATAATCAAGACTTTTTGAATTTTATAGGCGGACGCTTTTAGGGCCAAATCCTGGTGAGTGGGATTTGTGTGATCCAATTACATTTGGATCACATGATCCAATTACATTTTTTCTGCAAATCTGATTAGTTAATCATGTGAGATTTCAGACCATATAATATCAGGGTAACCATTTCAGATTTGGATGTATTATTCCACGCCCTGAGTGGTGTTCTGACAAGATGTCATTCCTGTTGAGAAGCCAGCCCTCTGTGCAACTACCGGAGGGCTGGCGGGACGCGGAACTGTCGATTTAAGCACTAGATGCACATCTCGACAGAACACCGGCCGCGCGTGCTGCTAGGCAGATGTCATAATGGCATTGTTAGTTGAGAGTGAGAGAACATCGCATACCGATGACGATGCCAAAATGGATGAATTTAAGCTACCATATGAAAGTATTGATGTGAATTCTGATACAGAATTACCGTTTGACATTTAATGGATTTTCACATGTGATGGATTACTCCGTGCGCTGACCACTGTTGTAGCAATGCTGTCTCGACGGTAAGCCTCGCCGAACTAGTTACCTACAGAAAAATAAACAGTGCAAACGATGGAATTGGATTAGAATGGGAATAACTCCATTTTGTCTGCTGATTTGTGGATGTTCATGCTGTTTTGCCGTCGCAAATATCCGTAAAACTCCTTTTTACCGGCTCTGTTAACGCGTCACCAGTAAAGCTTAATTTGCAACTGTATAACCAGCATAAACATCCACAAACCATCAGACACAGCAGGGTTATTCCCTAAATCAGGGGTGGCCAAGTTCGGTCATCGAGAGCCACATTCCTGACACTCTTAGTTGTCTCCCGCTCCAACACACCTGAATCCAATGAAAGGCTCATTAAAAGTCTGCTAACGAGTCTTTCATTGGATTCAGGTGTGTTGGAGCAGGGAGACAACTAAGAGTGTCAGGAATGTGGCTCTCGAGGACCGAACTTGGCCACCCCTGCCCTAAATGTAACGGATTTTGATTTCAAATTTTGAATTGACCACAGATGGGGTAAAATTTGGTCTGATGAAAAAACAATCTTTACCATGCCTAATCAATCTATTTGAAGGGTAACTGGTGAAAATTGAATCAAAATCCGAGTCAGGACATCCGGACAAGGTGGGTACTCCAGGCCGTCGGGTGCGCGGCTGTCACACAGCGTAGTGTCTGCTCCAGTTCTTGGTTGGCCCGTTCTGCTTGCCCGTTGGTCTGGGGGTGATACCCAGACGAGAGGCTGACCGTGGCCCCCAGCTCCCGGCAGAAGCTCCTCCAAACGTGTGAGGAAAACTGGGGACCGCGATCGGAGACGATGTCTGATGGTATCCCATGCAGACGGACGACGTGGTGGACCAGGAGGTCCGCTGTCTCCTGGGCCGTTGGTAGCTTCGGGAGGGCCACGAAGTGGGCCGCCTTGGAGAAACGGTCCACTATCGTGAAGATGACGGTGTTCCCCTGGGACGGCGGGAGACCCGTGACAAAGTCCAGGCCGATGTGGGACCAGGGGCGATGTGGGACGGGCAGCGGCTGCAGCAGCCCTGAGGTCTTCCGATGGTCGGCCTTGCCCCTGGCGCAGGTGGTACAGGCCTGGACGTAGCCCCGGATGTCGGCCTCCAGGGATGCCCACCAGAAGCGCTGCCGGACGACTGCCACGGTCCTTCGCACCCCAGGGTGACAGGAGAGCTTAGAACCATGACAGAAGTCCAGTACTGCAGCTCTGGCTTCCGGTGGGACGTAGAGTCTGTTCTTTGGTCCGGTTCCGGGGTCCGGGTCTCGTGTCAGGGCCTCCCGGACGGTCTTCTCTACGTCCCAGGTGAGGGCGGCCACGATAGCGGACTCCGGGATGATGGGATCCGGGGGATCCGACGATTCCGTTTTGACTTCGTCTTCATGGACCCGGGACAATGCATCCGATCTCTGATTTTTGGTCCCGGGACGGTAGGTGATCCGGAAGTCAAAACGGCCAAAGAACAGTGACCAGCGGGCTTGCCTGGGGTTCAGCCGCTTGGCGGTCCTGATGTACTCCAGGTTCCGATGGTCAGTGAAAACCGTGAATGGCACGGACGTTCCCTCCAACAGATGTCTCCACTCTTCAAGGGCCTCTTTCACCGCAAGGAGTTCTCGATTGCCGACGTCATAGTTCCGTTCGGCCGGGGTCAACCTGCGGGAAAAATAGGCACACGGGTGAAGAACCTTATCGGTCTTCCCGCTCTGGGAGAGCACAGCTCCTATCCCTGAGTCCGAGGCGTCCACTTCAACCACTAACTGGCGACTAGGATCGGGCTGCACCAGAACGGGTGCAGACGAGAAGCGCCGTTTCAACTCCTTGAACGCGGCATCGCAACGATCCGACCAGGTGAAGGGGACTTTTGGTGAGGTCAGGGCTGTCAGGGGGCTAACTACCTGACTATAGCCCTTAATGAACCTCCTGTAGAAATTAGCAAAGCCGAGGAACTGTTGCAGCTTCCTACGGCTAGTCGGTTGGGGCCAGTCTCTCACCGCCGCAACCTTGGCCGGATCAGGAGCGATGGAGTTCGGGGAGATGATGAACCCCAAGAAAGACAAAGACGTGCGGTGAAACTCACACTTCTCGCCCTTCACAAACAGTCGGTTCTCCAACAACCGCTGCAGGACCTGACGGACATGCCGGACATGAGTCTCAGGATCCGGGGAAAAGATGAGTATATCGTCTAGATACACGAAGACGAACCGGTGCAGGAAATCCCGCAAGACATCATTTACCAATGCTTGGAAAGTCGCGGGAGCGTTAGTGAGACCGAACGGCATGACCAGGTACTCGAAATGACCTAACGGGGTGTTAAATGCCGTCTTCCATTCGTCTCCCTTCCGGATCCGAACCAGGTGGTACGCATTCCTAAGATCAAGCTTGGTGAAAATCCTGGCTCCATGCAAGGGGGTGAACACTGAATCCAACAAGGGCAACGGGTATCGGTTGCGAACCGTGATTTCGTTCAGCCCCCTGTAATCGATGCATGGACGAAGTCCGCCATCTTTCTTTCCCACAAAAAAGAAACCGGCACCCATCGGGGAGGTGGAATTCCGGATCAACCCGGCAGCTAACGAGTCCCGGATGTAGGTCTCCATTGATTCGCGCTCCGGCCGTGAGAGGTTGTACAGCCTACTGGACGGGAACCCACTGCCTGGAACCAAATCAATGGCACAATCATACGGGCGGTGGGGAGGGAGCGTGAGAGCCAGATCCTTGCTGAACACGTCCGCAAGATCGTGGTACTCCGCCGGCACCGTCCTCAGATTGGGCGGGACTCTGACCTCCTCCTTAGCTTGGGAGCCGGGAGGAACCGAGGAACCTAGACACTCCCGATGGCAGGTCTCGCTCCACTGCACCACCACCCCGGACGGCCAATCGATCCGGGGATTGTGCTTCAACATCCAGGGAAAGCCCAAAACCACACGGGAGGTGGCCTGAGTCACAAAGAACTCGATCACCTCCCGGTGGTTACCTGACACCACCAGAGTTACAGGTGGTGTCTTATGCGTGATCGGAGGGAGTAGGGAGCCATCTAGTGCCCGAACCTGTACGGGTGAGGCAAGAGCCACCAGAGGGAGCCCTATCTCCCTAGCCCATCTGCTATCCAACAGATTCCCCTCAGAGCCCGTGTCCACCAGTGCTGGGGCCTTCAGGGTAGAATCCTCATACAGGATCGTGACTGGGAGTCGTGTGGCAATGTGGGTGTGTCCCACGTGAATGTCTCGGCCCACCCCTAGCCCAGTCTCTAGGGGCGGGCGTTTGGCATTTGACCGCTCGGGGCAGTCTCTCACATGGTGCTCTATTGAACCACAAACAAGACACGCTCCGTGGGTCCATCTCCTCTGTGCATCTGGTGCCGTAAATGTTGCCCTACTCGTGTCCCTAGCTTCATCAGTAGGGGGAGCTGTGACCCCACGGAGAACAGGGGCTGTGGAGCATGGGGAAGGCGGAGCGCGGTCGGAACCGGAAGGGAGAGGGACAGCGCGTGCCCGGCCATGCCTTTCGTCTCGTTCCCGCCGACGTTCTTCTAACCGGTTGTCCAACCGTATGACAAGATCAATGAGCCCATCTAAATCCCGCGGTTCGTCCTTAGCCACCAGGTGCTCTTTAAGAACCAAAGACAGTCCGTTTACAAAGGCGGCGCGGAGGGCAGTGCTATTCCAGCCGGACCTCGCAGCCGCGATGCGGAAGTCGACTGCATAGGCAGCTGCGCTCCGGCGCCCCTGTCTTATTGACAGTAGCACTGTTGAAGCGGTTTCTCCTCGATTGGGGTGATCGAACACAGTTCTGAGCTCCCTCACAAACCCATCGTATATCTGAAGGAACCGTGAGTTCTGCTCCCAGAGCGCTGTAGCCCAAGCGCGTGCCTCCCCGCGAAGCAGGTTTATCACATAAGCTACTTTGCTAGCATCAGCCGCGTACATCACGGGACGCTGTGCGAAGACGAGCGAACACTGCATAAGAAAATCTGCGCACGTCTCCACACAGCCGCCGTACGGTTCTGGAGGGCTTATGTATGCTTCTGGGGAAGGAGGGAGGGGTCGTTGAACGACCAGTGGAACGTCACTATTACGCGCAGGGTCGACGGGAGGGAGAGCCGCAGCGGCGCCCGGGGGGCGCGCTTCCACTTGTGCGGCGAGAGCCTCCACCCTGCGGTTCAGGAGAACGTTCTGCTCGGTCATTAAGTCCATCCGAGTGGTGAAAGCGGTGAGGATCCGCTGCAACTCACCGATTACCCCTCCCGAAGACGCCTGCGCGCCCTGGTCTTCCATTGGCCGTTCAACAGCCGGTTGACGCCCCTCGGGATCCATGACATTGGCCGAGATATCCTGTTGTGAAAGTGTAGGAACACGGACCCACAGCAGGGGGCGCAAATGAACGGACAATGGAGAAGGTAAATAACAAGGTTTTACTGTTGTGAAACGTGCACAACCAATACAACAATCGACAATTTGGGGTTAAGCCGAATTCCACTGGTGTCGTGTGGGCAGGCTCGAAGGTAGGAGACGTCCGTCCAAGTCGAACCGGAACCACCCAGATTTCCTCTGCCATCGAACCCTGGAAGTACTGGAACCGCCAAGTCCCAAATTCCCAGGTGGCCACTGCCTCCGCTCGTCGGATCCGGTACTGCTGGCAAGAGAACAACAAACACACAGGTGTGGATGCGGCTGCACCCAGTAACACGGAGAGGGGAGAAGCCGCCTCCACCTCACGTCACAATACTGCAGGAAGGTGAGTACTTATCCGAAGCAACGGCTTTTTGTAGACAGCTGTCCTGCAATGTTCAACAACAAAGATAATATAATAATGTAAGAAATACAGCAGAGAACATTACCTCTATCTTAAGGCGATATCTCGGCACTGAGGTGGAGACGCCGTCCTGGTGATATACCTCCGTGCTGAGTGGAGTCAGCTGTGTCCAGTGATGGGTGACAGCTGTCACCCTGGCTGCTCTCGTGAGGCGGCAGCGCCCTCTGGTGCCTGGAGCCCGCACTCCAGGCAGGGCGCCCTCTAGTGGTGGTGGGCCAGCAGTACCTCCTCTTCAGCGGCCCACACAACACCTTCCTCTACAGGCGGTTGGTGCAGGTTGTCCAGTCCAGTCTGCTGTCCAGCCAAAGCCCGAGCAGTGTACCTGTCTGTGTTTTTCTAGGAGACATTGTCCAAGTCCACCGATACCAGCCTTGGCTGCAGACGTAAGTTGCGATGGACTGGTGTCCTGTCATGGGAGACTTGTAGACCCTCATTTGCTTGATGCCGTGGTATCCAGGAAAATACACCACCGCTGATGGGTTCCAGGGCCTATATGAAACATCTACCCTACAAACATGTGCTAATTGCTTCATTTCAACTCCATCGTAGTGAGGCAACATGACACTGTCCAAATACTTATTGACCTGACTGAAGAATGAGTCCCTGTGACTCTGGTTAATCCATAATTGGCTGTTAAAAAAAAAAAAAAAAACTAAAAGAAAACTTTTGGCCTCTGATTCAGACCAAAGAAAGGATGTGACCAGAATGATTCATCCGCAGACAGAAGCCACGCTTGTGTTAACAAGGTCTGGCATGTACAGAGGTGCATGGTGGGCTGCCTAATGAAAAGCAGATCCGTGTGTGTGTGTGTGTGTGTGTGTGTACTGCATACCTCAGTAAGGAGGTGTGACACTGTATTGCCTGTTGTTCCCCAATAAACTGCTTCCTGTTTGGAGCTTCATATAAACAGCAAACAGATCTGCTGTCACATGATGTCTTATAGGAGACCACTGACTACTGATATTGTTAATCTACAGTACTGTGAAAACAGGTATGGAGTGATTTTGAGGAGTAATGGGAGTACGGAGATACGGAGAGATACAGGTAAAGCCACGACCCAGAGACTCACAGGAAACAGACAATCCAGTGTCACCTCAACAAACAGGTCATTCAAATAACAGTTATGTACCTTTAATGAAGTTCAGACAGTTATATATCCTCAGACCAGGCAAGAAGCATTTTTTTTTAAGTTATCATGTGAACAGTAGGTGGGTGGCATACAGTTTGTATTGATACATTTAAAATTTGTTTTACCTGATTACTAGCCCTAAATTTCCATCATCCAAACTTTTTTGGAATGTGTTCCAGGCCTTAAATACAGCAATGTACATATATTAATAAATTAAGCAAATTTGATCACACAAAACAAAATTAAATATTTTAAGTTCATACTGTCTGCTGTGACATAGAACTCAAAGTAAAATTAAGAATCATTACATTGTATTTTGTTTTGGTTTTTATGTTTGATTTTTTTCATACTGTCCTAGTGTTGTCTGATTTGGGGTTCTAGTTTGGGAAATCATGTGAATTAAGTTTAAGTGTCACAATGACAAATTGAGGAAACATATGAGTAACGGAGATGGAATTTTGATATACTTTCTTGTCTGTTTTTGTCCTGTACAAATCCTTTTCGCGTTCGTTAAATGCATTCCACGTCCAGCATGTCTGTCACAAAGTTTTGTGCATGTTCAGAACTTCAGATAAATGGATTCCCCAATGGTTAAACATTTATTAAGCATGTTGTCTTGTACTTGTTCCTGAGGTGAATTTATACATGACTTATACATGAAAAAGTGCTGCATTGTCATCTGTGGCCACACAATGGCACCATCATGACAAGCTGCTCCTGTATACTGATGAAATAATGTTATTTACACGCTGGAGCAGAAAATGGTGGTAATGCACCATTAAGCCATATGCCAAGTGGTATAAAACAAAAAGAAAAAAATCTTAATGAGAGAGATGTTCTTTGTTTTATGTTTTATTCACATTTTGGCTCTACTGTACCTGTGCAGGGAGAAGCCAGAGGAAACTCTGATGGAGGCCCGCAGTGGTCCTGACATACAAATTGGTCATCTGACCTTGGTATAGGGGGAAAGACCAATCGAACCATCTAATAGTTGGTTCCCTCTGAAGTTTCCCCTCAGGATACCTGGCTCTCCGCACTCGCAGTTTTATCTGGGAAATGAATAACTAGAGGCCTTGGGGCCGAAATGTTCTTAGACTATTCTCAAACTTTAAATGGGTAAGAAACCCTGCTCACTGGCTTGGAGCCGCGCATAGAATGCGAGCTACCTAGTGGGCCACTTTTGGTAAGCAGAACTTGCGCTGCAGAATGAACTGAAGGAATCAGAAAGACGAAAAATAAGAGATGGAATAAGTGTAAAGAGTCACCTGGTTTTAATCAGGTAAGCATCTGTGTGACATTAAAAATAGGAATAAATATTATAATAGCCAAGTGGCCTGTGTGTGTATGGCTTTGATCATGGCAAAACTGGGGAGAAGTGACATTTGTTGACAAGGATGAACACTGTGAAAATGGAAGGTTAGTAGGACAAATATTTTTTGAGAAATTTACAATTTTACCTAACCAGTAAACAATGGACATGGTGATGCAATGCACCATGGGAGTTCAGGGTTTTGAGGTTTTAAATGTTGTTATTGTGGTTCATGTTAGTTTTAGCAGTGTTGTTACTGTTATTGATTTATAGTGTTTTTGCAGTTCAATTGGTTTAGTCAAGTGCTATGTTGCTGTTACAATAAGTGACTTAACTGTCATGTTGGTACCATGAGTGAAATGTGCATTGCTTTTAATGTCTTCCTCCACCATCTCTGTTTGTCAAATTAAAAGCACCTGCTTACAGCAGATTGCAGAAAAGACAAAAAAGCCGTACATATGTGAGTGTGTGCCATTTTGATCACGCACAAACTGTGGAGAGCTGAAATTTGCGGTTTGTATGCTACTGTATTTATAGGTAAAGTTGATAGGATTAATATTTTTAGATAAGCTACATATATTAACTAACAACACTGAACAATAGACATTGATATTTATATTCTGGACTCACATGCCAATACAGCAGGGGTTAGTAAATCATCTCTATATCGAAAGCATGAGTATGTGAGTGCATGTGTGCTTGCAAGATTTTATTTAGTAAGTTCGATGTAAGTATATAATTGTAAAAATGTTAAAATACATGGATGACACAAGAAGGTGAAAATACTTATTTCCCTTGTGTTCCATTAAAAACATCAAATGACAAAACAGAAGTAAAAACAAAATATTATTAATAATATTGATAATAATAACAATGAAAATTATAATAATATTGATAATAATAATTATAGTAATTATAATAAGGGCCACTTCACACATAGTGCAAATTTGCTCAAATTGCGCATGAAGTGCGCATGAAGCAGGAATCGTATGCAAAACATGTAAAATTGTAGCTGCCTCGAAGGCCTCGTACACCTGTTGCCACATCTATTTGTGCACACCAGTGGCTGAAAGACAGAGTGTGCGCTGTGAGATGTGAAATTTTGTCTAAGTGCCCCATGACTGTGGAGTTGCAAAAAGCCACAAATGTGGTGCATGTGTCTCACATGTGTGCATGTGTGATGTGCTCCCCCCGCTCACCCCAACACATCTGGCGTGCCGGGGGGGCACACTTGCATAAAATGCTTATATGTATGTACAGATCTGATCACATGGGTGCTGGACAGTGATGTCTGATCGCACACAGCACAGGGAGGGGCCTGTCAGCTGATCACAGTATACTGACAGCTGGATGGCAGCTAAGTGCACACATTACAAACACAAAAACCACCGCCAGGACAGTTATATAAATAATTACGACAATATCAACATACGTAATTACATAACAAATAACGAAAATGAATGACCACATAACACAGAGAGTGACATGTTGGTCTGGGCACTGAATGGATGGGGGGGGGGGGGGGCATGTCAGCTCACAGCCGCAGCTGTAAAGATCTCTGCTCCTGGAAGTCCCAGCTTGAGAGCACATTCTGTGTTTGGAAAGACACGAACTTACAACATTCCTCTGTGAGGCACATGTCTCTGCCATGTTCTCATGTGGAAATCCATAAAAACATCTTTCATCTTTGTGTCAGGCTGCAGTGGCTGGATACAGCACACCTCGTCCATATCTTTGTTGATTTCAGGCATTTTTCCGCATTGACTACAGGCAGTGGTGAAGTATCCGTCTGGTAATCAGAGCTTACGGGTTCGAATCCCGTGAGTGACTTTTTTAACCATTGTTATTTAACAGCAGGGTTCTGTATTGCATCCCCTTTTATGTACTATTTCTATCAACCCAGTGATATTCACCAATTGTACAGCTGGTTTTTATTTTATTGTTCTCCACATCAGCAGCGCAATGTGGTGCAGCTGCTCATACTGTGTTCCTGCAAGCCTGCCCGTCGGCGCAATGTTTTCATGGTTCGCTCATACAAGCTGTTTTGCCGTGTCGCCCTGAGTTGTATTTAATTAACATTTTAAAAATTACATAATTTACAGGAAATAAAAGGGTTGAGTTCTTCTTTAAAAATTTTTGACTATTTTTGAATATGACGTCTATGCTTTTTGGTACAAAGTTGCTTAGAGTGTGAGAGACAACATGAACAACAGCAGCAGGTCAGCACGCCAAATCTAAGGTGCTTACTTTATAAATCAGTAATGCACTACGTTTACATTTATTTCATTGCACCTCACCAAATTTCAGTGGCCAAAGTAATTAAGTTCATTACACTTTGTGCCTCGTACAATAAAATGAATGAGCTCATTAGCTTGTGTTCACTAACACAGTGTTTTCAAACATTTAATTACACTGTACATTTACTGTACCTCACCTAAAATTATCTGTTCAGTGGCCATAATAAGCAGTTTACTCACATTTTGTGCCTCATAATAATAATAATAATATTAATGCATTGATTTACAATGCATCTGTAAAGAATTCACAGCAATTCACTTTTCCACATTTTCTTATGTTCCAGGCTTCTTCCAAAATGGATTAAATATTTTTTTTCCTCAAAATTCTACACACAACACTCCATAAAGACAACATTTTATTATTATTTTTTTGCAAATTTATTCTGAAATAAAAAATTAAGAAATCTTATGTACACAAGTATTCTGGTCTGGGCTCTCGCTGGGCCACTCAAGGACATTCACAGAGTTGTCCTGAAGCCACTCCTTTGATATATTGGCTGTGTGCTTAGGGTCATTGTTTTGCTGAAAGATGAACCATGTCCCCATTCTGAGGTCAAGAGCACTCTGGAGCAGGTTTTCATCCAGAATGTCTCTGTACATTGCTGCATTCATCTTTCCCTCAATCCTGACTAGTCTCCCAGTTCCTGCTGCTGAAAACATCCCCACAGCATGATGCTGCCACCACCATGCTTCACTGTAGGGATGGTGCCTGGTTTCCTCCAAACATGATGCCTGGCATTCACACCAAAGAGTTCAATCTTTGTCTCATCAGACCAGAGAATTTTGTTTCTCATGGTCTGAGAGTCCTTTAGATGTGTTTTGACAAACTCCATGTGGGCTGCCATGTGTCTTTTACTCAGGAGTGGCTTCTGTCTGGCCACTCTACCATACAGGCCTGATTGGTGGATTGCTGCAGAGATGGGTGGCCTTCTGAAAGGTTGTCCTCTCTCCATGGAGGAATGCTGGACCTCTGACAAAGTGATGATCAAGTTCTTAGTCACCTCTCTGACTAAAAATCCAATGGTTACTCCCCTATCGCTCAGTATAGATGGTCAGCCAACTCTAGGAAGAGTCCTGGTGGACTTAAACTTCTTCCATTTACAGATGTTGGAGGCCACTGTGCTCATTGGGACCTTCAAAGCAGCACAAATGTCTCTGTACCCTTCCCCAGATTTGTGCCTCGGAGGTCCACAGATAATTCTTTTGATTCCATGCTTGGTTTGTGCTCTGACATGCACTGTCAACTGTGGGACCTTATATGTAGACAGGTGTGTGCCTTTCCAAATCATGTCCAATCAACTTAATTTACCCCAGGTGGACTCCAATTAGCTGTAGAAACATCTCACGGATGATCAGTAAAAACAAGATGCACCTGAGCTCAATTTTGAGCTTCATGGCAAAGGCTGTGAATGCTTACAGTATGTACGTGATTTCTTAGTTTCATTATTTTTAATAAATTTGCAAAAATGTGAAAAATCTTTTTTACATTGTCATTATGGGGTACTGTGTATACAAGTTTGAGGAAAAATAATTCCATCCATTTCTGGAATAAGGCTGTAACATAAAAAATGTCGAAAAAGTGAAGTGCTGCAAATACTGTCTAGCACTGTGTAGCACTTTAAGGAGAAAAACTTACAAAGTGCTGAACATCATAAAACATATAAAAACAATTCACATCAAATGCCAAAGAGAAAAAATATTAAAACAGCAAATATAATTCAGAGCAACAATAAAACTAATCATAAACTGAAGAAAAAAAGTTTTAAGATTTACCTTAAAACATTCAACTCAACTGGACTTTCTAATGTCAACAAGAAAAGTGTTCCACAGCATAGAAGCACTGTAAGCAAATCCTGTGATTGTAGCTCACAAGATGTCAAATAATGCTGAATAAGTTCAGCAAGATAAGTAGTCATCAAATCATTTAGAACATTATTAGTCAGCAGCAACACTTTAAAAAGTCAAACTTTAAAGTAACAGGAAGCCAGTGAAGCTGAGCCAGAACTGGTGCAATGTGATCAAATCTCCTGGTTTTAGTCAAGACTTGAGCAATGGAAATCTGAACTATCTACAGACATCTAATGCTCTTCAGTGCCAATCCAGAAAAACACACATTACAAACGTCTATTCTGGAAGACATTAAAGGTATGAATCAGGGTTTCCCCACCTGCCATTTCATCATGGCAATACTTTACTAATGAAATGTGGCATGCTGACATCATTCTTATTGAATAGATTGAATGGCAATGTTGCATCAAAGATCGCACTTAGAATCTTGAGACTTATCTGGGACTGTGTGATTCGTCACAGTCCCAGATACGTCTCAAGTTTCCAAATAAGTGTAAATTCAAACATTAGAAAAAGAGACTCCTTTAGACTCCTCCTGTTTTTGCTTGGGGTTCCTACGGCACATCTGGAACAGATCCACGTGCTGATTTGGGAGAAGTTTCATACCAGCCGCTCTTCGTGACGCAACTCCAGATGTACAAGGAAACAAGTGCACTGATGGCTTGTGCCACAGCAATCAGAATCGGAATCAAATTTATTGCCAAGTAAGTTCTCACCCACAAGGAATTTGATCTGGTTTCATTGGTGCATAAACAGCAATAAAAGAAAAGAAGAAGAAAAAAAAAACTTCTGTAATCAATCAATCAATCAATTTTATTTATATAGCGCCAAATCACAACAAACAGTTGCCCCAAGGCGCTTTATATTGTAAGGCAAGGCCATACAATAATTACGTAAAAACCCCAACGGTCAAAACGACCCCCTGTGAGCAAGCACTTGGCAACAGTGGGAAGGAAAAACTCCCTTTTAACAGGAAGAAACCTCCAGCAGAACCAGGCTCAGGGAGGGGCAGTCTTCTGCTGGGACTGGTTGGGGCTGAGGGAGAGAACCAGGAAAAAGACATGCTGTGGAGGGGAGCAGAGATCGATCACTAATGATTAAATGCAGAGTGGTGCATACAGAGCAAAAAGAGAAAGAAACAGTGCATCATGGGAACCCCCCAGCAGTCTACGTCTATAGCAGCATAACTAAGGGATGGTTCAGGGTCACCTGATCCAGCCCTAACTATAAGCTTTAGCAAAAAGGAAAGTTTTAAGCCTAATCTTAAAAGTAGAGAGGGTGTCCGTCTCCCTGATCCGAATTGGGAGCTGGTTCCAGAGGAGAGGAGCCTGAAAGCTGAAGGCTCTGACTCCCATTCTACTCTTACAAACCCTAGGAACTACAAGTAAGCCTGCAGTCTGAGAGCGAAGCGCTCTATTGGGGTGATATGGTACTATGAGCTCCCTAAGATAAGATGGGACCTGATTATTCAAAACCTTATAAGTAAGAAGAAGAATTTTAAATTCTATTCTAGAATTAACAGGAAGCCAATGAAGAGAGGCCAATATGGGTGAGATATGCTCTCTCCTTCTAGTCCCCGTTAATACTCTAGCTGCAGCATTTTGAATTAACTGAAGGCTTTTCAGGAAACTTTTAGGACAACCTAATAATGAATTACAGTAGTCCAGCCTAGAGGAAATAAATGCATGAATTAGTTTTTCAGCATCACTCTGAGACAAGACCTTTCTAATTTTAGAGATATTGCGTAAATGCAAAAAAGCAGTCCTACATATTTGTTTAATATGTGCATTGAATGACATATCCTGATCAAAAATGACTCCAAGATTTATCACAGTATTACTAGAGGTCAGGGTAATGCCATCCAGAGTAAGGATCTGGTTAGACACCATGTTTCTAAGATTTGTGGGGCCAAGTACAATAACTGCAGTTTTATCTGAGTTTAAAAGCAGGAAATTAGAGGTCATCCATGTCTTTATGTCTGTAAGACAATCCTGCAGTTTAGCTAATTGGTGTGTGTCCTCTGGCTTCATGGATAGATAAAGCTGGGTATCATCTGCGTAACAATGAAAATGTAAGCAATGCCGTCTAATAATACTGCCTAAGGAAAGCATGTATAAAGTGAATAAAATTGGTCCTAGCACAGAACCTTGTGGAACTCCATAATTAACCTTAGTCTGTAAGAAGTAAATGAGTCAAATAGACAAATAGGCAAAACTATTTTTACTGTCAAATTAATATCTATAGTGGAATGGTACTGTGCAGGCATGCAGATGTACAGAACCTTTCAGTCTGGGGAGGTGGGTGCAGAGTATGTGGTGGTGCCAAAATGTCAAAATAAAGAAAATAAGATCTAGTAAAATGGAATTAGTAAAAAAAAAAAAAAAGTTTAAAACAGTGGGAATAAAGAATGATTTTACAATAGAAACAGAAACTTTAGTAAAAACAATAAAAGTATGATGATAGAAATCTGAGTATGAAGTTGAACCATAATTTCAGCTGCTTTGAATGTTGTTGAAAGCATGTGTGTGTGTGTGTGTGTGCGGCTTCTCCTGTGGCTGACCGGTTCCATGAGGACGGGGAGTAAGTGAGTATCCCTCCTCAGGTAACCCTACCTGTCCCTGAGGAGGGGGCACTCCTCCTCCCTCAGCCATGCACCGCACTCTACCTCCTCCATTAGCCACGGCAATAGTCCTCCAGCACCGCTCCTGCTATTTGTTGGCTCTTTTGTTGTGATACCTACTTAAAATATCAAAGCAGACGGAGCCTTCAATGAGACATCTGAAAACTGAGAAACACTGGTTTTCTGTGTCAATGGAGGGACAATCCAACACCCCACCCCCGTTCTGCATGTCATTCATTCTCTCTCCATCCCTCCCTCTCTCTCTCTCGCTCTCCCTCTCTGGCCCGACTGGCTGTGTGCAGGTATCCCCTGTTGGAAAAAGCAAAGCAGGAGTAAAGCAGGCTCAGGGTGGGACGTGAATGGTTGACATGGTTGGGACAAGAACAATAAGTGGAGTCAGGAAATCAAAGGCTCTAAATAGAGAGAACCAGGTCAAAGGCACTGCCGTGAGCGTGCGCACGTGTGTGCATGTGCGTATGTGTGTGTCCTGGCAAGTCACACAGCAGCTATGTGGACCAGATCTTCCTGACTACTTCCTCTTGGAGTAATTAGGCTGAGCAGACGCAGACGGCGGCGGGTGTATGTGCGTGTGATTGCAGGGGGAGACTGTTTAAGACCTGAGGCGACTCGGGGTGCCAACGCGGGCTGACTTTAGCTCCACAGTCCAACGTGTGTGTGTGTGTGTGTGTGCATGCCCCTTGGACTTCCCCTTGAGTCTTTTTCCTGTGCCCTCCATGTAACTCGCTCTGCTCTCCCACTGGGCCACAAAGAAAAACATTCAGCACCCAATCCTGACGTTTCCGAGAGGGAACAACAAATAGCGAGAACCGGCCTCACGGGGTCACGAAGGTGGATTACCGGTCTGCGTCTCACATGCTGTGAAATGACGTGTTGTTTTCTTCATGTTATTTTTTTCTGTGTTGTTTTGACCCTAACTGAGGTGCAGCTTTCAGTTTCTGAATGTGCTGTAACACGCGGCTTGTTTGTTCTATTTCAGTCAGACTGTGGCGTGTTTATTCGGATTATTCCGTTTATCTGGGATGGGGAGGTGCAAAGTCACATTTAACCAGTGATACAGACCAAACGAAAGGACAATCATCCAATTGAGAAGAGCTCAGTCCATTTCCATGACAACTACAGTTCACCTGTCCAACAAAACTGAGCAAATATCCAAATGTGTGACTTCAGACTGCTGTCAACTTTGTTTTTGCATCAAAAGACTACAGAGTGAATCATCAGTTGGGGTGGAGGACAGAGAAGTGGTCAGACGAACACACATCTGCACAACTGCCCTTACAAAAATTAAGTTTATCCAAGTTTACTTGTAATATACTTATATTTTAAATGACAAATAAACAAATATACTGACAAAGTTTGATTCTGATCTAATCCAGAATGTGGACAATTAAATTTAATATTGAATATTATTATATGGCTGTAACGCTACGTGCGCTCTCATTGGCTGATATTTTCCCATATCAGACCGACTTCCATGACAATCGGTCCACAACGCTTATTTTCTTTACAAACCAGGAAGCTAAAAAGGCAATTAGAAAAAGCAACTCAGGCATGAACATACTCCATAAATATCTTAACAGCATCAACAAAACACACAGATTGAAAGCTTTCCCACTAACGACTGGACCATCTGTTAGCAAGTTCTTCATGGAGGTGAAGCGAACAGGTCTGACTACGAGCCGTCAGCAGCTTTCATATGCGGGCAATACTGTAAGTTTGTGTGCTTATACGAGGTATCTTATAAAACTAACCAGCAGTTTTATAAAAAAAAAAAAAACCTATATGGATTTGATTGACATGCGATTACACCAATCATGCTTGAACCCTCGTGCGCATGCGTGAGTTTTTTCACGCGTGTCGGTGACATCATTTCCCTGTGGGCAGGCCTTGAGTGAGATGTGGTCCCGCCCTCTCGGCTGAATTCTTTTGTTTCACACGCTGCTCGAGACGGCGCGCGTTGCTTTATCAAAATTTTTTCTGGACCTGTGAGGAATATCCGAGTGGACAGTATTTGAGAAATTCAGCTGGTTTTCGGTGAAAAGTTTAACGGCTGATGAGAGATTATGGGGTGTTTCTGTCGCTGTAAGGACTTCCCACGGAGCGGGACGTCCTGCAGCGCTTCCAGGCGCCGTCGTCGGCCTGTTTCAAGCTGAAATCATCCTAATTTAAGGCTCTGTTGACCCAGGACGTCGTGAGAGAACAGAGAAGATTCAGAAGAGGCCGGCATGAGGAGTTTATGCGGACATTCCACTGTTTAAGGACATTTTGTAATGAAAGACGTGTGCGCAAACACAACACAACCCACAACAGGGGGCACAAATGAACGGTCAATAGATGAGCCAAAAAGTAACAATTTAATGTTGTGAAGGTGCACAACGAATATACAGACAATCTCAGAATCTGATAACAGTCAATCCACAAAGGTGACGTGAGGGCAGGCTCGAGGATAGAAGACGTCTGTCCTGAGAAGAGCCGGAACCACACGATTTCCGCCGCCACCGAACCCGGTGAATACTGGAGCCGCCAAGTCCCGAATTCCCAGGTGATCACCGTCCCCGACTGTCGGATCTGGTACTGTTGGCGAGGAGCACAAACAGTGAGATGTGGGTGTGTGCACACCCAGTAACAACAACGGTGGGAATTCCACCTCCACCTCTAACACACACTCGTGCAGCTCCTGTTCTAACCACTTATCTGGTTGGAGTGTGAAGTGAAGCCGTCGCGGATTACACTTTACGCCAATCTCACAGATAAGGACACACCAACAGGAAAACGGCTGCAAAGAAGAGTTTAGACTAACAATACAGTCTCAGAATAGCAGAGTATTACCTTCACAGGTAGAAGATATCTCGGCAGCGAGGTGGAGATGACATCCGGCTTTTATGGAGTGATGAAATGACGGGTGACAGCTGTCATGAGTTGATGTGTGACAGCTGTCACTCCCGGTTGTGTCCGTGGCGGCAGTGCCCTCTCGTGCCTGAAGCCTGCACTTCAGGCAGGGCTCCCTCTGGTGGTGGGCCAGCAGTACCTCCTCTTCTGGCGGCCCACACAACAATAAGGTCGGATACTTTTCTAATAGACCTCGTATATATAAAATAGCTATATAATAAACGAATTATTACCCTCACTCGCTCAGTCTGTACAGCGATATCAGACCTTTTTTGCACGGACCGAGCGAAGCAAGATCCATACTGACAACACGTCGGTCTGATATTTCCCCATACAGACCTGTTAATAATCCTTTAATATTGTACATTTTGCATTATATCTCAGTGAAAAGTGCCTCGATCATTTACATTTGTGACAGTGAGGTGCAAACTGCCACTCTCAATGAACATACCAAGTTTGATCTGCATCAGATCCATATTGCAGATTTAGTGGATATTTGATTTTAACATGGATTTTTTTTTTTTTTTTTTTGTATTATAACTTTGCTTATGAAAAGCCACTTCTAACAGGACTTTGACTTTGAAAATATTTTCCAATGTAAAAATTTGTGGAACTGGAAACTACACAGTAAAGTCACCAGTGTTATCTTAACACTGACAGTGTACATATCAATCAATCAATCAATTAATTTTTTTATATAGCGCCAAATCACAACAAACAGTTGCCCCAAGGCGCTTTATATTGTAAGGCAAGGCCATACAATAATTATGTAAAACCCCAACGGTCAAAACGACCCCCTGTGAGCAAGCACTTGGCTACAGTGGGAAGTACTCTGACCAGAGTAGAACCATATGTACACTGTCAGTGTTAGTTTTACACTGGTGATTTTACTGTGTCGTGTTGGTGGCGGTTGTGCTCTATGAACACGGCGCTCTCGTTCATCTCTGAAATATCACAGAATTTCACATTTACCTGTTTAAAGCCAGGCGAATCTCTGCACTTAATCCCTCAAACTGCCCGTTATTCCTCGTGGATAAATAAAACACAGTCAGGTTGTCCCTGCTCTAGCAAGCAACAACATCCCAGACACACACACATGTGCGTGCATGCACAGCATGGATTTGGCTTGAGCAGTATTGAGTTTTGACACGTGTGTAGGATGAGCCAGATTTAAAAGACAGGTCTGAATGCTATCCAGCTAGAAAGCATTCCAGACTGAACCTGATTTGAGCTGAATTACAAACCCAAGCCTGACTGACGCCTAAAAGAGAATTTTGAAATGGGCCTATAACTGCTAAAAGCTGATTTTTTTTAAAAGAGGATAATCACAGCATTTTTAAAAGATGCTAGACCTGTCCTGAGATCAGTGAGCAGTTAATTATTGTTAAAACAGATGGTCCAATAGCAGAAACTAACATTTTAAACAGTGGTGATGTCATGATATCTAAAGAACATAATGTTGGATTCATATTGCCATCTAATTTAGAAAGATGACTAAGAGATAAAGGTGTGAAACTACTGAGAACTCTAAGCTGAGCAGGGGGCATAACAGCAAAAACCAGAACCCACTCACTCACCCACTCACTGATTTGCTCGTCCACTCACTCCCTCATCAGCACTGACCTCTGGGCAGGACATTGTGCTGGCAGGATGGACATGTGTGTCCCACACATGACGGACTGTTAGCACTTTGCTCATGGACACAGCAGGGTGAGGGTGATGTGTTGCACACACGAAGTGCACGGAGGGGCTATGCGCCCTGCTGTCTGGTTAGATCATCGTTGTGTGGCGCACTGTGGGATGCCGCCTGACATGGGATATATTTAAGCCATGATGGATGAGGCATTTGTGAGGCAATGTTGTCAGCACATGGCGAGAGGGACAGGCTGCAGCCCCTGGCCATTGTCCACCATGCGCTGGGACATGCACATGGGGCTGTACCGGAGGTGAATTTACATGTTTATTTATGGTGTCATGGGCTGGAGAAACAGTTCCACTGTCATTCCTCTGACAGAGTTTGATGGTAAACATGTCATAATATGTGTATTATGGGGGTGACATCCCGTTCAGCCTCACCAAGCCTCTGACTTGCACAATGACTCATTGACCCGCAGTGACAGATGGAGCGTTCAGTTTGATTGTGCAATGTCCACGTCCACTTCACATGATGAATGCGTGCCACATACATGTTGCATGTCAACATTTCCTTTGCGCTCCCTGAACAGGATCCGGTGGAGGTGCACATACATGGTACAAGCGGGACATGCCAGCAGGATTTGCTCGATCCATTTTGGGGGAACAATCAGATTGCTCCGATTGTTGTTATGACGCTGTACGAATATGTAGATTGCAGTGGGATTGCACACTGACTGCTGTTTGATGGTTGTCCCACCTGGACTGCGCCACAAGTGAACATGTGCAAAACATTTGAAGCAGCCGCGCAAATGGGCTCACCTGTGTCGACTGCTCTGAGACTACTGTCTGACATTTTCAGAGCACACCTCGACACTTTTCAGAAGTGTCCCGCCTGACTGGAAAATCACTAAGGGCCCTTGGGCAAGGCCTTTAATCCCCTATTGCTCCCGATGTGTAGTGAGCGCCTTGTATGGCAGCACCCTGACATTGGGGTGAATGTGAGGCATAATTGTAAAGCGCTTTGAGCATCTGATGCAGATGGAAAAGCGCTATATAAATGCAGTCCATTTACCATTTAGAAGTGGGTCGATTCGTCATTCAGGCGCCATTTGGCCTCGTTCATGCTATGTTTGACAGGGGTCTTAGTTAGAAGGGCCAACCTTGTTGGAACAGGAAGAACCTTGTCCAGAACTTCCTGAGACTGATTGTTAACTAAAAGGTGGACTGTTAAAGATCACTGAAAAGCAGCTGAGAAATTGTCAGCAGAGCGATGGTTTGAAATAGGAGAATTGATGACACGAGAGCAATAAAGATTAAAAGACAGCTTAAAACAAACACACAAAGAAAATGGTCAAAAATACAGATATCCTCAAAGCAGGTATCTAAAATATTTATACCAAAACTGAAAACCACATCTGCAATATGCCCTCTGTTATATGTAGGACATTTATTCATTCATTCATTATCTACAATTTTCTCCTTACTCCAATCAAAGGTCTTGTGGGAGCTGAAGCCAATCCCAGCTGTCACAGGGCAGAACAGGATGCCAGTCTGTTGCAGGGTGGACCAGAGACTTGCTACCCAAAATTCAAAGGCTCCAAAATGCTAATAATATTCAGAGTCATCCTCAACATAACTGTTAAAATCACCAATAATACACTGGACAGCTTCAATGTGGAGGATTTAAAAACAAATCACTGACTGAATTTCAAAAGCTGTTGGACCAGGCAATCACAATAAAAGAGTGACTCCCTCCAACTTTAACCAACTGTAATTCAAAGCAGAGAATTGTCCTGTATCTACTACATGACAAGTGAAACAGTTCCTGAACACCAATGCAAGTCCTCCTCTCTGTCAGACGTCCTTAACTGGCTGATAATGGAGGACCCATCTGGACAGAGTTCAGTGAGAGTCATATGATCCGTCCTCCGCTGCCAGGTTTCTGTCAGAAATAAAAGAAAATATCCGTCTTCTTACAGCTGAAGAAATCACTTACTAACAGTGACTTATTAGCTGCAGAGCAGGTGTTTGTGAGTGTCATTACCATGGTTGTAGGTGTTGAATTATCCACAGTGGCAACAGTGCAAAGGCCACAGACCGAGCGCTGGTTAACACCACAGACTGTAGGGACAGAAACCAGCTGACCTGGAAGGACAGGATGAACCGGCCTGAGGCACACTGATAAATACACGGGAAAGTCCAGTGTACATTATGCAAGTTTTGTTATGCTTTGCAGTTGATGGTCCAGTCTAGTGGTATTGGGCTCGTTCACACGGAGACAAGTTTCGGCATATTGGCAAAAGTTTTGTATTGCATCAGTGTTTTGTTGATACAAAACTGTTGTTTTTGGAGCTTAAACATGCTTCTTTTTGAAAATGTGTCCCAGAGTAGATAAATCTCAAAAGGCCACCTTGGAAGTATGAGTCCACAATCGAATCCTGGAATTGATGTAAAAGTTGTGATTGTCTACAGGCAAATGAATAACAATTACGTTGTGCTCTTAATTATATAATTTCTAGGCACTATGGGCATAGAGTAGACAAACCGCCCGTGATGTCATAGATTTGTTAGGTTTTGTTGTCTTTAAAAAAAAAAAAAATCCAGAAGAGCAGGTTTGACGCTCAAGTGGGTTGGTTTTGGGTGTTGCCATTTTGGCACAGCTTGATTCTGCCTAACACCTGGTGAACCCTAAAATGGGTCAAGAGGTGGAGCATGGACAAGACTGGCATGATGTAGATGAATGAAGATCAACCACATCCACCTACATCGACGTTACCAAGTTAGCTAAGGCTAACAAGCTATGTAACTTAGCATGGGTGTTTGATTAACACATATGTTTGCTGACTGGGCAGTGGTTCTTCTATCAAGTGGCTTAGGTACAGATATAAAAATTATGACCAGCATATTGCCTCATTAAACCTGGTGCAATCAGCAAACTATAGATTCCTGATGACTAGTGCTCATGGTGCTAACAACCAAATTAAATAAAAACTCGACACTCGGCACTGGAGCACAGTTCGTCATCATTTGTGAATACAATCAACCCCACAGTAATCCATATTATCTCGGATTTTTGTAATAAAATGCTGAAAAAGGACAATTGCGGTTAGGTCCACAGCGGCTAACAGGCACCGCAAGCAGGTGGCCACCTACACCCGGCACACAAACTGTTTTTCAAAGAGACCATCCATCTGATTAATTATAAAATTGTCATGAATGGGGAAACAAGCTATAGAGACATTTTTTTTTTTTTTTTTTTGTAGAAATAATGTGTCTGTGTTGTGTTTGCACAATGATAAACGTGTGGCATGTACCAGTTTGTCTAACAGTGATGTCACAGTTTCAGATCAGCACACTGTGGTTGTATATTTTGTAGCTGAAATCCCTTCAGTAACCTTCGAGAGTTGTAGATAGAAGACGAGTTACGACAAAATTGAATTTTAGATTTAATATCATCCACATAAAAATAAGAATGTTGTGTTTTTCATATGAAGTTACTTTTGTGAGAAACTTGTTTTGGAACTATGACCTTTCATTTTGTGTAGCTGCAGTGTGATAACATGCGTTAAATGACAGTGCTGCTTGGACTTAACTGGAATCTATAGATCCCCATTTGATCTGCAGTTGATCTAAAGTGATGAATCGCCAGCATCAACGTATCACTCCGCTTGTTCTTGGCTAATCCCTCTGTGTGGTATTGTGGCTTTGTTGCTGTTGAGCATGAGCCTGGAACGGTCTGTGCACCCGGCTGTGATGTGGTTACTTCTGTGCCACTAAAACCTCTTTCTGATGTCGGCAACTTCAACTTCCTGTTCATGTCTCCACGGCTGCAAGTGCGTGTGTGTGCGTGTGTGCGTGTGTGTGTGTGTGTGTGTGTGTGTGTGTGCGTGCGCACTCCTTGTTCCATTTCATGTGTATTTTTATATTTGAGTGGGAACACTTGTTTTTTAAGCATCATATCAACATGTTCTGACATTCCAAATAATTCCAAATATTGTCTCAGTCAACAGTCTGAGAGATGACTGTACTATTATACTATATACTGATACTATTTGGTACATTGACTAATGTTTATTGATAGTAGCAAACTGTTATACCAATGAAAGGCATCAGAGGGCTGGTCCAGACCCTGTAAGCTCTACACAGCACCATGTAAATGAACAAGTAAATATATGTTCTGTATGTCTGTAATGGTGTTGTTGATTAAGTATGACTTCTTCATACATCATCTATGTGACATCATTATGAAGACATTCATACCAATCAATCACCAATATTTTGTTGATCAGTATTTGCTTTAGATTACCCATCTGGGCTTCTGAATTGTTGAAATATATCAAAAAAGGTTCTAAAAAGGTCTAAGACCATGTTTGTTTGACCTTGACCTTTGACCATTGACCAAACTACTCAAAACTGCCATCAATTCTAGATATTTATACTTTGTGTTACGCCACTTCGTGGAGTAACACGAAGTGCTTCGCGTCGTGGTGTTTCAGACTCCGCGTCGTGCATTCAAACCGTATAATGCACGGCGTCGAGTTGTTTAATCCTTACGTAACCAAGTAATAGCCCTACCAGGTCTGATCCATGTAGGCTTCTTGGTTGCTGAGATTTCATAGAAAAGGTGTCTTTAAACCATATATTCCTTGAACTTGAACTTTGACCTTTAACCAATCTGCTCAAAAGGTCAAATCACCTCTAGACATATATCCAAGTAATATCCCCACCAAGTTTGATCTACAACCCCAATTCCAATGAAGTTGGGACGTTGTGTAAAATGTGAATAAAAAACAGAATAAAATGATTTACAAATCCTCTTCAACCTATATTCAATTGAATACACCACAAAGACAAGATATTTAATGTTCAAACTGATAAACTTTATTGTTTTTGTGCAAATATTTGCTCATTTTGAAATGGATGCCTGCAACACATTTCAAAAAAGCTGGGACAGTGGTATGTCTACCACTGAGTTACATCACCTTTCCTTTTAACAACACTCAATAAGCGTTTGGGAACTGAGGACACAAATTGTTGAAGCTTTGTAGGTGGACGTCAGTTGTTCAACAGTCCGGGGTCTCCATGGTTGTATTTAGTGCTTCATAATGCGCCACACATTTTCAATGGGCATCATGTCTGGACTGCAGGCAGGCCATTCTAGTACCCACACTCTTTTACTACGAAGCCACGCTGTTGTAACACATGCAGAAGGTGGCTTGGCATTGTCTTGCTGAAATAAGCAGAGCATCCCTGAAAAAGACGTTGCTTGGATGGCAGCATGTGTTGGATGCCTGCAACACGTTTCAAAAAAGTTGAGACGGGGCAACAAATGACTGGGAAAGTTAATGAATGCTCAAAGAACACCTAATTGGAACATTCCACAGGTGAACAGGTTAATTGGAAACAGTTTAGGGTATAAGAGGAACATCCCCAAAAGGCTCAGCCATTCACAGGCAAAGATGAGGTGAGGATCACCACTTTGTGAACAACTGCATGAAAAAATAGTCCAACAGTTTAAGAACAATGTTTCTCAATGTTTAAATGCAAGGAATTTAGGAATTGATGATCATAATATAAACAGAAGATTCAGAGAATCTGGAGAACTTTCTACATGTAAGCGGCAAGGCCGAAAACCAACATTGAATGCCCGTGACCTTTGATCTCTCAGGCAGCACTGCATTAAAAACCAACATCATTGTTTAAAGGATCTTACTGTGTGGGCTCAGGAACACTTCAGAAAACCATTGTCAGTTAACACAGTTCGTTGCTACATCTACAAGTGCAAGTTAAAACTCTACCATGCAAAGTGAAAGCCGTACATCAACAACATCCAGAAACACCGCCGCCTTCTCTGGGCTGAGCTCATTTGAAATTTCCAGAGTCTAAGTGGAAAAGTGCGCTGTGGTCTGATGAGTCCACGTTTCAAATTGTTTTTGGAAATCATGGACTTCATGTCCTCCGGACAAAAGAGGAAAAAGACCATCCAGATTGTTACCAGCGCAAAGTTCAAAAGCCAGCATCTGTGATGGTATGGGGGTGTGTTAGTGCCCTTGGCATGGGCAACTTACACATCTGTGATGGCTCCATCAATGCTAAAAGGTACATCCAGGTTTTGGAGCAACACATGCTGCCATCCAAGCAACGTCTTTTTCAGGGACGTCCCTGCTTATTTCAGCAAGACAATGACAAGCCACATTCTGCACGTTACAACAGCGTGGCTTCATAGAAAAAGAGTACAGGTACTAGACTGGCCTGTCTGCAGTCCAGATCTGTCGCCCATTGAAAATGTGTGGTGCATTATGAAGCTCAACATATGACAACTGAGACCCCGGACTGTTGAACAACTGAAGTCGTACATCGAGCAAGAATGGCAAATAATTCCACCTACAAAGCTTCAACAATTAGTGTCCTCAGTTCCCAAATGCTTATTGAGTGTTGTTAGAAGGAAAGGTGATGTAACACAGTGATAAACATACCACTGTCCCAGCTTTTTTGAAATGTGTTGCAGGCATCCATTTCAAAATGAGTAAATATTTGCTCAAAAACAATAAACTTTATCAGTTTGAACATTAAATATCTTGTCTTTGTGGTGTATTCATTTGAATATAGGTTGAAGAGGATTTGCAAATCATTGTATTCTGTTTTTATTTACATTTTACACAACATCCCAACTTCAATGGAATTGGGGTTGTAGTTAGGCTTCTTGGTTGTTGAGATATACCAAACCAGGTCTCTTTAAGACCATATTTTCCTTGACCTTTGACCTTTAACCAAACTACTCAAAAGTCAAATCACCTCTAGATATGCAACCAAGTAATATTCCCATCAAGTTTGAGCCATCTAGGTTTCTTGGTTGTTGAGCTATACCAAAACAGATGCCTTTAAGACCACATTTTTCTTGACTTTGACCTTTCACCAAACTACTCAAGAATGTCATCATTTCTAGATATTTATACCATGGTCAGTGAGAATTCCATGTCTAACTGGCGTGCATTATTTTCGTGTATACGCACACGCAGTTCGGCGAGTTAACTGTAATATCACTGTCACTGTAATATCACTCCACTCTGGTCGTCACCACAGCAACGCGTAAATCAGTTGGCGCAGATCACCTGTGTTTTAGACTCTGTGTCGTGCATTCCAACCATATAATGCATGGCTTCGTGTTATTTAATCCTTACATAACCAAGTAATATCCCCACCAGGTCTGATCCATGTAGGCTTCTTGGTTGCTGAGATTGAACAAAAAAAGGTGTCTTTAAGACCATATATTCCTTGACCTTGACCTTTGACTTTTAATCAAACTACTCAAAATGTCTTGTCACCTCTAGATGTTTGATCCATCTAAGCTTCTTGGTTGCTGAGATATACCAAAACAGGTGTCTTTAAGACCACGTTTTCCTTGATTTTGGTTTTCATGGATTTTTGGATCTTGGACTAAACAAAAAAAAAAGTCTAATCACTTCTCGATATGTATCCAAGCAATATCCCCACCAAGTTTGATCAATCTAGGTTTCTTGGTTGTTAAGATAAACAAAATAGGTTGGGGGAGGGGGGGTTGGACCATGTATTGCTTGGTCCATGTACTCTTCTTTGTTAGTGAGATGTACAAAGAAAAGTGGGTATTTTTGTCATACCATGTTTCCTTGATGTTAACCTTTGACATTTGACCAAACTACACTCAACAAAAATATAAACGCAACACTTTTGGTTTTGCTCCCATTTTGTATGAGATGAACTCAAAGATCTAAAACTTTTTTCCACATACACAATATCACCATTTCCCTCAAATATTGTTCACAAACCAGTCTAAATCTGTGATAGTGAGCACTTCTCCTTTGCTGAGATAATCCATCCCACCTCACAGGTGTGCCATATCAAGATGCTGATTAGACACCATGATTAGTGCACAGGTGTGCCTTAGACTGTCCACAATAAAAGGCCACTCTGAAAGGTGCAGTTTTGTTTTATTGGGGGGGGATACCAGTCAGTATCTGGTGTGACCACCATTTGCCTCATGCAGTGCAACACATCTCCTTCGCATAGAGTTGATCAGGTTGTCAATTGTGGCCTGTGGAATGTTGGTCCACTCCTCTTCAATGGCTGTGCGAAGTTGCTGGATATTGGCAGGAACTGGTACACGCTGTCATATACGCTGGTCCAGAGCATCCCAAACATGCTCAATGGGTGACATGTCCGGTGAGTATGCCGGCCATGCAAGAACTGGGACATTTTCAGCTTCCAAGAATTGTGTACAGATCCTTGCAACATGGAGCCGTGCATTATCCTGCTGCAACATGAGGTGATGTTCTTGGATGTATGGCACAACAATGGGCCTCAGGATCTTGTCACGGTATCTCTGTGCATTCAAAATGCCATCAATAAAATGCACCTGTGTTCTTCGTCCATAACAGATGCACGCCCATACCATAACCCCACCGCCACCATGGGCCACTCGATCCACAACATTGACATCAGAAAACCACTCACCCACACGACGCCACACATGCTGTCTTCCATCTGCCCTGGACAGTGTGAACCGGGATTCGTCCGTGAAGAGAACACCTCTCCAACGTGCCAAACGCCAACGAATGTGAGCATTTGCCTACTCAAGTCGGTTACGACGATGAACTGGAGTCAGGTCGAGACCCCAATGAGGACGACGAACATGCAGATGAGCTTCCTTGAGACGGTTTCTGACAGTTTGTGCAGAAATTCTTTGGTTATGCAAACCGATTGTTTCAGCAGCTGTCCGAGTGGCTGGTCTCAGACGATCTTGGAGGTGAACATGCTGGATGTGGAGGTCCTGGGCTGGTGTGGTTACACGTGGTCTGCAGTTGTGAGGCTGGTTGGATGTACTGCCAAATTCTCTGAAACGCCTTTGGAGACGGCTTATGGTAGAGAAATGAACATTCAATACACGAGCAACAGCTCTGGTTGACGTTCCTGCTGTCAGCATGCCAATTGCACGCTCCCTCAAATCTTGCGACATCTGTGGCATTGTGCTGTGTGATAAAACTGCACCTTTCAGAGTGGCCTTTTATTGTGGGCAGTCTAAGGCACACCTGTGCACTAATCATGGTGTCTAATCAGCATCTTGATATGGCACACCTGTGAGGTGGGATGGATTATCTCAGCAAAGGAGAAGTGCTCACTATCACAGATTTAGACTGGTTTGTGAACAATATTTGAGGGAAATTGTTAGGAAAGTGTAGTGACACGGACCCACAACAGGGGGCGTAAATGAACGGACAATAGAAGGAGTTAAATTTGAACACTTTACTGTTGTGAATGTCACAACCACACACAGCAGATTATAGAATAAATACAAGTCAATGGATAAAGGTGTCGTGTGGGCAGGCTCGACGATAGGAGACGTCCGTCTGAAGAAGAACCGGAACCACACGATTTCCACCGCCACCGAACCCGAAGGATACTGGAGCCGCCAGGTCCCGAGTCCCCCAGGTGGCCACCGCCTCCGCGTGTCGGATCTGGTACTGCTGGCGAAGAACAAAGACAGTCAAGTGTGGGTGTGTGTACACCCCGTAACAACTACGGTGGGAATTCCACCTCCACCTCTAACACACACTCGTGCAGCGTCTGAGTAACCACTTATCTGATGGGAAGTAGAACGAAACAGTCGCGGTTCACACCGGTCCTCTGGGGAGACAGCTGCAACAATGTAGCTCTTGATTATCACTTAGTAGAATACGCAGGCAGAGAAAGTTACCTCCAAAGAAGTACGATATCTCGGCAACGTGGTGGAGGTGTCATCCTGCTTTTATCCGGGGTGAAGTGCAGATGATCGGTGACAGCTGTCATAGTTGATGAGTGACAGCTGTCACCTCGGCTGTTCCTGTAAGGCGGCAGCGCCCTCTCGTGCCTGAAGCCCGCACTTCAGGCATGGCACCCTATGGTGGTGGGCCAGCAGTACCTCCTCTTCTGGCGGCCCACACAACAGGACCCCCCCCTCAACGGGCGCCTCCTGGCGCCCGACCAGGCTTGTCCGGGTGGCGACGGTAAAAATCGGCCAGGAGGGCCGGGTCCAGGATGAAGCTCCTCTTCACCCAGGACTGTACTTCGGGTCCATACCCCTTCCAGTCCACCAAATATTGGAAACCCCGGCCCATTTGACGGACATCCAGGAGCCGGCGTACTGTCCAAGCTGGCTCCCCGTCGAAGATATGGGCAGGAGGCGGCACCGGACCGGGTGTACAGAGGGGTGAGGTGTGATGTGGTTTCAACCTTGACACGTGAAATACTGGATGGATCTGCAGTGAGGCCGGGAGTTGGAGCCTCACTGCGGCGGGACTGAGGACCTTGAGGATCCTATGTACCGGTCCTTCAGTTTAGGGGAAGCCACCTGGAGGGGAATGTCCCGTGTGGATAGCCACACCTCCTGCCCGGGCTGATATGCGGGAGCCGGGGACCGTCGACGGTCTGCATGGGACTTTGCCCTCGTCCAGGCCCTCAACAAGGCCGAATGGGTGGTGCGCCACACCCGACGGCATCTCCGCAGGTGGGCCTGGACCGAGGGTACACCGACCTCTCGCTCCACCACAGGAAACAAAGGGGGCTGGTACCCCAGACACACCTCGAACGGGGAGAGGCCGGTGGCAGAGGACACTTGGCTGTTATGCGCATACTCGATCCAGGCCAGGTGTTCACTCCAAGCCGTCGGGTGTGCGGATGTGGTACATCGCAGGGCCTGCTCCAGCTCTTGGTTAGCCCGTTCAGCCTGTCCATTGGTCTGAGGGTGATACCCAGACGAGAGGCTCACGGTGGCCCCCAGCTCCCGGCAGAAACTTCTCCAAACCTGCGAGGAAAACTGGGGACCACGATCTGAGACGATGTCTGTTGGTATCCCATGCAGACATACGACATGGTGGACCAGGAGATCCGCTGTCTCCTGGGCCGATGGGAGCTTCGGGAGGGCCACGAAGTGGGCTGCCTTGGAGAACCGGTCCACTATCGTGAGGATGGTGGTGTGCCCCCGGGACGGCGGGAGGCCCGTGATGAAATCCAGACCAATGTGGGACCAGGGGCGATGAGGCACAGGAAGCGGCTGAAGGAGTCCCTGTGCCTTTTGGTGGTCCGCCTTGCCCCTGGCGCAGGTGGTGCAGGCCTGGATGTAAGCCCGGACGTCCAGGGATGCCCACCAGAAGTGCTGCCGGACCACTGCCACGGTCCTACGCACCCCTGGGTGGCAGGAGAGTTTGGACCCGTGACAGAAGTCCAGGACGGCAGCCCTGGCTTCTGGTGGGACGTATAGTCTATTCTTCGGCCCTGTTCCGGGATCCGGGCTCCGTGCCAGGGCCTCCCGGACGGTCTTCTCCACGTCCCAGGTAAGGGTGGCCACGATAGTGGACTCCGGTACTATGGGTTCCGGTGGATCCGACAGCTCGGTCTTGACTTCATGTTCATGCACCCGGGACAAGGCATCCGACCTCTGGTTCTTGGTCCCGGGGCGGTAGGTGATTCTGAAGTCAAAACGGCCGAAGAACAGTGACCAGCGGGCTTGCCTGGGGTTCAGTCGCCTGGCGGTCCTGATATACTCCAGGTTCCGGTAGTCAGTAAAAACCGTGAAAGGCACTGACGCTCCCTCCAGCAGGTGTCTCCACTCCTCAAGAGCCTCTTTCACCGCTAGGAGTTCTCGATTGCCCACGTCATAGTTCCGCTCTGCTGGGGTCAACCTGCGGGAGAAATAGGCACACGGGTGAAGGACCTTATCGCTCTCTCCGCTCTGGGATAGCACGGCTCCTATCCCTGAGTCAGAGGCGTCCACTTCAACCACAAACTGGCGACTGGGATCGGGCTGCACCAAGACGGGTGCAGTCGAGAAGCGCTGTTTCAACTCCTTGAATGCGGCATCGCACCGATCCGACCAGGTGAAGGGAACTTTTGGTGAGGTCAAGGCTGTCAGGGGGCTAACTACCTGACTATACCCCTTAATGAACCTCCTGTAAAAATTTGCGAAGCCGAGGAACTGTTGCAGCTTCCTCCAGCTCGTAGGTTGGGGCCAGTCTCTCACTGCCGCGACCTTGGCCAGATCCGGGGCGACGGAGTTGGAGGAGATGATAAACCCCAGGAAGGACAAAGAGGTGCGGTGAAACTCACACTTCTCGCCCTTCACAAACAGCCGGTTCTCCAACAACCGCTGCAGGACCTGATGTACATGCCGTACATGAGTCTCAGGGTCCGGAGAAAAAATGAGTATATCGTCCAGATACACGAAGACGAATCAGTGCAGGAAGTCCCGCAAGACGTCATTTACCAAAGCTTGGAACGTCGCGGGGGCGTTAGTGAGGCCGAACGGCATGACCAGGTACTCAAAATGACCTCACGGGGTGTTGAATGCTGTCTTCCACTTGTCTCCCTTCCGGACCCGAACTAGGTGATATGCGTTCCTAAGATCCAGCTTTGTGAATATTTTGGCTCCATGCAGGGGGGTGAACACCGAATCCAACAAAGGCAACGGGTATCGGTTGCGAACCGTGATCTCGTTCAGCCCCCGATAATCAATGCATGGACGAAGACCGCCATCTTTCTTGCCCACAAAAAAAAAACCTGCTCCCATCGGGGAGGTGGAGTTCCGGATCAGCCCAGCAGCTAAGAAGTCCCGGATGTAGGTCTCCATTGATTCGCGCTCAGGTCATGAGAGGTTGTACAGCCTGCTGGACGGGAACTCCACGCCTGGAATCAAATCGATGGTGCAATCGTACGGATGGTGCGGGGGAAGGGTGAGTGCCCGATCCTTCCTGAAAATGTCAGCAAGATCGTGGTACTCAACCGGTACTGCCGACAGATTGGGAGGGACTTTGACCTGCTCCTTAGCCTGGGAACCGGGAGGGACCGAGGATCCTAAACACACCCGATGGCAGGTCTCGCTCCACTGTACCACCACCCCGGATGGCCAATCAATCCGGGGATTGTGTTTTAGCATCCACGGGAACCCCAGAATCACACGGGAGGTAGAGGGGGTCACAAAAAACTCTATCTCCTCCCGATGATTCCCTGACACCACCAGAGTTACTGGTAGTGTCCTGTGTGTGATTAAAGGGAGTAGGGTGCCATCTAGTGCTCGCACCTGCAATGGCGAAGGAAGCACCACCAGAGGGAGCCCTATCTCCCTGGCCCATCTGCTGTCTAGCAGATTCCCTTCTGACCCTGTGTCTACCAGTGCTGGGGCCTGAAGGGTTAAATCCCCGCTAAGGATTGTAACTGGGAGCCGTGTGGAAATATGTGTGTGTCCCACGTGAATTTCTTGGCCCACCCTAAGCCCAGTTTCTAGGGGCGGGCGTTGGTGTTTAACCGTTCGGGGCAGTCTCTCAATTGGTGCTCAATTGAGCCGCAAACAAAACACGCCCCGCGGGGAAGCCTCCTCTGTCTAGTCGGTGGTCTGAATGTGGCCCTGCTCGTGTCCATAGCTTCGTCAGCAGGGGGTGTTGTAGCCACACGGGCGTAGAGGCCATGGAGCGTGGGAAGGGCAGACCTCTTTCAGACCCGGAAGGAAGAGGGACGGCGCGTGCCCGGCCACGCCCCTCGTCTTGTTCCCGACGGTGTTCCTCCAACCGATTGTCTAACCGTATAACAAGGTCGATAATCCCATCTAATTCCCGCGGTTCGTCCTTGGCCACCAGCTGCTCCTGCAGGACCGACGACAGTCCGTTTACGAAGGCGGCGCGGAGTGCAGCGTTATTCCAGCCAGACCTCGCAGCTGCAATGCGGAAGTCGACTGCATAAGTGGCTGCGCTCCGGCGACCCTGTCTCATTGACAGCAGCACAGTTGAAGCGGTCTCTCCCCTGTTAGGGTGATAAAACACGGTTTTGAACTCCCTCACAAACCCAGTGTATGTATGAAGGAGCCATGAATTTTGCTCCCAAAGCGCCGTAGCCCAAGCGCGTGCCTCTCCTCGAAGCAGATTAATTACATAAGCTACTTTACTAGCATCAGACGCGTACATGACGGGACGTTGTGCAAAGACGAGCGAACACTGCATGAGAAAGTCTGCGCACGTCTCCACACAACCTCCGTACGGCTCTGGGGGGCTTATGTATGCTTCAGGGGATGGTGGGAGGGGTTGTTGAACGACCACTGGAACATTCATATCCTGCACAGGGTCGGCAGGAGGAGGAGCTGCAGCAGCGCCCTGAGCGCTCGCTGCCACCTGTGCGGAGAGAGCCTCCACCCTGCGGTTCAGGAGGATGTTTTGCTCAGTCATCTGATCCAACCGAGCCGTAAAGGCGGTGAGGATGTGCTGCAGCTCACCAATCACGCCTCCTGCAGAGGCCTGTGCACCCTGCTCTCCCATTGGTCGTTCAATTGCTGGGTGACGCCCCTCGGAGTCCATGACGCTGGCTGAGATATCCTGTTGGGAAAGTGTAGTGACACGGCCCCACGACAGGGGGCGTAAATGAACGGACAATAGAAGGAGTTAAATTTGAACACTTTACTGTTGTGAATGTCACAACCACACACAGCAGATTATAGAATAAATACAAGTCAATGGATAAAGGTGTCGTGTGGGCAGGCTCGACGATAGGAGATGTCCGTCTGGAGAAGAACCGGAACCACACAATTTCCACCGCCACCGAACCCGAAGGATACTGGAGCCGCCAGGTCCGGAGTCCCCCAGGTGGCCACCGTCTCCGCATGTCGGATCTGGTACTGCTGGCGAAGAACAAAGACAGTCAAGTGTGGGTGTGTGTACACCCCGTAACAACTACGGTGGAAATTCCACCTCCACCTCTAACACACACTCGTGCAGCGTCTGAGTAACCACTTATCTGATGGGAAGTAGAACAAAACAGTCACGGTCCACACCGGTCCTCTGGGGAGACAGCTGCAACAATGTAGCTCTTGATTATCACTTAGTAGAATACGCAGGCAGAGAAAGTTACCTCCAAAGAAGTACGATATCTCAGCGACGTGGTGGAGGTGTCATCCTGCTTTTATCCGGGGTGAAGTGCAGATGATCGGTGACAGCTGTCATAGTTGATGAGTGACAGCTGTCACCTCAGCTGTTCCTGTAAGGCGGCAGCGCCCTCTCGTGCCTGAAGCCCGCACTTCAGGCAGGGCGCCCTCTGGTGGTGGGCCAGCAGTACCTCCTCTTCTGGCGGCCCACACAACAGAAATGGTGATATTGTGTATATGGAAAAAGTTTTAGATCTTTGAGTTCATCTCATACAAAATGGGAGCAAAACCAAAAGTGTTGCGTTTATATTTTTGTTGAGTGTACTTAAGCATCTAATCACCTCTAAATGTCTATCCAGGTACTATTCCCATCAATTTTAAAGGAAATCCTTCCATCTTTTTTTGAGGTATGTTGTCCACACACGCACACACGTATGTGTGATCTTAACTTTTTCCTCACTAAACACTGGGACTGCTTCACTATGATGATAACTGCTGCTGTAGAACTTATTTCACCAATAAATCAAACCATTTGGAGCATAATTTTGAAAGGACATGACTTTTTATGGAAAGCGACCAAGATAAGTGAAACTTTGGGGAATAATGTGACTGAAGTTTAAGTCCAACAAATTTCAAGAACTTTGCTGGACCATTCCTGAAATTCATTCATTCATTCACCTTTGTAGAAATTTGAGGATTTGTTGTCATTTTTATGGGTTCTTGGGGTTTTTTTTGGGGGGGGGGGGTGGTAGAGGGGTCAGCCTGTATGTACTTCATATTGCCTTTGGCACATTTTACTTAAAGTTTACCACTTTAGTAGATATAGGGATAAACTGAAGTCAGATTCCCTGTATGTGCTCTCATATTTGGCCAGTGAAACTGACTCTGATTTCTGATTGTCGGCGTGTCCTTCACACTACCTCTTTGTGTTCTTGGACAAAACACTTAATTTGCATTGCCTTAGTCCCCCCCAGCTGTAAACAGGTACCAACCTCAGCTGTGATGGACTCATGTCCCATCCAGTGGGAGTCTAGGCTCTCACCATTTCACACTGTGAGATCCGGGGTTAAGCACTGCTACCAACAGGTCTCACGTATATTGGATTTACACTGAGTGCACAAGTCCTTTTGGTTGTGGATTGACCAAGTGTGGTTTGCTATTTATCAACAGAAAACACCAGCGCAACACCGAGGGCTGGGCACAAAAACGCTGGATTTAGCATGTAAATGAGCACATTATAGTTCAAATGTAACATCAACCAATCAGCACCTGTTTTTCCTGCTAAACCGAAGTGTGCCAGGTGCACACTGCTGTGGTATCAAAGAAGCAGAAGCAAGTGCAAAGAACTTCTGTGTGTTAATATATCTCCCTGAGGTGAAGCAGTGAAGCAGCAAGGTGAGGTTTCATCAGTTTTTTTGCTGTCATTTCATTAAATGGTAGTTTGAATTGACATTTGTCATGTACTTTAAGTATATAATGTGGCCCGTGAGAGAGGTGAGGCAGTGTGGCCACAATATTAATATTGTTAATATTACATCATTGTAGGTGACTACTAATGACAAATGCAGTCAGAGTGTACTTGCTTTACGAGGATATGAAGGGTCCCCTCACACATAGTGCGAAGTTTGGACAAAATGCACATGATGCAGGAATCGTGTGCAAACCGTGTAATGTCGTCCCTGCCACCAACGCCTCGTACACCTGTTGCTACAAATATTTGCACACACAAGCACCTGAAAGACAAAGTGTGCACTGTGAGAACCAATCACACCCTCTTGCGGCAGGTGTCGGCCAAATTCCAGGTGACACGCACGAGCACCTAACACCGCTCGCATGGCACTTAGAAAATGTGTGGCCAGTCGCACTCTTGGCACGACAAGAGACTGCAGACAATCACTGTCATACTGCTGTGAAATTTGTCTAAGTTCCCCACGAGTGTGACTTTGCAAACACACAGACACGTGGCTGTGTGCGCTCCACTCACGGGAGGCATGGCTTCTGACAGAAGCAGCTGTGGTGATCTGTCATTCTGGACTTTCCAGCTACACAACACCTACTGTGTTTGGACAGTCATGGACTAACAACTGTCCACTGTGAGGCGCATATGTCTGATTGCTGTATTTACGTGAACATCAATAAAAACATATATCGCTGTGGTGGCAATATGCTGCAGCCAGCGAGAGTGCGCATGAAGCGGACACTGACAGCCCCCCAGGTTGAAACGGACTGTCATGACTATATGTCTGTGACCATGGGTCATCACCAGAGGAACAGATGCATCATATTTGCTCGCTTGATAAATGCTGTTTTTATTTGGTGTGGAATTTTTATTTTTTTGGAATACTTCCATGTCCTTCCTGATATGAGGCAGCTTCCCGCAGCTTTCAAATAACAGCTCCGTAGCTCAGTGGTGAAGTCTCTGACTGGGAATCAGAGGTTTTGAAAGGTGCGAGTTCACGTCCCAGGTGGTGTGTGTTTTTTCTTTTTTTTTTTTTATTCCACATAAGCAGAGCGATGTGGTTCCACATGTACCAGCTGGTTTTTATTTTTTCCACATAAGCAGTCCCATGTGCACTGTTCCTGCTCGACGGACACCAGCACATGCACAAACTCTCGCGTCAGGTTCGTGCACATCTGCCCATCGGCGCAACTGTTTTGCGCTGTTTCACTGTTTTTGTCCAAACATCGTCCAAACTTTGCACTATGTGTGAAGGGGCCCTAAGGCACCAACTCTGCTATCCAGCTGTTCTGTCATCACATTTTTCCATGGGGTCACTTGCCCCTTTATGTCAGAATTTGATGAATTAGTGCCCCCCATTGCATCATACTCATGCATCATCAGGGAACATTTATCTATGTTTTGGTTATAGTTGGGGCTAGGGGTAGAGTTAGCATTTTCCCAAACATCAAATAGTGTTGCAATGGGAGTACACAGATTGATATTCTATCAAAATGAGCCATTAACATCAAAATGTGGTGACTTGCTCTGTTACACTCATACCTACAGCTGGGCAAGCCCTGATTCACTTGGATCATTCACCCGGATGCCATTACTAACCCGTGAGTCACAAGTCTGTGGTCTCATTAACCAGGATTCTTTTGGCACTTACACTTGCTGCTAACACCAGGTGATGTTTAGTAATTAAAATCTGTCACAACTCAACTCCATGTGAGTGAACCGGGATCTTCCAATGATTTACATTTGAAAATTTTATTGAAGAATTGTGCAAAATACCTGTCTGTTAAAAAAAACATACTGATGACGTACTGAACACAGTCCCCCTTGCGAAAAATTCAAACAAAGTGCATCAATATACCATCAGTCTACAGACTATGAAAGTTAATAAACTACAGGTTTTGGACATTTGATTATCATTGATTACAGTGCCCTCCAAAAGTATTGGAACACTTGGTATTTCACACATTTTATTTTGTTTATAGAATTTCAAATACACAAAAAAAAAAAACACAAAAAAATAAAAATTTCTAAAATTATCATCCTTAAATTCAAACTGAGAGCAAATCTCTACAACTTGATATAAACCAATTAACAATATCAAAGCCAATGTGATGGGTTGCATAAGTAATGGGCCCCTTTGGTATAATACCTGTAAATAATCAGTTTTATTGCCAGTTTTCTTCAGACAAGTCAGTGGATGGATACATGAACATTTCCAAGTCAATTAATATGTTTTGGACTTTATTTCCCTCAATTATGAAGAAATACTAATACCCCCTTCACACACAGCCGGAATCATGTCGAGTAGCGTTCTAATAGCCATCTGCGGAAGTCGAAACAGTTGGTCAAAATCAGCCGGCAGCCCCAAGTGTGATGCACCAACCCAGTCTCAGGGGTCTTTTTTCGTGCACCCGTCACGAAATGAGTCAAATATTTGTGACAGGGTTTTTTTTTAAATCACTATTATTAACCCTACTCCTTCCCCCAACCCTAACCATAACCCCCCCACCCCCCACCGCCACCCCCACCCCCACCCCCACACACACACTTCACTTTTAATTTCGTGCAGCCATCACGGAATGTATTAGAATGAATTTGTGCTGCCGTGACGAAAATGAGGTGATTTTCGTCGCAATATCACGAACCAATATATTAATGTATATTTTGTGCTGCTGAATCACAACTTGCCGTGAGACCAGGTTGGATGCACATGTTCTAACATCTCTGGGCACCGTAGAGATGGGACACTTATTCAACGGCGGTCCATGTGTATTTTTGAGGTGATCTGGATATGGATCCAAATTCTGAATCAAGATTTCCCTTTATATAGACTTTGAAGCATTACTTCAAAACGACTTCACGGATTCTCACCAAATTTGCATGACAGATAAATATTAGGCCATGGAAGACTCCACTGAGTTTTGGAGGTGATCCGGATCTGGATTAAAACTACTTCACGGATTCTCATAGAAGACATTGAATTTTGGAAGTGATCTGGATATGGATCCGGATTGGCAGATGTCAGAAATTGCTGATGGCTTTTGTTAACAGTTATAATGTTGAAGTCTGGTTTTCCTTCAAGATTGTACAGCATAATTTATATTGCATATCAAAAATTTGTATACATATTTTGATTGAATATAATAAACGCAGTTCTAGGAATTTGGGGAGCTTTTTCTAGGTTCTTAATTGTGCAAAAATATTATCAAACTCAATGACAATAATCAAATCAAATCAAATAGCGCCAAATCACAACAAACAGTTGCCCCAAGGCGCTTCATATTGCAAGGCAAAGCCATACAATAATTACAGAAAAACCCCAACTGTCAAAACGACCCCCTGTGAGCAAGCACTTGGCGACAGTGGGAAGGAAAAACTCCCTTTTAACAGGAAGAAACCTCCAGCAGAACCAGGCTCAGGGAGGGGCAGTCTTCTGCTGGGACTGGTTGGGGCTGAGGGAGAGAACCAGGAAAAAGACATGCTGTGGAGGGGAGCAGAGAACAATCACTAATGATTAAATGCAGAGTGGTGCATACAGAGCAAAAAGAGAAAGAAACACTCAGTGCATCATGGGAACCCCCCAGCAGTCTAAGTCTATAGCAGCATAACTAAGGGATGGTTCAGGGTCACCTGATCCAGCCCTAACTATAAGCTTTAGCAAAAAGGAAAGTTTTAAGCCTAATCTTAAAAGTAGAGAGGGTGTCTGTCTCCCTGATCCAAATTGGGAGCTGGTTCCAGAGGAGAGGAGCCTGAAAGTTGAAGGCTCTGCCTCCCATTCTACTCTTACAAACCCTAGGAACTACAAGTAAGTCTGCAGTCTGAGAGCAAAGCGCTCTATTGGGGTGATATGGTACTATGAGGTCCCTAAGATAAGATGGGACCTGATTATTCAAAACCTTATAAGTAAGAAGAAGAATTTTAAATTCTATTCTAGAATTAACAGGAAACCAATGAAGAGAGGCCAATATGGGTGAGATATGCTCTCTCCTTCTAGTCCCTGTCAGTACTCTAGCTGCAGCATTTTGAATTAACTGAAGGCTTTTCAGGGAACTTTTAGGACAACCTGATAATAATGAATTACAATAGTCCAGTCTAGAGGAAATAAATGCATGAATTAGTTTTTCAGCATCAATCTGAGGTCTAACAGAACAAGCACAGAGATGAGTCCACTGTCTGAGGCCATAAGAAGATCATTTGTAACCTTCACTAATGCTGTTTCTGTACTATGATGAATTCTAAAACCTGACTGAAACTCTTCAAATAGACCATTCCTCTGCAGATGATCAGTTAGCTGTTTTACAACTACCCTTTCAAGAATTTTTGAGAGAAAAGGAAGGTTGGAGATTGGCCTATAATTAGCTAAGATAGCTGGGTCAAGTGATGGCTTTTTAAGTAATGGTTTAATTACTGCCACCTTAAAAGCCTGTGGTACATAGCCAACTAATAAAGACAGATTGATCATATTTAAGATCGAAGCATTAATTAATGGTAGGGCTTCCTTGAGCAGCCTGGTAGGAATGGGGTCTAATAGACATGTTGATGGTTTGGAGGAAGTAACTAATGAAAATAACTCAGACAGAACAATCGGAGAGAAAGAGTCTAACCAAATACCGGCATCACTGAAAGCAGCCAAAGAGAATGATATGTCTTTGGGATGGTTATGAGTAATTTTTTCTCTAATAGTTAAAATTGTATTAGCAAAGAAAGTCATGAAGTCATTACTAGTTAAAGTTAAAGGAATACTCGGCTCAATAGAGCTCTGACTCTTTGTCAGCCTGGCTACAGTGCTGAAAAGAAACCTGGGGTTGTTCTTATTTTCTTCAATTAGTGATGAGTAGTAAGATGTCCTAGCTTTACGGAGGGCTTTTTTATAGAGCAACAGACTCTTTTTCCAGGCTAAGTGAAGATCTTCTAAATTAGTGAGATGCCATTTCCTCTCCAACTTACGGGTTATCTGCTTTAAGCTGCGAGTTTGTGAGTTATACCACAGAGTCAGGCACTTCTGATTTAAGGCTCTCTTTTTCAGAGGAGCTACAGCATCCAAAGTTGTCCTCAATGAGGATATAAAACTACTGACAAGATAATCTATCTCACTTACAGAGTTTAGGTAGCTACTCTGCCCTGTGTTGGTATATGGCATTGGAGAACATAAAGAAGGAATCATATCCTTAAACCTAGTTACAGCGCTTTCTGAAAGACGTCTACTGTAATGAAACTTATTCCCCACTACTGGGTAGTCCATCAGAGTAAATGTAAATGTTATTAAGAAATGATCAGACAGAAGGGGGTTTTCAGGGAATACTGTTAAGTCTTCAATTTCCATACCATATATGTAGTCCCAACTAAATTAAATTAAATTATATGGCATGGATGTGTTTTATTTGAGTTGGGGCTACATATATTTATTAAATGGAAATCCTGCACATAATTGAACTGAGTTCATCCAATGAGTCATTTTTTTAAGTGTAGAATCCTGGTTGAATAATAAAAAAAGGGAAAAAGATATAAAATGTTTTGCATCTTTTCCCTTTTTTGTTTATTGTTTAGTTTTTGGAAATCCACCAAGTACAACCGACTATAAAGATTTCCAAGTCATTCAGTCATCGGTGAACATTTTTGATCAAATACAAAAACAAAACAAAACAAAAAACATTGATTTTCATTATTTTTGAACAAAAGTTCATCAGAATATGAAACAGGACTATGGGGTTGCAAAAAAAAGTATTGTGCACCCTGAAAGCTTGATGATGGTGTTTATGCATCCACGGGATCTCAGCTGCACCCGAAGCTGGCCTCACATTTTATACCAGTTATTATTATTATATCTGTGCATGCCATGTGTGTGTGTTTTAATGGGTGTGGCGGCTTGTTTGAAGTTGCTGCTTGTTGCGTCTGCGTGCGGTGAGACAGTCTGACAGAGAGACGCACAGGGACGGACGGATAGACTGCGACAGGCCAAACAACAGGTGTGTCTTTTGAATGTATCCCGCCGCCATACGAACGCCCTCTTTACCTTTAGCCCTGCTGATTCTTGTTTTCATCAGCAAAAGAAAAGACTTCTCCTCCTCCTTGTCGCTGGCTGTCTTTCATCTTTGAGTGAGACAGGCAGCTCCTCTCTCCCTCGGCCTTTATGTCTCTGCACTGTCTGTTCTTTGCTGCTCTTCTTTCTTCACTTAGATTTGGCTATGTTTGGACCGTACGTCAGTTTGCCTGTATCAGCCAATCACGTATGATGGAGGGCTTTTACCTGCAGATCGTCAGTACATCGTGATTCATCTATTTAAAACCAACGTCCACCAGGGTAGAGTTGCACGCATTTTACATGCATCTTACAGTAGTGTTCAGAATATAGTAGTGCTATGTGACTAAAAAGATTAATCCAGGTTTTGAGTATATTTCTTATTGTTACATGGGAAACAAGGTACCAGTAGATTCAGTAGATTCTCACAAATCCAACAAGATCAAGCATTCATGATATGCACACTCTTAAGGCTATGAAACTGGGCTGTTAGTAAAAAAAAGTAGAAAAGGGGGTGTTCACAATAATAGTAGCATCTGCTGTTGATGCTACAAACTCAAAACTATTATGTTCAAACTGCTTTTTTACCAATCCTGTGAATCACTAAAGTAGCATTTAGTTGTATAACCACAGTTTTTCATGATTTCTTCACATCTGTGAGGCATTAATTTTGTTGGTTTGGAACCAAGATTTTGCTCGGTTACTAGTGTGCTTGGGGTCATTGTCTTGTTGAAACACCCATTTCAAGGGCATGTCCTCTTCAGCATAAGGCAACATGACCTCTTCAAGTATTTTGACATATCCAAACTGATCCATGATACCTGGTATGCGATATATAGGCCCAACACCATAGTAGGAGAAACATGCCCATATCATGATGCTTGCACCACCATGCTTCACTGTCTTCACTGTGAACTGTGGCTTGAATTTAGAGTTTGGGGGTCGTCTCACAAACTGTCTGCGGCCCTTGGACCCAAAAAGAAGAATTTTACTCTCATCAATCCACAAAATATTCCTCCATTTCTCTTTAGGCCAGTTGATGTGTTCTTTGGCAAATTGTAACCTCTTCTGCACATGTCTTTTATTTAACAGAGGGACTTTGCGGGGATTCTTGCAAATAAATTAGCTTCACACAGGCATATTCTAACTGTCACAGCACTTACAGGTAACTCTAGACTGTCTTTGATCATCCTGGAGCTGATCAGTGGGTGAGCCTTTGCCATTCTGGTTATTCTTCTATCCATTTTGATGGTTGTTTTCCATTTTCTTCCACACGTCTCTGGTTTTTTTTGTCCTTTTTAAAGCATTGGAGATCATTGTAGATGAACAGCCTATAATTTTTTGCACCTGCATATAAGTTTTCCCCTCTCTAATCAACTTTTTAACAAACTACGCTGTTCTTCTGAACAATGTCTTGAACAACCCATTTTCCTCAGGCTTTCAAAGAGAAAAGCATGTTCAACAGGTGCTGGCTTCATCCTTACATAGGGGGACACCTGATTCACACCTCTTTGTTCCACAAAATTGACGAACACACTGACTGAATACCAAACTACTATTATTGTGAACACCCCCTTTTTCTATTTTTTTGTTTTTTTTACTAATAGCCCAATTTCATAGCCTTAAGAGTGTGCATATCATGAATGCTTGGTCTTGTTGGATTTGTGAGAATCTACTGAATCTACTGGTACCTTGTTTCCCATGTAACAATAAGAAATATACTCAAAACCTGGATTAATCTTTTTAGTCACATAGCACTACTATTATTCTGAACAATTACTGTACATACAAACTCAATTTTCCCTATTTCATCAAATGATATATGTGCAGAATCAGTCAGGATGACTCCTTTATTTCATTTACTGTCAGATTTTGAGCTTCCAGAAAACAATTTGACTGTCTCTGTAAATAGCACGGAGATTCCACACTGAAATGTTGACAGACTTTTGGGTCATGATGACAGAGTGATTTCTTGAATTCGGATGATGTTACATTTTTATCTTATGGCTCCCGGTTCTGATCTGGAGGCTGTGAGATTTAAACATTTGTTCATCCTTAGGTGTTAATTTAGGCCTCCTTCCTCAGTGCTGTAAAGTCTGTATGGCCCCAAGCTTCTTATATGTTTGAGTAATGTTTGTACAGTTGCTTGTGGGGACATGAATCTTTTCGATACGACCCCTAACTGGACCTTTGCTCCAGATGCTTTAGTTTAATTCTTGAGAGTATTTTTCCTACTCTTAAAGCCCCGGTCACACGGCACTAATGAAGGACACCGAAGCTAAAATGAAACAAGAAAAACGTGGCCTATGTTAACTTTTGGAGGCATCGTTTAACCGTCGTCCAGCTTTGTTCCTGTAGCTGTCACATCGAAAAATGTGAACAAATCCCAACAACAACCTCAATTTGTTCGTATTCCATTTCGCTTTCTGTCTTGATGGTTCCTCATCGTTTGCGTAGTTTGCGTAACATCAGCATTCCGTTTCATTGTCGTCCAACCTCCCAAGTTCGACATCTTACACAAACATTGACGATATCTGGACGGATCAATAACTAAAGCTCCGACAAGCTGAACGTAAAATCCTTGTATCGCTGATGACTCATTCGTGTGTGGGACGAAAAGCAATGCTGTCATACTGAAACAATAGCGGTAAGAACGTTTTATCAACTACTTTAACTACGCACGCTCCAGCCGTTTATGGCTGGCCTGCATGTGCACACACATTTTGTTGTGAAGACAAACAACATCTCACTGTCGGTCTTGTCATCGTGAATGTTTCGCCTTGATTTTGTTTAAAGCGTCAAGGTTGACGTTTGCTTCATTTTTCTTTTGTTAGTTTCGGTTTAGTTTTGTTCCTTTTGGCGCTGTTGATTCACTGGCTTTTCAGTGGTGGGAAAAGTGCAGGATCTTTTCTCAACGATTGGTGTCTTTGTGATTTTTTTCCTTCATTCAGCTATCGCCGTTTGCCGTGTGACCGGGCCTTTAAGGAACTTCATTCCATCAGATGCAGCTTTATGAGATCATGTATGCACTGGGGTTTTGTGTGATCATAAACATCGTTTCAGACCCCAGTGGGTCATTTGTTTACTGGTTCATTTGGTCTGTTTTTTTTGTTTGTTTGTTTGTTTGTTTGTTTGTATGTCTGTTTTTTAGTTCATGTTTTAGTTCCATAGTTCTTCCATATTGTTAAAATATGTGTTTTATTTTGAAAATTGAGTGGATTCGTTCGTGTCACAATTAGTATTTTGCGAAGGACTTATAAGGACCACTCCCCTCCCCCCACCCCACCTCAAAAATTACACAAAATCGATAGCATTTTTCTTGCATTAAGGCAATCTGGGAAGCTAAATCCTGACTCTCTATCCATCATTTTTGATCCACAATTTTGAATTTACACATCTCCATGTAGCACTGTTCATCAATCAGCCTTTGTTTATGCTCAAACTTTTTAATATGTTATCACAGCTTTGGTCACCAGCTTGAAGGGGTGGGGATGAAACCTCCTCAACCCCCACCCAGATAAGCCAGTGTTCTCTAGGCCATTCATGTGGTGACTTTGTGTCTGGCTTGATCTGCTCTGTGTACGTCGACACTGAAAACAGACTTGGCACTTGAGTGGAGAGAGACTTGTAGAACACCTTGGGAACATTCTGCGGCACTGCCGGTAGAATCACAAGCATGGTCAAGAATGACTGCAAGCAGCACCTACAGCCATGCCTGGTGGAACTGAGGGGTAAGACACAGGTTCTATAGGTTAGTGCATAAATACAGATAAATGTTCTCCCAATGAACCCTGAACTATGTCATATAGTCATTAATAAGCATTTAAAAGTAATGACGTCAATTCGTGGAATCCTAAAGACGCAGTCCACAGACACTAATGGGTTTGTCCATGTACAGTAGTGTTCAGAATAATAGTAGTGCTATGTGACTAAAAAGATTAATCCAGGTTTGAGTATATTTGTTATTGTTAAGTGGGAAACAAGGTACCAGTAGATTCAGTAGATTCTCACAAATCCAACAAGACCAAGCATTCATGATATGCACACTCTTAAGGCTATGAAATTGGGCTATTAATAAAAAACAGAAGAAAAGGGGGTGTTCACAATAATAGTAGTGTGGCATTCAGTCAGTGAGTTCGTCAGTTTTGTGGAACAAACAGGTGTGAATCAGGTGTCCCCTATTTAAGGATGAAGCCAGCACCTGTTGAACATGCTTTTCTCTTTGAAAGCCTGAGGAAAATGGGACGTTCAAGACATTGTTCAGAAGAACAGTGTAGTTTGATTAAAAAGTTGATTGGAGAGGGGAAAACCTATACACAGGTGCAAAAAATTATAGGCTGTTCATCTACAATGATCTCCAATGCTTTAAAATGGACAAAAAAAACAGAGATGCATGGAAGAAAACGGAAAACAACGATAAAAATGGATAGAAGAATAACCAGAATGACAAAGGCTCACCCACTGATCAGCTCCAGGATGATCAAAGACAGTCTGGAGTTACCTGTACGTGCTGTGACAGTTAGAAGACACCTGTGTGAAGCTAATTTATTTGCAAGAATCCCCCGCAAAGTCCCTCTGTTAAATAAAAGACATGCAGAAAAGGTTACAATTTGCCAAAGAACACATCAACTGGCCTAAAGAGAAATGGAGGAATATTTTGTGGACTGATGAGAGTAAATTTGTTGTTTTTGGGTCCAAGGGCCGCAGACAGTTTGTGAGACGACCCCCAAACTCTGAATTCAAGCCACAGTTCACAGTGAAGACAGTGAAGCATGGTGGTGCAAGCATCATGATATGGGCATGTTTCTCCTACTATGGTGTTGGGCCTATATATCGCATACCAGGTGTCATGGATCATTTTGGATATGTCACAATACTTGAAGAGGTCGTGTTGCCTTATGCTGAAGAGGACGTGGGTGTTTCAACAAGACAATGACCCCAAGCACACTAGTAAAGGAGCAAAATCTTGGTTCCAAACCAACAAAATTAATGCCTCAGATGTGAAGAAATGATGAAAAACTGTGGTTATACAATTAAATACTAGTTTAGTGATTCACAGGATTGCTAAAAAAGTAGTTTGAACATAACAGTTTTGAGTTTGTAACGTCAACAGCAGATGCTACTATTATTGTGAACACCCGCTTTTCTACTTTTTTTTACTAATAGCCCAATTTCATAGCCTTAAGAGTGTGCATATCATGAATGCTTGGTCTTGTTGGATTTGTGAGAATCTATTGAATCTACTGGTACCTTGTTTCCCATGTAACAATAAGAAATATACTCAAAACCTGGATTAATCTTTTTAGTCACATACCACTACTATTATTCTGAACACTACTGTAACTACAAAGTGGTCGCAGTATCTTGGAACAATGCTGTTGACTTAATTACAAAAAAAGTTTTTATTTTAAAAGGTTATTTATTCTATCTGTTGACAGATCAGTCTTTGCCTGATTTCAGTCGTTGTGACATGATGAAGTAGCACTTTGATGCGGGTGCTTTTTCTCATCTGGTGCTGTGTCCTCTTGCTTTGTTGCTGTGGACGCAGACTTGCAGTGCATCCAGAAAGTATTCACAGCACTTCACTTTTATCCACATTTTGTGTTACAGCTTTCTTCCAGAATTGATGAAATTCATATTATTTCTACATACAATACCCCATAATGACACTGTGAAAAAAGTTTTTTTTTAGATTTTTGCAAATTCATTAAAAATTTTAAAAGACTAAGAAATCACTTGTACGTAAGTATTCACAGCGTTTGCCATGAAGATTAAAACTGAGCTGAGGTGCGTTGTTTTTCCACTGATCATGCTTGAGATGTTTCTACAGCTTAACTGGAGTCCACCTGGGGTAAATTCAGTGGATTGGACATGATTTGGAAAGACACCTGTCCACATATAAGGTCCCACAGCATGTCAGAGCACAAACCAAGCATGAAGTCAAAGGAATGGTCTGGAGACCTCTGAAACTGGATTGTCTTGAGGCACACATCTGTAGAAGGCTACACAATAAGAACAGTGTCAGGATGGCCCATTTTCATTTGTAAAATGATGAAATGGCAGGTGGGGAATTCTTGATTCATGTCTTTATGTCTTCCAGAATTAACTGTAATGTGCTTTTTTCTGGGTTGCCACTGAAGAGTATTAGATGTCTGTAGATGGTTCAGAGTTCTACTGCTCAAGTCTTGATCACATTGCACCAGTTCTGGCTCAGCTTCACTGACTTCCTGTTACTTTAAAGTCAGATTTTTTTTAAGTTTTGCTGCTGACTAATAATGTTATAAATGATGTGATGACGACTTATCTTGCTGAACTTATTCAGCTTTATTTGCCATCTCGTGGTCTACAATCACAGGATGCAGGCTTGTGTCCCAGGATTAAAAAGAAGCCAGCAGGTTTTTGAGCATTTGCTTACAGTGCGTCTACGCTGTAGAACACTTTTCCTGTTGACAGAAAGTCTAGTTGAGTTGCATTTTTTAAGGTAAATCTTAAAACATTTTTTTTCTTCAGTTTATGATAGGTTTTAATGTTGTTTTGAATTATATTTTCTGTTTTAATTTTTATTTCTACTTGGCATTTAATGTGAATTGTTTTAATATATTTATATATTATACATTTATATAGATGTTCAGCATTTTGTAAATTTTCTCCTTAAAGTGCTACATACAGTGCATCCTGAATGTATTCACAGTGCTTCACATTTTATGTTACAGCCTTAATTCCAAAATGGATGAAATTATATTTTTTCCTCAAACTTCTACACACAGTACCCCATAATGACAATGTAAAACAGGTTTTATTTTTAGATTTTTGCACATTTATTAAAAAAAAAAACAAGGAATCACATGTACATAAATATTCACAGCTTTTGCCATAAAGCTATAAATTTGACTCAGGTTCATCCTGTTTGTGCCGAGATTCTTGAGATGTGTCTTAAGCTTAATTGGAGTTCAACTGGGGTAAATTCAGTTGATTGAACATGATTTGGAAAGGCACACACCTGTCTACATATAAGGTCCCACAGTTGACAGTGCATGTCAGAGCACAAACCAAGCATGAAGTCAAAGGAATTGTCTGTGGACCTCTGAGGCACAAATCTGGGGAAGGTACCGAAACATTTCTGCTGCTTTGAAGGTCCCAATGAGCACAGTAGCCTCCATCATCTGTAAAAGGAAGCAATTTAGATCCACGAGGACTCTTCCTAGAGCTGGCCAGCATTCTAAACTGAGCGACTGAGGGAGTGACCATTGGATTCTTAGTCAGGGAGTGAATGCAACAATGCAACAATGTACAGAGACATCCTGGATTAAAAAAAAACCTGCTCCAGAGCACTTTAGACCTCAGACTGGGGTGACGATTAATCTTTTATCAGGACAATGACCCAAAGCACACTGCCAAGATATCAAAGGAGTGGCTTCAGGACAACTCTGTGAATGATCATGACATGTTCTCCCAAGTTGAGAGGGTTATCTTGAGGAGGTGCACTTCTGCTGTAACCCAATGTTGTCTTGTTGTCCATACTTCACGAGGTGTTTACATTGTGCCCTGAACTGGAACTCTGCTGTGAAACAGACCACTTGCATTAGTCACAGATCACGAGATGGCGTGAGATTCACAACTGCGAAACAGTGAATAGCCTACTGTGTCCAGTTTCAGCAATGAGAATACTGACACTTAAAGTAGACCTGCATTGAAATAAATGCAGTCAGATCTTTGGACCAAAAAATGACTTAAGATAAGATCACATAAGATCCTTCTGAATGTAGTAATTAAATCTGCAAGCCCAGATCGGTCAATCAATGGAGAAATCGTTTAAAAATGACAAATTTACAGCTAAAATTTGGCCCTCTGCAAAAATGTCATCACATCCGGGACATTGCCGAGACGTCAGAGAGAAGACCCTATCCCAGCATGCATTGCGTGCGCCAACTGTAATTTGTGGATTTACGTCAGTTTGCATCTCTTACAAAAGCACCTTTTTATTGTCTTATACGGAAGGATCGACTTTTTCTAAGACTTCATATTGGCTTGCGGTACGTTTGGTGAGTATACATTTCTTTTATTTTTGCCTGAAAATTATTTTTGGGGACTTTTTCCATATGCCCATTTGTTTGAGTGGTGTCACATTGAAAATCTACTGTCTTTAGCCTACCAAGGTTGTTTATGATTGTTTTGCCTTTAGACTAGATCTATATTCGATCATATTTCCCCGGAGGCACTCCATGCAAACCAATATTTTCTCATGGGGCAGGGCTAGGGTCAGGGTTACCGCAACGACCCACTCGCATGCTGCGCTAGCGAGCTGGCTGGTGCAGTCGCTCACACTGCCTCCGGTGTTACCGTTGCGGGGTACGGATGTGTACAAATAAATAAGAATGAATAAAAAAAACACTGGGTGCATCATGGGAAACCCCCCAGCAGTCTAAGTCTATAGCAGCATAACTAAGGGATGGTTCAGGGTCACCTGATCCAACCCTAACTATAAGCTTTTTCAAAAAGGAAAGTTTTAAGCTTAATCTTAAAAGTAGAGAGGGTGTCTGTCTCCCTGATGCAAATTGGGAGCTGGTTCCACAGGAGAGGAGCCTGAAAGCTGAAGGCTCTGCCTCCCATTCTACTCTTACAAACCCTAGGAACTACAAGTAAGCCTGCAGTCTGAGAGTGAAGCGCTCTATTGGGGTGATATGGTACTAAGAGGTCCCTAAGATAAGATTATTCAAAACCTTATAAGTAAGAAGAAGATTTTTTTAATTCTGTTCTGGAATTAACAGGGAGCCAATGAAGAGAGGCCAATATGGGTGAAATATGCTCTCTCCTTCTAGTCCCCTGTCAGTACTCTAGCTGCAGCATTTTGAATTAACTGAAGGCTTTTCAGAGAACTTTTAGGACAACCTGATAATAATGAATTACAATAGTCCAGCCTAGAGGAAATAAATGCATGAATTAGCTTTTCAGCATCACTCTGAGACAAGACCTTTCTAATTTTAGAGATATTGCGCAAATGCAAAAAAGCAGTCCTACATATGTGCTTAATATGCGCATTGAAGGACATATCCTGATCAAAAATGACTCCAAGATTTCTCACAGTATTACTAGAAGTCAGGGTAATGCCATCCAGAGTAAAGATCTGGTTAGACACCATGTTTCTAAGATTTGTGGGGCCAAGTACAATAACTTCAGTTTTATCTGAATTTAAAAGCAAGAAATTAGAGGTCATCCATGTCTTTATGTCTGAAAGACATTCCTGCAGTTTAACTAATTGGTGTGTGTCCTCTGGCTTCATGGATAGATAAAGCTGGGTATTATCTGCGTAACAATGAAAATTTAAGCAATGCTTTCTAATAATACTGCCTAAGGGAAGTATAACAGATAAAATCAATTTCAATGCGGGATCGGACGGAAGGTGCTAGCGCTCCATCTTCTGCCGCACGTCACGCCAATGTCCTGGATGTACAAACAGCTTTCGCAGAGGACCAAATTTTAGCTGCAAATTTGTCATTTTTAAACAAAGATTTCTCCGCTGAATGACAAATTTGGGCTTGCAGATTTACTTTACTGCATTCATAAGGGTCTTGTAAATACATATCACCTATTTCTTTCTGAGATCTGACCACATTTATTTCAGTGCAGGTCTACTTTAACACTGTTTGCCAAGTAGAAAAAAAAATAATGAAAGCATTTAACTAATTACGTGTGCTGGTATTTAATCACAGATGATGTTCAATTTATAAAATTATTTTACTTTGATTTGGCCAAAAGTGAAAGTCATTTCCACTTATCCTTCATTATGGGATAGAAGACAAAATAAGTCCTACATAGGACCTGAGGTCCACTGGTGCCTGTGCTTATTCCCACATTTTATTGTGAAACAACAGATATCAGTGCTGATATGACAGTTTCCAAACCAAATCAGAGGCACAGTGGATTCTGCGCTTGTGGTTTGGACTTGGTCTTCAGCCTGACAAAAAGTTGTATTTCTGGTGTATGTGTGTGTGTGTGTGTGTGTGTGTGTGTGTGTGTGTGTGTGTGTGTGTGTGTGTGTGTGTGTGTGTGTGTGTGTGTGTGTGTGTGTGTGTGTGTGTGTGTGAACATACTGCAGACATGCTCTTTCAGTAGTGACACTATGAGAGGGTTCAAAGATGTTCCACCTGCATCAAAGTTCAAAGGCCTTCCACCTGCCGTTGATCTGCCGGTAAGGAAACGGGAAGGTCGGGCCTGGTGCCAAACCACAGGCAGGCGTGGCGCTCCACAACAGATGGATCTGTTTGGGGGATAAAGGAGCTTTGATGTTGATGTTACTTTGCTGTACACACACACCCACACACACACACACACACACACACACAGAGAGAGAGAGAAAGAGAGAGAGAGAGAACAGCAACAAGTGTTAAATGAGTTCAGTCTGAGACCATCAGTTATGAATGTAAAGGATATGTTGAATAAAGTCTGATCAAGTGCTTCCAAACCCCAGGATTTATGTTGATTCATTGTTTGTGTCAGAATCTGTTCCACTGAGGTGCAGCTAAAGGTGGAACTGTGTTCACGTATGGGGGTGTGTGGCTGAAGTCACACACTTAACGTGTGCCTGTGTTCCTTCACATTGATGTTTACATTACAGCTGCTGTGATCTTCACCTCTGCCAACTGATGGAGGGGCGGAGCTTATCTGATTACCTGTCAGTTTGTCAGATTTTCCAGTTTGTGTTCAACCCGCATTGCATCTGTAACAGCTTGACAGAGGACCCCAGCGCAGACAACCACAACGATGGACGGTAGCAAGAGGTTGATTGTCCTTTTTACAGCAGGTAACAGGCTTGATTGTGATACGTGCCGAGGTCAGGCACACAAGTGATTAGTCCAATAGAAAAGAGCCTTTGTTAGGGAGCAGCCGAGGAGTTACCCAAAATACAAACAGGAGTTCAGGGACAAGAGATTTATCATACCGGGTGAAAAAACACATTAAATTCACTCAGCATTGTGCCTGAAAGACAATGTAACATGATAAGAAGCACATAATCAAATGAAATAAATTTTAAAATGGCAGGAAGAGTATAAAAAAGCACAAGTAATAAAAGTATAAAACTAAAGCTTATAAAGGCACAAATGAGCAAAAGTAGCTGTATTACACATTGTGAAAGTGTCAAGTGTGATGTCAATGCCGTCTTTGCAAATCCAATGCAATGATAAAGTGATAAAATGACCAGTGCAATAAAACGTCCAGTGTGAGTCCAGTGCAGTGAGGTTGTCTATGTTTGAGAGTTGAGAATCTGAATGGCTTGGTGTTTGGAACTGTTCTTATGTCTTGTGGTCCATGCAGAACATGTTTTGACTTATCTCAACAGCAAAATTCATATTTCTTAATGGTTCCACCTCTCCACATCCTAATGTTTTCAACCTATTCTGACTGTCACGTTTCCTCTGCATCCCACTCAACAGATAGTTGCTTGGACTAGCCCGTCTCCACTTCCAGTGATCAGTGGTCAGCTTTACATTCTTGACCATTTCCAAAAGACTTTGACATTCTGATGGTTTAACTTGTCCATTCATTTGATTTCCTTTGTCTCCAACTCATTCTCAGAACTCATCCCCTCTTGGAACTCTTCATTCTTTCCTTCATCCTGCACAGTGTCCAGCTTTCACAGCCAGACCAAGGACCAAGCTAAATTTACCCTAACTGCTTAACTCAGGTCCTTGGGCTTCCATGTCTTGTTGCATTTCTCAGTTTATTTGGGAGAAACCCAAGGACCATTTAAGGAACAGGTGGTATTTGTAAGCATCATGCACAATTTGTGACAGTAGACCAAGTGTTACTGTGTCAAAACTGTTAAGTTGGTTTTCTGTCAGAATTAATGTGTAGCTTAATTTTAGAATCATTCCAGGTGACAAAGTTTTATATCCTCTATTTTCTTGTCAAAGAATTTCATTAAATTTTGGGATATGAATGGCAAACAGCTTGTTCTGCCAGAATTTATTTAGCCAAAGTGTTTAACAGGAACACTTTTGCGTTTGCTAATTAGATCAGATTAACAACCTTTATTGGCTGGCACGGTGTCTTAGTGGTTACCACTATTGCCTCCCACTTGGGGCTTTCTGTGTGCAGTTTGCATGTTCTCCCCATGTTTGTGTACGATCCCTCTGGGTGCTTTGGCTTCCTCCCACTTCCAAAGACATGCAGGTTTTTTGAACTGGAAACTTTAAAATTGATGGTAGGTGCAAATCTGTTTGTCTGTCTATCTGTCACCCTACTATAGACTGGCGTCCTATCCAGGGTGTATTCCGCCTCTCACCATGTGACTACTGAGATAGGCTCCAGCTCCACCGTTGATTGGAATAAGTGGGAATGGAAAATAAATGAATGAATAATAAGCTTTCTTTGCAGCTGATAACATGGTTGTACACCATATGGCGCGATACTGAGCAAGATGAAAAACACCCAAATTAGAGCTGTGCCATTTACACTCCAGACTCCTACAACCCCAATTCCAGTAAAGTTGGGACGTTGTGTAAAATGTAAATAAAACAGAATACAGTGATTTGCAAATCCTCTTCAACCTATATTCAATTGAATACACCACAAAGATAAGATATTAATGTTCAAAATGATGAACATTATTGTTTTTGTGCAAATATTTGCTCCTTTTGAATGGATGCCTACAACACTTTTCAAAAAAGTTGGGACAGGGCAACAAAATACTGGGAAAGTTGATGAATGCTCAAAGAACACCGAATTGGAAACAGGTGAGTGTCATGAATGGGTATAAAAGGAGCATCCCCAAAAGGCTCAGCCGTTCACAAGCAAAGATGGTGTGAGGATCACCGCTTTGTGAACAAGTGTGAGAAAAAAATAGTCCAACAGTTTAAGAACAATGTTTCTCAACATTCAGTTGCAAGGAATTTAGGGATTCCATCATCTACAGTCCATAATATAATCAGAAGATTCAGAGAATCTGGAGAACTTTCTACACGTAAGCGGCAAGGCCGAAAACCAACCATGCCCGTGATCTTCGATCCCTCAGGCGGCACTGCATTAAAAACCAACATCATTGTGTAAAGGATCTTACTTCGTGGGCTCAGGAACACTTCAGAAAACCATTGTCAGTTAACACAGTTTGTCGCTACATCTGCAACTCTACCATGCAAAGCAAAAGCCATACATCGACAACATCCAGAAACACTGCCGCCTTCTCTGGGCCCGAGCTCATTTGAAATGGACAGACACAAAGTGGAAAAGTGTGCTGTGGTCTGATGAATCCATGTTTCAAATTGTTTTTGGAAATCATGGACGTAGTGTCTTACGGACAAAATAGGAAAAATACCATCCAGATTCTTACCAGCGCAAAGTTCAAAAGCCAGCATCTGTGATGGTATGGGGGTGTGTAAGTGCTCATGGCATGGGCAACTTACACATCTGTGATGGCAACATCAATGCTGAAAGGTACAGCCAGGTTTTGGAGCAACACATGCTGCCATCCAAGCAACGTCTTTTTCAGGGACGTCCCTGCTTATTTCAGCAAAACAATGCCAAGACACATTCTGCACATGTTACAACAGCGTGGCTTCATAGTAAAAGGGTGCAGGTACTAGACTGGCCTGCCTGCAATCCAGACATGATGCCCATTGAAAAATGTGTGACGCATTATGAAGCACAAAATAGGACAACGGAGACCCCGGACCGTTGAACAACTGAAGCCGTACATCAAGCAAGAATGGAAAAGAATTCCACCTACAAAGCTTCAACAATTAGTGTCCTCAGTTCCCAAATGATATTGAATGTTGTTCGAAGGAAAGGTTATGTAACACAGTGGTAAACATACCACTGTCCCAGCTTTTTTGAAACGTGTTGCAGTCATCAATTTCAAAATGAGCAAATATTTGCACAAAAGCAATAAAGTTTATCAGTTTAAACATTAAATATTATCTTGTCTTTGTGGTGTATTCAACTGAATATAGGTTGAAAAGGATTTGCAAATCATTGTATTCTGTTTGTAATTTACATTTTACACAACGTCCCAACTTCATTGGAATTGGGGTTGTATATTTACAATTAAGATACTGTAGGCATTCAAGTTCAAGTTCAAGTAGTTTTATTGTCATTTCAACCATATATACAGTGAAAGGAAACAACGTTCCTCCAGGACCAAAGGTGCGACAAAGAATATTATTATGGTTTATCATGATAAACAATAATAAATACAGGTAACCAGTAAAGTGCGGTTGTGACCATTTTTGATAAAGTGAAAAGCATAGCAGCAGTTATTGGCCGTAAACATTGCACTCTTAAAAGATGAGATTGTGTGTGTGTGTGTGTGTGTGTGTGTGCCTGCATGCGTGTGTGTGTGTGTTCAGTCCAGTCACTGGAATATGTGTGACTGTTCAGACCAGACTCTGATTGTTGAGGAGTCTGATTATTTGGGGGAAGAAGCTGTTGCACAGTCTGGACGTGAGGGCCCGGATGCTTTGGTACCTTTTTCCAGACGGTAGGAGGGTGAAGAGTGAGTGTGAGGGGTGTGTGTGATCATCCACAATATTGGTTGCTTTGCAGATGCAGCGTGTGGTGTAAATGTCTGTGATGGTGGGAAGAGAGACACCGATGATCTTCTCAGCCATCCTCACTACTCGCTGCAGGGACTTGCGAACCGATACGGTGCAGTTCCCAAACCAGGCAGTGATACAGCTGCTCAGGATGCTCTCGATGGTTCCTCTGTAGAACGTGGTGAGGATGGGAGGTGGGAGATGTGCCTTCTTCAGCCTTCGCAGGAAGTAGAGACGCTGCTGGGCTTTCTTGGTTATGGTGCTGGTGTTGAGGGACCAGGTGAGATCCTCTGCCAGGTGAACTCCAAGAAACTTGGTGCTCTTGACGATCTCCACAGCAGAGCCGTCGATGTGCAGTGGAGAGTGATCACGCCTTGTCCTTCTGAAGTCAACAACCATCTCTTTGGTTTTGTCTACGTTCAGAGACAGGTTGTTGGTTCTGCACCAGTCCATTAACCGTAGCACTTCCTCTCTGTATGCTGACTCATCATTCTTGCTGATGAGACCCACCACAGTCGTATCATCTGCAAACTTGATGATGTGGTTCGAGCTGTGCATTGCTGCACAGTTGTGAGTCAGCAAAGTGAACAGCAGTGGACTGAGCACACATCCCTAAACCAATGCAATTGTGTCTTGGAGCAAAGAGATTGCAATTAAGAGGAGCAATTAAGTTAGTGAAAGCTGTATTCAGGCTATTTGTGAGGCTGTCCAGTGAGTGACCACATTCAGGGTAAGGCTCCAGAATATAAGGTCAACTAACACTAAATTAAGCTACGGTAAAGGAATTAATATGATATCAAGATAATGTAAGGCATCCAAACTCATTATGGCCTGCATCAAGGATGCGTTTTGGCTCCTACTGTTCAGTAATTGTATGGACTGGTTGGTCCAGCAAGTTGGGTGCCTGTTGTTGAATAAAGAGTCATTGCCCTTAACTTTGCAGATGATACTGCGATTATTGTAGAATGAATCGATGACAGAAGTGCAGCAACTGAGAAGCTGAGTGAGGTGATGTCGAGTCTGGGTTTGCAATTTCACCCCAACTTTTGATGATTTCCTTGACGCAGCCATCAGAAGTGTATCTGTATGCAGTGAAAGTGTCTGTATGTATGTGAGAGTTGGACTGTAACCACAGATGAAAAGTGACAACTGGATGTCTTTGGGACGACGGTGCATCCAAAAAGTATTCACAGCGCTTCATATTTTCTACATTTTGTTGTTACAGCCTTATTCCTTATGGAGTAAATTTATTTTTCCCTCAAAATTCTACTCACAACACCACATAATGACGACATGAAAAAAGTATTTTTTTTTTAAGTTTTTGTAAATTTATTAAAATATAAAAAATTAAGAAATCACATGTACATAATTATTCACATCCTTTGCTCAATACCTTGTTGATGCACCTTTGGCAGCAATTCCAGCCTCAAGACTTCTTGAATATGATGCCACAGGCTTTGTGCATCTATCTTTGGGCAGTTTTGTCCATTCCTCTTTGCAGCACCTCTCAAGCTGCATCAGGTTGGATGGGGAGTGTCAGCACACAGCCATTATCAGATCTCTCCAGAGATGGATAGATGAGATCAGATTCAGGTCTGGACTCTGGCCAGGCCACTCAAAGACATTCAGAGTTGTCCTGAAGCCACTCCTTTGATATCTTGGCTGTGTGTTTATGGTCATTGTCCTGCTAAGAGATGAACTGACGCCCCAGTCTGAGGTCAAGAGAGCTCTGGAGCAGGTTTTCATCCAGGATGTCTCTGTACATTGCTGCATTCATCATTCCCTCAATCCTGACTAGTCCTCCAGTTCCTGCTACTGATAAACATCCCCACAGCATGATGATGCCACCAACATGCTTCACTGGAGGGATGGTGCCTGGTTTCCTCCAAACTTGATGCCTGTCATTCACACCAAAGAGTTCAATCTTTGTCTCATCAGACCAGAGAATTTTGTTTCTCATGCTCTAAGAGTCTGTCAGATGCCTTTTGGCAAACTCCAGGTGGGCTGCCATGTGCCTTTTCGTAAAGAGCGGCTTAATTCTGTCTGGACACTCTACCATACAGGCCTGATTGGTGGATTACTGCAGAGATGATTGTCACTCCAGAAGGTTCTCCTCTCTCCACAGAGGAATGCTGGAGCTCTGACAGAGTGACCATTGGGTTCTTGGTCACATCCCTGACTAAGACCCTTCTCCCTCAATCACTCAGTTTAGACAGGCAGCCAGCTCTATTAAGAGTACTGGTTATCATAATTTCTTCCTTTTACAGATGATGGAGGCCACTGTGCTCACTGGGACCTTCAAAGCAGCAGAAATATTTCTGTACCCTTCCCCAGATTTGTGCTTCTAGACAATCCTGTCTCGAAGATCTACAGACAATTCCTTTGACTTCATGCTTGGTATGTGCTCTGTCATGCACTGTCAACTGTGGAACCTTATACAGTTGTATGTAAAAGTTTGGGCAACCCTGATGATTTCCATGATTTTCCTTTATAAATCATTGGTTGTTTGGATCAGCAGTTTCAGTTAAATACACTCAACAAAAATATAAACGCAACACGTTTGGTTTTGCTCCCATTTTGTATGAGATGAACTCAAAGATCTAAAACTTTTTCCACATACACAATATCACCATTTCCCTCAAATATTGTTCACAAACCAGTCGAAATCTGTGATAGTGAGCACTTCTCCTTTGCTGAGATAATCCATCCCACCTCACAGGTGTGCCATACGAAGATGCTGATTAGACACCATGATTAGTGCACAGGTGTGCCTTAGACTGCCCACAATAAAAGGCCACTCTGAAAGGTGCAGTTTTATCACACAGCACAATGCCACAGATGTCGCAAGATTTGAGGGAGCGTGCAATTGGCATGCTGACAGCAGGAATGTCAACCAGAGCTGTTGCTCGTGTATTGAATGTTCGTTTCTCTACCATAAGCCATCTCCAAAGGCGTTTCAGAGAATTTGGCAGTACATCCAACCAGCCTCACAACCGCAGACCACGTGTAACCACACCAGCCCAGGACCTCCACATCCAGCATGTTCACCTCCAAGATCGTCTGAGACCAGCCACTCGGACAGCTGCTGAAACAATCGGTTTGCATAACCAAAGAATTTCTGGACAAACTGTCAGAAACCGTCTCAGGGAAGCTCATCTGCATGCTCGTGGTCCTCATCGGGGTCTCGACCTGACTCCAGTTCGTCGTCGTAACCGACTTGAGTGGGCAAATGCTCACATTCGCTGGCGTTTGGCACGTTGGAGAGGTGTTCTCTTCACGGATGATGCGAAGGAGATGTGTTGCACTGCATGAGGCATATGGTGGTCACACCAGATACTGACTGGTATCCCCCCCCCAATAAAACAAAACTGCACCTTTCAGAGTGGCCTTTTATTGTGGGCAGTCTAAGGCACACCTGTGCACTAATCATGGTGTCTAATCAGCATCTTCATATGGCACACCTGTGAGGTGGGATGGATTATCTCAGCAAAGGAGAAGTGCTCACTATCACAGATTTCGACTGGTTTGTGAACAATATTTGAGGGAAATGGTGATATTGTGTATGTGGAAAAAGTTTTAGATCTTTGAGTTCATCTCATACAAAATGGGAGCAAAACCAAAAGTGTTGCGTTTATATTTTTGTTGAGTATATATCATACAGCAGACAAACACAGTGATAACTGAGAAGTGAAATGAAGTTTGTAGGATTTACAAAAAGTGCAATAATTCTTTAAATAAAATTAGGCAGGTGCATGAATTGTTGCAGAAATAATAGCCTCTAAATGCTTCCTATAGCTTGCATTGAGAGTCTGGATTCTGGTTGAAGGTATTTTAAACCACTCTTCTTTACAAAACATCTCAGGTTTGTTGGTTTCTGAGCATGGACAGCCCGCTTAAAATCTCACCACAGATTTTCAATAATATTCAGGTCTGGGAACTGAGATGGCCATTCCAGAATGTTGTACTTGTTCCTCTGCATTAATGCCTTAGTAGATTTTGAGCAGTATTTAGGGTCGTTGTCTTGTTGAAACATCCAGCAACTTCAACTTTCATGAACACTGTTCTCAAGAATCTGCTGATATTGACTGGAAGCCATGTGAACCTCAACCTTCTGGTTAGCACGGTCACTCAGTTTTTGAAAACTAAATGCTCCACACAGATTCAACATAGAGTACAACAAAAATAATTTGTGTTTGCATTTTTTATAAGTGATGCAATTAAAGTCCAAGACACATTCATCCATCCATTCATCCATTTTCTTCCGCTTTATCCAGAGTCGGGTCGCAGGGGCAGCAGCTCAAGAAAAGCCACCCAGACCTCCCGATCCACACACATCTCCCCCAGCTCCTCTGGGGGAACCCCAAGGTGTTCCCAAGCCAGTCGAGAGACGTAGTCCCTCCAGTGTGTCCTGGGTCTTCCCCGGGGTCTCCTCCCAATGGGACATGCCCGGAACACCTCTCTAGCGAGGCGTCCAGGGGGCATCCGGAAAAGATGCCCGAGCCACCTCAGCCAGCTCCTTTCGACGTGGAGGAGCAGCAGCTCGACTCTGAGCTCCTCCCGAGTGACCGAGCTCCTCACCCTATCTCTAAGGGAGCGCCCAGCCTCCCTGAGGAGGAAACTCATCTTGGTCGCTTGTACTCGCAATCTCGTTCTTTCAGTCATGAGCCAAATCTCATGAAGATAGGTGAGGGTCGGAACGTAGATCGATCGGTAAATCGAGAGCTTTGCCCCCCTACTCAGCTCGCTTTTCACCACGATGGTCACATTCAGTGACTGGGAAATACATGTATCCATCCCCTGATGTGTCTAAAGAAAACAGGCACAGGGTGTCATTAATTATGCAACCCATCATCTTGGCATTGATATTTTTATATAATTGATATCAAATTGTTGAGATTTGCTTTCAGTTTGAGATTAAAGAGGATAATTTTAGAAATTTTAATATAGAGATGCGTGAGTTGCTTTTTGTGTTTGAAATGGCATCAACAAATTAAAATGTGTAAAAGTCCAAGGGGTGAACACTTTTGCATGGCTCTGTAACCACCTGTCTCCTGCAGCCAGGTGGCACGTGGACATCCACAGCCTCTGAGGTCCTCAACACTGTTGGATACACAGAGAAACATGCCACCTGGCCAAAATGTGGTTCCTATGCTCCCTATGATGTAAGTGATACTCTATCTGAATCTTTTACGTAAGCGCTCGTTTGACACAGAGTCATTCCAGTAATACCCAAGGATCCCCTAAAAAGATGGAGCACCCCGCACATCCAGCCATCATCTTTGGTCAAATTAAAAATTTAAAATGCAGTCATGTTACTGCCACCACCAGTCAGACAGTGTTACTGCTGCCTTTAGCAAAAGGCTCCATCTTCCACACATACAAAGGATATGTAAGAGTTTCACACTCATCCACTCTGGAAGGTGTGACTGACAAGTGAATGATGATGACTCCTCCATGTGTGGGACACAAAGCAACGTTGTCATACAGAACCAATAGCGGCAAGAACGTTTTATCAACTACTATAACTATTGCCCACTGTTGGTCACGTCATCGTGAATTGTTTTGTGTTGATTTCGTTTAACGTTTTGGTCAACGTTTGCTTTGTTTTTCTTTTGTTAGTTTCAGTTTTCTATCATTCCTGTCTGTTTCCACTCTTGATTCCCAGGCTTTTCGGTGAGGGGGGAAAATACAGGATCATTCGTCCACCTTTTCTCAATGATTTGTGACTTTGTGACTGTTTTTCCTTCTTTCAGCTTTCGCCGTGTGACCGGGCCCTTAATTTATTGTCTTAATGTCCATAGATTGTTTAGGTTCTTGTTATCATATACACGCTATCATTATTATCTTTATTATTATTATTATCGGTATTTTTATAATTACTTATATTTTGTTATTTGATTTTTAAATGGACCACAAATGACCACACAGCAAGTCGTGATTCAGCAGCACAAAATATACATTAATCTGTTGGTTCGTGATATTGTGATGAAAAATGCCTCATTTTCGTCATGGCAGCACAAATTCATTCTAATTCATTTTGTGATGGCTGCATGAAATTAAAAGTTAAGCGGGGGTCGGATGGTTATGATTAGGGTGGGTGGAAGGAGTAGGATTAGGTTATGGTTAAGGTTAGGGTTGGGGGTAGGAGTAGGGTTAGTAATATGAGCGAAGGGTCGCACAGCGGCGCGAAGCTCACTCATGGTACAGGGCATGCTAAACAGGAAGTGCCAAAATTCAAATCCACAGTAAAACAGGAAATGTTCAAATGTCAAACACTTCCTGGATTGACAGACGAGATCCCATGGAATCTCGCGGGAACTCAGTGGCAAGCTCACACCCAAACAGAAAGTGGCAAATTCTCAGTCACAGTGAAACAGGAAATATTGATTGTTGAACACTTCCTGGCATGGGTCGAGCTAGAGTGGAGGCCGGGGGTTTCACTGGACTCCCCTGAAATCTTATTGGACACGGGTGATTGACATGTCACGGCACCACATGTCTGGTTGAAAGAGCTGCATCTTCAAATCAGTGAGTCACATTGACTGCTAGGTTCCTCCTGTCCAGTAGTTTGTGCTGTGTACCACAAAAAGTTCTAATCCACCTTAGTAGAAGAAAAAATGTTTGCTTCAGATTTGAACTGAAAATGTTGTTTGAACTACGGACTTCTAATCACACCAAACATAAACGACCGTATTTTATGCCAGAAATGAGGTCCAGGTTGTTAAAAGCAGCATTTCTCCTTTAATTCAGGTTGCCTTATATACACATGTTTAAGCTAAGAGACAGCAGCTGGTTCATGCTCTGTTGGCTTATTAGTGCAGCAGATAACTGAAACAATCCTTCAAATGGTGATACAAGCATCAAATTCAGCACAAATTCAGCTGGAGCAAAATTAATGAAGCAACTTTAACCTTTGACCCCTGTACAAACTGAAACAGACCTTGGTATTTCACACATTTTAATTTGTTTATTCCATTTCAAATACATTTTTTTCTAAAATTATCTTTCTTAACTCAAACTGAAAGCAAGTCTCTACAACTTGATATAAATTCATTAAAAATATAAAATCCAGCTTCCTGATGGAGGATTTTCTTGAAAAGAAACCTGAAAATTCAGCTCCAATTTGACAGAAAGTACATTTGAGATGAAAGCCTACTCGTAGATTTGATGTTTGGTGAAAGAAAGAAACTTTTGTATTACTTCATAAATGATGTAAATAAAGTCCAAGACATGTTCAGTGACTTGGAAATGTTCATGTTTCCATCCCCTGACTTTTCTAAAGAAAGCTGGCAATAAAACTGATTATTATTTACAGGTTTTATCAAGTTTTAGAGATTTGCTTTCAGTTTGAGTTTGAGGAAGATAATTTTAGAAATTTTTATTCTTTATTTGTTTGTATTTCTTGTATTTAAAATGGCATGAACAAATTAAAATGTGTGAAATTCCAAGTGTTCCAATACTTTTGGAGGGCACGGTATCCTAATCTTATGATGAGTGCAAAATGAGTGTGGTATTATTACTGTTTTGTTTAAGAATGTTTAATTTTCACTGTTGCTGCACTTTGTGTCAAATCATAGTCATATCGTATATCATATTGATATGAAAATTCAGTAAGGTATATCTTCTATTATACATTCCATATCTAAAATGGAACTCCAATAGTGTTTACTAAGGTACACCTAAATATCTTTAAAAGAAAAGAAGAGAGAACCAACCCACTTAGATGCCTGGTCTTGAGAACCAGGGTTGGTAGGTTGAAATGCATGACAATTTATATGACAGTACTGAAATACGATAATTTCGCCATATTGTACAGCCCTACTGTCAACTAACAGAAAACTTTGAATATTAATTTACATCTATATTAAAAGAAGCCCCCCCAGAAGCTGAAAGGTTTCTATCATGCTAATGCTCCCCTGAAGCATTTACTCAAAATAAAGTCTGAAGGACCTAAATGACATGGAGAGATGCTGATGAGCTTCGCTCATTCATGTCCGTGACATATGCATATTAGTGAGTTAAATTTTTAGTGCTTAAATTTTCATTGTTACGCAGATGATACCCACCTTTATCTATCCATGAAGCCAGAGGACACACACCAATTAGTTAAACTGCAGGATTGTCTTACAGACATAAAGACATGGATGACCTCTAATTTCCTGCTTTTAAACTCAGATAAAACTGAAGTTATTGTACTTGGCCCCACAAATCTTAGAAACATGGTGTCTAACCAGATCCTTACTCTGGATGGCATTACCCTGACCTCCAGTAATACTGTGAGAAATCTTGGAGTCATTTTTGATCAGGATATGTCATTCAAAGCGCATATTAAACAAATATGTAGGACTGCTTTTTTGCATTTACGCAATATCTCTAAAATTAGAAAGGTCTTGTCTCAGAGTGATGCTGAAAAACTAATTCATGCATTTATTTCCTCTAGGCTGGACTGTTGTAATTCATTATTATCAGGTTGTCCTAAAAGTTCCCTGAAAAGCCTTCAGTTAATTCAAAATGCTGCAGCTAGAGTACTGACAGGGACTAGAAGGAGAGAGCATATCTCACCCATATTGGCCTCTCTTCATTGGCTTCCAGTTAATTCTAGAATAGAATTTAAAATTCTTCTTCTTACTTATAAGGTTTTGAATAATCAGGTCCCATCTTATCTTAAGGACCTCATAGTACCATATCACCCCAATAGAGCGCTTTGCTCTCAGACTGCAGGCTTACTTGTAGTTCCTAGGGTTTGTAAGAGTAGAATGGGAGGCAGAGCCTTCAGCTTTCAGGCTCCTCTCCTGTGGAACCAGCTCCCAATTCAGATCAGGGAGACAGACACCCTCTCTACTTTTAAGATTAGGCTTAAAACTTTCCTTTTTGCTAAAGCTTATAGTTAGGGCTGGATCAGGTGACCCTGAACCATCCCTTAGTTATGCTGCTATAGACTTAGACTGCTGGGGGGTTCCCATGATGGACTGAGTGTTTCTTTCTCTTTTTGCTCTGTATGCACCACTCTGCATTTAATCATTAGTGATTGATCTCTGCTCCCCTCCACAGCATGTCTTTTTCCTGGTTCTCTCCCTCAGCCCCAACCAGTCCCAGCAGAAGACTGCCCCTCCCTGAGCCTGGTTCTGCTGGAGGTTTCTTCCTGTTAAAAGGGAGTTTTTCCTTCCCACTGTCGCCAAGTGCTTGCTCACAGGGGGTCGTTTTGACCGTTGGGGTTTTTACGTAATTATTGTATGGCCTTGCCTTACAATATAAAGCGCCTTGGGGCAACTGTTTGTTGTGATTTGGCTCTATATAAATAATTGATTGATTGATTGATTAAAAAAAAACTGTCACGAAAATTTGACTCATTTCGTCGCAGGAGCACAAAAAAAAAAAAACGAGAGACTGGGCTGGGCAAATGCCAGCTCGTCCAAGTTTGTCCATGATTGAAGTTATATGCACGCACACAAGCATACATACAGAACTATTTGTCTTTTCTGCATTCTGCCGCAAGCAGGTACTTCTGTTTTTACACATGCACAAACAGAGACGGTGGTGGAAGACATAATATGCACTACATTTCTCACTCATGGTAAGGGCAAACATGGTCACTCAGTTTTTACGAACTGTCTACTCCACACAGCTTTACCATAAAGTACAATAGTGTTTGTATTTTTAATAACTGATGTACATAAAGTCCAAGACACATTCAATGACTTGGAAATGTACATGTATCCATCCCCTGACGTGTCTAAAGAAAACAGGCACAGAGTGTCATTAATTATGCAACTCATCATCTTGGCTTTGATATTTTTATATAATTGATATCAAATTGTTGAGATTTGCTTTCAGTTTGAGATTAAGGAGGATAATTTTTAGAAATTTTAATAGAGAGATGCCTGAAATATCTTTTGTGTTCGATGTGGCATCATTAAATTATAATGTGTAAAAGTCCAAGGGGTGAACACTTTTGCATGACTCTGTAACCACCTGTCTGCTCCAGCCAGGTGACACGTGGACATCCACAGCCTCTGAGGTCCTCAACACTGTTGGATACACAGAGAAACATGCCACCTGGCCAAAATGTTGGATCTGGTGGTCCCTCATGATGCAAGTGATAATCCTCATCTGAATCTCTTATGTAACTGCTCGTTTAACACAGAGTCATTCCAGTGATACCCAACGATCCCCTGAAAAGACAGAGCACCCCGCACATCCAGCCATTGCCTTGGGTCAAATAAAAAAATTTAAAACACAGTCATGCTACTGCCACCACCAGTCAGACAGTGTTACTGCTGCCTTTAGCAAAAGGCTCCATCTTCCACACATACAAAGGATCTGTAAGAGTTTCACACTCATCCACTCTGGAAGGTGTGTTTGAAAAGTAAAAAGCAATGGTTTACTGTGGAGGAGGAAACAGAGTTGTTTTTTTAATCTCTGCAGCTGAAGAGCCCAATCATGGACAGGGTGGAAATGTTTGGAAAATCTTAAGAAAAACAGGGCCAATGAAATGCCACGTGATGCCTCAGAAAGACGTCCAGCACCAAAAACAAACAAAGACGTGCCAAAGCCAGTGTCACTGTAACCAAACTGTGGATGTCAACAAGGAAGACACACCTTAAAAACACAAATCTGGAACATCAAGGTGCCACGTCAGGAAGATAGGTCCTAAAAATGAGCACTCCTGTGTGTTGCGTGTGTGTGTGTGTGTGTGTGTGTGTGTGTGTGTGTGTGTG